>NC_140588.1:1010855449-1011455449 GCF_964204655.1 Triturus cristatus
TTACTTCTGGGAGCACTATTACATATTTATATCACTTACATTGTCAAACAATTACTTCGGATGCTGACCCATCACCACCCATAAACACCCACCATCACTGACTCCTCACAAGGGTGGTGAGATAATGATGGTGTTTAGCATCCCCTCACCACCCTTAAACTATACTCATCCCTGAAGCCTAAATGCCCTTCCTACCCCAAAAAACCACCATCCACGAACCATAAAAATCACTCACTATCCCTAACTCCACCCATTCCTCAACCAAAAAATACCCTAGCTACGTCTAAACTCCACCCATCCCATACCCATTAAAACACCTCAGCACACCCAAATTCCACCCTTCCCTGAACCCTAATAACCCTCATGCCCCTGCAGCCATCCATGACCCCATAAGAATTTCTTATCACCCTAAACTACTCATCCCTGAACCCTAAGAACCCCTTTCTACATCTAAACTCCACCCCACCCTGAACCCTAAAAACTCTTCACCATCCCAGCCGCTATCTATAATTGAACCTTAAAAACCTTCTATAGCCCTAAACTCCACCCATCTATGAACCCTAAAACCCCTCAAAACCCTAACACTCCACCCATCTTTGAAACCTAAAAACACATCACACACCTAAACACCACTCATTCGTGAACTCTAACAACCCTCACCACCCCTACATTCCACCCATCTATGAATCCGAAAAACCCCTTTCTATGCCTGAACACCAGTTATTGCTGAACCCTAAAAAACGATTGTCACACTAAACATTACCCACCCTTCAACCCAAAAAAACCACAGTAGTCCTAAACTCCATGAAGTTTAATGTCATTTTGTATATTTCCTTAGAATGATCTTGCCTTTAAAATGTTTCTTTTAATTTTTGATTCTTTTATATTTCCTTAAAATTGTCTTCCCTTAAAAGTGGTTTTACTTGATTTGGTTTCCTTCAAAGTAGTTTCTCAGTTTTGTTTTCCATCAATTCACATACATCAACCCTAACTACCCCAACTACTCCACTATCCCTCTTGCATAATCACCTTCCTTGAGGAGCCCGCCTCTCTGTGACTAGAATAAGCACCCGAGACTGTGCTCTACATGTACCTCTATCATAAATCTTGACTCATGATAGGAAGATATAGAGAGGGAGAAGGACAAGGGAGCGAGAAAAAATGGTTCCATTTTGTAATCCCCTTGCTTTTGTAGCAGGTGAGAAGTGAACCCAAAAACAATCAAAACCTGGATCTAAATATTCTATATAGCTACACAAAAAGTTGATAGGTGGAATGCTGAACATTGTCAAGCATTCACCCCCAGTCATGGATCTGGGGTAAATCTATTGTTCTTTTGCTCACCACGCCACCCCAGTTTGGAACCAGCAATATGCAAATCAGTCCTGGCCCGGCTCCCCAAGTAAACAGCCTGAACTGCCAGGCCAGGTTCTTCCTGGACTGGAAAACAAACATCCTGAGACCGGTTTGGGGGTATCACCCCTTATCAGGCAGACTAGCTTGAATCCAGTGGCATAGCGAGCACGGGACCCAGGTCTGGGCATACCTTTCCCACTAAAGGCAACTTATAGCAATACAAAAAGATGATGGACGGAATTCTAAACATTGTCAAGCATTCACACCTAGTCACATATATGCGTTAAAGCCATCATTCTTTTGCTCGCGATGCCACCCCAGTTTGGACCCAGCCATATGAAAATCAGTCTTGACCCTACTCCCCATGGTAGCAGTCCAGAAAAAATGGAACACCAAGTGCGCAGGTCTTGCTCATCGACATCGGCACTAACGACAGTTAGAAAATCTTCACCATCATCAAAGATTTCACCGTGCCACCTGCCGCCTCCAGCATCCGCTCACAAGACCTTTGCAACAAGCTCTTGGAATTCTTTTGTAACAAAATCACCTCCATGTACTGCAACTTCAACTCTCAACAGTCACAACTCAACTTCTCATCACAGACAAAAAATGAAACCTGACCTCATGGCCTGCCGCCACCACCATCAACACCACTGCTACCATGAAAGACCATCCACTCGGGGGCCCGAGGGGGTCACATCTGACCCTTGCCCCCACCCATCCTTAATACCTCCATTACCTCAACCACATTCCTGGATACCTGGATACATGCCACTGTTTCACCCATTCTCAAGAAACCATCTGATTATCCAGCCAAGCTTTCCAAATAAAGACCCATCTCCCCCGTACCATGCCTAGCAAAGGTCTTGGAGAAACTAATCAACTGATGTTTCGCCGACTGGCTCAGCCACCACATCAACGCCACGCAGTCAGGATTCATGCCCAACCACAGTACAGAAATAGCACACATCGCCCACACAGATGAAATCCGCCAGATCCTGGACAGAGGAGAAGTGGCAGAACTACTTATCCTGGACCTCGCTGCACCATTTCACATGGCCTCTCACTCTATCCTGACGAGATGCCAGCACAAGATTGGCATCCAAGAATCCCTCTGTCTGCTGGATCTGCTCCTTCTTAATGGATAGAACATGAGCTATCAGCCTGGCACCTTACTCCTTGGAAGCCTGCAATCTTATCTGTGGAGTGCCTCAAGGTTCATCACTCAGCCCCACTCTCTTCAACCCATACATGATCCCTCTAGACCTCGTCGTCCACGCACACAGCATCAACAAACTCTCCATGACACTCAACTCATAGACTTTCTGTTAGACAAGACCCCCAACACAAGACACAAGCTAACAGTCTGCATGACCAAATTTGCAACCTGGATGAAAGCCAACACAGAGAAGACAGAAGAAAATCTTGCACACACATACACCCAGCACCCACGCTAAGTACCTCGGAATCATCATTTTCAACAGAATTTGGACATGACCGCAAAAGTCAACACTGTCACTACATCCTGCTCCGCAATCTGAAATTCTGAGGAAGATCTTTAAATGGCTCCCAAGCAACACTAGAAAAACTGTCACTCAGGCCCTAGCCACCCGCAAGTTGGACTATAGGAACACTCTCTAAGCCGGGATCACCAAGCAACTCACCAGAAGACTACAAACCATCAAGAACTTGCAGCCAGACTCTGGGTATGGTCCGTACACGCGTACCCCTACATCACCACTACTATGGTGGTACGGACCGTACCCACGCTCTGGGCGCGTGGGTACGGTCCGTACACGCGTACCCCTACATCACCACTACTATGGTGGTACGGACCGTACCAACGCCCCCAGAGCGTGGGTACGGTCCATACACGCGTACCCCTACAGCCCCATTACATGATGGACACAAGGCGTACACATGCCACGGATGCAGGCGTACGGCTTGGTGCAGCACATCAGCTGTAAATTGGGGGTGGTGTATGGCCAGGACAGCAGTGTACCACAGCAAGGGCGCAAGTGGGTGGGTGGGTGCCTATCACTCCCAGCAGTGCCCAGACATATGAGGGTGGGTGCATATCAATCCCAGCAGTGCCCAGACATATGAGGGGTGGGTGCCTATCACTCCCAGCAGTGGCCAGACATATAAGGGGGGGGTGCCTATCATTCCCAGCAGTGCCCAGACATATGAGGGGTGGGTGGCTATGACTCCCAGCAGTGCCCAGGCATATGAAGAGTGGGTGCCTATCACTCCCAGCAGTGCCCAGACATATGAGGGGTGGGTGCCTATGACTCTCAGCAGTGCCCAGACATATGAGGGGTGGGTGCCTATCACTCCCAGCAGTGCCCAGACATATGAGGGGTGGGTGCATATGACTCCCAGCAGTGCCCAGACATATGAGGGGTGGGTGCCTATCACTCTCAGCAGTGCCCAGACATATGAGGGGTGGGTGCCTATCACTCCCAGCAGTGCCCAGACATATGAGGGGTGGGTGGCTATGACTCCCAGCAGTGCCCAGACATATGAGGGGTGGGTGCAGAGGACTCCCAGCAGTGGACAGAGCCATGGGGGTGGGTGCAGAGGACTCCCAGCAGTGGACAGAGATATGGGGAGGTGTACATCATTATCAGATGACCACAGCTCCATGGGTCAATGTACGTATCCATAACTTAGGACAATGATGATAGTGCCATATCAACACATCACTGACAGCAGTGTCCCACTCCCAGGAGGATGGATGTCATTCCCCCACTGCATGACACACCACATGTGGGTGTGAGGACAAATGACACATGCATAACCACCCCTGGCAGATGCAGCATAATACACACACTGAGATCATGCCACAAGACTGTATAGTCATGCCACTGCCTAATAAACTAAGAGAGACAAAAAGAACACACACTGACACGCACATCCCAGGACTGATAGGAATGTTCAGGTGCTGGGCTAGCCACCAAGACGTTGTCTCTCATGGAAGGAATCGGGTGGAGTTCCCACAGATACAAAGGCCACAATTGTGAGTCAGGTGTTCAAATACCCAGCAGGACAAGTACCATATGTGTACTAGGCTGGGATTACACACATGCATTGTGCGGAAAAGGGACAATGTCTCCGTGAAGGCATGGCAAAACACTCTATACATGAGTACAGTGAGTACCAAGGATGGCACAGACTATGCAGCCGGACACATTGCTGAGCAGGCATGGCCAGAGTTGAAGGGATCTATCACCAGCCAAGGATATGTAGACACAGGGCAACACAACAATTGTGCAACTCTCTGCAGGGGAGATGCCAGGTGACACAGAGGAAAGAACACTCCTTGGGGCAATGTCTCCAAACACAAAGAGCAGACACGACAAAGAATCTTTGCAGAGACCTTGTGATGGCACGCAGATACCAGGTCCCACCCCATGAGCAGCAGACTACAACATGTCCCTGAAACATAACACATGCCCACAACCCCAACTCCTGTAGCATCAGCATCAACATCAACATCAATACCTGAAATGCAAGACTTTCCAAACGAAAAAGAAAATGCTTTATTCAGCATGAAAATAATAATGTGTAAACGAGACTATTCACAAAGGCCAATGGCCAGTCCATTACATCAGTCCTCGGGGGGAGGCCACATGGCCATGCGTCTCCCCTAGCTTGCCTGCACATCACAAGACTGTGTCATCAACTGGGGGGGGGGGCATCATGTGGGGAAGGACCAGGCACCGCAGGGACAGGAGGGGGAAGGGTAGGTGTGGTGGGTGCAGGGACGGACGACTCCACCACAGGGGGTGGGGCAGCGCCAAAGGTGGAGGCGAGCTTGGCGCTGCACACTTCTGCCAGTTCTTCAAGCGTCTCCCCTGCATCCGGAGAAACAACAGGCCCCAAGGAGGATGGGGGGGTCGGAGGGATGGGTTGCAGCGCTACTGGGGGAAGTGGTGGACAGGCTGGGGGACTTAACTCCCCTACCCATGGAGTGCCTTGACCGTTTCCGCCCAGGTGAACTAGTGAGGCTGAGGCCCAGCCCAGCAAAGTAGGCCTCCTTCTCCGAATCTGGGGCAGGGGAGCCAAGGGGAGTGACATCGGAGGGACTGGGGAGTGAGTCATGTGGACGAGGACTGTGGCTGCGTGCCTGCCGGTGTGCCCCAGACCCAGTGGGTGTGCCTGCTTCCCCCTGAGTGTGCGTTTCAGGAGGTGTGCGCTTGCCCTTATGTGGTGGTGTGCTGCTACTGTCTGGTGGGGTGCGTGTGTGTGGATGTCTTGGTGTGACTGGGACAGGCATGGTTGTGGGACTTGTGGATGGGGCAGGGGTAGGGGGGGACGCAGCGCTGCAGGTGATTTGCTACTGCCGTCAGTGTTGAGTCCATGGACCTCAGCAACCTCCGTTGGTCAGACATCGCTGATGACATGCCCTCCATGTACGACACCATCTGTGTCAGCAGTCTGATGTAGCCATGGAGGACAGTCAGGATCGATGTCTGCTCAACTTGCAACTGCCGCTGAATGTCCACAGACTCGGCAGCGAGGGCAGTAGGGGGGGACAGGGGTAGGGGGTGCGGTGCCTGGCATGAAGGAGACATGTGGGCGCCTAGCACGGACAGAAGGGACCCGAGCAAGTGGGAGGGTGGTGATGGGAATGGAGGGGGCGGCGAGAGATGTACTGCTGCTTTCAGCTGTGGGAGCAGCCTCCGCCCCCTCTGGGAGCTCAGCCTCTGACCCGTCTGCCTCGTAGTCTGTGTTGGTACTGGGCAGGTCCTCCACCTCACTCCCCTCGCCCTCCGTGCCACTGGATTCCACCGACTCCTCAGCAGTGGTGGCACCACTGCTCGATCCCTCCTCGACGTCCGTGCCGGTGTCTCCCTCGGTGTCCTCAGATGATGTTGTGGGCAAGGTGAAGAGACAGGAAAAAATCAGTCACCTGTATACATCTGACACATGAGTCCAAACAAAATAGGCAACACTGCATATCAGGAAAGGCATCATGAGTAACATCTAGGATACTCCCCACATATGTAAGCCCTGCACTCCCCAGTTGGTTGACCCACCATGCCACTTGGATAAAAATAAAATTAGGACACAACAGCAAATAACTTGAAACCACAAGATCATGAGAAGCTAGTGTCTGGGATCAGTTGAGCACAGCAAGACTATGAAGGCATGCCACCTCTTGTTCACTGTGAAACAAACAGTATTGTTGCAACGAAGGCCAAAGACCACATGCCAATGTAGAAGGTGTCCCCACACTCAGAGACCTGTGAGTACTTTTGACACCCCAAAGCAATACATTGTGACTCCTGGAGATTCACAACCCTTTACATAATGGACATGTCTAGCATGTGTGAATGTGGCACTCTGTGAACACAACACACATGTGTCTGTATAGCAGAAGTCACACAAGGAAGGTGCACACCAAACTACATGTACACAGTCATTGTCTGAGCAGCCAGACTCATTCAAATCAGCCACCGTTAGGCAGAAATGGCGTATCAGTAAGTACATATACATGGCACCAGGGTGGTCTGGATGACTTGACACTCGTAAGTTGGTATCAGCAACAACCAAGGACGAACCCAATTGCTAGCACACTGTGGGAAGATGTATATGTATGAACTCCAAACAAGTTTTGTTCAAACTGTGCCTTACTGTAAAATGTGCCAGCGTGTCCCTGGAAAGTGTAAAGGTGGTGTCTTGTGCACTTCCTTGGGAGACATCTGGCATGCAGGCACATCATTGTCCTTCACAACAAAACAACAAGGTCACGCATATGAAACATTGAGACATGTTGACAGGTGTAGTCAGTGCCAATGGACATTTTCTCTGTGTAACAACTTGAATCATGTCATTTGTCACATGGCTATCCGTCACCTGATCACACAGTTGGCTACACATATGACCTACTGACTGTCATCTGGAGTGGCACACATGTCCACACCCAGGACAATGCATAAGCTAATGGGCCTGCAATTGTGTAGCAAAAAAGCCTAGCTGTACTGTGGGTTCCCCCTCATGGCAAGCCAGAATGTACCCACAGATGTCAGCATACAAAGTCACAACTGTGTAGCATCTGAACCACACACAGGTAGGAAAAATGTACAACCAGGATACATGATTGTCAAAAACTGACACTGGCAATGACGCACGAACATTAAGCACTGGCCAACATCACGGGGGCACTGCACTGTAGGATGGGTTAAGCCACGCCCTATTTACAACACTAAGTTAGCATAACCGAGGTAATTGTTAGCAAGCCAGCTTGTCGTTTCTGCTGCGCTGCACACGACACTGTTGTTATGTGTTATTCATTTTAGAAATGCTGACTCGACTTTGCCTTACAGGATAACAAACTGTTGTTTCACATTCTTAACAGTGAAATGTGCCCTTGGTCTGTACATCATGTAAAGAACGAGTCTGGGTCACTAGAAGGTACAGAGTGTTGTGATTAGATTGATCGTACCACTTTTTAGACATATCATACATACAGCTGCCAATATCTGAAGGACAAGCATCTTTAATATTGCAGAACAGTTTGGTTTTACATTCATTCGAACAGAGGAGCTGATGCATGAGAGAGCTAGCTGATCCTTTGATGTGATTCTACTAAGCTGATCTATAAGGTATGGGGTCCCCCCTGTTAACCTAAGAGACCTTCTAATAGTCTAATAATAATGTATTAGATTCTAGAGAAAGGAGTGTGGCTATATACCACTGTCATTATTAGTATGATTGCTCCTTTCATTTTGTATGATATTGTAACAATGCTTATGGTTCTGATCCGT
The DNA here is from genome assembly GCF_964204655.1 of Triturus cristatus. Taxonomy (NCBI): domain Eukaryota; kingdom Metazoa; phylum Chordata; class Amphibia; order Caudata; family Salamandridae; genus Triturus; species Triturus cristatus. Next base: position 1,010,863,579 of record NC_140588.1, read on the forward strand.
ACCATTTGTCTGCTAGTGTTAGCCAAAGTACTGCATCTTAGGATGCGAGGTTTATAAAATAAACTCTTTAAACTTTACCGTGTCTGTATTATTCTGTTGTGGACTAACAAATAGATACGAACAGGTATTTCGGATTCCCACCACTCCTGAGAAATATCTAAGTCGCTTGTTCTGATTTGTCTATACATTGGGACCGCCTAGCTAGATCTAGGCTAACGAATGGGATACTAAGGTAGTTGGATAAGGGGTTCATGGTCCTGAGGGGAGTTTCTGGTACACCACAATTCTCTGAGGTCCTGGTCTCCTGCGCATAGTTCTGTGCATAAGCAGAATCCCTGCAACATGGCGCACCTAACGTTTGGTCTTATGATCTGAGACGCTTTAGTAGTACTTGAGTTTAGTCCACAACTACCCTCACTCTCGTTTCCGGAAAACAAGAGTGACGGTTTAACCTACCTAGGTTTTGACTAAAGGTTCTATCAAGCTTGAAAATTAAAAAGGTTACAACTTTTGAGCCCAAGTGCTACTGTAAATATCGTTGTTACTCTTTAGTGTGTCCTTATGGCGGTTAATATTCCCGCTCATAGTGGGGTTCCTCTACGCACTCATTTGAGGGCTTATGGGGTCCCTGATGACGGGATGTCCGTGGTCTTTGTGGTCAGTGCTGATGCCACCTACCCTTATGAGTTGTTTTACTCTTGGGTGACCTTTGAGGAGGTGGATACGGACGATAATTTGTTCCACGAGTATACAGTCACGCCTGTGCCTGCGGTTTATGCCCCTTATAGGATGCTAGAAATACCTATTTCTGCATGGCAGCATACAATTTGGTTTAATGGCGCCCTCCCCCATGAGGTCGTACCGGCAAGAATGGAACCATTGTCCATTGAAGGGGCCAATTGGCCGGTACTGGCCGGATATACACCACACCCACGCTACCTAACGGTGGTAGTGGGTGAGTTACGAACGCTACACACAGCCCTGATTACGGTCCATAGGGCTTTAGTGCAGTATGTGTCACGCACAGTACAGGTGGGAGCACCTGCGGCTGCTGGACATGGGGCTGATCACCATCACGCGGTGGTGATAAGCCCTGTTATGGTTAATGCGGTTGTCGGCAAGCGCCCCCTCAGTAAGGATGAATTTCCTTACTGGCTTTCAGAAAAATTTGATCGATTGGAAGCCGTGTTTCCAAACACTACACCTGTGGATAAACACAGGATACTCACCATTACTTTGCCGAAGGACCTGGTCCCTGATATTGTTGATTGTGACAATTGGGGCAAAGTCTTTGCTGCAACCTATTCGAAGTGCTACGGCACTCCGTCTATGTCTGTACTACCCTCCGTCATCAAGAAAGTCCAAGACAATCATGGTGCGGAGGCAGCTATTGAGTTAGGATTAAGGCTTGTCGACAGTTTCAATGTGGTTTGTTCCATGGTAATGGGCAACCTCAAAGGAGATGCCATGCAGTTCCAAGTTGGTAATATGCTGGAACTTGTGGATGATGCCGATAAACCCAGGGAGTTTGCAAAAATTATTGCAAAAGCCTATAGGATGGTTGGATGTAGTACCTTGGGCGTGAAACCCACCATCAAAATTCCTGATGTAGTACAGCAAACTAAGGTGAGTTCGTCTACAAAAGACGAAAAACCCAACTTTCCTAAACAAAGTTGGCGAGCCAAAAAACAAGAAGAACAGCAACAGAAACAGGTTTCTCGTTCTGCCTCACCCGTACAGTCGTATAGTGAACGCACTTATGATTTGCGCGATCGTACTCGTATTAAGTCACCTGATAGGTTTCAGGTTTCTGAACAACGCTCTCCTCGTTCTTCACAGGAAACGTCGACTTCTCATACTGGTGGTGGAGAGCGTGGGAGAGGACAGGGTACTCAAGGTCGAGACCAGCCCCGCCAGACTGACGGTAAAGGCAAGCAGGAAGACACTGCCAGACAACGTCCACCGTTTCAGAAAAAGAAAGTTGCTGCAATCTCAGTGAGATATGCCTCAGATGGTACGGACACAGCTTCGGAACCTGACATGGGCACTAACGCTGCTAGACAGCGCGGCGGAAGTTACAGTAGTGCGGCAAGCATTGCGTCCATTTCTGGAGGCGACAGCAACTGACATTTATGTGACAGTTGAAACTGCTGATACTCGCGTAGCTCCCCCAGAAAGATTATTTGAAATAGTCCTTAATATTGAGGGTGACATACAACGCAAAATTAAAGTGGTTTTTTGGGACAATCTTACGACCACCTATGATATTCTTTTGGCGGAGAAAGATTGGCCTCCGGCTTTCATTTTAGACGCTCCAAGGGGAGAGGAAGTCATTCTTCCTTCCTTTGGGCACGCAGTGCCCACGGATGAGTCTATTAGGTTAGGCGGGGAGTGGGCACAGGTGCTTGCACCTGCGTTATATCGTAATCAGGTTGGCTGGGATAAATGTTCTCCCAATCATGAGATTCCATTGCGGTCCGATCCCCAGCCTCAACCCCAATACCCCATGCGTCGCGAGGCAAGATCTCACGTCGCGTCCATCCTTGAACAATTGGAATATCAAGGAGTGATTGAGACATGTGTGTCACCCATGAATAATCCTTTATTCACTGTGACGAAGCCTGACGGGTCGTACCGCCTAGTTTTGGATTACCGGCATTTAAACTCGCATTGTCGGACGTGTGCGGTACAAAATACTCATAGTTCGGCTCTCGTCGATAGTCTTGTGAGAAAACGTTTCAAAACCACGCTCGACTTGTCCAATGGCTTTTATTGCCATAACCTGGCCCCTCATAGTTATGAGTGGACGGCATTTACCTCGGGTGGAAAACAAAAATTGTTCAAGAGGCTCCCGATGGGCTATAAAAACAGCCCTGGAGTTTTTTCCGCTCGCGTGGTCTCTCTCTTGGAGATGGTAGACCCGGAGGCATACTCGTATGTTGATGACATCTATCTGACTGACGACGAGTTGCTTCCACACCTTGCTCGTGTGGATAACATAGTGACTATGTTTGCAGACTTCGGTTACAAGTTTAACTTTAAGAAGTCCCACATTGCTGAGTTTACAGTGTTATTTTTGGGGTACGAACTCAATAATGAGGGTCGAGGCTTGGCACCGCAATTCCTTGAGAAATGCGCACGCCTTTGTATCCCTACGACACTAAAAAGACAACAATCCCTGCTGGGCTGTCTGAATTTCGGTCGATCCTACATTCCTGATTATGCCCAGCGTATCAAGACACTTTATGCCTTGGTACAACCAACTTTTACCAGATCTTGCTGGCTGCCAGAGCATTCATCTGCATTGTATTCTTTGCAGACTGATCTTCTTACTGCTAAATATTTAAAAACTCGTGATAACCACACCAACCTGGTCATTAGAATTGTTCCAGGCGCGGAGGGTTTCACGTACTTAACGTTCAATGAGGGCGACACAGTCCCCATTGCATACAAATCTCATCTGTACACTTCGGCTGAGCTGCGATTTTCCACTGTTGAGAAAGTCTTAACAGCAGTTCAGATGGCGATCCTGAAAGAACGAGCGCTATCACAAGGAGAGCGCATGCTAGTGGTAACACCGTTTCCTGCTCTGGAAGCAGTCACTAAAGCTAGTGTACCGAATTCTAAGGCTTTGCATCCAAGATGGATACAATGGCCAACCTCCTTAGCTTCACCTGACGTCGAATACATCTTTGACGGGGCATTGCAGACACAGGAGAGTTTGGAGTATGAATTCGTTCATCCCGCTCCTCTGTCTTTGTGCCCAATCGAGGAATACCATTGTGTCATATACACTGACGGGTCGGCGCAACCCGCAACTGGATCAAAGCACGCTTATTCAGCGGCTTGCAGAATTGTAGTCGGTACTTTTGTAAATGGAGAGTTCCAATCTGATGCAGTGCATACGCAGTCATTGGGTGATTGTACCGCGCAGTTGGCGGAGCTTCATGCTCTTGTGCTTGCACTTGAGTTTGCTGATCACAGGGTCACTACTCTTATAGTGAGTGATTCTTACTATTGTGTTCAATCTTACAACGACAATTTGCTTTTTTGGATTATGAATGGTTTTCGTGATTCCAAACGTGGCACAGTGAAGCATAAAGCGCTTTGGGCTCGAGTGGCAGAACTTAAAGGGAGTCTGCCACTTGTGAATGTAATTCACACTCTTGGTCACCAACGAGTTGGTGTCCATGCTGTCGGTAACAGTTTGGCTGACGAGGCAGCAAAAACCGCAGTGGCAACATATTTAGTAGCAGCAGTTACAAGATCAAAATCTAAGATTGATGCTGACATCTTGGCAGCTATTGCTGCTTCTGAGACTGGGACAAACTTCCCTAGAGGTTTCCCTTCTCGATACCATTATCACTTAAGTCCTGATAAAGTCCCGTTAGTGAGGATTAACGACGTTGGTGATAGATTGATTCCCAACGAGGACAGCAGACCAGCTTTGATAACGGCTGCCCACGAAGGTGTTGCGTCTGCGCATGCTGGAGTATCGGCAACTGTGTCTCTTTTGCAGCAGCGTTACTGGTGGTACGGTTTGTATAAACAAACGCGGGCTTATGTGCTTCATTGTGACATTTGCCAGCAGATTAAACCTTCTTCTGTTGCGCGTCCACCTCCAACGCAGCTGCATATATCTAATCAACCACTTGCGTGTGTTTATTTAGATCACTGCGGTCCTTTTACCTCTGATACTGCGTACAAGTACATCTTGGTTGCAGTGGATTCGTGCACACGTTTTCTGTGGGTGTGGCCACAAAGGAGTGCCGATGCCAGGACTGTCATCAAAGTATTGCGTGTCTTTATAGGGAGTTTTGCATGTGGTACCCTTCACTCTGATCAGGGCCCGGCGTTCGCCTCTAAGGCGTACAAAGAAGCAATGAGAAGTTTGGGGGTCCAAGTCAAATTTTCGTCTCCATACCGGCCTGAGGGCAATAGTGTTGTGGAATGAATGAACCGTGACCTAAAGCAATCGTTGACAGCCAAGGTATTAGGTACAGGCCGGAACTGGCTTGCCCACTTGTATGACGTCCAACGTGCACTTAATAACCTCCCTAGAATGTCTCTGGGTGGGAGGACCCCTTACATGATGCTCTTTGGAGTGAGAATGTTTGTTCCAGACCTTGACGGTCTAGACATGGCGGCGGCTGCCGCACCTTTTGACCTAGATGGTGACTGTGCTGTATTGCAGAATCTACAAGAAGCAAGGGACACTCTAGCTAAGGAACACGTGCCCTCTACATCCGAAGAAGCGCTCCAGATTCCGGTAGTCGGCTGGCTACCTCGAGTTGGTGACCTGGTCCGTGAGAAGGTGGAGAACAAGAAGGAGTTTGGCCCCTCTTATCGTGCACCAGTCCAGGTGCTTGGAGTACTGGGTACATGTACAGTTGTTTTGCCTCCACTTCCTGGTCGCAAGGATAACAGGTACATTTCAATTGAGAATGTCAAGCTACACAGGGTGGCCGATTCTCCATAGTATGACACCTTCGGTTTCCTGCCCTTCGATGCTGAGAAACTCTGTTGTGGTGCCACCCTCTATCATCGTGCCTGAGGTTTCCATTGATATGCTCACAGTTGCTGATCCGCATGTGCCACCTACTGCTGGTGGTTTGCCTGATGATCCTGAGTATGCTTATCCTGCAGACGTCCCTTTGCCCCTATTACATACCACAGCACTTACCCAGTCCCATTCTTCCTTTGAAACTGAATCATTGACTTCCACTGCCCCTTCCAAAATGTCTATATTTTTTGCCTGGTTCAAGAGACATTTTTTGGTTGCACCTTGGACTTACATCTGGCTGGTGCTGATTTGTATTTTTTTATTCATGACAATTGGCTTTGTGGTAGTGTGTTTTTAGACTTATCAATGGACACTACCTGAATGAACGTTCTACAATTCAATTAATTGATGGAACTTTGGCCCCCCATTCCTCATCACACATCATGAAAAGAGACCAGACGTTTGTGAACATCACCGCCTGGCCTGTACGTGATGGGATTGCTTGGGATGCAGTGAACTTTCAAATTCATGGTCCCACCGAAGTTATTAATGTGCCAACTGTTTTTCGTGTTTCTATGGGTGATGTACTTAAACAAAACATCTGATCAGATGATTGGGATGTACAAGCAATAGAAGCACTGTTTTCTGATTTAAAATATTATGCTGCATTTGATGCTGAAGATCTGTATTTAAATACTGCAAACTATGATGAGCAATTTTGTTTTCAACATTATGGCACACATTTCCTACACAGAGCAAATACTTTTCGAAATTTTATTAATTTCACTCAGTGGGAACATTGTCCTGTCCCTATGAGTGGCAGCTCTGCCACTTTATTGAAAAAATTCACATACTTTTCGGATTTTAGTGTGTCAGACCCTGCTTCTTTTTATTTTAAGGTGGCGGTAGAACCCACTTCTAAGGTTAGATTGACACACACAAAATTATTATATTCCAAATCCTTTATGGATGAATTGGCTATTGGAGGTTATGACGTATGGAAAGCTACTATCGATCTTAAATCTGTTTGGGGAACTAAACCGTGGCAGGTACAAGGAACAGAAGCTTTGCATCGTGCCTGTCTTATCCCAAACCACATATTATTTTTGAATTTGTCTATTTTTCAGACCACCTGTTTTGGATTGGCTATATCTAAAAAATTAATTTCCCCCTCGATCCCGGATCTGGGTGCTTATCCTGGTTGGGAGAATCACTCAGATCTGTCCCTTGCTATGTTGCAGTCGCTTGTTTCCAATGGCACCTTCAATATTTCAACATTGAATCCTGAGGGTTGGTTGGTTTGGCAAACAAGCTCAGACTCCTGTCAACGTCGGTTTTTGGATTTGGCTCCGGGGTATACACAACTTAGGGTTGACCCTCGTTTTACATCTTCACATACAGTGACTACCTACTCTGTAGGTAAGTTATGTCAGTCGTGGCTGCAACATTCCACGTTAACTTCAGTTAAGCTTCATTTATCATGATTAAATGACAAAATAGATTTGAATGATTTTATTAAGGGTCCTGCAAATGGCAGGTCCAAACCATGGGCTTATGCTATTTACAATGAAATTTGGAAATTGTCGCAAATTGAAGCTGCTTCTAGATTACGTGCTATTGACCAGGCTAATACGGAAAAAGTATTGGCTGTAATAGATAATAGTATTAATACTTTGTCTTCTAGAATTTATACATTAGATAATATTGTTTCTTCTGTCGTAGACATTGTGCAAGATGATGTAGCTGTGTTGTATCATGGCCAGAATCAGTTGCGTTTAATTATACAGTTTGCATGGACATTACAAACGTTAAAGGCAGGGAAAGTCCATTGGGATTACATGAATATTTCATCGTTGTTCCTTCCTTTTAATTTGACAGCAAAACAGCAGTTCATGTCCATGAAAGACGCAACTTACGATTGCTGCACATTGAAAAATTAGAACCTTTACCTTTTTCTGTTGCTGAGTTAAATTCAGCCGTGTGGCTTATACACGGATTGGTCACTTTACCTTTTAGTCTGTTTAAATTTAGTTCGTGCATGAAGCATTATGCCATTGGCAGATATGAACAACTTGGTGATGCGTTCCTGCACGAAGTTTGGTCACTTCCGTTCACTTACAGATGCGTAAGGGATGGCAAGGAGGTTTACTTAAAAGGGGAAGAATGCACTTCCGCTCCTGATCATTCTGTGGTTTGTAGACATATACAATTACATGGCGCTTGCAATATACACGCTCCTAATTTGGCTTGTGTCCTAAAGGGGATTCCAATGCCAGTTATAACGTCTTCTTTTAAGCTGCTTGCCAACTGTAGTTATTTGCTTTTAAATAGTGAAGCTTGCTGTGGGATGCTAGTGGGTATTCCTTACATAGTCACTGTTTCGCAAAGAGTAGTTTGCTGTAATAACGTCCTTTTCCCACCCCCGCAAGGCCGACTCGATATATCTATCTGGCCGGCGATTCCAACCTTGAACGCAGAGTTCAATAGGATGAGCAGAATAAGGGCTCTTTTGTCTAAGAAGGAAGTTGCGTTGACTTCATCTCGTGAAACTTTTCTTCTTAATGTGGCGAACACACGCACTGAGGTACAAGCTCTGTTAAATACTGACCTCCCCCTCCATTTTGGAACCTTGATTCAAACTATCTTTAATGCTTCGTCTACGACTGGCCTTGTTCATTTTTTTAAAATTGTGGGCTCGGGCCTCGTGACATCTTTCCAAACTGTTTTTGGTGTGATCCCCGCATTTTTACATTCTATTTTTTCAAGTGTCTTCGGAGGGTTGCTCTTGCTCCTCGCTTTGGTGGCTGGGATCCTCTTGTTGATTTGCGCACTTCGATATGGCTGCACACCAGGAGTTGCAAGACAGCATGCTCCGCCTGCTCCATCTTCGTAGCCGGATGCTTGATTACTACGGCACTTTACCTCTGGCGGTCTTAAGCGTCAAGTATGGATTGTCTTTCCGGTTTCCCTTTTTTACGTGTGTGCAACCTGTCTTTCATTGCCTAGATTGTCCCTTCCAGTGGGCTCTGGACTTGTGCCTGTCAAACTTGGCGTCACCTGACCCGGATTTTGATGAACTAATGTGTCCCTTAGTGGCTCATGAATTTGATTGTTCTGGTGTCGGGTTTATGGCTTTGGGTGCTGCACAAGGAGTCCTTGGTAACTGGGATATCGGAGAGGCGGCTATTGAATTCCTTGAAAGGAGTTATATAGAGGATGCTGACAGTTGTCCAATCATGGTGCTGGATGCTCCGATAATTGATGCACACGTGTGTTCCTTTCCCTTGTTAAATTGGATGGCAGATACTTTTGCGGAACGCTCCAATGATTTCCTCTTGGAAGCTGTTGCAACTTACGGTGCATATACCTTTATGGATTGACTGATTGACATTGTCACTCCAGGGTGCATCCAGGGCTGTTAATTTTTCATCGAAATTTTTTTACTGATTTTTTTAAGACATCGTTTTTTTCTTTTTAACGATTTTTTTCTTTTTTTTTCATTCTCGGACTTTACACTTACCTTATATGGACTTATAGTTCATGCCCTTGGTTCCGTTCTATATCACTTGAACTCTGCGTTCTTTTTTTTTTTTTTTTTTTTGGAAACCGTTTATTACAAAACTCAAAAAATATACAAAGATGGGCCTACAACCTTCCGGCCGGCCGCTAGCAGACAAAAGGAGCATATGATACACATTGTAGAGCGTGTGTTGCGGCTGAGGAAGATGCACAGGAGTTAGCAGCGTTGATAGCCACACCATCCGGACCCCACTGTACGGTTTCATTTTAAACTGAAAGAACAACCAGAAAAACAAACCCACAAGGCAATCCACAATCAGAAATAGCAGCATGTGCTCCCCTGAGAGGGGGACCCTACCAGTCCATAGGAGTATCAAGAAGGGGAAGAGATCAGGACTAGGGCTGGGTAAACTCAATGCCCGGAACAAGGAAGATGGGTCGGCTAAGGGGATGGGGCAGGCGACGGATCGGGCAATAACGGCGGAGCACAGATTCCCCCGCGGTAGGCGTTCCAGGGGCCCCATACTTTCACCCATGTCCCAGGCTTACCTCTCGCCACATAAACCACCTTTTCCCGAAACATGCACCAATCCATATGTTCCTTCCAGGCCGAGACAGTCGGGGACCTCTGGGATCCCCACAGTTGAGCAATATCACGCTTGGCCACCATATATCCCAGAGTCACCCACCACGTCTGTGGCGCCGAGTAGTCGGTAGGTTCCCACACATTCAACAGGCATCTCCTCGCTTCGGGTAGCAGCACCACATGCGTAACCACACGCAGGACCTCATGCACACCACGCCAGAATCGCTCCACCTCCGGGCATTCCCACAATATATGCAGAAAGGTCCCCAAAGCGCCACACCCACGCTTACACAACCCGTCCACAGCATAGCCCATACGCAGGAGCCTTGGCCCTGTCATGTAGACTCTGTGGAGTATCTTGAGCTGGACGAAGCGAAGGCGGGCCGGTATGGCCACCTCTTTCGGGGAGGCCACCGCAGAGGTCCAGTCCTCGTCGTCCAGCTCCAGTCCATCGGCAACCCAAGCCTCACGAAGGGCAGTCAGCAATCCCGAGCGGTCATTGATCAGTTTTTGTAGATCAGTGAGATCGTGCTGTCCAGAACGTGTCCATCCAGCACTCTATCCTCCAGGGGGGAATACTCCGGGATGGATGCGACGTCTGGGAAGACGGAGCCCAGTGCATGACGGATCTGCAAATACCGAAAGTACTCCCTGTCATGCAACTGGAATTCCGTCTGCAGCATCTCGAACGTTTTAAATCCTCCCCTCGTCCAGAGATCCCCCACTTTGCTGATGCCTATCATGTCCCACTTCTCGAAGCCCTTCGAGGTCCACAGGGAGCCCAACTGCTCGGACGCGTATAGTGGTGATGCCCGGGTCAGACGTTCCTTCCACCCCATCGCCACATTAGCCGCGTGCCACACTCGCACCATGATACGCGTGGGGCCGGTCAGCCGAGCGTCGGGCGCGCTGGAGTAGAGCGCTCGATTATAGTCCCCACCCGGGAGTAGCATCTTATCCATTTCGAATGCCGGGTTTAAGGCGGGCCCGTACAGGCCGTGATTAATCGCAGCCAGCTGGGAGGCCCAATAGTACCGTTTGATATCCGGGAGGGCGATCCCTCCGTCATACCATGGGAGCGTCAGCTTCGCCAGGGCGATACGCGGCCTCCTGTCCCAGAACAGGCGGCGCTGCAAACTCTCCACCTCACGGAAGTAGCGCGCTGGGACGAGGTCCATAGTATTCTGCAAAGCGTACAGGAAACGCGGCAGAGACATCATCTTAAACAATGCCGCCCGGCCGAGCGGCGAAAGCGGCAAGCGCCGCCAGCGCGTGACATCTTCCTTCAGGCGCTGGAGGGGGGAAGCAAGTTCCGATCATACCGGGCCTCCGGGTCCAGAGTAATGAAGACACCCAGGTACCGAAATCCCTGCGGGGCGATCTGGATCGGACAGCCCCGCGGGAGAATAGGAGCCTCCCCAGAGAGAACATACACGCACGATTTAGCCCAGTTGATGACAAGGCCGGAGTTACGACCAAATGAATGCAAAACATCAACCAGTACTATCAGTGATTTACGTGGGGAAACTAGGTACAAGAGGATGTCATCAGCGTATAGGGATACGCTGTCCTCATACTCAGGGGTCCAACGGAGACCACGGATGGAAGGCTCCCACCGCAGCCACTCCGCCAGGGGCTCCAAGGCAAGCGCAAAAAGGAGCGGCGATAAGGGGCAGCCCTGCCGCATGCCCCGGCCCAGCTCGAACGGAGCCGATACTCTACCGTTCACCACCACCTGCGCCAATGGGCCCGAATACAGCAATTTGACCCAACTGATTAACCCTGCGCCAAAGCCAAACTTCGCAAGCATCGCCCAGATGTATGGCCATTCAAGCGTGTCAAACGCCATGGTGGCGTCCAAGGATGCCAAAATGGCCGGCTCCCGTATGTACTGAACACGTGCGAGCACCCCATGCAAACGCCGCAAGTTAAGGGCCGAGTTACGATGGGGAATAAAGCCGGACTGATCCTGGTGAACCAGTTCGCCCACCACGCCGACCAGCCGATTGGCCAGGACCTTGGCGAGAATTTTGGGCTCCGCGTTCAGTAGCGAAATGGGCCGATAGGATGTAACCCGGTCCCGAGGTCTCCCCTCCTTGTGGATAACCACGATTGTAGCCAGACGCTGGTCCAGCGGGAGGGAGCCCACCGAATGAGCCTCCAGGAACATCGATCGGAGATGTGGTGCCAGCGTATCCGGTCGCAACTTGTACAACTCGATGGGGAGACCATTAGGACCCATGGCCTTGCCGGAAGCGACCGAACGTATGGCGAGGGCGATTTCGTCGGAGGTTGGAGCGGCGTCCAACGACACTCTGTCCTCCTCCGAAAGGGAAGGCAGCGCGATATCCCTGAGCAGGGCACGGGAATCCTCTTCAGAGCGGGAAGACACCGGGGAATACACCCCACGGAAATAATCCGCGAAGCAGGAGACAATTTCTTCCGGCTCAGTAACACACACACCGTCCGTTTTCTCAATCAGCAGGACTACACGACTCGCTCTCTCCTTTTTGTCCAGCCACGCAATCAATTTACCAGCCTTATCACCCACATCATACAGTCTCCCCTGTTGCTCTCTACTGAGGCCCCTGGCCGCCTCCGTGACGAGGGCCCTATAGGCCGCTTGCTTGAGTTGGAGGACATGTAATACGGCATCCGTCACCCCACATTCTAGATTACCCTCCAACTCGGCTATCTCAGCTTCCACCCGGGTCACCTCCTCCCGCTCGCGCCTCCGGGTGTGGGAAATAAGGGACAGGGCCTCTCCTCGTAGTACTGTCTTGAATGCCTCCCACAGTGAGACAGCCGAAGGCACGGACCCCACATTCACGTCAAAATAGCGCTGGAGGGATTTAATCAATTCAGCGCGAATGGTGGGGTCGCGCAGGTACCAGGGATTGATCGGGACCACCCTACCCTCACCCCTCGGAAAAAGATCCAGGTGTAACAGGAGCGGGGAATGGTCCGAGATACCCCGTGCCAAATGGCGCACCTCTCCCACCCTCCCAACATAGGCCGCCGGGACCAGGACATAATCTAGTCGTGAGAGACTACCATGGGCCCCCGAATGGAAGGTATACTGTAACTGCGTGGGATGTTTTAAACGCCAGCAATCCACCAATCCCAAAGTGTCCAATAGATAAGATAGCCACGCTTGGGCCCGGGGGAGGTCCCTAGGGGGGTTACGATCCACAGTCCCGGAAACCACCGCATTGAAATCCCCCCCCCACCACCAGAATCCCCCCGGAAGGCCAAGGAGGAGGCGCCCCAGGTCCGCAAAGGTAGTCGACTGCAGCCCCGGCGGGACGTATACTGACACAAAAACGACCACTTTGCCCTCCATCCTTCCCACCAAGACCGCGTAACGTCCCCTGTCGTCATGGAGCACCTCATCAATCTCCAACGGGAGCGAGTTCGTAACCATGATGCCCACACCCCTTGAGCCAGACGTGAAGCCCGAATGGGCCACTAGGCGATAGCCACGCCGATTCATGGCGCAGAAGGAGTTGCCAATGAGGTGTGTCTCCTGCAGAAAAACTACATCGGGCGAGATTCGCTTCAAGAACTGCAGGACCACACCACGTTTAATCCTGTCCCCCAGTCCATTCACGTTCCAGGACAACAGAGTTAGTTCCCTACCCCCCATCATAGACAGAAGCCACCATTTGTCCCCCCGAGAGCACTATAGAGCTAACACAATGATACTTTTGCCTTGTGGTAAAAACGAACAACACCCCCCCATCCCTGCCCACCCGCCCCAACAAAACTCCCCCCTCCCTGCACCCCTGCATGAGCCCGAACAGCCCCCCCAACGTGCAGTGTGCCTGTCGCCCCATATATATAGTAAAAACTAGCTAAACCCCCTGGAGGAGGAAGGAGAACCCCCAGTAGACCCCACACAACCTCCATAGGAGGGGAAATTATACAGACAGACGCTTAATCGAGAGTGGCATCATTTTTGTCCAGAGTGAAGCCCAATATTACCCCCTCTGTCCCGATCCAGTGTGCCGTCTCCCCCCGCCGCCCCCCCCCGCCCCCTAGATCACGATCCCCAGACAGAGTGTCCAGCCAGTCTCCGGCCGCTTCGGGACGATCAAAAAAGTGCGTGCGACCCTCTACCTCCACTCGCAGCTTGGCTGGGAAGAGCATAGCGTATTTAAGGTTCAGGTCCCGAAGACGGCGCTTGACGCCTTGGAAGCTCAGTCTCTGCTTCTGGACCGCTGGGGTGAAATCAGGGTAAAAGTTCACCTCCATATTGTCAAGCTTAACCGGCCCATGCAGTCTGGAGGCTTGCAGGATAGCGTCTCTGTCCCGAAAGTTGAAAATCCGGGCAATGAGAGGCCGCGGAGGGGCTCCGACCTTCGGCCTTCCCCCGGGAACCCTGTGGGCCCGCTGCACCGCGAAGAATTTACTCAGCCCCCGTGGCTGGAGATGGGTAGCGATCAGGTCCTCCACAAATACGTCCGCCGCCGCTTCCTCCCGTCCCTCGGGCACCCCGATGATGCGGATGTTGTTCCTCCGGGCCCGACTCTCGGAGTCCTCCAGGCGCCGATCCATAAGCGCGCTCGCCTGACTAAGCCGGCGCACCTCTGTTTGTAGTGCCGCCACCTCAGTAGTAAGGCCCGATGCGGTGTGGGCCAAAGAATCAACTCGGTCGTTGCACCCCATGCAAACGCCGCAAGTTAAGGGCCGAGTTACGATGGGGAATAAAGCCGGACTGATCCTGGTGAACCAGTTCGCCCACCACGCCGACCAGCCGATTGGCCAGGACCTTGGCGAGAATTTTGGGCTCCGCGTTCAGTAGCGAAATGGGCCGATAGGATGTAACCCGGTCCCGAGGTCTCCCCTCCTTGTGGATAACCACGATTGTAGCCAGACGCTGGTCCAGCGGGAGGGAGCCCACCGAATGAGCCTCCAGGAACATCGATCGGAGATGTGGTGCCAGCGTATCCGGTAGCAACTTGTACAACTCGATGGGGAGACCATTAGGACCCATGGCCTTGCCGGAAGCGACCGAACGTATGGCGAGGGCGATTTCGTCGGAGGTTGGAGCGGCGTCCAACGACACTCTGTCCTCCTCCGAAAGGGAAGGCAGCGCGATATCCCTGAGCAGGGCACGGGAATCCTCTTCAGAGCGGGAAGACACCGGGGAATACACCCCACGGAAATAATCCGCGAAGCAGGAGACAATTTCCCTCACCAGGCCAACATCCACGAGGACCGAGTCGATCTTCTGTGCCAGTGTGTCGAACCGCTGGCCCACCGAGGCCTTCATCTCGGCAATGGCGCCCATGACATCCCGCAGAGTCAGATCCGTGGGCAGGTCCGGGGCATCGGGAGGGCCCTCAGGGGATTTGTGCGGTCCGCCGGGAGATCCCTTCTGGAGGGTATAGCGGTCCATACTGTTGGCCTGATGGGTGGTGCCACGCCGGGTCGACTTGGTCTTTGCCCGGTCTCCATCTTGTTTCGTGGCCATGGCCACCAGTCCCCCGGTCGCACCAGCCACGTCGTGAAGGGCAGGCAATCAGGGCCACAAGCTCCGGGGGGGGCCACCCCAGATCGGCGGGGTGGGTCACAGCCGGCGGGCAGGCCGAGTCTCCCAGCGAGACCACACCAACACAAAGAGCCCCGCGACCCAACCCTGCAGAGACGGCAAGGGGGTGCGAAAGCGAAAGCGAAAGTGCGGGGTACGCGACTCGCCAGGCCCGGCCCGGCCCGCCGCTGTTGTTCACTTTGTCACTGGGTCACCCCTCAGCGCAAATCCGGGGTCTGGCGAGGAGAAGGCCGCAGACTTCAATCGGTGCTCACTCCGGTGTCCGAGGTCCGATTTGACAACGGGAAACGGGTGCCACCTCAGCTCAGGCTCACCAACACATTCCCCTCATCCGAGACAGGATAAATTCAGGATAGTCGTAGGAGGTTGCGGAGGTCCTCGGGAGCCTCGCACCTACGCGGCCATCTTGGTTGCGCGCTAGGCTCCTCCTCTCATACTGAACTCTGCGTTCTTGATAAGTGTATCTCTATTGGTTCGTGCTCCGATCCCGGGGGGGTGTAGGATGGGTTAAGCCATGCCCTATTTACAACACTAAGTTAGCATAACCGAGGTAATTGTTAGCAAGCCAGCTTGTCGTTTCTGCTGCGCTGCACACAACACTGTTGTTATGTGTTATTCATTTTAGAAATGCTGACTCGACTTTGCCTTACAGGATAACAAACTGTTGTTTCACATTCTTAACAGTGAAATGTGCCCTTGGTCTGTACATCATGTAAAGAACGAGTCTGGGTCACTAGAAGGTACAGAGTGTTGTGATTAGATTGATCGTACCACTTTTTAGACATATCATACATACAGCTGCCAATATCTGAAGGACAAGCGTCTTTAATATTGCAGAACAGTTTGGTTTTACATTCATTCGAACAGAAGAGCTGATGCATGAGAGAGCTAGCTGATCCTTTGATGTGATTCTACTAAGCTGATCTATAAGGTATGGGGTCCCCCCTGTTAACTTAAGAGACCTTCTAATAGTCTAATAATAATGTATTAGATTCTAGAGAAAGGAGTGTGGCTATATACCACTGTCATTATTAGTATGATTGCTCCTTTCATTTTGTATGGTGTTGTAACAATGCTTATGGTTCTAATCTGTACCATTTGTCTGCGTGTTAGCCAAAGTACTGCATCTTAGGACGCAAGGTTTATAAAATAAACTCTTTAAACTTTACCGTGTCTGTATTATTCTGTTGTGGACTAACAAATAGATACGAACAGGTATTTCGGATTCCCACCACTCCTGAGAAATATCTAAGTCGCTTGTTCTGGTTTGTCTATACATTGGGACCGCCTAGCTAGATCTAGGCTAATGAATGGGATACTAAGCTAGTCGGATAAGGGGTTCTTGGTTCTGAGGGGAGTTTCTGGTACACCACAATTCTCTGAGGTCCTGGTCTCCTGCGCATAGTTCTGTGCATAAGAAGAATCCCTGCAACAGCACGATGACTGTCTGTACTACGACTCATCACACACAAGTCAGAACTGGCAATGAAACATCAGGGTTGAACATGAACGCCCCTCCCGCACACACCCACCCATACCTGAGTCAATGTGACTGATACCGATTAAGAAGTGACACCTCTTATTCAGGGTTACAATAACTGTGCTTGAAAACTAGCTTCATTAACACGACATCACCTTGTAGGGCTGGCAAAACATATTGGTCTGAAACAAACATCAGCAGATTGTTGTGAATAGCCACACAGGCACTGCCCAGTGTGAGTATGCACAAGCAAACTGGTGTATCCCTGTCCAGTGGACAAATGTATCACACATGTGAAAAATACAACCTAGGCCAGGGAACAATGCCACAGAGGCAGAGCCATGATGTACCCACAGTGAATGTGCACAGTGTTGGATGACACACATGAGTAGGAGGGCAGGCTGTGTCAGGGGACTGTAGTGTGCACACTGCTCCATGGTCCTGGAATGAGCTGACTGTCGCAGGAGCAACCGTCCCGGCACTAAGCATATGTCCCACTCATGCACATCATGTCTAAGGCCACAACATTGGTAATGCATGCTGCAAGTCTGTTCATTTGAACCCTCACACTCCTAGGTTGAGACTCAGCATCAGTGCCAACTATTCCGCACCCCAAAATGACCAAACAGGACAGGGCACAGGCAGACCACCCCCACACATGATGCAGAAAGCAGTGTGCACCTTGATAAACTGGCAGCCTAGATGACCATGTGCAATAGTGATGGCACACGGACCAGGTAACACATGTCAAGGAGGGGAAGGGAGGAAGAACAGCACAGGTTGACTTTGGGGAACTGGATATGCACTGCACATATATAGCCTGGCAGTGTATCCAGGCGACTGAGCAGATCAAAAAGTTGGCGACACACAACAAACACACATGTACCTACCCCCTTCCTGCTGCTGTAACTCCCGTACCCGCCTATCCAGGTCAGGGAAGACCACCGCCAGGACACGCCGCATCTGGTGGGTCAGGCGCCGGCGCCCGCCATGCTTGCCAGGAGGTGAGTCCTTCAGCATGAATGAATGAATGAATGAAGGTAGATTTATACCGCGCAAACTTAGCCCAATGGGCGTCAAGGCGCCTAACAAATAAAGCTGACTGGGACAGACAGGAGAGCTTACTGGTAGGCCTTTATAAAATACCAGGTTTTAAGAGCTTTCCTAAACAAGGCCAGAGAGGGTAGTAACTTAATCTCCAAAGGGAGACCATTCCAGAGTAGAGGAGCGACAATGGAAAAGGCTCTGCTCCCCCATCTGGTCTTTTTAAAGCGAGGAACTACCAACTGGTTAGAGTCTGAGGATCGCAAACGCCTACTAGGAATGTAACGGGTAAGCAGTGACCCCAAAGGATTTGAGGGGCCAGCCTGCAAGGCTCTGTAGGTAAGGCAAAGAAGTTTAAAAGAGATTCTGAAATTAATAGGAAGCCAGTGCAGGTTCTTCCTGGCCAGCGTTGCTGAGGAGTCCCTAGGAAGTGCTAAGACGAATCTGGCAGCAGCGTTCTGCACCACCTGCAGGCGCTGTATAAGATATTTATTGGACTCCGCATATAATGCATTGCAATAATCTAATCTGGAGCCCACAAGGGCAATCACTGTCTGTTTACGTGCTTGCGGGAACAGATAGTGAAGGATTCGTTTCAGAGTCTTAATGACTCCCCAACAAGTGGCCACCGTCCTGTTAATCTGACAGTTCATGGCGAGTAAAGTATCAAAGATAACACCAAGATTCCTAGCCGTAGAAGAGGGAGTGGGGCAAGTTCCGAGGGACGGAGGCCACCACTCATTGGACCAGATGTCTTGATCCTTGCCGAAAACCAGAACCTCAGTTTTATCGGCATTAAGTTTTAAAGAATTTAGTACCATCCACTCAGCTACCATCTGCATACAGGACCTAAAACCAGAAGCAGAGACACTAGCAGAGTGGCTTAGAGACACCATAATTTGCGTGTCATCAGCATAAGACACTACCTCCATCCCCTGCGATCTTATTAATCTAGCAAGGGGGGCCACATAAAAATTGAATAGGGTCGGACTTAGGGCCGAACCCTGGGGCACTCCACATTGCAAAGATTTAGCAGGGGAGAGGAACTCACCCAGCAAAACTCTTTGCTCTCTAAGATGTAGAAAAGAGTCAAGGAGACTGAGAGCCTGTCCTGCCACACCTGCCTCCCTCAGCCGAGATGTTAAGGTAGAGGGAGACAGGGTATCGAACGCTGCAGTCAGATCCAGCAAGACTAGAATCGTCGTCTGACCAAGATCGACTTTGCGACGGATGTTATCAGCCACCATAGTCAGGGCGGATTCAGTACTATGAGATTTCCTGAATCCGTGCTGAGAGCTATCCAAGAACTCAGAGGAGTCAAGGAAGGTGGATAGATGAGAATTTAAGTGAGCTTCAAGCATCTTTGCGGGGGCGGGCAACAGGGAGATGGGCCTAAAATTCTTCAGCACTCCAGGATCAAGGGAAGATTTTTTTAGAAGGGGTTTCACTATGGCCTTTTTCCAGACCATTGGGAAAATGCCCTGAGTCAAAGCCCCATTCATAACTGCCAATAACGGAGGCAGAAGAGTTTCCCTGCAATCCCTTAGAACTTTCAACGGACAAGGGTCTACAGGGGAGGCTGACTTAGTCATATCAAGCAGCGAATTAAGCCCCTCAAGAGAAAGTGACGGAAAGTGGGTGAGAGACTTGTTTGAATCTCTCCTCCAAGATTCACAAGCCTTAATGTTAACAAGAGAGTGCTCATCCAGCGTCTTCTTTTGGTTGTCCAGAGCCAGATGAATATCCGAAATTTTATTATAGAAAAAATCAGAGATATTATTACAAAGCTCCTGAGAAGCCACAACTGGATCGGGGATCTGAAGAGAGCACAATGAGTCAACGATCTTAAAAAGCTCTTTGGATGAGGGAAGCGAAGTTGTCAGATGAGAGAAATACTCCTGCTTCTCTTTAATCACTCGAGATTTATATTCTCGTAGCATCAGTTTGTGATCTTCTCTATCAGACGGATCCCACGACTTACGCCATTTTCTCTCCTTGATTCTGCAGGTTTGTCTTAGGAGTCTTAGAGGCTCCGTAAACCAAGGTGCAGAAGGTTTCCGCCACGCCACATATCGCAGAGAAGCGGGGGCTAAGGCATCAACCGCTATAGTAATGGAGTTGACAAGCGGGGGCTAAGGCATCAACCGCTATAGTAATGGAGTTGACAAGATCTTGAGCCGCCCCATCCACGTCTCTGGAGGTAGAAGTATCAAAGTCTCGCAGAAAAGGAGCAAGAGCTTGATTGGTAATATTCCTGTATCCTCTTTTCATAACTCTATTGCAAGGAGCAGCTTTAGAGAGCTCCTTAGTGGCAGATGCAAATCCAAGGGGTACTGCGAGATGGTCCGACCAGACCAGAGGCACGGGGGAGCCAACAGAGAGTCTGGGGTCATTGGTAAACACCCCGTCCAAAATGTGGCCAGCCCGATGCGTAGGATATTTTACAAGCTGAACAAACTCGCAAGCTTCCAGCGCGTCAATAAGCTGAAAAGAATCCTTAGAGACCACATCATCTAGATGGAAATTAAAATCCCCCAGAATTGACAGATGAGATTTGTCAAAGTATGGCTCAAGGATTCGAAACAGCTCAGAGCAAAAACTGGTTCTAGGGCCCGGCGGTCTATAGACCAGAATGCCAGTGAAAGATACTGTAGAAGAGCATGTTATACAGAAATACAAGGCCTCAAAAGTGTCCGAGGGTACAGACAGGGTTTTGATAGAGCACAGATATGGGGCTCTGCAAATAATTGCCAGACCCCCCCCCTCTACGTCCCAGTCTATCCTGTCTATATAAGGTAAAACCCTCAGGTATCGCTAATATCAGGTCATGACCTGATGAGGCGGATGCCCAGGTTTCAGTCACGAACACCCAGTCAGGTTGCCTATCATTAACAAACTCGTGAAACGCTATGTTATTTTTAATAAGTGACCGAGCATTAATCAAGAAACCAGTTCTAGGTGGTAAGACGTTCAGAGGAGGTGAATACTTAACAGGGGCCTTTCCGCAACGAGAAGAGGGACAGAGCGTTACTTGACACAAAGGACAGGTAGAAGAACGTTTTAACTCATCCGGTGACCGGCCGCAGTGACACGGTCGGGGCGGAGGTCTAAGTGCTAGCAACTCATGCACTGAATACTTCCTCACCAACCGTAGGAGATGCGAGATAATATTGGTGTCCAGCCCGACCAGCAGCCCGTCCTCAGCGCGGACGGGCGCAGACGGGCTGAACTCAGGCGTAACTCCGGCGGAAATCCGGCGGTCCCGCTGCGCGGATCCGCTGCGCGCCATCACCCGTCTTAAATAGCCGCCTAGTGTCCTTGTGACAGCTAGAGCGTCAACCTCCAAAATGGCGCCGCCAGGCGTCCCGGAGTTCCCCCAATATGGCCGGCAAGCGAGATCAATCCCAGGAAGTGGACCCGCTCCAACGCGGTGATAAACAATTTAATGTGCGAGTGAGAGGGCCTGAATTAAGAGCAAGGTAAAATACTAAATTAAACTAACGAAAATAGAAAACGGGGAAGTTTAAAAAACGCACCAGCAGCTCTAAGCGTGTCATCCAGTAACCAGCGCAGCGCGAAATAAGCGCTTTTAAAATCACAAGGCACTGCACCTAAACTGCTCCCCTTAAATAGCCGCCGAGTGTCCTTGTGACAGCTAGAGTGTCAACCTCCAAAATGGCGCCGCCAGGCGTCCCGGAGTTCCCCCAATATGGCCGGCAAGCGAGATCAATCCCAGGAAGTGGACCCGCTCCAACGCGGTGATAAACAATTTAATGTGCGAGTGAGGGGGCCAGAATTAAGAGCAAGGTAAAATACTAAATTAAACTAACGAAAATAGAAAACGGGGAAGTTTAAAAAACGCACCAGCAGCTCTAAGCGTGTCATCCAGTAACCAGCGCAGCGCGAAATAAGCGCTTTTAAAATCACAAGGCACTGCACCTAAACTGCTCCCCTTAAATAGCCGCCTAGTGTCCTTATGACAGCTAGAGCGTCAACCTCCAAAATGGCGCCGCCAGGCGTCCCGGAGTTCCCCCAATATGGCCGGCAAGCGAGATCAATCCCAGGAAGTGGACCCGCTCCAATGCGGTGATAAACAATTTAATGTGCGAGTGAGAGGGCCTGAATTAAGAGCAAGGTAAAATACTAAATTAAACTAACGAAAATAGAAAACGGGGAAGTTTAAAAAACGCACCAGCAGCTCTAAGCGTGTCATCCAGTAACCAGCGCAGCGCGAAATAAGCGCTTTTAAAATCACAAGGCACTGCACCTAAACTGCTCCCCTTAAATAGCCGCCTAGTGTCCTTGTGACAGCTAGAGCGTCAACCTCCAAAATGGCGCCGCCAGGCGTCCCGGAGTTCCCCCAATATGGCCGGCAAGCGAGATCAATCCCAGGAAGTGGACCCGCTCCAACGCGGTTATAAACAATTTAATGTGCGAGTGAGGGGGCCAGAATTAAGAGCAAGGTAAAATACTAAATTAAACTAACGAAAATAGAAAACGGGGAAGTTTAAAAAACGCACCAGCAGCTCTAAGCGTGTCATCCAGTAACCAGCGCAGCGCGAAATAAGCGCTTTTAAAATCACAAGGCACTGCACCTAAACTGCTCCCCTTAAATAGCCGCCTAGTGTCCTTATGACAGCTAGAGCGTCAACCTCCAAAATGGCGCCGCCAGGCGTCCCGGAGTTCCCCCAATATGGCCGGCAAGCGAGATCAATCCCAGGAAGTGGACCCGCTCCAACGCGGTGATAAACAATTTAATGTGCAAGTGAGAGGGCCTGAATTAAGAGCAAGGTAAAATACTAAATTAAACTAACGAAAATAGAAAACGGGGAAGTTTAAAAAACGCACCAGCAGCTCTAAGCGTGTCATCCAGTAACCAGCGCAGTGCGAAATAAGCGCTTTTAAAATCACCTTGCATGACCTGGGCGATCCTCCGGGTCCAGCACCGGATGTCCTGCCATCTCTTCCTCACTTGTGGAAGGCGCAACCTGCGACCCTCCACCGATTGCACGGCCTTGACGGCATCCTTCCAGATCGTTCCCTGTGGTAGGTGGATACCTGTGTGGATGACAAAGTGGGACAACATCACTACACCTGCACCATGTCACAGAGACACACATTTGAACATCTTTGATCTGTTGAACAGGGCATAGTATGCTGGCAAGTAATAGCACCTTAGTCATAGGGACTTTTTCCACTGTGGGCGCACCAATGCACAACATGGCATAGTAAGTGCACTAGTGGTATGAGGGGTGCGAAACAATCCCTGATCATGGCACACACTGTGCATCCCAAGCAACAGAAGGCTGATGGACAGCACTGAAAATCAGTCACATGCCCCAGGCCACTGACAAAACCTCAGCAGAGTACACAGACACACACAGGCACACATCAATCACCTGCCATTGCCAACTGCGGATGCACACCTCACTCTGCACATGTGCCACTTGCCAGGGGGTGTCACAGGTGTGGGGCTACCTCAGCAAGTCAGACACACAGCACGGCTTACTTCACACATCATATGGATTGAGCAGTTGCCTCCTCCATGCAGCTGTGGTGCAACACTCCACATGGACACTCACCCACATGACAAGGAACATTCACACACATCAATGTCCAGGGGGCATACACATCATTTGGACACTCTCACCACTCTCACCACAGCTCCACTCAACTCTCACACACATCTGTGGGTGCAGTCACCTGTCACACCGGGGTGACCACTGAATCACCGCAGGACAATAGAACAAGAATGCCCAAGAGGATTAGGCTGGCGGAATGTGCCATGCACTATGCAGTGAATGTCACAGTAAGCACAATGCAAGTGAGGAGTGCACACATGAACTACATCAAGCCCTGCATGAGAGACATAAGCCCCCCCCCCTCCCTGGGACCCACTCCAACCAACATTGCATGTCTGTCACACCTGGCCACAATGCCAGTAGTGACAGACACAAGAAAGGTGCACAGGCAAAGGTAGTGGAGTCAGCACTCACCTGCTCCCCTGGTTGACCATACAGCATGGGGTACTGTGGGAGGATCACATCCAGCAGGACCTCGTTCTCCTCCTGGGTGAAAGGCTGGGCCCTCTCCACAGTCCTTGACATGGTGCCAGAGGGAGACAATACAGCAGCAGTGGTATTGACTGACATGTTGTGCAGGCAAGTGCCCTCTCATGGGTTCTGGCTGCCTTATATCTGCCTTGCTGGCCTATTTCATTTACAGGAGGACAGAGTGATTGGTCAGACTCATTTGCATCCTACGTTTCCTCCAATCCCTTTAAACAGACACCAGTGACATCCTTTGCATCTTTCGACTTTGCAGCATGATGTCAAGTCAACAACCACTTTGCAACATTGTTAAATGTGGCCAACTGATTTTTCCAGATCACATGATGTTCAATTTTGAACGTGAAACTCGGTATCCATGACAACCTGCATGCATTTAGGCCCTAATAATTGTCCCTCATGTGTCCCCATTGTAATTCTTAACTCCCCACACAGGTACGGCGCGTTTCGCACGTACCCCTAGGGCACCATCACTACAGTGATACGGGCCGTACTCACGCGTGTACGGCCCGTACACGCGTGAGTACGGCCCGTATCCCTATAGTTGGGGGTACCGTAGGTCCTAGTGATACAGGTCGTACTCACGCGTGTACAGCCCGTACACGCGTGAGTACGGCCCGTATCACTATAGTTGGGGGTACCGTAGGTCCTAGTGATAGGCACGTACTCAGAGCGTGTGTACTGCCTTTCACAGCTTACACTGGTGATAGGAGGCGCACACGAAAGGAATGGAGGCGTCAGACTCGCACAAGGCTGTACATCAAGTCATTGTCAGTGCAGTCCTTCATGTGCAGGGCCTAGGTGCGTCAGGCAGTGATGTGGCACATGTCTCCTCATGTTGTGGCACAATAGATGTGTGATGAGATGTTTACACATGTCATGTGTGATGGGGCACTACGTGGCACACTTCCCATTCACACGTTGCACATGTGTGCATGTAGGACACACGTGTCAAGCACTGCATCACTGGTATGGCACTGTCAGCAACACCCGCAACTGTCCCCTAATGCCAGGTACACAGATAATTACACCTCACATGTGATTCCCAGCGTGCCACGATGTGACTATGTCAAGTGTGTGTCATGTGTTCCCATGAGCTTTCCGTTGGTGTTCCGTCAAATCCATCTGCTGTTGCAGCATCCAACATGTGTCTGTGTGCATATGTGCATGACATACATATACGCACACCATGCCACATGTGGACTCACACGTTACATGTGTCATGATGGTTCGAAGATGACTCCCTGACATGAGGCAATATCTGCATTCTCTCAATGTCTGTGTCATCAGTTTTTGACATGTACCCCTTCATGGTAATGTGTGTTGTCTGTCCTTTTCAAGATTACATGTGACCTGTGCGTCTAGACTCCCGCCAGCTGTCTGTAAGAGATGACATCCTTCAAATGCTGATATGTGGATGTCTGTCACTCCTGTAATGCGTCTGGCTTTTCACTTACACTGGCCCACAGCTAGTTTCATGGCATGTCGTGTTGACCTTGAGCACCCACGTGTGTAGCTGACTCTTGGTAGGAGTATCACCTGGCTGCCATACGTGGCCTGTTTGCATTGCACAGAACAGACTCTGTATGTAGCATATGTGTATTAGCTGTTGGACATGTGCTCTGTTCATTGACATTTGTGTAGTGATGTACTCAATCTTCGTTATTCCTTCCAAATTTCTGCAGGGCACCTCCTCTCCCCCGACCAATGCCAGACTTGGCTGCCATGAGGGAACGTGACTGTATACGCCGCTCCCGCTTCTCACAACCGTTGATTGACAACTTGACCGCAAGGCTGGCACCACACCTCCAACAGCTACACAGGTATCCTACTGCACTGACACCCAAGATGAAGGTGATGGCAGCCCTACATTTCTTTGCCACGGGTACGTTTCAATTGACCATAGCTGATGTAGGTGGCATGTCCCAGACCATGTTCAGCCGTGTCCTGCACGATGTGTTAGAGGCCATGTTGTTACACCTTGATGAATTTATACATTTTCCAACTCGTGAGCAGTTGACAGGTGTAAAGGGTGAGTTCTATGCCCTGGGAGGGATGCCCCATGTCATTGGGGCCATTGATGGGACACATGTGGCTTTGGTACCACCACAGGCACAGGAGGTAGCCTTTCGTAACCGCAAGCATTACCACTCCATCAATGCTCTTGTGGTATGTCTTGCTAACATGCTGATATCCCATGTCTGTGCCTGTTTTCCAGGATCAGCACACAATGCCTACACCATGAGGCGTAGCAGGGTGCCTGAAATGATGCTGCAGCTGCGCAACAAACGTGCATGTCTTGTTGGTGGGTATACTCTGTTAGTCCAGTGTTTTGCGGTATCTCATTATCTTACTGCTTCTCCTGACCCACTTCTGCCCATGATGTTTCCATGTAGGGGACTCTGGCTATCCCAACATGCCATGGCTGATGACGCCTCTCCGCAACCCCAGAACTGCCGCAGAACACCGGTACAACGACACCCATGGGCAGACGAGGCGCGTTATTGAGAGGACGTTTGGCCTCCTGAAGAGCAGATTCCACAAGACCAGCGGCGCCCTCCCATATGCCCCGGTGAAGGTCTGCAAAATCTTCCTTGTGTGCTGCATGCTGCACAACATGGCAGTGGAGAAGGCCGTGCCACTCATCCTGGATACCGATGAGCAGGATCATCCACCCGTGGAGGATGAAGGGCTTGGGCACGGGGCAAGTGAGGATGAGGAGGAGGATGAGGACATCCGGAGTCGGCTTATCCGCAACTTCTTCTCATGATGGTGAGTCCCTGTGTCTGAGTGTGCACGCTTAGAGCCTTGTGTGGCATGTGTTGCAATGTGTGTGTCGAGCTGACTGTGTGCTGAGTGACTTGGAGGTGTGTTCTGATGTGTCATTCAAGTGATGATGTCAATCCACACATTTTTGCGGGAACACAAAAATCATTAATAGCATGGTGACGGCATCATTCCTGTAGAGTACATGTACATGTCTGCGGATTACTAGCTCTTAGCTGACTTGTTGTGTGTCTGTCCTCCCCAGGTTCCTACGGCTGTCGTCTGCTCATGTCATCATTGCCGTCCTGCTATTCCTCATGAGTATTGCAACGTGTGCTGGATCAGAGTGACATGCACAGACATGGTGTACATTCATTTGGGGTAAGGAGTGCAGCAAGGCGTTTTGTGGGTGGTACGTGTTTGTGATTTTTGGGGACTGCTACTGTGCATGTTGTGTTACCATGCATACATGTCGACTCACCATGGGCCACATGACGTGTTGCATGGATCCCATGAATTGATGGTCACCCTTCCTGACAGTCATCTGTCATGGATTGTGGATTCTGATGAAGGCATCAATGTGTGTATAACGTCCCTCAGGAACATACGGGATGCTAATGGTGGACATGGTGTGGGACATCCCCATGACAGCCTCAATGGGGAATTGCACACTCTCCGTGTGCTGCAAGGGGTGTTCGGCTCAACCCCTTCACTTGTGTGCCAGCTCTGTAGGATTTACCACATCTGTGTGTTGAAGGGGGTGTCCAGTGTAGGTCACACATGTTCTGCCAAATGACCTGTGAGTCTGTTCCAATGGTTGCATTTCCATTAGTGTGAGGCTGAGTAATAAAGGTGTTCGTAACACTCCAAGGTGCCTCATCTCTGTCAATGCAGGTCTCTTGCTACTTAGCATGCGGCATATCTGGCATACTTGTTGTAGATAATGCATAGGAGTCCATGTGTAGTTTAGCGACATGCATGCAGTTGCTCATGGATTAGGCTCCCGATTGGGCATGTAGTACATGGTCGTGTATGTTTTTTTGCTAGGTCGACCACACAATGGGCCATCAACAGCTGCTGAGGGTGTGTCTCCTGTGCGCAGGTCGGCATTCAGTTTCCTGATCCGGTGTAATGGCTCTTTGGTGATTGTGCATGCATTGTCGCTGGGTGTGCCATGTGACACTGGACACTACTTACTTTACACCCGCGCCTGTTGCAGTTGTCCTTCTGACATCCTAGTCTTTGTGTGCAAAATGTGGCATATTGAAGGGAGATGGCGCCTGCTGCTGCGGGCCCTGCACAAGCACCCAGTGGCCACACACACAAGATGGTGTGCATCATGTTTGGCTAGCTCACATATGCCATGCTAGTCCACAGCATCTGTACCTCTTGCTGCAACGCACTCTGCATTATGCACTTGATCCACAGATGGATCCACTCCAAGTAAAGACAGACCATCCCCCAGGTCCATGGCAACATCCATGTCAAATACTGCCCTGCCCTCTACGGAGCAAGTACATCCAAACTCCCAGGAAACTGGTCCACTTCCAGGGGGCATCTGCACACCTCAGCTTCAACACCCTGCGCCCCAGCCACCTCACCGTCCAGCATAGATAGCTGCAATGGATCACTGTCTGCTGCAGGATGACCTCCACACTCTCCACCCACACTCAGGAAGCAGTCAAAAAAACCTGACCCCACACCAACCTTGTACGTCTGTCATCCTAGATCCCGTTGGGCCATCTCCGTGCATCCAACCTTGCCCTGGGCACCATTCTTCACATCCACCGTGCTCCAGCATGCAGGACATTGTTCTCCCACCTGGCCACACATACCTGGGACTCCCTCCCCGGGTACCTGCACATGAGCCATTACCCCTACGCCTTGATGATAATCTCCCAAATAGGTCTCTCCGCACAGTTTAGCAAGCACCCCCTCAGCAGCCAGAGGCCATCACAGGTGAATGTTGTGCTCCATGCCTACATTGTATGATACCTTGTGACCCATGTGTATCCTGTACCAGACTCTGATCTCAGGGTATGGATGGCTGGAGTTAGTTCAACACTCAGGCATAGTTAGACATTTCCACACACATATATCATTGAATAATGCCAAATGACAGCAACATCTCATGTGCAGAAAAATAAGATTTTATTTTTGTTGGGGTGAGTCTTTTGGTAGATGTGCTAAGGTGCACTACCGAGGGAATAGGATCCAAAGTTCACAGGGGGAGATGGCATCCTTGTCAGTTGGAGTAATCAGAGTCCAGACCACAGTGTTGGTCATCATTGGTCAGACTGTGACCAGCAAGTCCATGTGGCAGAGAATGTCATTGGGTGAGGTGCTGCTGTTGCGCCAGAGGGCCAGGTGCCAGGCCAGGTGACCTGGGAGATGGGGATGGTCCGCTGACTCTCATGGTCTTTTACGTGGACGACCCACCTTCCTCCGGGGACCCTCAGATGCAGGCCTTGACGATGTTAGGGACGCTCCGTCAGACGAATCCTCCTCCTCCTCGTCCCTCCCTGTGTCTGGTGCAGGTCTACGCCTGGTGGTACAGGGAGGGTTTACCAGGCTTTGGGCGATCTGACGGAGTGATTGGCTCACGTCCCTGTGCACCGCCAGGAGCTCAGCCAGTCTTGCCTCCATCCATCCTTGGTGTTGTTGATGACTGGCATGATGCTCGACCTGCAGGTTCTTAATCTCATCGAGGGTCCCCTGCATCCCGGAAAGTCTGGACACGACCTGGTCGATGCCTCTGGTGTCACGCCGGTATGAGTCCAGGATGTTGCGTATGTGTAACATACCGGGGTCCTGAGCTGGCTGGTCAGGTTCGCACCTCCGCCTGCCTCCACTCACACCACCCCTGCCCACTTGAGCCTGGCCTGCCCTTGTGGGCACATCGGGTCTACGGGACCCCTGAGGGATTGCATTTGCAGGGTTGCCTGCCTCCTCCTGGGTGCCCGCAGAACCTTGTCCCTCCTGGTCATACTGGCTCTGTTGTTCTGTGCGAGCAGGGCTCCTGGGTGTGTCCTGGGATGAGGCAGGAATGGGGGTGGTGGTTGGCATAGATGTACCTGACGCAGGTGCTGCAGGTGCTTGGGCACCAGAGGGGCCAGGTTGGTCGGGGTCATCCACGGAGTGGTGAGAGTCGTCGCTGCCAGCGGGATCGTCTTCACGCGGAGCCTGGGACAGTGATTCTTCCCCCCCAGTGTTGGGGGGAGATCGACGACCTTGCCCTGTGTGTGAGAGAGAGACAATGTCAATGGTGTTTCCTGCCACATCTATGTTTCATACATATTCAAGTTGACACAGTTCCTCCAGGTAGTTGGTTGTCCCTAGCATTCCTCTCAATGTCCACTTGGGTATGGGTATGTTGCGGGGGACATATTGGGATGTTCTCCTGAGTGTTTGACCTGTAGATTGGTGGATCTGATGCTTATTTGGCTCTGGATTGGTGTAGTTGTGTCACATGTCCATTGTGGGAGTGTGTAAATCCGTTGCCTGCCCCGGGGGTGTGTGCTTGTGTTAGGGGGGGGTGGTGACCGGGCGTGCTGTCGTGTGTAGTGTGAGTTGTCATTGGGTCTCCCAGGTGATGTGTCTGTCCCCTCATGGTGCATGCTGGCATGACAGTGAGTGTGAGTTCCTGTGCTAGATACCTGTGCTTGTGGAGTTGGAGTTTGAGTGTACAGTGGTCCCAGGAGGGCCTTGTGCTGCATACAGCAGGGCCCAGTGTCAGCTACCTTGTCAGTAGTTTGCCAGTCCCTGTGCATTGTGCATGGGTATGTACATATGCCATATGGGCTGAGGGCATTGTTGTCTGCGTCTCATTTCCACAATGTGTTGTGTGGGGCCCACCCTCCCATCCAGTCTTGTGTTTGTGGATGTTGTAGCCTTGGACATGGCCTTGCCTTGATTTGTGAAGGGTGCATGGAGACGTTAGTGGCATGAACGTGGTTTGTGAGTGTGGTTGTGTGCGGTGAGTGCTTGGGGGAAGTTGCGTGCATTTGGTGTATATGTTGTGTGGACCCCATTGTCCCCATGTTACGTAAGTTGTTTGTGTACTCACCAGGCTCTGCGACTCCTTCCACTCCGTGTACTCCCACCGGCGGTAGCAGGGCCATCACCTTCTCCTCCCAGGGATGGTAGTGTACGGGTCTGCGGGGCGGCCCACCTCCAGTGATGTTAGTCTGGGCATATTCTTCATTCATTTTCCTCTTGACCGCCCGGCGCAGATCGTACCACCTGGCTTGGCATTCATGCCTGGTCCATCGGACGGGCGCAACAGCATTCACCTTGTCGACAATCCTCTGCCACGTGGCAGATTTTGCAGATATGCTGGTCTGTCTGACCAATGTTCCAAACAGCTGTGGCTCGACTCTGATGACTTTGTTGACAAGGAGCTCCAGCTCCGCCGTAGTGAACTTTGGATTCTTGTCTGTGGGCATGGTGTGGGGTGTGGGTGTGGGTGTGGATGGTTGTGGGTGTGTGGGTGTGTATGTGAGTGTGTGTGTGTGTGTGTGTGTGTGTGTGTGTGTGAATGCGAAGAGGGGGATGTTTGTGGTGGAGGTTGTGTGAAGGTGTGTGAGTGAAGGTGTAGTGAAGGTATGAGTAATGTGGAGTTGTTTGTGTGTGGGGTCTGGCAGCAGTGGGTCTGTTGCAAAGGCTCATGGGTTGTGTGTGTGTGCCCTTTTTATTGGTCCATTTTTGGGTGTGGCTGTGTTTGAATTTTGGTGGGTGTGTTATAAGAGGTGGTTGTGAGTTGGGGCCTCTGTTTGGCTGTTTTCATGTGCCAGGTCAGTCATTGAGATGTATTTTGTCGTGTGGATATGTTTGGTGGTGTTGTGCGAGTCGAATTGACCCTCCTTGTGCTGTTTTACAGTGTCCTGGTTCTGTATGAGTCTTTTTCGCGTAGGTGCGATCTGTACATACGCGATGCTGGGTGTGGGTGCTGGGGTACGGTGTTGGAGTGCGGCGCGTACATGTGGTGGGGGTACGGTGCGTACACGGGCGGACCTGGGGTACGGTGCATGCATGCGGAGGTACTGCGCGTACGGGGGGGACGGCGCGTACATGGGGGTGGTGCGGTGCGTACATGCGGTGAGGGGGCAGGGGGTACGGTGCGTACATGCGGTGGGGGAGGCAGGGGGTAAGGTGCGTACAGGTGGTGCTCGGGTCCGGTGTGTACATGCAGTGGGGGGCAGGGGGTACGGTGCGTACATGCGGTGGGAGGGTGAGGGTTCGGTGCGTACATGCGGTGCTGGTATATGGTCCGTACATGCGGTGCTGGGGTACGGTGCGTACATGCGGTGCTGGGGTACGGTGCGTACATGCGGTGAGGGGCAGGGGGTATGGTGCGTACATGCGGTGGGGGGGCAGGGGGTTCGGTGCGTACATGCGGTGCTGGGGTACGGTGCGTACATGCGGTGCTGGTGTACGGTCCGTACATGCGGTGCTGGAGTACGGTGCATACATGCGGTGCTGGGGTACGGTGAGTACATGCGGTGCTGGTGTACGGTCCGTACATGCGGTGCTGGGGTACGGTGCGTACATGTGGTGCTGGGGTACGGTGCGTACATGCAGTGAGGGGCAGGGGGTATGGTGCGTACATGCGGTGGGGGGGCAGGGGGTTCGGTGCGTACATGCGGTGCTGGGGTACGGTGCGTACATGCGGTGGGGGGCAGGGGGTACGGTGCGTACATGCGGAGGTACGGCGCGTACATGCGGGGGTGATGCACATACAGGGGGGGATGGCGCGTACAGTTGCGGGGCTGGGGTACAGTGCGGACAGGGTGGTGTACGGTGCTGACAGAATTGGGGGTGGGGGGGCTGTACGGCTCGTACACGGGCATAGGTTTACCCGTGTACATGTGTGCTACTGCATTAGCTCCGTACGGGCCTTTTTCCGTGCGTTTGTGTTTTCGGACGGACGGTCGGGATCGTACTTGCGCGTTCGGACTTGTGTTTTACGATTTGCACGTACAAATGTCCGGCTCACTCTCGTACACTTTTCCCGACGATATTCGGACGTAAAAAATTTCCGGCGCACTCTCGTAGACTTTTCCCGACGCTATTCGTAGATATTTTTCGCGTACGGATCGTACTTGGCCATTTGTACGGTACTTGTACGACTCGTACGGAAAAAAATACGGATACGAGCCGTACGGTATTTTTTTTTACCGGATCGGAATCGGCACCTTGTTAGGAAGCAGAGTGTAAAATAAAGCGATGTGTCTGTTCTGATGTACGGTGTAAATGTGTGTGAACGCTGGAGAGCATGATTTATAAGTGCCATCTATCAATTATGTTTGGGTTTGAGTTAGTGGAACAAGGCTATTTCCTGAGCATAGATTATTTGTCCGCCATATTATTATTATTGTTATTATTATCATACCCGTACAGTGGGAAGGGTTCTTCACAATGTGTTGGGATTAGGTTTTCTGGTATTTTTATGTCTTGATATCTTTTAGAAGCAACAAAGGTTTCTGTTGTAGCTTTTCTAGTATGTGCTATGAGTTTTTTTTTAAATGTGGGATCCTTGGAATTTGCCCTGTGGTGTAGTCATGAAGTTTTTGGGAGTGTATTTTTAAAAATGGTTCCCATTATTTCTTGGGAATCAATGACTGATTCTCTAAGGTCTTGAAAAAAAGTTCTCACTTCGATTCCAGTGACTTTTGGGAGGTGGTGGTGCACTTGCTACCAAGAATGATTACAACATCACTTTCAGTATTATCCCTCCCATATCAAGTAACAGCGTAATATTTTGTACATGTTAGATGTAGATATTCTGTGCTTGTGCTCGCTCGAGTGTAAGGCTTAATTCACAAAGATAACTTGCACTTTTGAAAAAGTTTACACTTTTGAGTAAGTTTACTATTATTCAGTATTCACAAAAAGCAACTTTTCTAGTAATATATACTCTTGTAGTAACTTACACTTTTTTTGTGAGTCCAACACTACACATGGTCAACCACTGGTACTGCAACAGTCTCCTAGAAAATAATGGTGGTAGGAATTTACTACGTAGGGGCCTATTTCTATGTCGGTCAGAAAGCCTCTGACCTGTGGTCGGAGGCTTTCTGACCGACATCTATGGTTTCATTTCCAACCACCTAATTACAATCTAGGCGGTAGGAAGTGAAACTGTCCGGTCCTTCTGGCTGGATTCTGATGGGCTCAAGGAGCCCGCTGCTCAGTCGGAACAGGTACGTAATCCCAATAGGACGACGTTTCCACCATTGGGATTACAATGTCAGTTTCTGACAGACTATCCATGCCGGGCTTTTCGACATGGAAAGCCTGTTGGAAAGCGACTTTTGTATCCCTGTGGTCTCCGGTTGGGGGCTGAGAAGGCACCTATGGCGCCCCCTGTTAATCCCTGCACTGCGTGGCAGGCACCTTAGTTTACAACCTTAGCACAAGCTCCCATAGAGAAATGGGAGTATGTGACCGCACCGTGAGTGGTCGCATTGTAATTGCGGTGTCGGGACCGCCGACCGGAGGTTGATCAGTCCCGAGATTGCAACGGTGTTGGTCGAAGGCAACTCTGCCCGACATCGTAATGAGGCCCAAAGTGCTAGTTACTTCAAAAGTGAATACCGAAAAAATAGTAAACTCACTCAAAAGTGTAAGTTACTACAAAAGTGCAGTTTGTGAACAGCACTTTGTAGTAGTTTTTTGTAATACTAGTTTATTTCTACCTAACTTACTACAAAGTGCAGTTTGTAAATCAGGCCCTAAGTGTATTCCATATGAGACAATAACTATTTTCCTTTTTGTGAGGTAAGTGGCTCTTTCTGCCAGTGTATCTGTGATTACTAGAGCTATATATATATTTATCAAGTGTTTCTAAAATTATGTGTTGCAACAATATTAACATTTTAACATCCATTTTTTAAATAAATGTTTTTGATTAAGTACGACAGTGACAGTAACAAACAGTAGTACATAGTTTGCACCTTATGTCCTTAGGTCTCTTACAGCAGTTCTTTTGACGACAAGATCATTACAATTATTTATTCGTTGGACATGCATGTGTGACAGTACCAATTGAATTGTACCAGGACGGTAATCATCATTCAGAGTCCAATCTTGTGGGGAGGCCTATAAACATCCATTTTTAGTCAGTAACATTGAGTTGCTGGAGTGATATGGGGAACCATGGTAAACTGTACTTTTAACCACATGGGGGGGAAGGACTTAGAACTTAGAGCTGAGTTGGAGTACCTCCACTTGCCTGTGCATGTGTAGGGATATGTTGCCTGTTATTTCTGTGCCCATTACTGTAACCATATGCCCCCCGTAAATGTGCCAGCGCCTGTTTTCTTAGCTGCGGAATTGGTGTCTGTGGGCGCCTCAGGGATTCTAGTCGCGTGCGCGGCATTGTCCATCCGGGCCGGGCGTCAATGCGGGTTGGGCTAGCGGGCCTGCATGCTGTTGCAGCGCTATAAAGATCACCTCCCAGTGTGTAGTTATTGGTATTTTCCTAAGGCCTGTTGTTTCTTCGCGGTGAATTCCGATGCCCTCTGCCCTAGTCCATGCGAGTGTAGAATGTCTCCAAACCTGGGAGTGCGGGGGGTCAGGAGCCTTCCATCGTTTTGTAATTAGCCGTTTGGCAGCTATTATACCCAGGTTCAAAAATCTGGATGTGACTTTAGTGTTGCGTGTCCTGCGGAATCGGTGCAACAAGTACACCGGCCATTCAAAGAGTATCTCTCTCTCAGTGCAGGCATTCAGTGCTTCTGCTACGTCTGTCCAATAGGTACCAAGACTGGTGCAACTCCACAGCATATGTATCAAGTCTGCATCTAGGACAAGCAGAGTCGGTTCGATGAAAGTATCTCTTGATTTTGGCTGGCGTGTAGTACGCACTGTGCATGATGTAATATTGGATCTGCCTAAACTTCATGTTCCTGGGGATCTGAACTGGGGTGGCCAGTCCCTGTCCCTATTCTTTGTCTGAAAATTGTCTGCCCAGATCTTGCTCTCATTTATACATGAGAGGGTCCAACTAGATCGCCGCGTGCTGGTGTAGCGAGGCTGCGAACCACCCTGTCTGGTGTCTGCCTTGTCCCATTACATGCAAGTATTGCATAGTTAGGTGTGTGGGCGGTTCAGTTGCTAGGTCTCCCCATAGCGCCGTGATCGTGGCTAGCAAAGACCGATGCAGGAGAAATTGTCCTGCGGGGAGCCTGTCTTCTTTTATCAGAGTCGCATAGGGAAGCCCACACGCCTTCGCAGTAGAGGTCTCCCAGAGTCTGGACCCCCACCCCGTGCCACTGTTGAAGCTCTGCAGCGGTAAATGTCCCCTGTCTTTTAGGAGCGCCCTCTAGAGGAAGGGTGGGGGCATAAGGCATTATGCTTAGAGTTATGTAGAGACTCCTTTTGTAACATCTATGCGCTACGCTAAGCCACAGAGACTCAGGAGGCCGTGTACGCACACCTGGATGAAAAAGCTGGAGAATCTGGGACCGCGGGAGCGGCAGAAGTATGGTCGCAGTGTCTTCGCATTGGCGATCTGCCATCCATCTGGGCACCCATTGAAGTTGCGCTGCCAAGAGTTAGTGGTCTAGACATGGTGCAAACATTTTAACATCCATTAAAGTCTTTTACATTTTATACTTACATGTTTGATGTTGTTTTGACATGTAGCTTTTTTGCTTCAGGTTTTGTTTGAGTTTATTGAGATTAGGGACAGGTAGTAATTTTGTGTCCATTGGGAAAGAAATGTTTGTTGTTATAAAATGTTGAAGAAAATGAATATGTATTTTTAATGTTACATTTATCTTAGTTTGACTTGTAACGGTTATGGGTGTTTTGAAAAATTTAATTGCATTTATTTACTTTAGGATGTTTATTTGTCGACTTTGACATTTGGAAGATGAGATTTCTGTTTTACAAGTTCATACTTATTTTGGAGCTGTTTTTCTATAGTTGGAAGTATAAAGATAGAAAAGTATTTATATGATTACGTTTACATTAAACCTGTAGCAGTTAATTTAATTTATTATTAAATGTAGGTGTTTATTTTACATTACTTTTTGAAATGGTGTGCTTTTTCTCAAGGTTATATTTTCGATTCTTCTCCATTTATCCAGGAGAATGACAAGTTCATGTAGGGTTGACGTTGATGATGTAAAGTGAAGTTGATTTTTGAGCTGTTTTTATACTGTTTAGTAATTGTAAAGTATGTGGATGGTTAATTTGTTTCAAGTAAAATGTTAATGGCTGTTTTGTGTGCTGTTTGAATTTTAAGTGGCAGTTTATTCCTTATTTGGTGAACACCAATAATAGTTTATGTCCTAATGTTACTCATTTATTTAGTTCTAAATTTAAGTTATATGTAAATATATTTAACATCTTGATATGAATTTTGTTTTGGAATTTATTGGTTTACTAATAACGTTTGGTTGTGTTGTATGTGTGTAAGTGGCATATATTGTTTAAAAAATGTAATGAAATTATCTATTGATTTAGAATTAATATTTTCAGTTTTCCTTGGTGTTTATATGCAAGTTTAATTTTGTTCTATTTAAGAATGTATTCTGTTATTTTTTCAGATTTTTAGAAGTGTTTGATATTAGTATTACAGTATTTTTGTTTAACCTATTTTAGGCAATGTTGTTGACAGTCCTAGATATTCTACGTTTACAGATCTCACGACTGACATGAAAACGGACCAATTAGCAGGTCTTAAATCAGTAAAAAGCCCTCACTTGTGAGGCATTTGCACCAATGACCACCACGGATACACTTAAGCTCCTAATGACGGCCAAATCTGGCTCCCCTTATGATCAGTGCCACGTGTCGATATTAAAATTGGCCCCGGAGCCTATTACCCTAGCACTAACCTCCCTCATAAATGCAATGTTTGCCGAAGGATACTTTCCTAAAGCTTGGAAAAGGGCTTCAATATTGCCCCTGCTTAAAAAAGCCAAGTTTGGATCCTAAGGAGCCAAACAGCTTTAGACCGATTTCACGACTCCCTCTTCCTGCTAAACTTGTAGTGAAAAACATGAATGTACAACTTAGTTCGTTGCTACAAGAAGCTCAAGCGCTGGACCCCACTCAATATGGGTTTAGAGAGGGGCACAGCACGGGGTCTGTCCTCCTAAAATCCACGGAAGAGATTAGGGCAGTCTTGGATCAGGGAAGCAAAGCTGCGATGATTATGCTTGATCTCTCCGCGGCCTTTGATACGGTCCATCACGATTTGTTGATGAACCAGCTGCGAGAGGCAGAGTTCAAGGTATACTCTGCCAAACCGTTTTCACTGCCATGTAGAGTCCCACAGCGGTCATCCATGAGCCCTACGCTCTTTAATATCTATGTATCGAAGCTGGCTCCTCTGATTGACTCGGTTGGCTTTGGCCTGATGTCATATGTGGACGACACCCAAATTGTGGTGTCGCTGCTGCCAGGGAAGGAACTGGGAACAGCAACCTGGATCCATGACTGCATGGCAGCTGTGGGAAGCTGGATGGCCCAAAATTGTCTCGAACTCAACTCCGGTAAAACAGAAGTTGTCCTGTTTGGGAATGACCCCAACTTTTGGGCCCCAGGCTGGTGGCCGGATACGCTGGGTCCTCTTCCCATTCCCATTAAGAAGGTGAAAAATCCGGGAGTCTGGATAGATGATAAACTTAACTTTGGAGACCAAGTGAATGCAGTTTCTTCAACCACATTGTTTGCTCTCAGATCTTGTAAGAAAATTATGCCATTCTTGCCTAAATACAGTCAGCAAACCATTATCACTGCATTAACCATGTCCAGGCTGTACTACTGTAACAGCCTATATCTCAACATTCAGGAAAGGTTTATGTATAGAATACAGCTCCTACAGAATGCAGCGGCCAGACTGCTCACTGGCATACCTAAATATACCTCCGTTTCTGGGGAGATTAGAAAGCTTCATTGACTACCTGTTAAGAAGCGAGTACAGGTTAAATCGTTATGCATTGTATACAAAGCCCTTCAAGTAGTTGGTCCTGACCACCTGAAACAGCAATTTCAGTGGTACGTACCTAAAAGATCACTTTGCTCCTCAGAAGCAAAACTGGTGACAGTGCCCTCTGTAAAAAAAGCTAGTTGGGGTGGCAGAAGCTTTGCGGTCTTTGCAGCTAAGGCATGGAACGGTTTGCCTTTCCATCTTAGAAGCATGACAAATCTACTGGCATTCAGGAAAGCCTAAAAAACCTGGCTTTCTAATGTATAATTCCGGCCCTATTCCTTTTCTTTACGCTTCAGTAGGTGGACTTTACACAGCGGCAGGACACCTTCGGGTAGCGCTCTATATATGTCTTTAACATTAACA
Organism: Triturus cristatus; assembly: GCF_964204655.1. Taxonomy (NCBI): domain Eukaryota; kingdom Metazoa; phylum Chordata; class Amphibia; order Caudata; family Salamandridae; genus Triturus; species Triturus cristatus. The sequence goes on from NC_140588.1 coordinate 1,010,902,409, forward strand.
TTAACATTGTACATCGAGTGGGGATTACACAAATTAATTGTACACATTTTTGGGTACAGTGAGATAAATTTCCATGGCGAGGAGGGGCATTGTTTGTTTTTATTTTCAAAAAGAAAATCCCGTTTTGTCACCAACATTCCTTATACAGCTACAGACTTTTCTTGCCTTGACTGGAACTAATGCAAGTGCACTGAAAGTAAGATGCATACACACAAAAACAAAATTGCCATTGGCAGGAAACTCATCATGGCAGTTCCTGTCAAAGTTTTTTTAAGTTTGACACACAGTTTGTCAACATGACGGAGTCATACCTCAAACTTATTGTATTTTATTTTCAAAATTAAATTCTCAAAGCGGGTTTTTATTTTTAAAATAAAAAAAGCAATGCCCCTTCACCTTGGGAGGTATCTCGCTTTGCAAGGGGGGTATCAGACAGTTTTCACAGCCCCTTTCTGCCGGGGTTTTACAGACAGTGAAGGGCAGTGAAAACTTACCTGGAAGTACACCCATTTAAATTAGTTGGACAGACATAGAGGTCAACCTCCGATGACCCTTACTCCATCGGGCCGTTGGAGGGGTGCAACTATGACGTAGTTGCAGTAGCTTTCCCTGTGATTACAACAAAGGTCTTCCAGCATATAAATCACGTGGGAGGACCATTATATTGGCAGTAAGGATACTCCGTTGCCATTGCAATGGAGTATCCTTACCACCACCGTGTAAATTTGCCCCTTAGCCCATTAATCAACAAAAACGTTTTGATGTGTAATTACTGTAATCAGCAAGGTAACACACTAATTTTGTACACTGTATATGTCAGTTTAATGAAGTCTTAATTAGAAATTCACATTACATGTATCAAGAGCTGAAAGTGGGACTACAGTTAAATGTATTCACTGCTAGTTTAGAAGACCATGCTATAATGCACTTAGGGCATTCACCTCGTACATATGTTTTCAGTTTTCATATTTATCATTTCACAAGAGAGTCTGAGATAGAGAGATAATCTGAAGGTATACTGTTGTCTATATATAGGACCTATCAACAAACTGCATTTGGTAGCACATTTTATAGTACTACAAAAATGTTGTTTATAAACTTACGTGTGAAGTTCACACCTCCACCTCTCCTATCTTTTTCTGTGCAGAGCTCTCTACCCGGAGAGCAGTCTCCTCAAACGTAAGTCTACTTTTTAGTAGTAAATGTGGGAGGAATAGAGGGGAGAGCCTGGAAAATGGGGAATACTTAGTACTAAATGGGAGGGTAATAGGGAGGAGTAAAAAGGGTTTAAGGGAGGGACAAGGAAGGGTTTAAGGAAGGACATCTACCCACCCACAAAATAGTTAACCCATTTCTGTTCAGAAATGGCACATCTAAATTACTACAGCCAAAAAGGGACCCAAAATGGTAGTAAATTACTCCAGCCAAGAGCTGAAGTAGGTTTAGCACCACACATGCCAATCACTGGTACTGCAACACACTGTCATAGAGTCAGGACTTTAAAAAAAACTCCATCAGAAATATTGTTACATTAAATTAAATTAATTTAAATACAAATAAATTGTATCTAATATAAAAATATATAAACATAGAAAATATTTTTAGTTTCATTTATATTTTAATAACAGTTTTGTAATTACAAATTAATCTAACTGTAAATGTCATTAAATATCATTCAATTACCTTAAAATATTTTTATATATCTCTTTTGCTCATTATTAATCCATAATAAAAAAATACCTTTTTACTTTAGGTGGTATTTTATTTTTTAATTTAACCTTGAAAAAATAACTTTCATGTAATTGAATATCTTTTAAATAATTTACATTTTAATTACAAATTTAGCTAATAGTGCGGTATCAGTTTTTAATTTGTTTGACACATAATAAATATATACAATTAATTTATATTATTATTTAGCTGAAATATTTTAATAAACTGTTTCCAAGTTAAAAGTGATTTAACTATTATTTAATGCAAGTTATTGTTGCATTGATTTTTAAATGCAAAACGTTTTATGAAAATATTTTATAATTACATTTTGAACATGTACTATTTAATATATTTATTTTTTAAATTAAAGTTTATATTTTTAACTATTCACAATAATGTAATTTAATTTAAAATGATTTCCTAGAAGGTTTACATTTAAGTCCTTTCCTTCATTATATTCAACAGGAGGATATTGGAGTACCAATGGCTGGCCAAATGTGGTGCTAGGCTTAAAACTGTTTTATTAGTAGTAACCTATGCCTGTAAGTTAGGCTTCACCCTCGTTTTCAGGGGGTGGAGAATTGTAAGTCTACATTTTTGAGTATCTTAATCAATCAATCAATCAGTACATTTATAGAGCGCACTACTCACCCGCGAGGGTTTCAAGTCGCTGAGGGTGGGGGGGGGAGGGGGTGCTGCTACTGCTCGAACAGCCAGGTCTTGAGGTGTCTCCTGAAGGTGAGAAGGTCTTGGGTCAGTCGCAGGTGGGTGGAGAGGGAGTTCCAGGTCTTGGCGGCGAGGTAGGAGAAAGATCTGCCGCCTGTTGTTGTTCTTCTGGTGCGTGGTACGGTGGCGAGGGCGAGGCTGGCTGAGCAGAGTTGGCGAGTCAGGGCGTAGAACGAGAGGCGTTTGTTGAGGTATTCGGGTCCGGCGTTGTGGAGCACTTTGTGTGCATGGGTGAGGAGCTTGAACGTGATCCTCTTGTTGACGGGGAGCCAGTGCAGGTCTCTCAGGTGGGTGGTGATGTGGCGGGGGATGTCCAGGATGAGGCGTGCGGAGGCATTCTGTATGCATTGCAGTCTTTTCTGTAGCTTGGCTGTTGTTCCTGCATAGAGTGCGTTGCGATAGTCGACCTGGCTTGTGACGAGGGCTTGGGTGACAGTCCTTCTTGTTTCTGTGGGGATCCATTTGAAGATCTTTCGTAGCATGCGGAGGGTGTTGAAGCAGGAGGAGGAGATGACGTTGATTTGCTTGGTCATAGTGAGCGATGAGTCCAGGACGAACCCTAGGTTGCGTGCGTGGTCGGTGGGTGTCGGTGCTGTGACCAGGGCGGCGGGCCACCAGGAGTCGTTCCAGGCGGAGGGGGATGGTCCAAGGATGAGGACCTCTGTCTTGTCTGTGTTCAGTTTCAGGCGGCTGATCTTCATCCATTCGGCGACGGCCCTCATTCCTTCTTGGAAGTTGGATTTGGCGGTGACTGGGTCTCTGGTCAGGGAGAGGATCAGCTGGGTGTCGTCGGCGTAGGAGATGATGTTGAGGTCGTGTGTGCGGATGATGTCGGCGAGGGGGCTCATGTAGATGTTGAAGAGCGTCGGGCTGGGGGTACGCCGCAGATGATCTTGGTGGCCTCTGAGTGGAACGGGGGTAGGCGGACTCTTTGGGTTCTGTCGGTGAGGAAGGAGGAGATTCAGTCCAGGGCCTTTCCCTGGATCCCTGTGTTGTGGAGACGTGTTTTTAGGGTGCGCTAGCAGACCGTGTCGAAGGCAGCTGAGAGGTCTAGGAGGGTGAGGGCTGCGGTTTCTCCGTTGTCGAGCAGGGTTCTGATGTCGTCGGTGGCGGCGATGAGGGTGGTCTCGGTGCTGTGGTTGCTGCGGAAGCCAGACTGGGACGGGTCGAGGGAGCCGTTGGTTTCGAGGAAGTTGGTCAGTTGCTTGTTGTCTGCTTTCTCGGTGACCTTCGCCGGGAAGGGGAGCAGGGAGATGGGCCGGAAATTCTTGAGGTCCTTGGGGTCTGCTGTCGGCTTCTTAAGGAGGGCGTTGATTTCAGCGTGTTTCCAACTCTCAGGGAAGGTGGCAGATTCGAAGGAGCTGTTGATGATGTCTCGGAGGTGGGGTGCGATGATGGTGTCTGCTTTGTTGAAGATATGGTGAGGGCAGGGGTCGGATGGAGAGCCGGAGTGGATGGTGTTCATGATCTGGGTGACGTCTTCGGTGTTGACGGGGGTCCAGCGACTGAGGAGGGCGGTGTCTGCTTTGTTGAACATGTGGTGAGGGCAGGGGTTGGATGGAGAGCCGGAGTGGATGGTGTTCATGATCTGGGTGACGTCTTCGGTGTTGACAGGGGTCCAGCGACTGAGGAGGGCGGTGGGGGGCGTTGGTTCTGCGGCTGGTGGAGGCGTCTGGTTTGCGAAGCTGTCGTTTATGTCGGCGATCTTGAAGAAGGCCGCGAGGGAGTCGCAGAGGTCCTGTGAGGGGGGATGTCATTGGAGTTGGAGCTTGGGTTGGAGAGTTCCTTCATGATGCTGAAGAGCTCCTTGCTTTTTGTGTGCGTTGTTGTCTATGCGCTCTCTGAAGGCCGTTCTCTTGGCGATGCGGATGAGCTGGTGGTGTGGTGTTTGCGTGTGGCAGTCTTAAGGGCCTCGAGGTTTTCCGCAGTCCGTTCTTGGCGCCAGGCTTTCTCTAGAGTTCGGCGGGATTTTTTGAAGTCCTTGAGGTCTGTGGTGAACCAGGTGGTTCTCCTGCTGTTGTGCTTGTTCGGAGGGTTCTTGATAGGGGCGAGGGTGTCGGCGCAGTTGCTGATCCACTGTGTGAGGTTGCGGGCGGCGGTGTTGGTGTCCGTGGCGGTAGCCGGGGGGCCCTGGGCGAGGGCGGCGGTCAGCTGGTCAGTAGTGACTTTGCTCCGGCATCTTCGGGGGATCTGCGGCGGTTGGATGTGTGCGGTGAGTTTCTTGTAGGAGAAGTGGATGCATCGGTGGTCGGTCCAGTGGAGGGTGGTGGTGTGGCTGACCGTGCTGGCGGAGAAGATGGGGTCCAGCGTGTGGCCTGCATGGTGGGTCGGGGTGTTCACTAGTTGCTTCCGTCTGAAGTTGGAGAGGTTGTCGAGCAGGGTGGTGGTGTTGTTGTCGTTGTTGCTCTCCAGGTGGAGAGTAAAGTTACACATGTAAATTACTCACAAGCTTATTCTACCTTTGTAAATAGATCTGATTTATATATCTAAAATTAGATGCAGTATAATTCATGGTCATCTCCTAAGCTACATTAGCTCGCCACCATGGCCACTTGAAGTCCATGCCCTGCTGATCTGATGAGACGGAATGGTGATTTCCAATGTCTATGTTTTGTCTGTCTTGTCCAATTCCCATTTCCCCAAGTCTACTACTAACTAACATACTGCAAATGTGTTGATAGATTAAGATGAAAAGCGAAAGCATACACCACTTCCGTTGAGGTTAGCAATATCTTATGCCTTTACAGCCTCATGCCTACTTCTTCAGTTCAGTATCTAACATTGTCTAAAAGAGAGGTATCATCACAGGTGGTGTTGTAAGTGTGAAGTACCTGAAGACCATAGCCCCGGAAAAATCTTTCCAATATTTAGCGAAAGGCCAGAATTAAGCAGATGGAGATCCCTAGCCCCCAGGACTTATCTGCATCTGCTTCTTTGACCTGACAAAGGCATTAGCAGACCCCACTCCTGTAGCAGGCCTCACTCTTTTCCCTCCTGTCTCTCACTCTTTGTCGCTTTCACCCAAGTCTATTTGCTTTTACTGTCTGTATTTACCACTGTTCATTTTGTGCCATCTCTCTGCCTTATCTATCTCTCATTGTTTGTATTGACCACGGATTATTTTGTGCCACCCTCTATTCTTTCACTGTTTATTTTGTGCCATCACTTACTCTTGTATGTTGCTTCACTGGTTGTCTTTACCATGCATGTATAGCTGTGCTATTGTTTTCATTGTCACTGCCTGCTTTTGTCTTGTTTCTGCCATGTCCCACTCTTTCTGCTCCCCACTCCCCACTGCTCCTTACCTGCTCCTCGTGTTAGCTTGTTTTCCCACTTACTCACTTCCTGCATCCTGCGCAGTTCGATGCCCAATCCTGTGTGCGCCTCCTCCCCTCCAGGATCTACTTTATGGCAGCCACAGCATGGAAAAGCTTCTGACGCACTCAAGGCTCCCTTTGCAAGCCCATCTACACCTGGACCGCACCCAGCACCAGGACCAACGATCATCCTCCTACCCCCCGCTACCCCACTGCATCCCTTCTCGCCCTCAACCCCAGGTTCCACTTGCAGTGCTGCTGCCGTGCTACACCTCACACTACATCACACAACACTGAAGGGAACTTTACATGCACCTCCTGTAGATTCTTGTGCACCCCGCGCCCCACATCTACAAGACCTGCATCAACAGCACCCAACACTCTAAAAACTTGTGCGCAAGAAAACCAACTGACACAACACTTCTCACTCACATGCATGCACCTCAACACCAACTCACTTAACAAACATGCAGATAATGTATGCGACCTGCTGCATGACTGCACCCCAGACCTGCTCTTCCTCACAGAAATGTGCCTAAACCAGGGCTCGGCACAGGGCATATTCACATTCATGGCCACCAGCAACAAAATCATCAGAAGAGGCTTCCAGCACAAGCCCGTAGGAGGAATCACAACTACTTTTTGAGGCACCTCCAGCTATACTACAGACACCGCAACTGACTACATGGAACACCTCACCATAAAGCTTTAGATAACAGCCAGATTTACCCTGTGCAAAACCTTCATTTACAGACCACCAGGACTTGAGCCAACTTTACCAACAATATCACAGACTGTCCCATCCCTCATCATCAACTTCAGCTCCTTCATCCTCCTTGGAGACATGACATTTCACCTCATAGACCACACCAAAGCTAACTAGATCTTCATACTGGAAAGTCTTTGGAATCTTGGCCTCACCAAGCATGTCTCTAGACCCACCCAAACCCCCAGACACCTCCTGGGCCTATCTTCTCCTCCTTTGGCAACATCACGGTCGACACACACACCAAACAAAAGGACAGACTACGCCTTAGTCAGTTTCTTCATCACCATCCCAAACCACAAAAGACGCTTCTGACCGTATATCAGACCTGGCAACTTTTGGCGTGTTTCTCCTATCTTTTTGCTTTCTGACCTCCTAGTTTTTACTCTGTTTTTGCTGGTTTAGTGTTTTTATGCACTTTCTCACTGCTATTCAGTGTTAAAGTGCAAGTGTTCCTATTGTAAATTGTATTATGGATTGGTGTTTCCCTTTTTGCCATATTTGATTTACTGGCAAGACCCTAGTAAAGTGCACTGAGAATGCCAGGGCATGTACATCAAATGCTGCTTGTGGGACTGTAGCACTGATTGTGCCACCCATACGAGCAGCCTCTGAAATGGTTCTCAGATCTTCCACTGCAGTATCTGTGCACAGTTTTTACCACCGGAGCGCCTTGCAAAGTGCATCCACTTGCCAAGCCCTAACCTTCCCTTTTACTACATGTACGTCACCCCTAAAGGTAGGCCAAAGGTACCCCTACGGGCATGGTGCAGTGGATGTGAAAGGTAAGACATCTATTGGTATGTGTGGCAGGTCCTGTTAGTGAAATACAGTGTATTTTGTTTTTCACTATTGAAAGACTATCTGTCCCATAGGATTGAATGGTGAATACTTTGTAACATCTTACATGTATGACTTCCCCTTGGGACAAGATAGAGAAATGGAGTTTAGTATGCCTCAACTCAGAATATAAAAATGCATCTTTTAGTAAAGATGATTTTTATATTGTGTGTTTGAAAATACCACTTTTAGAAAGTGGGAATTTTCTTGCTTAGCCATTCTGTGTGTCTCTGCTTGGTTGTGGTTTGAATGTCTTGCTTAGGAGTGACAGGGGCTGGGGATGGGCATTCACTGTAGACAGCCACTGGGGGTGGAGGGGTCGAGGTATGTCCTTCCCTTCCTGGATGAGTCAGGGCTGAGCTGAATAGACCTGGGCTGCATTTAGAGTAGTGGGAGTAGATTTCATTGTACTTGAATAGGCCTGGTCTACCTTGGACAATGCTGTTCACTCCTCCTGCTAGGAAGCTGGGCCAGAGAGGACAGTACTGGTTTGGGCTGAGCACAGACAATCTCTGTCCGAAAGAGAAACTTTAGCACTTGCTGGATTCAAGGAACCTGCCAAGGAGAAGAGCTAGAAGAGCTGCCAGGAGGAGTGATGTCCCTTTGCTGTGTTGTTGCTTGGCTGGGTTAGCCTGCAGTTGTTGCTTCTGCCTTGAGCTGTGAAAGGATTGAACTGAACTTTTCTTCACTTGTTGCTGAGTATCACCCCGCCACCCTGGTCTCAACGCCACCGCCATGGACAGCTGTCATCGCTGCTGTGGTCTACACCGTGGTCTGGGGGCACCGCTTGTAAACTACATGCCACACCGCCCCGTCCCACTCCATAGCCGCAACCCACCGATGCCAGCCCCATCGCCGCCGATCCTCGAAGGCCGCCGAAGCTTGCACCGTGAGCGTCAGCACCGCAAAGAGCACTGCCCCGCTTTGCACAGCAGCCCTGGTCTAACCAACGCTGCTGGACAAGCGCCACCAAGCCACTGCCTGCACCGCGACCTGAGGGCATTGCACGCCACACAGCTCTGCTTATACCGCAGCCTCGACGACCGCTACCACTGGACCACACCGCTGCAGTCGACTGGAACAACAATAAGGAACTGTTTACACGTTCTCTGACACCGACGGCGGTCTACACCGATGCGGGCGACCAATCTGTGTGGATTTGGTTGTTTTCAGTACCGCTGTAGCACTGGACGGAGCTACAAACTTCAAGGAACTGCATATTTAAGTTCATTCTTGCAGAGTACAGATTTTCATTATTGTATGTTGGACTTTTTATGGTTTTAGCCTTCTTTGCACAGATAAATATTGGGTATTTTTCTAAAACTGGTGCGGTGTCCTTTTGTAGTATTGTCACTGTAATACTGTATCTTCACACACTGCCTGACCGCTCGTGCCAAGCTACCAAGGGGCTGAGCAGGGGTTATTTTCAGTAGTGTAGGGTACCTATTTGGGCAAAGGTGCAAATCATTCCCTACTAGAGACCCCCATTTCTAACACCGTGGCTGAAAAAATGTCAGAGAGAAGTATTGGTCCGTTGCTCTTCCCAAAAGGTGCTCCAAGCAAACCTGCAACCTGAAGGAAGACATAAAGAACTTCACTGACTCGATTGCCATCTGTGTAGGCATGCTGGTCCTCCTCAAACACAGAAGCATGGCACAAACGTGAAAACATGCTAGCTAGAATACGAAAGAACAAGGAATGACGCAAAGACACTAGAGCACAAGTGGTGAACAAGCTAGGACATAACAGACTGAGAAGTCTTCAAATTCGTTCTTAGACACCACCACCAGCAAATCCTAACACTAAGCGGACTGCCTTTGCAGACCGCATCAACGCAGGTACCAACAGCAGCAAGGAAATCTTTGCCATAGTCTACTGAAGAAATCCTTGGCAGAACTAGCCAATATCTCCAACTCCTGAAGGATCTCGCTTCTACCTTACCCAGCCACGGTCCTATAAGAGCGTATATACAGACAACACACTAACCACATCGTCAACCACCAGCTCCTTGATGCCACACAGTCCAGATTCAAATACAACCACAGCACAGAAACAGCTCTCATTGCAGCTATGGGCGACATCCGCAGTATCATGGAAAGACCGTGGCCCTCACCTTATTAGACCTGTTGACGGCTTTTGACACTCTATATTGGCATTCAAGGTCCTGCTCTCTGTTGGATCAGTTCCTTTTTTGATGGGAAGAACGCAAACTTTCAGCTTGGTGCTGTACTCATCGAAAACTCATAGGCTCATCTGCGAGTGCCTTAAGGATCATTCCTCAGCCCAACATTCTTCAGCGGTTACATGATCCGACTGCCCAGCATCATCCACACCCATGACATCAACATACTCTCCTAAGCAGATGACACACAACTCATCATATCCCTCTTGGAAAAAAAACACAACTTGAGGAACAAGTTTACCGTCTGTATGGCCGAAGTCACTGCCTGGATGAAGACCAGGGGACAGATTTATCATTATTTCACTCAACGTAACGCAGCAAGACAACTTGCTGCACTGTGTGGAAGGGAGAGGGCAGGAATGCAGCATATATACCAATATAAGACTGTTGGAAAACGAGGCAGTATCTGTGAGGCCTGCACAAATAACATGACTACATTTGTCCTTCACTGGGAATCAAACACCCAATTGTAGCGCCTGACTCTCAGAGGGTAGCATTGCAGAGCAGTCTGAGACTTACTCAAGGGAGGTGGTGTGGGCTAGTAATCGCCATTTGCAGGTGCGCAGCAATAACACTCAATAATTTATTGTCCAGTCTGTGTTTTGCTTTATAAAAGTAAGAGTACATTCATTAAACACACACACTACTCAATACTATGCACCAATTTACAAATATACATAAGCTGTTGGAATTACTTTGTGACATTGCATAACATCTGCACCCCTCCCGCAGGAGGGGTGGAGTCTAGTACCACCACTTCCATGTATGCACATCATCTTGCCCCCTAATGCAGTTAGTTGAACATAACCTGGAGCGAGGGCCCTGCGCACTGGCACCATCCCAGTGGTGACCCACCCCATTACCTCAACAAGCATTAAAAATGGGTAACCCTGCCCTGGTGACACATAAGCCTGACTGAGCTTCTCCAACTGACTATACAGGATACACCTCTACATCTTAGGGGCTAGTAGTCTGGGTTGTTCTTCACCTAAGCGCAGCAGCAAGAATACATGTTTAAGCATCACTTTAGAATGACAGTACCCCTCACATTTTTTGGTCATTTGAATGCATTGCAATTACAGCCCCTAAAGGCATCACAGATGAGTCACAGGACTATGCCAGATGAGTCACAGGATTATGCCTATACAGCCAGACACCCTAGCAGGAATGTCTGGCATCATAACCCCACTTTGCTTATGACATAACCGTACACAGGTACTCCACATTACACGTGACTTCCAGTCCCTGTAAAAGAAATAACCTTAGTAAATGCAGTTTTGGTGCAATTACACCTCTTCACCTCCAGGGGATGCACTTCTCCAGACAACCCTTCATCATTTGGCACACTTCTCAAAACACCTCCAGCTGTAGAACCCAAAGTTCCAACCCAGGAGGTGTTAATATGCTGGCTGAGCCCTTGAGGGGTTATTCTTTTCAAGTCCCCATGAGACTTAGGGGGGGACATCCATTTTCGTGCCGGGGGAGACTGCGTTGCTCCTTCAGCTCCCCCTGAACCTTTGCACATGTGTGGTGGTGACCCCGTTCTCCTGGGGCCACCACAACCAGAGGAAACGCTGTTTTCACCTTGCAAGGCATTATGGGCACTTTTGCATATTAGAGCAGCGACTCTCCCGCTGCTTTAGGGAGAGCTGCGATGTGGGCCTCCGGCTGCTGCTTCCCTCAGTGGAGAGTCCTGCCCCACCCGGACCCCCAGGTGACCGCTGGAGCTCTGGGGGTCCCCAGCCGCTTATGCCGATTTTCGGGGGCCCGGGCCCCTGGTTGCAGGTTCGGTGGAGATCCACCCGGGGAGCGCAGCCCCCGGTGGCTCCCCGCCTGGCCAGCACCCTTGCGTGCTGCCCCGGGAGCCGGGACTCGTCTTCTGATCTGCCTGCTCCTGCAGGCAGTACAAAAGGGGGTGGTGATGAACAGAGCGTCAGAACCAATCAAACACTCACACCCAGTCAACAGATCTGGGTTTGATCCATCACCGTTCTTTAGCCCACTCTGCCACCCCAGTTCAGACATGGCCATATGCAAATCAGTCTGACCCTGTGCCTCACTTTGCCACTGGATTCAAGCAAGCCTGGCTGAAGACGGCTGAAATGCCAGAAACCGGTCCTAGGAAGCTTGTTTCCGGTCCAGGGAAGGCATGGCTTGGCAGTTCGGGATGGACTGTTCCCATGAGGCACACGGTCAGACTGATTTGATTATGGCCATGTCTGAACTGGGGTGGCAGAGTGGGCTAAAGAACGGTGATGGATCAAACCCAGATCTGTTGACTGGGAGTGAGTGTTTGATTGGTTCTGATGCTCCGTCCATCACCACCCCCTTTTGTACTGCTTCGTTCACCATAAGTTGGCAGGGTATGCTCAGACGTGAGTCCCTTGCTCACTTTGCCACTGGATTCAAGCAAGCCTGGCTGAAGACGGCTGAAATGCCAGAAACCGGTCCTAGGAAGCTTGTTTCCGGTCCAGGGAAGGCATGGCTTGGCAGTTCGGGATGGACTGTTCCCATGAGGCACAGGGTCAGACTGATTTGATTATGGCCATGTCTGAACTGGGGTGGCAGAGTGGGCTAAAGAACGGTGATGGATCAAACCCAGATCTGTTGACTGGGAGTGAGTGTTTGATTGGTTCTGATGCTCCGTCCATCACCACCCCCTTTTGTACTGCTTCGTTCACCATAAGTTGGCAGGGTATGCTCAGACGTGAGTCCCTTGCTCACTTTGCCACTGGATTCAAGCAAGCCTGGCTGAAGACGGCTGAAATGCCAGAAACCGGTCCTAGGAAGCTTGTTTCCGGTCCAGGGAAGGCATGGCTTGGCAGTTCGGGATGGACTGTTCCCATGAGGCACAGGGTCAGACTGATTTGATTATGGCCATGTCTGAACTGGGGTGGCAGAGTGGGCTAAAGAACGGTGATGGATCAAACCCAGATCTGTTGACTGGGAGTGAGTGTTTGATTGGTTCTGATGATCCGTCCATCACCACCCCCTTTTGTACTGCTTCGTTCACCATAAGTTGGCAGGGTATGCTCAGACGTGAGTCCCTTGCTCACTTTGCCACTGGATTCAAGCAAGCCTGGCTGAAGACGGCTGAAATGCCAGAAACCGGTCCTAGGAAGCTTGTTTCCGGTCCAGGGAAGGCATGGCTTGGCAGTTCGGGATGGACTGTTCCCATGAGGCACAGGGTCAGACTGATTTGATTATGGCCATGTCTGAACTGGGGTGGCAGAGTGGGCTAAAGAACGGTGATGGATCAAACCCAGATCTGTTGACTGGAGTGAGTGTTTGATTGGTTCTGATGCTCCGTCCATCACCACCCCCTTTTGTACTGCTTCGTTCACCATAAGTTGGCAGGGTATGCTCAGACGTGAGTCCCTTGCTCACTTTGCCACTGGATTCAAGCAAGCCTGGCTGAAGATGGCTGAAATGCCAGAAACCGGTCCTAGGAAGCTTGTTTCCGGTCCAGGGAAGGCATGGCTTGGCAGTTCGGGATGGACTGTTCCCATGAGGCACAGGGTCAGACTGATTTGATTATGGCCATGTCTGAACTGGGGTGGCAGAGTGGGCTAAAGAACGGTGATGGATCAAACCCAGATCTGTTGACTGGGAGTGAGTGTTTGATTGGTTCTGATGCTCCGTCCATCACCACCCCCTTTTGTACTGCTCCTGCAGGCAGACACAGAGGTTCCCGCAGGTCCAGGCAGACCTCGGGAGAGTGCAACGGCACTCCCCCGCCTCCCTCCAGCTACGGGGCCCGGAGATTGGGCCCCGGGCCCTTCCTCCCCTCCGTCTTGCGCTTCTTCACCAGGGGCCAGGGTGGGCTCCTGGCACCCCATGACAGCTCCTGATGGATGAGCCTGTAGCTCCACCCAGCTTCTCTTTCTTGTGGAGGAGGCCTTATCTCTTGGAAGAAAGGCCATCAATCCAGCCTGCTGAGGTCAGCCCCAGCCAGGCCCTGGTTATGGCTGACTCAGAGAAATATGACATTTCTGGATGACCCGAAAGCAGTACAAATATGACTTTGGTCTCTGCAGAATACTTCTTCTCACACCTGTTACAGTGGACTTTAGTGCGTGTCCGGAATTTGTAGGCCTTAGGAAAGTGACACTAGCCCATGGGCTCCACTTCCCCATAGGGGAATAATGAAGTGAAAAACACAGTAAAACACACTGACTTTCCCTGGCATGTTTCTTCCCAGTGTATAAAGCTTATTCCATGTCACCACCCAATTCTGCATAAGTCCTGCCACTCCATTCACCTTGTATCTGCTCCTGGGCTGCGCATGCCAGGAATCTCCCCTGCGCAGCCCATACATGTGTGCACACGCATGTACACACATGTCTGCATGTGACCAGCACGGTGCCCCTTACTATTGTCGGCCGTTCGCGGTACAGAATACCCACAGTTCTGCCCTAGTTGATAGTCTCGTGAGAGAAAGGTTTAAGACCACACTTAACATTTCCAATGGCTTTTAAAGTCATAACCTGTCCTCTATTAGTAGTCAATGGACAGCCTTTACTTCTGGTGGCAAGCAAAAACAGTTTAAAAGATTAGCCATGGGCTATAAAAACAGCCTGGGTGTCTTTGCCGCACGTGTTGTCTCTCTGTTAGAGAGCATTGACCCTGATGCGTACTTGTATGTTGACGATATTTATCTCACAGACGACGAATTATGGCCGCATCTATGTCGCGTTGACCGCATCATTGTCATCTTTGCGGACTTCGGTTATAAATGTAACTTTGCGAAGTCACACATTGCAGAGTACACAGTATTGTTTTTGGGCTATGAACTCAACAACGAAGGACGAGGTTTAGCACCTCACTTCCTGGAGAAATGTGCATGTTTGTGCGCTCCAACAACTCTGGAAAAACTACAATCTGTGCTGGGTTTTTTGAATTTCGGGCGTACTTACATTTCCGACTATGCCCAGTGTATCAACCTACTTTTACCAAATCTTGCTGGCTTCCAGAACATTCAGCTATACTGCAAACTTTGCAGGCTGATCTTCTTGCATCTAAATACTCACTGACTCGTGATAACCATACTAACCTGGTAATACGAATTGTGCCAGGCGCAGTGGGTTTCACGTATTTGACATTTAATGAGGGAGACACAGTCCCTATAGCTTACAAGTCACACTTGTACACTTCGGCTGAAATGCGCTTTTCTTCTGTCGATAAAGTATGGACTGCTGTGCAGATGGCGATTCTAAAAGAACGAGCGCTGTCGCAGGGGAAACGCATGTTGGCAGTCACACCATATCCTGCCCTTGAGGCAGTGACGAGAGCCAGTGTACCAAATTCTAAAGCTTTGCATCCAAGTTGGGTACAATGGGCCACTTCCTTGACGTCTCCGGATGTCACGTTTATCTTTGATTCCTCATTGCAAACTCAGGAGTACTTGCAGTATGAATTTGTTCATCCAGCTCCTCAGTCCATGCGCCCTCTTTAGGATTACCACTGTATCATTTACACTGACGGTTCGGTGCAACCGGCGATAGAATCAAAGCATGCTTATTCAGCAGCCTGCGCAATAGTGGTAGGTACCATAGTGAATGGCGACTTCAAGTCCAATGTCCTGCACACGCAGGCATTAGGGGACTGTAACGCCCTGTTGGCAGAGCTACGGGCTCTGGTGCTTGCACTAGAGTTTGCTGATCCCCGTGTGACTACTCTTATTGTAAGTGACTCTTACTACTGTGTGCAGTCTTTCAATGAAAATGTATTCTTTTGAACTCAGAATGAATATTGTGATTCCAAAGGTAGCACAATAAAACATAAAATGCTTTGGGTTCGAGTTGCAGAACTTAAAGAACGTCTACCTCTTGGGAATGTTATTCATACTCTTGGTCACCAGCGCGTAGGAGTACAAGCTGTTGGTAATAGTTTAGCTGACGAGGCAGCGAAAACAGCAGTGGCGACATACCTGGTAGCAGCAGTTACAAGATCCAAAAGTAAGATTGATGATGACATCTTGGCAGCTATTGCTGCGACCGAGAAGGGAGATAATTACCCTAGAGGTTTCCCTTCTAAATACTCTTATCATTTAAGTCCTGATAAAGTTCCCTATGTGAGAATTAATGACGTTGGTGACAGATTGATTCCCAACGCGGACCGCAGGCTTTCCTTGATAACAGCCGATCACAAGGGCATGGCCTCAGCACATGCAGGCGTTTCAGCGACTGTCGCTATCTTGCAGCAACGTTACTGGTGGCGTGGATTGTATAAATAGACTCGTGACTATGTCCTTACTTGTGACATTTGCAAGCAGATTAAACTTTCAACTGTTGCGCGTCCACCACAAACACAGTTGTACATATCTAATAAACCACTTGGGTGCGTTTATTTAGATCACTGGGGTCATTTCTCCTCTGATAAGTTCATCTTAGTTTGATTTGATTTGATTTGATTTTTAGATTTATAAAGCACAACAATTGCCCGAGGGCGTCTTGGCGCTTGAATTGGCTGGACGTAAATGAAGAGCAATGATGCCTTAACTAGCAGGACTCCTCGATCAGTTCGCGAAAAGCCATGTTCTTAAAGATTTTCTGAAGGCAATAAGAGAGGTGCTGTTTTTAATCACTAGTGGTAGAAGATTCCAGGTTTTTGCAGTTCCTATTAGAAAACTTCTGCCTCCCCAACGTGCCTGTCTGTACCTGGGTATTTGAAGCAGTTTTGACTGCGAGGATCTAAGAGTTCGAGGTGGAACATAGCATTTCAAATGTGATTTCAGATATAGGGGACCTCTGCCCTGGAGTGCTTTAAATGCAATACATTGCGATTTGAATGTTATTATTTTTTTCACTGGTAACCAGTGCAGCGCACCTAGTCGATGTGACACAGATTCATATTTCAGAATGTCCAAAATCAGTCTGGCTGCCGCATTCTGTAAGCGTTGCAATTTCTGTAGATATTGGGCCTGGATCCCCACATACAGGGCGTTTCAATAATCCAACCTGGACAGCGCTAATGTAGTTACTAGAGTTTTTAGAGCATTGGCGGGAATAAAGGAACAAATCTTCCTGATCATTTTCAGACTACCCCAGAAGGTGGCAGAGAGGTTATTGATATGGCTGTCAAAGGTCAGTTTATTGTCAAAGATCACACCTAGATTTCTGGCCTTGACTACAGGTGTTGGGCAATCTCCCAGGTTAGCCGTACACGATTTCGGCGACCAGATTAAAGGGTTGGAGCCCAAAAGCAGGACATCCGTTTTCTCCCCATTCAGCTTTAGACAATTGGTCTGCATCCAGATGTTAACATGAGACATACAATTGTTAAAGCGATCAGCAGTCTCGTCCTCGTTGTTAGTTATGGACACAACCACCTGGGTGTCGTCGGCATAGGAGATCACGGAAAAACCATACTGCCTGATTATTGTGGCCAGAGGAGCCACATAAATGTTAAACAGCGTGGGGCTCAGAGACGAGCCCTGAGGCACCCCGCACGGTAGATTGAAGACTTTGGAGCTGGAGCCGCCCAGTTCTACTGAGAAGGATCTATCAGCAAGATATGAGGTTAGAAGAGCAGTAGCGGAATCCTGCCTGCCCAGCTCCACCAATCTGTCAATTAGTATTGTATGATTGACAGTGTCGAAGGCCGCCGATAGGTCTAACAAAATCAAGGCGGCCTTCTTTCCTTCATCTAGCGGTTTTCTAAGTTGCTGTAATCAGAGCGGTCTCTGTTCCATGGGCCTCTCTGAAGCCATATTGGGAGTGGTCTAAAAGATTGTTCGGGGAAATATAAGAGGTAAGCTGGGTATTAAGCAATTTTTCCAGTACCTTCGATGGAAAAGGTATTCTGGAGATTGGCCGATAGTTATTTGGATCCTCTGGATCCAGATGGGGTTTCTTCAACAGAGGTAGTACGGAAGCCACCTTCCAGGCCTCCGGGAACTGTCCTGAAAGTATTGCTTCAGAGAACAGTAAGCCCAGTTGTTCACTAAGTATTTTTGGAAATAAGTTGAAGGTTTTTGGGGGGCAAGGGTCTATTGGGGCCCCAGATTTGGTTGCCTTTACTGTTCCAATGATCTGTTCCCACGAAGGGATTCAGAAGGAAAGCTAGTTTGTGGTGTGCAAGGATCAGCCACTGACTTTGGAGATTTGGTAGAGGGAGGATTGCTGTTCAAAAATCATTTATATACTGTCGCTACCTTGTTAACGAACGCCCGACCTAGAGTATTACAAAACTCCAGGCTGCTGTCTATTTTGGATTTGGCCGGAAGCTTGGCTAGTTTTTTAACAGTGGAGAAAAGTTCCCAGCTGGAATTCTTAGCCTACAAGATTTTTGCTGTATAGTATTTGCTTTTTTCCTCAATAATTAGCCTCTTATATAACAACAATGATTGAGCATATATTATTTTTGACGCCTGGTCGTAGTTTGACCTCCACTGTCTTTCAGTTCTTCTAAATAATTGTTTTTGCGTTCTTAATTTTTCAGAGAACCAGGGTTCGGAAGGCTTTTTCCTTCTAGAAATGATAGTTTTTATGGGTGCTGCGGCGTCTACCGCCTTTTTGACCCATAATGTCAGAGTATAAGCTGCTTCATTCGCATCTCCTGCCAGCACAGGTTTAGTTTCCATTAGTGAAGTATGGAGACAGTTAATGTCAATGTTGGCCTAGTCTTGGTACGTGAATGCAACAGGTGTAATAGTTGTTGCTATTTGTTGGGAGCAAGCTTTAATTAAGAAAATAATAGCTTTATGGTCAGACCAAGGGACTGGTAGCAACTCAGATATTTTAAGCATGGTATTAGAGGTAAAGATGCCTTCTAGGGTATGCCCTGCAACATGAGTTGCTTCTCTGACTAGCTGTTCCATAGAGAGACCTGACATAACATCAGTGAGTTCGATACTTTTGTGATCAGCTAAGTTTTCTAAATGGTAGTTAAAGTCTCCTAAAATTGTGTAATCTGTATAGTTTATGCTGGCTTCCAGAAAAGGGCTTATTCTGTCCAGCAGGGGGGTCTGAGCCTTAGGTGGACGGTAAATTAACAGTCTATTTAGAGATTAGTTGTTATTAAGCAGTATCTGGAATGATAAAAGTTTGCAGTCCTGGGAGGTACCAGACGAGGATCCTGTTACTGATAGATCTTCTTTGGTAATAATGGCTAGCCCTCCTCCCCGTTTGCATGTCCTATCAGCTCTGGTGATGGTAAATCCAGTGGGAAGTGCAAGTGTCAGCTCATGATCGGAAGTTGCGTCCGCCCAAGTTTCTGTTACAAAGACTAAGTCAAGCTTATGGCTCTCAATAATCTTAGCCATTTCGGTATTATATTTGATTAGCAAGCGTGCGTTAATCAGCATGGCTTTGATGTCTTTAGTAGCATGCGGATACACAGGGTTTATCAGTAATGACCACAGCTTACTTTTCATAAAGCTAAATTGTAGTAAGCAATGCTCACACTTTTTTGTCTCCTTCAAAGGATCCAGTCTGGAGCAGCAAGGTGTGGCCGGCCCTGAATTCCCTTTTATTAGTTCATCTCGGGCGTAGGTGATTTTATTTGAAGGTTGAGTGTGATGAGATCCAGGGTTTCTGGCCATAGGCCCGGACTAGGCGCGGACGGGCTTGCCTTTGGCGCGCCCGCTGCACGTGCGCCGTGCCTTCTGGTCTTGTAGCGTTCTTTCACGCCAAGACCTGCCCGCTGACCCGCCCCACAATCCCAAGCCTTAAAGCACCAGTGACAGGCCTACAAACACCCTCCACACAACGGCATTGCCGGGTCGGACCGGGGCAGTGGTAAATGTGCAGATATGCAGTGTTTTTAAAAACAGCAATATTACATCAGTAAAAGCGATGATCAGGTATAATTAAAAAGAATACAATCGGAGCAGCTAGCAGCGCCTCGATCTTACATAGGTCTTGCCGCATCTGCTGCGCGTGCGCTGAGCCTTCTGGTCTTGTAGCGTTCTTTCACGCCAAGACCTGCCCGCTGACCCGCCCCACAATCCCAAGCCTTAAAGCACCAGTGATAGGCCTAAAAACGCCCTCCGCATAACGGCACTTGCCGGGTCGGACCGGGGCGGTAGTAAATGTGCAAATATGCAGTGTTTTTAAAAACAGCAATATTACATCAGTAAAAGTGATGATCAGGTATAATTAAAAAGAATACAATCGAAGCAGCTAGCAGCGCCTCCGTCTTACATAGGTCTTGCCGCATCTGCTGCGCGTGCACCGAGCCTTCTGGTCTTGTAGCGTTCTAGTTGTAGTTGCAGTGGATTCGTGCACACGCTTTCTATGGGTTTGTCCACAAAGGAGTGCTGATGCTCAAACTGTCATCAGGGATTTGCGTGTCTTTGTGGGAATTTTTGCATGTGGTACCCTCCATTCTGACCAAGGTCCGGTGTGCGCCTCTAAGGCGTACAAAGAAGCCAGGAGGTCTTTGGGGGTCCAAGTCAAATTTTCATCTCCATACCGGCCTGAGGGCCATTCTGTTGTGGAGCGAATGAACCGTGACTTAAAGCAATCTTTGATAGCTAGGGTTTTAGGTACTGGCAGAAACTGGTTGGCCCATTTGTATAGCGTACAACTTGCACTTAATAATCTCCCTAGACGGTCTCTGGCTGGGCGGACCCCATACGAAATGCTCTTTGGCATAAAAATGTTTGTCCCGGACCTTGATGGTCTAGACATGGCGGCGTCGTCCGCACCCTTTGACATAGATGATCATTCTGATGTATTACAGAACCTACAAGAGGCTCGAGACAGTCTTGCAAAGGAACATTTGCCCTCCACAACTGATGCTGCACTTCAGATTCCGGTAGTTGGCTGGCTACCTCGAGTCGGTGACCTGGTCCGTGAGAAGGTGGAGAAAAAGAAGGAGTTTGGCCCCTCTTATCGTGCACCTGTTCCAGTGCTTGGCGTGCAGGGTACAAGAACAGTCATTTTACCTCCACTTCCTGTTCACAAGGATAACAGGTACATCTCCATTGACAATGTCAAACTACAACGAGTGGCCGATTCTTCTTAGTATGACTCCAGCGGTCTCTTGCCAGCAATGCTGAGAAATTCTGTTTTGGCCTCAGCAAAGACGAACAGGCCTGACATTGCCATCGAGATGCATACAGTTACTAATCCATTGTTGAATCCATCGGCTGGTGATCCCCATGAAGATACTGAGTATGCCTATTCCACAGATGCGTCGTTGCCTGGCGTGCAGACAAGTGCAGTGGACCAGTCACGTTTTTCATTTGACACTAACTCTACAACATCGAGTGCCCCATCGAAAATTTCTATTTGTGTTGTTTGGTTTAAAAGAAATTTTTTAATTCCCCCTTGGACTTACATTTAGTTGGTGCTCATCTCTATTTTTTTATTCATGTCGATTGGATTTGTGGTTGTCTTTTTTCGTCTAGTAAATGGACATTATCTTATAGAAAGATCTGCAATTATATTAGTTGATGGAACTTTAGGGGGAACAGCCATTACAACGCGGGTTTTACCACACGTTGCTATTAAATCGCATGCGTTACAACGCATGCGATATTACAATGCGTGGTAAAACCACGCATACCATTACATCGCATGCGCTTTTACAACGCATGCGATGTAATGTGGCGGCGGCGGCTATCCAAGTCGTTGTGAGGAAACTCAGGCTGTTTCCTCACAACGACGTGTAGCAAGCAGGAAGGAGGAAGTAGGATCCGACGGCGATGCTGGAGAGGAGAGAGGTAAGGGGGGTTGCGCTTGGGGTGGGGGTTAATTTTTTGGGTTTAGGGTAGTGTAAAAGTAGTGTTCTGTGTGGTTTTTTTAACGTTTTAGTGTGTTTTTTTGTAGTGTAATGTAGTGTATTAGGGTTTAGGGTATTGTAGTGATTTAGGGTTTAGGGTAGTGTTGTAGAGTTTGCGTAGTGTAGTGATTTAGTGTTTTAGGGTTTAGGGTAGTGTAGTAGTGTTTGTGTAGTGTAGTGTTTTAGGGTTTAGGCTAGTGTAGTTTTTTAGGGTTTAGGGTAGAGTAGTAGTGTTTGTGTAGTGTAGTGTTTTAGGGTTTAGGGTAGTGTAGGGTTTGTGTAGTGTAGTGTTGTTGGGTTTAGGGTAGTGTAGTGTTTTAGGGTTTACGGTAGTGTAGTAGTGTTTGTGTAGTGTAGTATTTTAGGGGTAAATGATAGTGTAGTTTTTTAGGGTTTAGGGTAGAGTAGTAGTGTTTGTGTAGTGTTTTACGGTTTAGGGTAGTGTTTGTGTAGTGTAGTGTTTTAGGGTTTAGGGTAGTGTAGTGTTTTAGGGTTTAGGGTAGTGTAGTAGTGTTTGCGTAGTATAGTGTTTTAGAGTTTAGGGTAGTGTAGTAGTGTTTTAGGGTTTTGGGTAATGTTGTAGTGTTTGTGTAGTGTAGTGGTTTAGGGTAGTGTAGTAGAGTTTGAGTAGTGAAGTGCGTTAGGCATTAGGGTAGTGCTGTAGTGTGCGTGTGTTGTGTTTTAGGGTAGTGTCGGCGGGTGTTGTAGGGTAGTGTAATGTAATTGTAGGGAGAGGACTGGGGGCGGGGGAGGGTTGTATAGGGGTAGGGTAGTCACTTACCTTGCAAACTAACCGCGAATATAGCTTTACCACGCATGCCTTTGCGTTGTAATGGCATGCGTGGTAAAGGCATATTCGTGGTAATAGTTTGCGATGTAATGGCATGCAATGTCATTGACATCGCGTAGTAATACCCGCGTTGTAATGGCATGCGTGGTATTACTATGCAATGTAATGACATACATCCGAACTTTAGCACCCCACTCCTCATCACACATCATGAAGAGGGACCAGACTTTTGTCAATATCACTGCCTGGCCTGTGTTAGATGGGATTGTATGGGATGCTGTAAAATTTCAAATTCATGGCCCTACAGAGGTGATTAATGTCCTCAATGTACTTTGTTTTTCTATGGGGGATGTTGTGAAACAAAACATGCGCTCTGATGATTGGGATGTCCAAGACGTTGAGGCTCTTTTTTCTGATTTGAAATATTATGCTGCTTCTGATGCTGAAGATTTGTACTTAGATACAGCGAATTATGCAGAGTTGTTTTGTTACCAGCACTATGGCAATCATTTCCTGCATAAAGCTAATACATTTAGAAATGTGGTTAATTATACCCAATGGGAACATTGTCCAGCCCCCATTGAAGGTAGTTCAAAAACTCTATTGAAAAAATTTACATATTTGACTGATTTTAGTCGATCCAATCCTGAAGCCTTTTATTTCAAAATAACTGCTGGGTCCACTTCTAAAGTTAGAGTCACACACACCAAATTACTGTATTCTAAGTCCTTTATGGACCAATTAGCTATAGGGGGCTATGAGTTGTGGAAGGATACAATTGATCTTAAATCTGATCTGGGGTCTAAGAGCTGGCAAGTGCAAGGCATAGAAGCTTTACATCGTGTGTGCCTTATCCCTAACCACATGTTATTTTTGAATTCTAGTGTTTCCCAAACTACTTGCTTTGGATTGGCTACTTCTAAAAAAAATGAATGCCCATACCATTCCTGATCTGGGTGTTTATCCTACATGGGACAATCACACAGATATGTCCCTTGATGAATTGCAGTCCCTAATTACCAATGACTCCTTCAATATTTCCAACTTGGGATCCCCAAGGATGGTTGTTATGGCAAAAAGTTTGGATTCATGCCAACATCGTTTTCTGGGTCTGTCCCCAAGCTATACACAGGTTAGGGTGGACCCTCGTTTTAAAAGCTCTCTTTCTGTTACTACCTATTCAGTAGGCAAATTATGTCAAAACTGGCTTAAACATTCCACCTTAGCGTCAGTTCAACTTAATTTGTCCCAATTGACTGACGATGTTGATTTGAATGACTTTGTTAAAGGCCCTGTAAAAAGCAGGTCCAAAAGATGGGTATATGCTATTTACAACGAAGTTTGGAAATTATCTCAAATTGAAGCTGCTTCTAGATTGAGGGCTATTGATCAAGCTAATTTGGATAAAGTGCTTGCTGTCATTGATAATAGCATTAATGCTCTTTCTTCCAGAATTTACACATTAGATAATATTGTTTCATCTGTTGTGGATATTGTACAGGATGACGTGTCTGTTTTATACCATGGTCAAAATCAGTTGCGTTCTATAATGCAGTTTGCATGGACTTTACAAACATTGAAGTCTGAGAAGTTCCCTGGGACTACATGAATACCTCATCTTTGTTTTTACCATTTAATCTGACTGATAAACAACAGTTCATGTCCATGAAGGATGCAACATATTCACTTTTGCATATTGAAAAGTTGGAACCTTTCCAATTTTCTGTGGCCGCATCTAACTCAGCTGTATGGCTCATTCATGGGTTAATAACACTACCTTTTCCCTTGTTTAAGTTTAGTTCATGTATGAAACACTATGCCTTAGGCAGATATGAACCATTAGGTAGCGCTTTTCTCCATGAAGTTTGGTCATTCCCATTCACATACAGGTGCCTGAGAGAGGGAAAAGAAGTTTATTTAAAAGGAGAGGAGTGCACTTCTACACCTGATCACTCACTAGTATGCAAGAATATACAACTGCACGGCGCGTGTAACATCCAAGCCCCAAATTTAGCTTGCATTTTAAAGGAAAATCCAGTGCCAGCTATTACACCCACTTTCACATTACTAGCTAACGGTAGTTATTTGCTTTTAAATAATGAAGCATGTTGCGGGATGCTAGTAGGGATTCTGTACATTGTGACTGTTTCCCAACGTGTAGTTTGCTGTAAAAATGTGCTTTTCCCGCCCCTGCTTGGGTGACTCTATATATCCATCTGGCCTTCCATACCGACCTTGAAAGCAGAGTTCAACAAGATGAGCAGAAGAAGGGCTCTATTGTCCCAAAAAGAAGTCGCCCTTACTTCTTCTCGTGAAACATTTGTCCTTCACATAGCCAACACCCGCACCGAGGTGCATGCGCTTCTGAATACTGATCTCTCACTTCATTTCGGCGCTCTAATTCACACTATATTCAACGCCTTGTCAACAACTGGTTTGGCTCATTTTTAAAAAATTGTGAGCTCCTGTCTTGTGACCTCGTTCCAAACAATATTTGGTGTGATACCGGCATTTTTTCATTCTATTTTTTCCAGCATCTTCGGCGAGTTACCATTAATTCTCGCCTGGACTGCCGGTGTGCTGCTGTTGATTTGTTTGCTCCGATATGGCTGCACAATCTGTGTCACAAGACAGCCTACCCCGGCTGTTCCAGTTTCGCAACCGGATGCTTGAATACAATGGAACGCTACCTCTGGCCACATTGAGTGTAGCCTATGGATTATCCTTCCGATTCTCATACTTTACTTATGTGCAACCTGTTTTCCATTGCTTGGATCGTTCCTTTGAGTGGGCTTTGGATTTGTACCTCTCCAATACGGTGTCTCCTGCCCCGGATTATGATCGACTGATGTGTCCCTTAGTGGCTCATGAGTTGGACTGTTCTGGTATCAGGATTATGGGCTGCGCATGGAGTTCTATGGAATTGGAATATATGTGCAGCGGCACATGACTTCCTGGCACGCAGTTACCTCGAAGAACACGTAAGTTGTCCTCTGATGGTGCTAGAGGCTCCGGCTATCGAAGAAAATGAATGTTCATTTACTTTATTAAATTGGACGGCTGAATCCGTTACTGACGATAATCATGACTTTCTCTTGGAAGCTGTAGCAATATACTGTGCCTACACGCTGATGGATTGAATTGGCTCATGTCCATCTTCGAAGCCTATGATTTCTTTTCCTCCATCTTCAATGATGCGCGTTCTATCACCCCTTTGTGGTCTGTTTTATTTTTATCCCATAACTTCGAACTTATCACTTCAAAATATCCGGTTTTGGCAAAAGATGAACTTGGTTCGGTCTCACTCGAACTTGAAATCTGCGTTCCTGAATCGCTTGCCTATTTTGTTCGTGGTCCGATCAAGGGAGAGTGCAGTGAAGAACAAGGTTCTGCTTACACACATTGCTATATTAGTATAAGCGTATTAGAAGTTTAAACACCATTTTGCCCCTTGGACGCTTTTGCACACGACACTACGTGTATCTGTTATTGTAAGTTAAACTGCTTGCTTTTCTTCACATGAGAACGGTCTGTTTTTCACATCCCTAAACTTACACCACAACCTTAGTCTGTACCCTGTGTGCAGAAGTCTTCAAGGTCAAATAACAATGTATGCTGTTGCTTCAGGTTGATCGGCCGACGCTCTAGACACAACACACACACAGCTGCAAATATCTGAAACTCGGGTGCCTTTAATATTGCATAGCATGCATGATGCTGGCGTTTGGAGAAAACCTTTCCATCTACAGAGAGCGTTGCTGATCCTGTGATGTGATTCACCTAAGCTGATCTTGGCGGTATGGGGTTCCCCATTCAAACCTAGAAACCTTCTATTATTATAAAACTAGTTTCTAGCTAGGGGAGGGTGGTACAAAAGGCGCTAGAAGACCTGTTTCCACTATCATTATAACATGATTTCTCCCTTTGTGTTTTATGGAATTGTAACAATGCTGATTGTTTTATTTCTAATCATTTGCCTGCTTATGTTAGCCAAAATACTGCATCTTAGAACACGTAATTAAAAATAAGCATTTTAAACTTTTCCGTGTCTCTGATTACTCACGTTGTTTACTTGTATGAGAATAAAAACAAAAGAGTGTTCTTGATTCCCACCATTCCTGAGAGTACCCTAAGTCGCGTGTTCCGGGTTGTCTAATCATTGGTGGCTTTGCTGTAGTACGGAGAACGAATGAGACACTGACGCTAGTCGGATATGGGTTCTGGGTACTGAGGTGAGTATTTTGGGACACCACAATTCACTGAGGTCCTGGTTTCCTGTGCATAGTTCTGTGCATGAGCAGAATCCCCGCAACAATAGAAAGTGAGTGGGATTATTTCTTATGGAGAGTAATTATGTGATATGGTAGTCTGTGTTGTGGAGTGGTAACCTCAGGTTTAATCTTCCTCATTTCCATAGAAGCTAAACTATAAACTCAATGAGATGAAAAAAAGAAAGAACCACTGAGGGGCACTTCTAGACCTAGTCAGGGGTATGAGCAGGGCAACTGGAATTATGCGACTGTTTGGCTGCACTGACTTTCACACAATTATACATTTTCTGCATTTACCACACAATCCATCATCTGCTGCAAAATCTGCAGATTTGAACAAAAAAAACTTGTTTCTAGCTCAAACGGCTCAAACGCTACCAAAAATGCAGCGACAAATGTTACAGCGTGGTGGAAGGCCCTTTGCAAACATAGAATGGTCACCTGTTACTTATTGCTAAATGTGGGCAAACTACTTTTGCTTCTTTCTGCACCTCTGTTGCCTCTTTCTCCTTTTCTTTTGTTTTTTTAGCACCTTTCTTCCTTTTTCTGCACTGATCTTGCCTTGTTCTGCATCTCCACTCTTTCTGCAGCTCTCTTGCTTCTTTCTGCACCTCTCTTGCTTCTTTCTTCTGCACCCCTCTTTCCTCTTTCTCCACCTCTGTTGATTATTTCTGCACTTCTTTTGCCTCTTTCTGCACCCTCTTCACTCTTTCTGTACCTCTTCACTCTTTCTGCACCTCTCGCCTCTTTCTGCACCTCGCTTGCCTCTTTCTGCACTTCTCTTGCTTCTTTCTGCCACCTCTCTTTCTTTCTGTACCCCTCTTCTCTCTTTCTAGACTCCTCTTCCCTCTTTCTGCAACTCTGTTGCCTCTTTCCGCACTTCTCTTGCCTCTTTCTCCATTTCAGTTGCTTCTTTCAGCACCCCTCTTACCTATTTTTGCACCTCACGGGCCTCTTTCTGTACCTCTATTGCCTCTTTCTGCACCTCCCTTGCCTCTTTCTGCACCTCATGTGCCTCTCTCTGCACCTCTTTTGCCTTTTTCTGCACGTGTCTTGTTTCTTTCTGCAACTCTCTTGTCTCTTTCATCACTTCTCTTTCTTCTTTCTACACCTCTACTGCTTCTTTCAGCACTTCTCTTGACTCTTTCTGCACTTCTCTTGCCTGTTTCTGCACCTCTCTTGCCTGTTTCTGTACCTCTGTTGCCTGTTTCTGCATCTCACTTGCTTCTCACTGCACCCTTTTTGCCTCTTTCTGTACACTTCTTCCCCCTTCCTATACCTCTCTTACCTCTTTCTACACCCTCTAGCCTCTTTCTGCACCCATATTTCTCCTTTCTGCAATTCTCTTGCTTCTTTTTGTACCTCTCTTCCTTCTTTCTGCACCCCTCTTGCCTCTTTCTGCACCCCTCTTCCCTCTTTCTGAACCTCTCTTGCCTTTCTGTACCTCTCTTGCCTCTTTCTGCACTTCTCTTGCCTCTTACTGCACCTCTGTTGCTTCTTTCTGCACTTCTCTTGCTTCTTTCTGCACCTCTCTTGCTTCTTTCTGCTCCTCTCTTGCAAATGTCTGCACCCCCTCTTGCCTCTTTCTGCATCCCTCGTCCCTCTGTCTGCACCCCTCTTGCCTCTTTCTGCACCTCTGTTATGTCTTTCTGCACTTCTCTTGCCTCTTTCTGCTTCCCTCTTATCTCTTTCTGCACCTATGTTGGTTTCTTTCTGCACCTCTGTTGATTCTTCCTGCACTTCTCTTGCCTCTTTCTGCACCCCTATTGCTCCTTTCTGCACTTCTCTTGCTTCTTGTTGTACCTCTCTTGCTTCTTTCTGCACCCCTCTTCCCTCTTTCTGCACCCCTCTTTCTGCACCTCTCTTGCCTCTTTCTGCAGCTCTGTTGCCTCTTTCTGCATATCTCTTGCTTCGTTCTGCAGCTCTCATGCTTCTTTCTGCACCCCTGTTGCCTCTTTCTGCACTTGTCTTGCCTCTTTCTACACCTCTCTTTCTTCTTTTTGCACCCCTCTTGCCTCTTTCTGCACATGTCTTGCTTCTTTCTGCATCTTGTTTGCTTCTCTCTGCACATGTCTTGCTTCTTTCTGCATCTTTCTTGCTTCTCTCTGCACCTCTCTTGTCTCTTTCTGCACCTTTCTTGTCTCTTTCTGTAGTTCTCTTGCCTCTTTTGCTTTTTTCTGCACTTCTCTTGCTTCTTTTTGCACCTCTCTTGCTTCTTTATGCACCTCTCTTACTTATTTATGCACTTCTCCTGCCTCTTTCTGTATTTCTGTTGCTTCTTTCAACACCCCTCTTGCCTGTTACTGCACCTCACTATCATCTTTCTGTACCTCTATTGCCATTTTCAGCACCTCTTTTGCTTCTTTCTGTACTTCTCTTGTTTCTTTCTGCACCTCCCTTGCAAATTTCTGTACTTCTCTTGCAAATTTCTGCACCCCTCTTGCCTCTTTCTGCATCCCTCTTTCTGCACCTCTCTTGCAAATTTTGGCACCCCTCTTGCCTTTTTCTGCACTTCTTTTGCCTCTTTCAGCACCTCTGTTGTTTCTTTCTGCTCTGCTCTTGCTTCTTTGTGCAATTCTCTTGCATATGTCTGCACCCCTATTGCCTCCTTCTGCACCCCTCTTCCCTCTTTCTGCACCTCTCTTGCCTCTGTCTGCACCCCTTTTCCCTCTTTCTGCACCTCTTTTGCCTCATTCTGTGGTTCTCTTGCCTCCTTCTGTACCTCTGTTGCCCCTTTCTGCACTTCTCTTGCCTCTTTCTGCACCGCTATTACTTCTTTCTGCACTTCTCTTACTTCTTTGTGCCCCTCTCTTGCTTCTTCCTGTACCCCTCTTACCTGTTTCTGTACCCTCTTCCCTCTTTCTGCACTTCTCTTGCCTCTTTCTGCACCTCTGTAGCTTCTTTCTGAACTTCTCTTGCTTCTTTCTGCACCTCTCATGCCTCTTTCTGCACCCCTCTTCCCTCTTTCTGCACTTGTATTCCCTCTTTCTACACCTCTCTTTCCTATATCTGCACTTCTCTCTCTTCTTTCTGCACCTCTGTTGCTTCTTCCTGCATATCTCTTGCTTTGTTCTGTACCTCTCATGCTCCTTTATGCACCCCTGTTGCCTCTTTCTGCACTTGTCTTGCCTCTTTCTACACCTCTCTTGCTTCTCTCTGCACCCCTCTTCCTTCTTTCTGCACCCCTCTTTCTTCTTTCTGCACCTCTTTTGCCTGTTTCTGCACATAACGTGCTTCTATCTGCACTTCTCTTGCCTCTTTCTGCATTTCTTCTGACTCTTTCTGCATTTCTGTTGCTTCTTTCAGCAACCCTCTTGCCTGTTACTGCACCTCACTTGCCTCTTTCTGCACCTCTGTTGCCTCTTTCTGCACGTCTCTTGCCTCTTTCTGCACCTCACTTGCCTCTTTCTGCACCTCCTTTGCTTATTTCTGCAATTCTCTTGTCGCTTTCATCACTTCTCTTTCTTCTTTCTACACCTCTGTTGCCTCTTTCAGCACCTCTCTTGCCTGTTTCTGTACCTCTCTTGCCTGTTTCTGCACTTCGGTTGCCTCTTTCTGCACATTACTTGCTTCTTTCTGCACCCTTCTTGCCTCATTCTGCACCCTTCTTCTTTCTTTCAGCACCTCTCTTCCCTCTTTCTACACCCCTGTTCCCTCATTCTGCACCTCTCCTGCCTCTTTCTATACCTCTCTTGCCTCTTTCTGCACCTCTGCTGCTTCTTTCTGCACTTTGTTTGCTTCTTTCAGTGCCCCTTTGGCCTCTTTCTGCACCCCTCTTCCCTCTTTCTGCACCTCTGTTGTTTCTTTCTGTACTTCTCCTGCTTCTATGTGAACCTCTCTTTCTTCTTTCTGCACCTCTATTGCTTCTCTCTGCACCCCTCTTCTCTCTTTCTGCACCACTCTTCCCTTTTTCTGCACCTCTCTTGCCTCTTTATGTACCCCTCTTGCCTCTTTCTGCACCTCTCTTGCCTCTTTCTGCACCTGTTGGTTCTTTCTGCACTTTTCTTGCTTCTTTCAGCCCCCTCTTCCCTCTTTCTGCACCCCTCTTCCCTCTTTCTGCACTACTGTTGCTTCTTTCTGCACTTCTCTTGCTTCTTTATGCACCTCTCTTGCTTCTTTCTGCAACCCTCTTGCATCTTTCTGCACCCCTCTTCCCTTTTCCTGCACCTCTCTTGCCTCTTTCTGCACCTTTCTTGTCTCTTTCTGTAATTCTCTTGCCTCTTTCTGTACCTCTTTTGCTTTTTTCTGCACTTCTCTTGCTTCTTTATGCACCTCTCTTGCTTCTTTATGTACTTCTCTTCCACATTTCTGTACCCCTCCTGCCTCTTTCTGCATCTTTCTTTCTTTCTGCACCTCTCTCGCCTCTGTCTGTATCCCTCTTGCCTCTTTTGCTTCTTTCTGCACTTCTCTTGCTTCTTTATGCACCTCTCTTGCTTCTTTTTGCACCTCTCTTGCTTCTTTATGCACCTCTCTTCCAAATTTCTATACCCCTCCTGCCTCTTTCTGCATCCCTCTTCTTTCTACACCTCTCTTGCCTCTGTCTGTACCCCTCTTGCCTCTTTCTGCACCCCTCTTCCTTCTTTCTGCACCTCTCTTGCCTCTTAATGCACCCCTGTTCCCTCTTTCTGCACCTCCTTTGCCTATTTCTGCAACTCTCTTGCTTCTTTCTGTAGTTCTCGTGCCTTTTTCTGCACATTTCTTACTCTTTCTGCGCCTTTCTTGTTTTTTTCTGCAATTCTCTTGCTTCTTTCTGTACTTCTCTCACCTGTTTCTAAATTCAAATGGGAAGTGCAGGCTGTCAAGTGTAGAGGTCTGCGTGCTCTCGTGACTGAGGTGTATATCTACTTGTACATGTATTCTCATATATGTTATGCATCTAAAGATGGTAGCTTTAAAAGCGGGTAGCTTCTCTTATAGATGGTCAAATCTTCTTGGTTCTGCTCTGTCATTCGGTTGCACAGGTAGACATGTCTTATGTATATAGGTGTTGTAGAGCCCCTCAAATATTCTACTGAATACCCATGTGCCCTGTATCATGAGCAGAAAGAAATACATACAACATTTTGTACACAAATTTACAGAGTATGCTGTTTGAAGCATAGGTATTCAAGTATTTCTATGTTTATGTTTATTTTTATGTAACATGTCACTAGATAAAAGCACAGACACGTGCATGCATACCTTAACAAGCTTGGTCAGACTTACAACAGTGATATGGTTAGGATTGCTGTTTTACATTTGGTAGGCCTAACATTCTGAGCAGTCGATGAATAGTGCACTCACTTTCAAGAGAAAAGTGAGGTTTAATACATCTTTGGAGAAGGATTAGAGATTAGGCTATTTTGTATTAGTCTGTGGTAAGGTATAGTCGAAGTAGGCCTGTTTCTGCACCTCTGTTGCTTTTTTCTCCACCTTTCTTCCTCTTTCAGGACTTCTGTTGCCTCTTTATGCATTTTCTTGCTTCTTTCTGTCCCTTTCTTTCTCTTTCTGTAAATGTTCTACCCATGTAGACATAGTTAGAAATTAGCATTTAAAAAACCTTAGAAATTCACTGAAAAATTCACAGATTTTAGGGACATTATAGTTAGGGATTAGCATTTAAAACACCTTAGAAATTCAGTGAAAAAAACACAGGTTTCAGGGACGTTATAGTAAGGCTGACATTTCACTCGTACAAAACCAGAGAAATTCTGCTGTTATAGTTCACTGAGCTAATTATGACTTGCGCCCTGCAATGCACTGCTGATGACATCACATATTACATCACTCATGACATGGTCAGTGACATTACTGATGACATCTCAAATGACATCAATGATGACATCATTAAGTGACTGAGTGTTTCTAAAAAGTTTAAGAATGTTATATATATATATATATATATATATATATTAACTGAAAAAACCATAGGTTTTACACGTTATAGTTAGCTGGACATTTTACTGATAAAAAACCATTGAAATTCCCCCGTTATAGTTAGTGCAGGCAACTATAACTCACGTGACCGCAATCCTCTGCTGATGACATATGTGTCTTTATGAAAAAAAAATATTTGTAATATATGTATAGCTAAAATTTAATGGAAGAAGACATGGGCAAATAAGTGTCTAAATACAGTATTAGCATCAGCAGAGGATTGCGGTCACGTGAGTTATAGTTGCCTGCACTAACTATAACGGGGGAATTTCAATGGTTTTTTATCAGTAAAATGTCCAGCTAACTATAACATGTGTAAAACCTATGGTTTTTTCAGTGAATTTGCAAGGTTTTTTAAATGCTAATTCCTAACTATAACGTGTGTGAAACCTATGGTTTTTTCAGTGAATTTGTACGTTTTTTTAAATGCTAAGTTACTTTACGCCGTTCGTGGCGTGCGCGCCCACTTAACGCAGTTCGTTCCGTGCGCGCACGGTGCGCTTCGTGCACCGTGAACGCACAGTGAGCACGCGGTGCGCTTTGCGCACCGCGCGCCCACTTCACGCAGTTAGTGCCGTGCACGCACGGTGGGCACGCGGTGTGCTACGCGCACCGAGTGCCCACATTACGCTGGATGGGACATGTACGCACGATGCGCTTCGCGCACCGTCCGCACAGGAGGACATATTATGCGCTTCGTTGTGAAAGGAAATCTATTAATTGGTCATTTACCTGTATTATGCCATGCACAAAAGGTGACCAGCGGGCACCTTTTGCACACGGGGGTGGGAAAGTGTGGATAGTTTTTTTTTTAATTAATTTTTTAACGTACGCGTACGGTAAGCGTAATCGGCGTTTTGTCGAATAAACATAAAATTGAATTTTTTGCCTTGGGGGTTCTATTAGGACACCATGATCAAGGCTGGGTGGTTAGGAGCTGTCTAACATGCCCCTTTACATGTTTTCAACCTTTGTTTTTCCTCCCCCCCCTCAGACTGCGAGAGAGAAAATGGCGGCCGCCGCTTCCTGGTTTCGACCGATTCGAATGTTTACTAAGCTTTAACAGCCAATCAGAATCGCGCTCGCGCACGGCACCGTACGCGTATGGTAAGCTTACCGTAAGCGCACGGTAAGCGCACCGTAAGCTGCCACAGATATATATATTGATTTAAATGCTATTTTCTCAGGAACTACTGAACAGATTTACACCAGACCTACAAAAGGCACTTCCTTGACCTGTAGACTACCTTTCTGCCAAATTTCAAGTAACTCTGTTCAGCCGTTCGGGCTGTAGCTGTGTCTAAAGGTCCTATGGAAAAATGCATGGGAAAAACGCGTTTTGGGACCCCCCTTTTTTCTCAGCCCCTGCTTGACGAATCCCCCCGAGACTTTCAGGGTAGGAGCGGAGCGTAGCGCCCCATTAGTTTTGAAAATTTTGCGAGGATTCGTCGACCGGCGCCAAAGTTATTCCAAATAGAATGTTGCGGTTTTCCTATGGAAACAGGGTCCTAACTATAACTACCTACTGGCGACCGCCAGTAGGTAATATATATATATATATATATATATATATATATATATATATATATATATATATATACGCCAAGGTGTATTGAAGAATGAGTGGGTGTATGGGATACATTTTGTTTGATCAAATGCAACAGTTCTTAGCTAAACATGCCATCAAGCACCTGCGAGTAGCTCTTTATACACCATCATCCAATATCCTACTTGAAAGAGGGATCAAAGTGATTAAAGAAGTCATACAGACGGCCGTGTCCGCAGGTTTGAATGTCAAATTATTTCTACAGGAAAAAATGTTTGGAATATAATTCCTCTCCACCGGTTTCTCCGTTTTGTATGCTAGGGGGAAGAAAGCCTCATGGGTTATTTCCCAATTGGTTAAAACACCACTTGGGAATCAGAGAACCAATTATTGGTGCAACTATTAGAGAAAAGGTACTACCAAGGGTTAAAACTAAACTCAAAATGTCTGTGTTGGACAGGCCACACTAAGGGCTTGCTCCCCCCCCCGCATGACAGGGCCTAAGCCCCGGCCCGCCAGGCGTGACCCACACGAATTACCCGCACTCCGTCTCCCGACGGAACTCCTGCCCCCGGACCTCCATGTATCACGGGACCGAGCCACCACCGGCTCCCCCGGCCGGATCAAGCCGCCATCTTGGGCCCTGCGCCACGAGGCCGCGTGGCCTCCACCCGACCCTAACCCTGGGCCTGGCCGGCCCCGGCATCCCGGCACCACCATCCACCCAGGAGGTGAGCGGACCACTTGGCAGGTCAATGGGAGAACGAAGCGTCAAGGGCTCTCCCCCGCCAGGTGCCGATCGCCTCCAGCTCCCCCAGGCGCTGGCTCCACCCCCTGCTGGGTGTCTGGACACCTTCATCCCGGACCCTCCGACCTCCAAGTGCGAGGGTCCGGACATCAAAGGGCGCCAGACCTATAACTAGGGCAGCTCCGGAGCAGGACGGCAGTTGTATCCTGGAGTCGAGAGACACCGAGAGAACTCAGCCTTGACGGACTACTGGCGCTGCCGTAGCCCTATCTTGTGAACTATCGTCCTGCCTGCTGGCGCTGCCGCGGCCTTCTGCAACATCCATCCTCGTCGGGACCTGCTGGCGCTGCCGCGGCCCGTTGTAACGACCATCCTCACCGGGACCTGCTGGCGCTGCCGCGGACCGTGCATCGACCATCTCTCCGGGACCTGCTGGCGCTGCCGCGGACCGTGTATCAACCATCTTCACCGGGACCTGCTGGCGCTGCCGCGGCCCGTCTCAGCTAGAACACCGAGCTCGAGGATTGTGAGCTATCCACCATACCACCTCAACTACCAGACTGGTAACCAGACTGTCCCGCTACCCCCTTTCCCCATCTTGAGAGACTTGAATCGAGGGGACCCCTGAGTCCAGACCTCCTTGTACCTTCCATCGTACCGTAAGAAATTGCCTATAAAGAACGCTAAATCTTCTCCTTGTGTGGTGTCTGTCTGTGGGGGGGAAGTTATTTATCTGTACGATCGCTGGAGACGGCTCTCCCCGGAGACCTCTCCCCTTGTCCTCGGCCGACCCTCCCGGTCCGTCTAACAGTCTGCAGACAAGCAGACACGTGGAGATAACAACAAAATTCTTAATATTGGGGATTTTGTTCTGATCAAAAAAACAGTATTGGTAAAGAAATGAGATTCTGTGTTTTCTCCTCCATCTAGAGTCCTTAAAATAGGTAAAGGATCTGTGTTTCTGGAAAATAGAGGATGGTGGAATATTAGGAAGGGGGTCAGAGTTTCACATCAAAAAGCTGAGGTAATCAGTCAAAAGAAAAAAGTTATGGGGCCTGTCTCTGATTGGACACGTTGGATCAAGACTGCCTCTGGTGATACTGACAATGAAGGTGTAGTTATCCCAAGGGCTATTATAACTCCTTGCCTCTTTCTGCACTTCTCTTTTCTGTTTCTGCACCTCTCTTGCCTGTTTCTGTACCTCTGTTGCCTGTTTCTGCATATCACTTGCTTCTCTCTGCACCCTTTTTGCCTCTTTCTGTACACTTCTTCCCCCTTCCTATACCTCTCTTACCTCTTTCTACACCCTCTAGCCTCTTTCTGCACCCATATTTCTCCTTTCTGCACTTCTCTTGCTTCTTTTTGTACCTTTCTTCCTTCGTTCTGCACCCCTCTTACCTCTTTCTGCACCCCTTTTCCCTCTTTCTGAACTTCTCTTGCCTTTCTGTACCTCTCTTGCCTCTTTCTGCACTTCTCTCGCCTCTTACTGCACCTCTGTTGCTTCTTTCTGCACTTCTCTTGCTTCTTTCTGCACCCCTCTTCCCTCTTTCTGCACTTGTCTTCCCTCTTTCTACACCTCTCTTTCCTATATCTGCACTTCTCTCTCCTCTTTCTGCACCTCTGTTGCTTCTTTCTGCATATCTCTTGCTTTGTTCTGTACCTCTCATGCTTCTTTATGCACCCCTGTTGCCTCTTTCTGCACTTGTCTTGCCTCTTTCTACACCTCTCTTTCCTCTTTTGCACCCCTCTTGCCTCTTTCTGCACTTCACTTGCTACTTTCTGCATCTCTCTTGCTTCTCTCTGCACCCCTCTTCCTTCTTTCTGCACCCCTCTTTCTTCTTTCTGCACCTCTGTTGCCTGTTTCTGCACATAACGTGCTTCTATCTGCACTTCTCTTGCCTCTTTCTGCACTTCTCCTGCCTCTTTCTGCATTTCTGTTGCTTCTTTCAGCAACCCGCTTGCCTGTTACTGCACCTCACTTGCCTCTTTCTGCACCTCTGTTGCCTCTTTCTGCACCTCTCTTGCCTCTTTCTGCACCTCACATGCCTCTTTCTGCACCTCCTTTGCTTATTTCTGCAATTCTCTTGTCTCTTTCATCACTTCTCTTTCTTCTTTCTACACCTCTGTTGCCTCTTTCAGCATCTCTCTTGCCTCTTTCTGAAATTCTCTTGCCTGTTTCTGTACCTCTCTTGCCTGTTTCTGCACTTCGGTTGCCTCGTGCTGCACATTACTTGCTTCTTTCTGCACCCTTCTTCCTTCTTTCTGCACCTCTCTTCCCTCTTTCTACACCCCTGCTCCCTCATTCTGCACCTCTCCTGCCTCTTTCTATACCTCTCTTGCCTCTTTCTGCACCTCTGCTGCTTTTTTCTGCACTTCGTTTGCTTCTTTCAGTGCCCCTCTTGCCTCTTTCTGCACCCCTCTTCCCTCTTTCTGCACCTGTGTTGTTTCTTTCTGTACTTCTCTTGCTTCTTTGTGCACCTCTCTTTCTTCTTTCTGCACCTCTATTGCTTCTCTCTGCACCCCTCTTCTCTCTTTCTGTACTTCACTTGCTTCTTTCTGCATCTCTCTTGCCTCTTTCTGCACCCCTCTTCCCTCTTTCTGAACCTCTCTTGCCTTTCTGTACCTCTCTTGCCTCTTTCTGCACTTCTCTCGCCTCTTACTGCACCTCTGTTGCTTCTTTCTGCACTTCTCTTGCTTCTTTCTGCACCCCTCTTCCCTCTTTCTGCACTTGTCTTCCCTCTTTCTACACCTCTCTTTCCTATATCTGCACTTCTCTCTCCTCTTTATGCACTTCTGTTGCTTCTTTCTGCACTTCTGTTGCTTTGTTCTGTACCTCTCATGCTTCTTTATGCACCCCTGTTGCCTCTTTCTGCACTTGTCTTGCCTCTTTCTACACCTCTCTTTCCTCTTTTTGCACCCCTCTTGCCTCTTTCTGCACTTCACTTGCTTCTTTCTGCATCTCTATTGCTTCTCTCTGCACCCCTCTTCCTTCTTTCTGCACCCCTCTTTCTTCTTTCTGCACCTCTGTTGCCTGTTTCTGCACATAACGTGCTTCTATCTGCACTTCTCTTGCCTCTTTCTGCACTTCTCCTGCCTCTTTCTGCATTTCTGTTGCTTCTTTCATCAACCCTCTTGCCTGTTACTGCACCTCACTTGCCTCTTTCTGCATCTCTGTTGCCTCTTTCTGCACCTCTCTTGCCTCTTTCTGCACTTCTCTTGCTTCTTTCTGCACCTCTCTTGCTTCTTTCTGCTCCTCTCTTGCAAATGTCTGCACCCCTCTTGCCTCTTTCTGCATCCCTCGTCCCTCTGTCTGCACCCCTCTTGCCTCTTTCTGCACCTCTTTTATGTCTTTCTGCACTTCTCTTGCCTCGTTCTGCTTCCCTCTTATCTCTTTCTGCACCTATGTTGGTTTCTTTCTGCACCTCTGTTGCTTCTTCCTGCACTTCTCTTGCCTCTTTCTGCACCCCTATTGCTCCTTTCTGCACTTCTCTTGCTTCTTGTTGTACCTCTCTTGCTTCTTTCTTCACCCCTCTTCCCTCTTTCTGCACCCCTCTCCCCTCTTTCTGCACCTCTCTTGCCTCTTTCTGCACCTCTGTTGCGTCTTTCTGCATATCTCTTGCTTCGTTCTGCACCTCTCATGCTTCTTTCTGCACCCTGTTGCCTCTTTCTGCACTTGTCTTGCCTTTTTCTACACCTCTCTTTCTTCTTTTTGCACCCCTCTTGCCTCTTTCTGCACATGTCTTGCTTCTTTCTGCATCTTTGTTGCTTCTCTCTGCACATGTCTTGCTTCTTTCTGCATCTTTCTTGCTTCTCTCTGCACCTCTCTTGTCTCTTTCTGCACCTTTCTTGTCTCTTTCTGTAGTTCTCTTGCCTCTTTCGCTTTTTTCTGCACTTCTCTTGCTTCTTTTTGCACCTCTCTTGCTTCTTTATGCACCTCTCTTACTTATGTATGCACTTCTCCTGCCTCTTTCTGTATTTCTGTTGCTTCTTTCAACACCCCTCTTGCCTGTTACTGCACCTCACTATATCTTTCTGTACCTCTATTGCCATTTTCAGCACCTCTTTTGCTTCTTTCTGCACTTCTCTTGTTTCTTTCTGCACCTCCCTTGCGAATTTCTGCACTTCTCTTGCAAATTTCTGCACCCCTCTTGCCTCTTTCTGCATCCCTCTTTCTGCACCTCTCTTGCAAATTTCTGCACCCCTCTTGCCTCTTTCTGCACTTCTTTTGCCTCTTTCAGCACCTCTGTTGTTTCTTTCTGCTCTGCTCTTGCTTCTTTGTGCAATTCTCTTGCATATGTCTGCACCCCTATTGCCTCCTTCTGCACCCCTCTTCCCTCTTTCTGCACCTCTCTTGCCTCTGTCTGCACCCCTTTTCCCTCTTTCTGCACCTCTTTTGCCTCATTCTGTGGTTCTCTTGCCTCCTTTTGTACCTCTGTTGCCTCTTTCTGCACTTCTCTTGCCTCTTTCTGCACCCCTCTAGCCTCTTTCTGCACCGCTATTACTTCCTTCTGCACTTCTCTTACTTCTTTGTGTCCCTCTCTTGCTTCTTTCTGTACCCCTCTTACCTCTTTCTGTACCCCCTTCCCTCTTTCTGCACTTCTCTCGCCTCTTTCTGCACCTCTGTAGCTTCTTTCTGAACTTCTCTTGCTTCTTTCTGCACCTCTCATGCTTCTTTCTGCACCCGTCTTCCCTCTTTCTACACCTCTCTTTCCTATATCTGCACTTCTCTCTCTTCTTTCTGCACCTCTGTTGCTTCTTTCTGCATATCTCTTGCTTTGTTCTGTACCTCTCATGCTTCTTTATGCACCCCTGTTGCCTCTTTCTGCACTTGTCTTGCCTCTTTCTACACCTCTCTTTCCTCTTTTTGCATCCCTTTTGCCTCTTTCTGCACTTCACTTGCTTCTTTCTGCATCTCTCTTGCTTCTCTCTGCACCCCTCTTCGTTCTTTCTGCACCCCTCTTTCTTCTTTCTGCACCTCTGTTGCCTGTTTCTGCACATAACGTGCTTCTATCTGCACTTCTCTTGCCTCTTTCTGCACTTTTCCTGCCTCTTTCTGCATTTC
The DNA here is from genome assembly GCF_964204655.1 of Triturus cristatus. NCBI lineage: Eukaryota > Metazoa > Chordata > Amphibia > Caudata > Salamandridae > Triturus > Triturus cristatus. Next base: position 1,010,942,016 of record NC_140588.1, read on the forward strand.
TGTTCCTTCTTTCGGCAACCCTCTTGCCTGTTACTGCACCTCACTTGCCTCTTTCTGCACCTCTGTTGCCTCTTTCTGCACGTCTCTTGCCTCTTTCTGCACCTCACTTGCCTCTTTCTGCACCTCCTTTGCTTATTTCTGCAATTCTCTTATCGCTTTCATCACTTCTCTTTCTTCTTTCTACACCTCTGTTGCCTCTTTCAGCACCTCTCTTGCCTCTTTCTGAAATTCTCTTGCCTGTTTCTGTACCTCTCTTGCCTGTTTCTGCACTTCGGTTGCCTCTTTCTGCACATTACTTGCTTCTTTCTGCACCCTTCTTGCCTCATTCTGCACCCTTCTTCCTTCTTTCTGCACCTCTCTTCCCTCTTTCTACACCCCTGTTCCCTCATTCTGCACCTCTCCTGCCTCTTTCTATACCTCTCTTGCCTCTTTCTGCACCTCTGCTGCTTCTTTCTGCACTTTGTTTGCTTCTTTCAGTGCCCCTTTGGCCTCTTTCTGCACCCCTCTTCCCTCTTTCTGCACCTCTGTTGTTTCTTTCTGTACTTCTCCTGCTTCTTTGTGAACCTCTCTTTCTTCTTTCTGCACCTCTATTGCTTCTCTCTGCACCCCTCTTCTCTCTTTCTGCACCACTCTTCCCTTTTTCTGCATCTCTCTTGCCTCTTTATGTACCCCTCTTGCCTCTTTCTGCACCTCTCTTGCCTCTTTCTGCACCTGTTGGTTCTTTCTGCACTTTTCTTGCTTCTTTCAGCCCCCTCTTCCCTCTTTCTGCACCCCTCTTCCCTCTTTCTGCACTACTGTTGCTTCTTTCTGCACTTCTCTTGCTTCTTTATGCACCTCTCTTGCTTCTTTCTGCAACCCTCTTGCCTCTTTCTGCACCCCTCTTCCCTTTTCCTGCACCTCTCTTGCCTCTTTCTGCACCTTTCTTGTCTCTTTCTGTAATTCTCTTGCCTCTTTCTGTACCTCTTTTGCTTTTTTCTGCACTTCTCTTGCTTCTTTATGCACCTCTCTTGCTTCTTTATGTACTTCTCTTCCACATTTCTGTACCCCTCCTGCCTCTTTCTGCATCCTTTTTCTTTCTGCACCTCTCTCGCCTCTGTCTGTATCCCTCTTGCCTCTTTCTGCACCTCTTTTGCTTCTTTCTGCCCTTCTCTTGCTTCTTTATGCACCTCTCTTGCTTCTTTTTGCACCTCTCTTGCTTCTTTATGCACCTCTCTTCCAAATTTCTATACCCCTCCTGCCTCTTTATGCATCCCTCTTCCTTCTTTCTACACTCTCTTGCCTCTGTCTGTACCCCTCTTGCCTCTTTCTGCACCCCTCTTCCTTCTTTCTGCACCTCTCTTGCCTCTTAATGCACCCCTGTTCCCTCTTTCTGCACCTCCTTTGCCTATTTCTGCGACTCTCTTGCTTCTTTCTGTAGTTCTCGTGCCTTTTTCTGCACATTTCTTACTCTTTCTGCGCCTTTCTTGTTTTTTTCTGCAATTCTCTTGCTTCTTTCTGTACTTCTCTCACCTGTTTCTAAATTCAAATGGGAAGTGCAGGCTGTCAAGTGTAGAGGTCTGCGTGCTCTCGTGACTGAGGTGTATGTCTACTTGTACATGTATTCTCATATATGTTATGCATCTGAAGATGGTAGCTTTAAAAGCGGATAGCTTCTCTTAAAGATGGTCAAATCTTCTTGGCTCTGCTCTGTCATTCGGTTGCACAGGCAGACATGTCTTATGTATATAGGTGTTGTAGAGCCCCTCAAATATTCTACTGAATACCCATGTGCCCTGTATCATGAGCAGAAATAAATACATACAACATTTTGCACACAAATTTATAGAGTATGCTGTTTGAAGCATAGGTATTCAAGTATTTCTATGTTTATGTTTATTTTTATGTAACATGTCACTAGGTAAAAGCACAGACAAATGCATGCATACCTTAACAAGCCTGGTCAGACTTACAACAGTGATATGGTTAGGATTGCTGTTTTACATTTGGTAGGCCTAACATTCTGAGCAGTCGATGAATAGTGCACTCACTTTCAAGAGAAAAGTGAGGTTTAATACATCTTTGGAGAAGGATTAGAGATTGGGCTATTTTGTATGAGTCTGTGGTAAGGTATAGTCGAAGTAGGCCTGTTTCTGCACCTCTGTTGCTTTTGTCTCCACCTTTCTTCCTCTTTCAGGACTTCTGTTGCCTCTTTATGCATTTTCTTGCTTCTTTCTGTGCCTTTCTTTCTCTTTCTGTAAATGTTCTACCCATGTAGGCATAGTTAGAAATTAGCATTTAAAAAACCTTAGAAATTCACTGAAAAATCCACAGGTTTTAGGGACATTATAGTTAGGGATTAGCTTTTAAAAAACCTTAGAAATTCAGTGAAAAAAACACATGTTTCAGGGACGTTATAGTAAGGCTGACATTTCACTCGTACAAAACCAGAGAAATTCTGCTGTTATAGTTCACTGAGCTCATTATGACTTGCGCCCTGCAATGCACTGCTGATGACATCACATATTACATCACTCATGACATGGTCAGTGACATTACTGATGACATCTCAAATGACATCAATGATGACATCATTAAGTGACTGAGTGTTTCTAAAAAGTTTAAGAATGTTATATATATATATATATATATATATATATATATATATTCGTAAGAAAGTTTCTCCGCTAAACGCCGCACACCTGCACACCTGCAATTGTGAAATTGGGCACTTGTCCATTATTGTTGGGTATCTTCCCTTACTCCTCCCATATTCAGGGTTATGGATCCGATCATTACACAGATTATCAATGAGATATGATTTGGATATATTCATTATACAACAAACACATCCCTCCACACATCAGTCCTCTCTTTCCCTTGTTGCACTACACATATATATTTTTTCTATTTTTCAACAAACTTTATGTGTCCGCAATGCCGTTCTCGAATGGAGAAATCATTATTTTCAAGTCGAAATGCTTTAATTGTATTCCCAAACTAGTTATGGCTTTAGATTGGGTATAATATATTTTATTAATTCAATTGTTGAGCAGATATCCACATACGATTGTGTAGCTTTCAGGACGGACTATATAGTCTTTCTTTTATTTTTATGCATTAGCAATTGATAACAGTATTAACTGACTCTGCTCCAAATGTATATGTATATTTTTTTTGCAAACTCAAGAATTTATGTGGAAATTCATGATTGATTGTATCTCAGGGTAATCACACATGAGATTTACGATGTATACATTTCTTCTATGTCTATGATGACGTATTTTGCTTTAAAATCGGCTGTGTGGAACCAACAGACAACTTGACAAAGGCCGTCCTACGGCTGAAACGCGTTGTTGTTTTGTGAGCGATTAAATACACCTTAAAACACCAGGACGGTGTGCCGCCTCTTTCATACCTGTGGATCGAATCGTACTCATATATATATATATATAAACAAATACCGTCAGGTCCTTCCGGGATGAAAACCCTTGTCAGGTGGTGCGTTGTCCGGCGAACCCACGGCCGGATAATCCAACAAAGTTCAAGGAACAAGAAAAACGCACACTCGGAGGTTCTACTCGTATTCTTTACTGAGCTATCGTTACGCGTTTCGACACAGCAGTGTCTTGGTCACACGATATCAACAAAGTTTTCAAACCACCATATAAGCACACAAAAATAGAAGAAGTACTACCATTTCCTGTGATTTCCATATTGCAACTGGTCGCCATTTTGGAATGGGTTACAAGCTAGATCTCTTACCGAGATTCATGCGTGTTGTTGAGTTAATAAACCAAAAAATCTTTACAAAACATGATGTAAAACCAAATGTATCATAGTATTTGTGCATACATAATTGCATATTTCATAAGCGAGTCTTGTCCCATGGTCAAGACTCTGGAAATATCCAGGCTCCATACCAATTGGTGGTTCAACTCAGAATGACAATCATCATCAGGCACCGAGACTGGGAAAGTTCACAGGACACCCATTTGCATCACTAGTATGCAGATTAGGGACACAGCACTAGTCTGTATGTCATTCTGAGTTGAACCACCAATTGGTATGGAGCCTGGATATTTCCAGAGTCTCAGAGCATGCTCACACGACACCCACGTGCACTTACATTTCATGGCACTAGTCCGACTGGCATTTTGCTCTGTACCGGAATATACAGCTGCTATAGCTTTGGTCTGTTATCATGGGTGTTTGAATCGATAAAGATTGGCAAATTCAATTATATCGAATTTTGAGCAATGTAGACCATGGGACAAGGCTCGCTTATGAAATATGCAATTATGTATGCACAAATACTATGATACATTTGGTTTTACATCATGTTTTGTAAAGATTTTTTGGTTTATTAACTCAACAACACGCATGAATCTCGGTAAGAGATCTAGCTTGTAACCCATTCCAAAATGGCGACCAGTTGCAATATGGAAATCACAGGAAATGGTAGTACTTCTTCTATTTTTGTGTGCTTATATGGTGGTTTGAAAACTTTGTTGATATCGTGTGACCAAGACACTGCTGTGTCGAAACGCGTAACGATAGCTCAGTAAAGAATACGAGTAGAACCTCCGAATGTGCGTTTTTCTTGTTCCTTGAACTTTGTTGGATTATCCGGCCGTGGGTTCGCCGGACAACGCACCACCTGACAAGGGTTTTCATCCCGGAAGGACCTGACGGTATTTGTTTGCATACGGAGGGATGACATGCCGGCCTTTTTGAAGTATTAAGTACATTTGAAGTAGGAATCGGGAGGAGAACGTGAGCCTGGACTGTTTGGAGGTAAGCCGGGTCCCGGTGTACGTAGTCTGGGAGGGTGGTAGGCGGGCACTACGTGTGCGACTGGTTACCCTCTCGGCGCGGGCGCAAGGGGTCCGGTACTTGCCTCCGGTTGATAAGGCTGCATACACGCTTCGGGGCGAAGAAATATAGCCACTTGTGAATAGGACCCGACTCCCAACTGTATTCCAGCACTTTAAGTCGAAGGCATCAGGAACTGCCTATGTTTAGGCGGGGAGGTTTTCTCTGTATTTAAACTGACACGGATGGAAAACATACAAAAAACTCTGTACTGTTTTCCAAGAGTTTTCTAAACAAGCACAACGATTCTTTGCACAAAGGGTGCTGCCTTTTGAGGGAAACTGCAGAGTAACATGGAGAGTGATAGCGAGAGGCGCAAAGAAGCACAAGCATTGTTTGCAAGAGCCCCAGGCAAAGGGAGTCATGCACAGGACATAACCAATAAACCTGAGCTTAACACGCTTAATACCCAAATGCGCAGATATGAGAAATTAAAAAAACAGGAAGCATCCAAATGGTGGGAGGCAGTCTCCCTCCAAGACTATGTCGATAAGGAAATGATACCACGGGGACTACGTATATATATCACGCCATCACATGAAGCAAGAAATCCACGTATGCTTGAGGAATGGGCAGGCAACTCAGCCTTAAGCTCCAAGAATATGCTCCAGATTCTCATAAAATACGCATGGGAGGATAGAGAAGAAATAGTTAAGGAATTGGAATCAATTGAAGAAGACTTCCAGAAAAACACTGATCAGGAAGACATTAAAAAATTCAAGAATGATCTGGAAAACAGGTTGAAAAGGTATGAAGAGGATATTAAGCTAAGAAAACAGAGGAAATTACACAGAGATTGTGTTGATTATGAGAGTGGACGTATACTAACTTACAGCCAGAAATACGACCATCTCTATAAACAACAGGACAGTCAAGGAAATGTATCTGCACCCTCACAAACAACAACGGAAACATTAATAACTGACGAGTCTGACGGAGATCTATCAGACACGACAGCGAGCACTTCCTCTGAAGTGGAAATAACAAGCAAACCAGCGTCTTTTTTAGACGAATTCCGGGTTATGAGGACAAGGCGACAAAAGGAAAATGTCCAATCAACCACACCGAAGAGAGGACGGGGCCGTGGCCGGGGACAAGGACGAGGAAGAGGAAGAGGCAGAGGCGGTCCAAACAGAGGAGACTCAGGCTCAAACAAAGGAGAAACAAGCAAGGCACTCGTGGGAACGGCAAGAGGAGGCCAGAAGAGAGCAGTGTAACTATGGATGATCAAATGGTAAACAAAACTATTATTAATCTATCCTCAAGATTTTTAACACCCATGGAAAAAACTACATTGTGCCTTGGCCTGACTTTTTGCCCTACTGAACTATATAATTATGCTAACACCAGGGTGGATATTTTTAAATTCATAAGAAAACTCAAGCTAAAGAAGTGGCATATCTTGAAAAACACTAGACCACCTGACAATACCGTAGGGCAAACTATCTTTTGGTCCCAAGCCAATCTTAATGTGGGCGATGCTGATGTCCTGGAAACCATGTATGCACTGGCGGACCCAACAACAGATACTGGGGATTCTCAAGTGGTGGACTCATATGACAGCATTAACACTCACAGAGCTGCGCGCACCACATTCAGACCTAAGTCAACCTTTTTCCCAACTTTGCCACATGATTCTATAGACACTTTTTATGATGTAGTCACCAAGGAAATTATTACACATAAACATAAGATAGCCACACTTGGCCACAAAGATTCCAACCTATCTAAACAACAAAGAACCTTTATCCTCTCTCTAGCACAGGATAAAAGTTTGGTAATTAGACCTTCTGATAAAGGGGGCAACATCGTCCTATGGGATAAAAGCATGTACATTGAGGAAGCGATGAAACAATTATCTGATGTAAATTTTTATTGTAAATGTACTTCTGATTTCTATAATTGTAGCATAACATCAACATGGGATGGGAGAAACTGATGAATTGGCAAAAGGAAGGGCTCATTTCGTGGCAGGAATACTGTTACCTTAAAAAAGATTTTCCCAAACTACCTATTTTGTACCTTCTTCCGAAGGTACACAAAAACCCCGAGGTGCCACCAGGGAGACCAATTGTGTCGTCTTTGGGGAATGTCAACGAGAATATATCCAAGTATGTGGATTTTTTTCTAAGAGAATACGTCATCCAATTACCATCTTATCTCAGGGATACAAAGGATTTTTTGAATAAAATCGCTGACATCACATGGGTGGAGGGTTACTTACTCATGGCCCTGGATGTGAGTTCCCTGTATACCATCATTAACCACACCCAGGGCATTGAGGCCTGTCTACACTTTCTTAAGGCAAGAAACATCTGCTACCTTGAGCATACTAACATGCTTGCAGACATGATGGAATTATGCCTTGTAAATAACATCTTTCTGTTCAATGGGGAATTGTACAAACAGGTGCGAGGCACGGCTATGGGAACGTGCTTCGCACCCAGTTTTGCGAACCTCTTCCTGGGCAAATGGGAGGAGGAGTTACGCAAGGACAAGAATATGGACTCTGATTTCAAGAGGGTGGCAGTATGGTTGAGATATATTGACGACCTGTTCGTCATTTGGAAGGGCAGTGAAGAAGAAGCCAGGGAATTCATAGATAGGTTGAACAACAATAACTATAATATACAGCTTACTTCAAGTATAAGTGACAACAGAATTGAATTCCTTGATACTCTCATCACAATCCAGAATGGCAGTATGGTATCAAGCTTGCACCGGAAGGAAACTTCCGGCAATAGCCTGTTACATGCCCACAGTGCCCACCCTGAATCACTAAAATGGAGTATTCCATTTGGGGAGCTACTCAGAGCAAGGAGAAATTGTAGCACTGATGACGATTTTCAGCAAGAACAAAACATCATGGTAGGCAGATTCAGAGAACGCGGATACCCTGAATGGGTACTCACGAAGGCCAAGGACAAGATCAGACACATCAGTAGATCTCAAGCCCTTGAGTACTCCGCCACAGATGACCAGGAAGAAACACCGGTTAGGATTATAACCACATTTAATCAGGAATCCAAATATGTCCAAAAAATCCTGACCAAAAATTGGAGAATCTTGAAAGCAGATTCTATAATTGGCAATAACATCAGTGACAGACCCCTGATTACCTACAAGAGAGGGAGAAACTTGAAGGATACGTTGGTCAGAGGAGACATTACGGAAAACCTCAATAGAAATCCATTCAATTTGAAAGGTTTCTATCCATGTGGCCATTGCAAGGCATGCAAATTCAGTCACATGATGAAAGAATTTGAGACTACACAATCAGGTCAGAAGAAAACCATAACACAGTTCCTCACTTGTAGCACCAATTTTGTTGTGTATATTTTGGAATGTCCGTGCAAACTCCGGTATGTCGGGAGTACAACATGCATGGTTAAAAAGCGAATACTAGAACACCTTAGAGCCATCTCTAACTTAGATCACAACTATCCGATTGCACGACATTTCCAAGACAGGCACCAATCTAACCAGTCTCTTCTTAAGTATTTTGCCATAGAACAGGTCAACACGTCAAGAAGAGGGGGAAATAGGGAGCTAGCCCTCAGGAAAAGGGAATCCAAATGGATTATGGAATTGGAGAATAAGTTCCCGGGGGGGCATAATCTTGATGAGGAACTGGCAACGCATCTACATGTTGACTGAATTTGTGTACCTATCTTTTCTTGTCTTTGTTTGCCGTTTCTTTGCTGTAACTCTTCATGCCAAATATTGGCGACCAGATTATTTTCAGACTGTTGAGAGTGTAATGTAAATTGTGTAAATATGTATATATGCAATATTGGGCTATTAGTAATTTGTTTTTGTTTTTTTCAATTTTCCAGGAGGAAAGGAAGGGACCACTCACGTCTCACGGATACGGCACCGGTTCCCTACCCTTTTCTTCACGCGGATGCCACAACACGCCCAATAAGATAAGAACTGCACTTGCGTTATTCACTGTTCTTTATCTTTTGTTTGCACAAATCTTTACACATATAGACTTAATGGACTGCCTACACTGCCGTTTCCCTCACCCGCAGCACCTTATAGCTGTTAGATATGAGTACTACTGTCTCCAACCTTGACCTTGGTATTAGGCTGTATCCTGGTATAGAGTCGCTTGAGAACAAAGGCACTAGTCCTCTTCAATCATCATCAGGCACCGAGACTGGGAAAGTTCACAGGACACCCATTTGCATCACTAGTATGCAGATTAGGGACACAGCACTAGTCTGTATGTCATTCTGAGTTGAACCACCAATTGGTATGGAGCCTGGATATTTCCAGAGTCTCAGAGCATGCTCACACGACACCCACGTGCACTTACATTTCATGGCACTAGTCCGACTGGCATTTTGCTCTGTACCGGAATATACAGCTGCTATAGCTTTGGTCTGTTATCATGGGTGTTTGAATCGATAAAGATTGGCAAATTCAATTATATCGAATTTTGAGCAATGTAGACCATGGGACAAGACTCGCTTATGAAATATGCAATTATGTATGCACAAATACTATGATACATTTGGTTTTACATCATGTTTTGTAAAGATTTTTTGGTTTATTAACTCAACAATACGCATGAATCTCGGTAAGAGATCTAGCTTGTAACCCATTCCAAAATGGCGACCAGTTGCAATATGGAAATCACAGGAAATGGTAGTACTTCTTCTATTTTTGTGTGCTTATATGGTGGTTTGAAAACTTTGTTGATATCGTGTGACCAAGACACTGCTGTGTCGAAACGCGTAACGATAGCTCAGTAAAGAATACGAGTAGAACCTCCGAGTGTGCGTTTTTCTTGTTCCTTGAACTTTATATATATATATATATATATATATATATTTATTTATATATATACGCCAAGGTGTATTGAAGAATGAGTGGGTGTATGGGACACATTTTGTTTGATCAAATGCAACAGTTCTTAGCTAAACATGCCATCAAGCACCTGCGAGTAGCTCTTTATACACCATCATCCAATGTCCTAGTTGAAAGAGGGATCAAAGTGATTAAAGAAGTCATACAGACGGCCATGTCCGCAGGTTTGAATGTCAAATTATTTCTACAGGACAAAATGTTTGGAATATAATTCCTCTCCACCGGTTTCTCCGTTTTGTATGCTAGGGGGAAGAAAGCCTCATGGGTTATTTCCCAATTGGTTAAAACACCACTTGGGAATCAGAGAACTAATTATTGGTGCAACTATTAGAGAAAAGGTACTACCAAGGGTTAAAACTAAAGTCAAAATGTCTGCAGACAAGCAGACACGTGGAGGTAACAACAAAATTCTTAATATTGGGGATTTTGTGCTGATCAAAAAAACAGTATTGGTAAAGAAAGGAGATTCTGTGTTTTCTCCTCCATCTAGAGTCCTTAAAATAGGTACAGGGTCTGTGTTTCTGGAAAATAGAGGATGGTGGAATATTAGGAAGGTGGTCAGAGTTTCACATCAAAAAGCTGAGGTAATCAGTCAAAAGAAAAAAGTTATGGGGCCTGTCTCTGATTGGACACGTTGGATCAAGACTGCCTCTGGTGATACTGACAATGAAGGTGTAGTTCTCCCAAGGGCTATTGTAACTCCTTGTGCTTCTTCTGATATACCTATCACCAGATCTTGTGAGGTTAGAAGACCTACTAGGTTCAAAGATTTTTTATGTATTGACTTGTTGTTTTTGGGGGGGGGAAGGTGATGTGGTATGTTCAGCGCTCACAGGTGTGTCTCGAAGCCTGCTGGTTGTAATTTGTGAATTCCACCTCGAGACACACCATCGACCATTTTAGTTTTAAGTGTGTTGACTTTCAAGCGTTGCCTAGTACTAATGTATTCCGTGCTTTGTATGTGGCCTGCGACATGCGTTGGCCGGTAGGCAGATTTTCCGGTTTATGATAACCAGCGGCAATCTGTTGTGGGTGAAGTTGACTTACAATAAACCTAATTTGTTCATACCACACTTCGTTGGAACTCGTTATTAGAAACAGCCAGCTTTGCTACATTGAAAATAGCGTTTGGGGATTTTTCACTGTATAGACCTGTGTCACATTACCTTTCTACACATCCTACTTTGAAATTCCATGCACCCTAACTTATGGGCAACAAAGCCTACTCAGGAATGGCTTGTTAATATTTAAAAGGAAGGTTTAGACCTGTCAAAAACGTTTGAGTGGTCATATTGCAGCTTAAAAGCTGTTTCATTCAGACTACAGTGGTAGGTCTAAAGTCATGTTTTACACTGTCACTGTGGTGCATGGAACAATGAGTGCTGCAGTCCATTAGTGACATTTAACTTACAGGCTCTGGGTACACTTTGTACCATATAGTAGCGACTTAGAGGTAAGTTAAATATGCCAATCAGGGGTATACCAATTTCACCATGGTGAAATAGGAGCAGAGGCACTTTATCACTGGTTAGCAGGGGAAAAGTCCACAGAGTTATAGAGCCAGCTAAAACAGTCAATGCAAAAATCTGGGAGTACACCACGCAAAAGGTGGTAATTTTTTACAGGTCCGTAGCATGATGGTCCGATACAATGAACTAAAATATGTGCAATCACAGCCCTACTTCAAAACCCCGTAAATAAGGCTCTAATTGAGGAGCTGTAAGGATCATGATCAGCTTCAAAGGCTGTTGATATTTTCACAATGCCTATACATTGTATTTAAGGTAGTCATATGTACATATGAAAGTGATTAATTGCTATCACTATAAGATATATCTGATGAATTCTTATTTATAATACTGTTCAAGAAACAACTTTCAATTTATATCACAACCAGACAGCCTCTGTGTTAGATAACGCCACTCAGTACAGTGTACTAAAATGAAGTACACTATGTAGAGAGTGCAAGTAATCTCCAGAGGAAGATAGAGGCAACAAGTACATAATACTAACTCTCTTTTTGTGGTAGTGTGGGCGAGAAGTTAAGCTTATCAGAGGACAGTGTTAAACATTTGTTGTACTCACAGAGGCAATAAATGAGACACTCACTCAAGAATAAATCCGAGACCAATGTTGTATAAAACTACCATAATTTTTTATAGATATTTGAGAAGCAAGACTTCAAATTGCTCATATACTTTATACAGATTGATACTTGAATAAATACTTCGTAAGACTTTTGGTTGCAGAGAGAAAATGCAATGCAGATCAAAGAATGCAGAACTTTCAATGTCTAAGCACTTGGCGGTCGATACTGTCAGATGTTTACCATAGCGATAGTTGGAGAAAGCAATGGAAGCACATGGCTTGAATGTTCAGTAGACCATCAACACAGTTCCCGTCATTGGTAGCATATCACTATAGATCAATGGATGCAGAACCCTACCAACCCAGAGGTTGCGGTTGCTGGACAGCTGGTGTAGATTTAGATAGCAGAGGCCCGCCGACTCAGATACCCTTGCAGTCACTGGAAGGAGGACTCTGCCAAGGAGTTTCGAAGTTCACCGGCAGCGGGCAGGCCACAGAATGATACAGAGCAGACCTTCACGGAGTAGGCCGACGTGCCAACGTTGCTGCAGTATGCCATTGAAGTCAATGGCAAGAGGGTAAAGGCTGTCAGGAATGGGGCTGTTTCCAGCATTAGTCGTTATGCTGAGAAGATCCCTCAAGGTGATGGAGACGTGCAGGTTTCGATTCCACTGGACTGGGGAACCAACAGGTCTATGAAACTGCAATGGTTCTTTTCAGTGGTGAGTCGAATTAAAACAAAGTGTGCAAGTCCTCAATCACAGCGGTTTCTTTACCTCGGGCGCTGGGGGCTAGAGCCTCTAGCTCAAAGGGAGGTTTTGGCAATTTATGAAGTATGCGTGGGCTACGGGGTTTCTTGGAGGCCTTACAGGTTTCAGGCAGAACAGCAGGTCCCAGTTACCAACTCTGATTGCAGTTGGCAGGGTTTGCGCCAGTTTCTTCTGCAACAGGGCTCAGTTCCTGGTCTGCCAGTGGTCTTCTTCAGGCGTCTTCTTTAGGTCCGTCAAATCTAAAGTCAGGTTCTCGGGGAGCCACCTAGATACTGAATGTAGGGCCATTTTGGAGGGAAGCCAGGCAGTGGCGGTAGAATGTAAAGAGGGTAGAGGGGCAGGAAGGAAACAAAATAAGTTAACGAATAAAAATAAAAAAAGACACTTACCTTACTTTGATCCTGGCGCGACGTCCTCCTCGCTCGGGTCCAGGCAGGCATTCAGGCACCCATGTGGCAGGACCAGGAAGCTGCAGTAACCAATCCTGGCGCTACTTTCATGCAGCATGAAAGCAACACCAGGATTGGAGGGAGCGGCCTCTTTCGCGGCTCTTGAGGGCACTGGAGCCCAATGTGGTATCTAACCCAGCTGTCTTATGACAGCTGGGTTAGAGAGGTTTAAACTACGAATATCGGGCTGGCCTTCGCAAGACGGCCGGCCAAAAAGACATGCGTAGTTTACACCTAAGTGCTTTGCCTGCCCATTACTGCTTTCTGATGCTGCCTGACTGGCAGCAGCAGAAACTAGAAAGCCCTGGCCCCCGTCCTGGCGCTCGGCTCAGGACAGGGTTTGGAAAAATAAAATGGTAATAATTGAAGTTTATTACCATTTTATTTTTTCATATTTGGGGACAGTTTGGTTAGTGGGGTGACGCTCCTCCGCCTTAACAGAGGAGCTGCCCCTGATGCCAGGTAGTCGCCATCGGGCTATCTACCTGTAGGGTGTGTACACCCTCTTTAAGCTCACACCACGTTGGGGGGCGGGCATACCCTGACTTATAATTAGGCTGTCTGGTTTTCGGTTTAAACCTATAATAACTGATAAAACACTACTGAAAGAGAAATAGCCCTCACCAGTGAAAACATATAAACACAGAAAAAACACCTGCACAACCACAAACTAAATGCCATTCAAAGAAAGAAAAAGGAGAGTTAAAGAGTCATTTTTTTCTTCCTGAAGGGGCCAATACACTGTAACTTTGTTATACAAGCTAGCAGCATGAAAGACTGGGCTAACCTTATTCTACTTGAGATTTGTTGTTTAGGGATGCCACTAAAATATTGTTTCTTCTTTTTAGGTCTCGCCTGAGACAGCGCTTTAGCGCTGCTATCGCGAGAGCTTTTGTAAATGGGGGATCTGGAAGTGCAAACGAGTGCTTTCAGGCCTCCAAATACAGTGCATGTGTGCCGGGCGCGCGCACCATTTGGCAGCCTGAAAGCACTCGTGATCGCGATCACTTTCACTTTCGCGGCCACACGGCCGCTTCCCTTCCTCCCTCCATGAATGCCTCTCCTTTATTTTTTTTCCTTCCTCCATGCCTCTATCGTTCCCCTCCTTCCCTTACTCTTTCCATGCCTGTACCTCACGCTTGTTGTGGATGCAATCGATGTGAGTTGTATTGTGAAGGGACTCTGTGTAGCCTTAGTCTTAGCTAGAGGGAGCCTTTCCAGAAAGCACATTTACTTTTAACATCGACTAGCGGTCATGTGAACCCATAGCAGGCCTCCAGTACGGAGAGGGTCTTGCTTGACTTTATTTCCTCAGAGAATCCCACTTGCGGCCCCAGAACGCTTCTGGAATGTGTGCCCTATTTTGAATGATAGTGTCATGTGATCCGGTCAACAGTAGGTTGACACGAACTTCTGCGATGTTGCATGAAATGCAGTACTTATATCATCTGTTCGTGCACTGGTCCGAGAGTAAAGTTAATTCCGTCATGAATACACGCACCGAACCCAGTTAGGGACGCTAGCCCAGGACCTGTTTTGGTGGAGAATAAACTGACGGTATAACGCAGGCATTGCAGTGTTCTACGTGTTGAACTTTGGATCGGAACAACCATGTGTAATTATTGTGTTCGTGAAATCGTTTGTGAAACGCTACATGTGCGTCATGTCCTGATGCAGTCTAAGAGTGCTTGTTCCGTGGGTCTCGTTACAAAGTACTTGTTTCTCCTCATGGTCCCTTGTAAGGCAGATCAGCTTTATCCATCAAGCCACAGTATCGGTAGAACAAGTGAAGGTACCAGAGGTTCAGTACAAATAATGCAGCATAACTTCGGCTTTCTTATGAAGCATCTGTTCCCAGGCCCAAGAGATATGCCATATCTGCGCTTGAGGAACAGATTTATGACCCATTACAGTTGGGTTGACTGTGTAGCACTGTCAGTTAACACCAATAATTTCTTTTTTTTTTAAATGCAGAAATAATTTTAGATTTCAAATGTGTCATGGCGGATGTCATCCATATTTAATTGCTTTTCTATCCCCCTGGATCAGCACTGCCTGAATATTAACTGCGTTCATCTGTCTGCTTTGGTTGTTTTCGAGGTTCTTTACCCTGTTCTCACGTTTTTGGCAATAATTCCAATGAAAGCGGCGATGCAGCGCAGCTCTGTTTGTCGTAAAAAACATTTTCTTTTCAGCCATTATAAGGTGGGACTAGAGGAGGTGGTGGAGGAAATGAATTGTAGATAGCACAGAATTATGCAGTCAGCAACTCTCTAAACAACACTGTATGCCTCCTCACTTTTTACAGGAGTGTGTAATTGACTGCGTCTCAGACTTACTTTTTCCCTCTATTCGCCATTTCCTGCTGTTTGTTTGTTTATGTCGAGAGAAAGATGTTTATCCCCACAGCGTCCATATGCTGTTTTGTTCTCTACAGTGGAGCACTAGATATCCACAGGTGGCAAATGAGAGGACACCTAGAAGATTTATTTCAGGACACGCGATTTTCATTCCTTTGATATTATTTGAAGTTTCCACTTTTTAGCGATGTTGTTAACTGCAAACGTGAGCAGTGACCATTACAAGTTTCTGCCTGGAAACGCGCTGCCTGAATGTGAACGGTTTTGATGGTCAGTGGTGTGGCTTTGCGGTAGCTCCTCCAGGCCGCACAGAGTGGCTCATCTCCTAAAGAGCTCAAGGATGCTCTCCTGTGCTCTTGCTCCTGTGCAGTGATTGGCTAGCCTTATCCTCCATATGCAGTGCATGTGCCTTCTTTGTCACTCTGCCTTCTCTAAGATCTTCAATGGGGGAGGGGAATGTTGGAATATATTTTAGGATTTTTTTTGAGCATGGATGTACCTGAGCTGGATTGAGAGCAGACTGGAATAAGTGATTTCGATACTGTTAAGTATGTAAGTGTGCTTTAGCAGACACGCTGATGGGTTAAACCTGCGGAATCTTAGCCACGTTCTCTATATTAAAATGCTTGATACATTTTAATGTTCGTTGTTGGGGGGATTCTGTTCTACAGTATATGCGGGTTGAAGTCACTGGGCACGTCATGCTGAGTCCTTGGCGCAAGCTACCAGAGTGCATATTTTCAAGGCTGCCTAAGAACACTGCATGAGCAAGCCAGGTGGGGATGGAGGTCTGAAAGCAGAGTAGGTCACCTCTGCTGCACCGCTCTACCTTCGGGTGTGTGTGTGTGTGTGCGTGCGTGCGTGCGTGCGTGCGTGTGTGTGTGTGTGTGTGTGTGTGTGTGTGTGTGTGTGTGTGTGTGTGTGTGTGTACGTACACTAGCCGTACATGGCAGGGTGTTGATTTTTACATATTGTAATTACATTTTACTGTACATTAAAAAAAAAATAGAAACTCACTATAATAAATCAAAGGTTAAGGTAACCTTATAATTAGGTGAAATTTTGAGTAACAATGTAGTGTCTTAAACAAAAAAAAAATCCACAGAAATTCTCCTGTTGTAGTTATCTCAAGAAGCTATAACTCGTGCCCTAAGATAACTATAACTCACGCCCTCACCATGAACTGCTAATTACCCCACATGTTGCATCACTCATGATATGTTATATGACATAATTAATAATATCACTGCAACATTTACTATGTCATCACCGATGAAACAACAGTGCATAGTTGGAGCGCAAGTTACAGTTATCTTAGGGCCCTAGTTAGTCACTTGCGATAATTACAGAACATTACATTGTCACTGCAAATTTCTCCTACCTATAACATTAATTTAACCTTTCATTTTTTTCAGTGAAAATAGTGTGTGTGTATATATATATATAAAGTTCCCTAAGGTAACTATAACTGATGCCCTTCCATGTACAGTTTTGTCGTCAGGTGTTGCAGTGATGTCATAGATCAAGTCACGAGTGATGTAATATGTGGGGTTAGTAGCCATGCATAGTGAGGGCGCAAGTTTCCATCCTCTTTCCCGTCCCCTGCTCCCCGCATCTCTTCTTTCTTTCATTCGCTCCTCTTTTCTCCTTTCCTTTCTTCTCCCCGCGGCTCTTCCTTCTTTCCTCTTCTCTCATTTCCTTTATTCTCCCGCTTCTCTTTTCCTTCTTTCTCCGCGCATCTCTTCCTTCTCTCCACTTATCTCCTTTCCTATCCCTGCGTCTTCTCTTTCTCTCCGCTTCACTTCCTTTTCTCCTCTTCTCTTAGCTTCTCTCCTTTAAATCCTTCTACGCGCCTCTTCCTTCGCCCATGTGCTTTGCCCCAACTCTTCCTACATTGCCTTTGCGCCAGTCTGCTTTCTCTCTGCCAGCTCCTTGTTGCTCTTTTTCACCCATTTGATCCCCCCCACCTACACCTCCGTG
The DNA here is from genome assembly GCF_964204655.1 of Triturus cristatus. Lineage (NCBI taxonomy): Eukaryota > Metazoa > Chordata > Amphibia > Caudata > Salamandridae > Triturus > Triturus cristatus. The sequence continues at coordinate 1,010,959,389 of NC_140588.1, forward strand.
GTGCTTCCCCACTCTCTTTAACAAGCATTTGCTATGCAATAGGTCTCGCAGTTACACGAGTTAAAGCTATTGGCATTATAAATGACAATGCCAATAGGCATTGTTATTTGCAATGTCAATAACTCAAACTCGCGTAAATGCGAGACCTAATGCATTGCAAATGCTTGTTGCTTTTTTCAGTTTTGTGGTCTTTGGTCTAAAGATACAGGGTTTAGAAGCATGTTTTAGGTCTTGTTTAATTATTTCATAAACTGCAGAGAATCAGGAAATATCCAAATCATATTTTATATTTTGGCTGCGTTTGATTCTTTCACTGATAGGCAAAATGGCTGGGAATCTTTCCCACTACGTGTCATCACATTTACCCACAGATAATGGGTAAAAACCCTTGATACATCAGCCCCCAGTTTCTAGTGAGTCAGTATTGATAGGAGGTGAATCGCCAACACCTCAGGCTTTAAACATTCAATGCAAGGTATAGTGTTAAGTATATGTGAAGAGTGCTATCACCAAGCATCTGGGATAGTGGTGAAAACATGACACCAGACTTTTGGAAAACATGGATCTCAGTGCCACTTTGAATGCTCTGCAAAAAGGTTCTTTTTAAGTTCAAAGATTGGAGTGATAGTGTTTGTATTTGCAGTGATTCAGCTACGTATATGAAAATGTTGTGTCAAAATCGATACCTGAGCTGAAGTTCTTCCCTGTAAGAGATCCTTGCCACTTGTTAGATGGTATGCTGCAAGCATCTTTACATTCTTCAGAGTTAATGAAGAATGCTATTGACTTTTTAGTCCATTCTGGTGCACTGTTTTGATATCCACAGGAAGTTCAAATATTACTCATTTCGTGCTTTGTGTGACATCAAAGAAAGAGTCATCCCAACTGTGTCACTTAGATGATGGTTCTCAGTCCAAGGGGCTATGAATGCTATATTCTCCATGTGGCAACCATTTACAGAATTTTTGCTGAGTGATGATAGCAAAGGCAAGGAATGTGAGGATCTATGGTCGCATATTGATAGTGATGTGAAAAAAGTACAGTCTACTGCATTCTTAGATTTTTACTGGAAAACAAAACTGCTGTAGTGGGCATAAAAAAAACTAGAGTCTGCCAAGTGTTCAGCATAATTGGTGTAGATGTGAAACATCTCCTTGAGAGTAGGCTGGGCAACACCTTTAGCGACTCTGGCACTGCAACATGTTTCATGTTAGAGTGCTTGCCACTTGGTAAGCAAAGCAATGTTCAAGAGCAATTCAGGAGCTTTTATTTTACACCGTATGAAAAAATGGCTTGCAATAATGCATAGAAATGTCCCTTCACCAACCATGGCATTTGAAGTCAATTAAACCTCACTGTGGTACTCTGTACAAGTTCTAGATCCCTTCCGTAAAGGGGAATTCCCTCCGTAGTTTCAAAAGTGCTGCTTCATTTATGACCACTTAAATAACTCTGAGGGCATAAGCACCCAGTTCAATGCAATTGTTGTAGAACCTGCCCTGAGAATCGCAATCTTCAAGTGCACCAGTATTGGCATGGAAAGCTATGTCAATGGCCAGAGTTAACAAATTGTGTACTGGCTGTTTTGGTGTTGACCATCTCAAGTGCCAATGTTTCACAGAAAAATGTTTACATGGGAAGGAAAGAGCGAGTGCACGTGGCCAAAGACACACTGAATAAGTATTATATGGTGTACTACAATAGGTTACATTTGCAAAAATGTATTTGGACCTCATATACACTATACATACACTGTCTATATACCATGTGCTATCAGTGTATAAAGCAAGCAATAATAAGAGAAAACATTCCATAAACACCATAAAAACACTGGTTTTTGTTGTTTTTAATGGTGCAAAAATTTGTGACCACTGATAACCACTGTTTTTTAAAGGTATTGAAAACACTGAGAAAACCCCACCAGAATTTACCAAAAATAGAAACTGAAAACAGGAAAGCCTACTTATAATTATCTACTATCGCCATCATCAAGATGGGAGATAGTGAAATGTGGGGTCTACCTCATCTGCCCCACCAGTGGGATGGTACAGGGTGAAGGTAGACCCACCTCCTACTTAATCTTATTTTCCCGCCAGTCCTCCCACCAAAAGGGGAGCAGGACTGGGGGGGTCGCCGTCTGTTTCTAACAGCTGAGGGCTTGGGGCAGGATTCAAAGACGGCAAGTCATTTGAAGTTCCCACTTCTGCTGAGGCAGATCCTGTGGAGCCGGGGAGCTCTGGCTCTCTACCCAGGGGCTCAGAAACATGTCTGGTGATGGCAGGCTTGCTAAAACTAGACAGGGACCACTCCAGTGGTCAGTAAGGTTTCAGGGAACCCTTTAAAAGGGTCTCCTGTGTGAATGTATTAATAAACCCAACACTGGCATCAACAAGAATTTATTAAGACAAGAAGTTTGGTACCAAATCAGTGAACCCATCATGGAGCTAGGGAACACATGTTGACAAGTCTCCAGCCCATGCACTCTTTATGGTTTCCTGTTCATTTAAAACACCCAGAATGGACTGGATATCGTAGGGACCCAACTGCTCATGCTGATAGATCCTGGCATAGTATATAGTGCACCCTGCCTTAGGGCTAATGGCCTGCAGTAGGGGTGGCTTATCTATATCTTATGCAGTGCAGGTTTGGCATCGCACACAGGGCTGTGTGCCATGCCAACTCTTCGGTTTGTCCTGCACCTGGACACGTGGCTGTGATATCGGCACCGCCTGATCCAGGCGAGGGGTCTCTAGGGGACCTCCTTCTACCCCCATGCCCTGGATACCAGGGGTACCATTTACTGGGGCTTACAGAGGAAACAGAAGTTGAGCCAATCATGGCATAGTTTTAGGAAAAGGATATCTGGCACTGGGAACCTGGTTGGCAGGAACTCAGTGCACTTACAGTTCACAATTACATCAGATATCAGGCAAAAGGTGGGGGGGGGGCTAACCATGTCAAAAGAGGCACTTTCCTACACTGTGTCTCAAAAACAGAGGTCAGTTGCCTTTATCATAGAAGGGAGTGAGGTTATGCAAAAAAACAAATATTATCAAGACAAAGATATTATTTATGTTTCATTTCTAGCAGTCTCATAGTTCTACCAATATCCCAGAGAGTATGCTCACGGTGCAGACGGAATTCAGGTTTTTTGCATCCCAACAACTGCGAAGGTGATATCTTCTGAAGAAATATCTATACCCCAAACCAAGAAAACCTTCTTGGACTACTGCTGACACATCTACATCTTTCCCAACTTCTCAGAATTAGTTAGACCACTGACTAACTTACGGGGGAAAAAATGCCAAATCGAAATGCTGGGACTCCGAACAAGGAGAAGACATTTACACGGTTAAAACATGCCTTCTTCTGATCCTGAATTATTATATTATGTAGAATGGTGCTACCGACAGCCCTCGAAACAAAGAAATGCATAGTTAAGTATAAAGAACGTACTCAACGAAATCTAAAGTATTACTCTGCTTCTGTCTATCTATTTCCTTAGACATTGGAAATGTCTTGCTAGCTGGCTGTTAGTTAAGACTTTCACATTTGAGCCTTACTTATGGGTCCAGACCTAGATTTCTGGATCACTGACAGGATATCAGAAACAAAAATATCATGTTGACCGAATATTGTGTCAAATATGTCGAGGACCAAAATATCAAGAAGGTAAGTGCAAATATATAAGTATAAATTTACTATTATTAAATCCACATCTATGTACCATGAAGATATAGGTCATCAATATACATATGTGTGGAGTTATTAATAGTAAACCTTTGCTTAGCTATAGAAAATTACCTTCACAATATTTTTGTCCTTGATATTCTTGGCACAATATTTTGTCATACAATATTTTTGTTTCCGATATTCTGTCTAAATGCCTGGAGATTCCCATCACCAACAGGGAGTTGTGATGTGCTAAGTTAGCGTGAATTTTCCTCTATCACATATTCCAGGTTTCTTCAAAACCATATACATCCTGGTGCCCGTGAACCACCAATTCACCCGAGGTGAAATATCATCACACAAAATTTCACCTAATATACCCAGGTGAATGCTGGTGCAGGGTACAGAGCAAACAGACAAAATCTATGTTCATATAGGTTGGTGAGTTTCCTCTTGCGTGGCCCCTGGTTATGCACCTGGGCAGCCACAGCTTTTCAGAGCTGTGGCTGGACTGTCAGCCTCAGTCGGTAGCAACCACCAGTCCTTTGACCAGACGTCACCCTCTTCTGTAAAGACGACTTCCACACGTAGTTGATTGAAGTTGAAGTTTATTGCAAACAAATCAAACAGATCAAAGAAAGGTCAGTGAGAAGATCCGTGAGGAGCGTCCGGTCTCTGCAGTCATCAGCTGCCGTCTGTCAACATTCTAGAACGTACAGCTGATGACAGGGGAAAGAGCGGGTACGGGAGAGGGGAGGGAACAAAGTGGAGAACAATGCAACACATCTTCATCTTTTGCATAGAAGAAGAGGGTGGGGATATTCGCATACATAATCATCTAGTTTCCTGGGAGGAATCACATGTCGACCCACTTTGGTTCTCTGGGGTAAGGAACCGACATTACTTGCGGCAGCAGCATGCACCTCAGAGCGAATGGGGGTATTTTGGTGACTGGCACGGGTATGAACCGCATTACATTCCTCCTCCCCATAGTCCCACCATCTTCCCCTGGAATCAATCAATCAATCAATCAATCAAGGAATTTGTATCGCGCACTACTCACCCGGAAGGGTCTCAAGGCGCTTGGGGGAGGGGGTCTGCTACTGCTCAAACAGCCAGGTCTTGAGCTGTTTCCTGAAGGCGAGGTAGTCCTGGGTCAGCCGCAGGTGGGCGGGCAGGGAGTTCCATGTCTTAGCCACCAGGTAGGAGAAGGATCTTCCTCCGGCGGTGGCTCTCTGGATGCGAGGGACGACGGCGAGGGCGAGGTTCGCGCATCGTAGCTGTCGGGTGGGCGTGTAGAAGGTCAGGCGGTCGTTGAGGTACCCTGGGCCCAGGTCGTGGAGGGATTTGTGTGCGTGGGTGAGGAGTCTGAACATGATCCTCTTGTTGACAGGGAGCCAGTGCAGGTCTCTCAGGTGGCTCGAGATGTGGCTGCGTCGGGGGGCGTCCAGGATGAGACGGGCGGAGGCGTTCTGGATACGCTGAAGTCTTTTCTGAAGCTTGGCTGTTGTACCGGCGTAGAGGGTGTTTCCGTAGTCTAGTCTGCTGGTGACGAGGGCCTGGGTGACAGTCTTCCTGGTCTCGGTCGGGATCCATCTGAAGATCTTGCGGAGCATGCGGAGGTTGTGGAAGCAAGATGAGGAGACGGCGTTGACTTGTCTGGTCATCGATAGGGAGGAGTCCAGGATGACGCCCAAGTTGCGTGCGTGGTCCGTTGGCTTGGGTGCGTTGCCCAGGGCCGGGGGCCACCAGGAGTCGTCCCATGCGGAGGGCGACGGTCCCAGGATGAGGACTTCTGTCTTGTCCGTGTTCAACTTCAGGCGGCTGATGGTCATCCATTCGGCGACATCTTTCATCCCTTCGTGTGGGTCGGCTTTGGCGGTGTCGGGGTCTCTGGTGAGGGAGAGAATCAGCTGGGTGTCATCGGCGTAGGAAATGATGTTGAGGTTGTGTTGGCGTGCGATGGCAGCGAGGGGTTTCATGTAGATGTTGAAGAGAGTGGGGCTGAGCGATGATCCTTGCGGGACGCCGCAGATGACTTCGGTGGCCTCAGAGCGGAACGGAGGGAGGCGTATCAGAAGAAATGGGCGCATCAAGTGCATGAGCAGAGACAGTTTCATGCATTTCCTGGTTGGCATCAGAACCAGGTGGTGGGGACATTATAGACTTGCATGCAGCTAACATGGAGAGCTGCCAGACTCTGCCATCACTCAAGAGGGCGGGATTGCAAAACAACTTGCTTACAGTGAGGGGTTGAGAAAACCTATTGTACCACTTGGGTGTGAAACCATTTTTTTTTTACACGCAGAACATCACCTTCTCGCAAATGAACAGGTTTGCGGCCATGTTTTTTGTCGTAATGGGTTTTTCTCTCTGCTTGGGCTTTTTCCAGTTTGTGTATAACTTGGTCGGGTGACTATTCTACCCTTTTTGAAGTGGATAACCAACCCACATTGTCTTCGGACATGGGAGTCCTGCCTCAATTCAAACGGGCTGTGACCTGTGCTATTGCATGGTGTGATGCGGTATGCACATAAGGTTTTGAAAATCTAACTCTTCCACATCAAATTATTGTTGTTGGCAAGCTGTACAATACTTTTGATCACCCTGTTGAAACGTTCCACAGCCCCAATGCCTGCAGGGTGATAGACAGATGTGGTTTTGTGGGTGATTATGTTCCTGTCTAGGTAGTTCACAAACAAATCAGAGGTGAATTGTGGGCCGTTGTCGCTGACGATACATTTGGACAGCCCTTCTCTGATGAAAATTTCATCCAGAAATTTTACCACACTAGGGGCATCGGCCTTGTTGACAAATCCAATCTCTGGCCACTTGGAGAAGTGGTCAATGAGGACAATGGTGTAGTCTTCTTCCCCCTGATCCATGACAGGTCCGATGATATCTATACCTATCCTTTCCCAGGGTTTGGTGTGACAAGTGATGGGATGGAGGGGGGGGGGGGGGGGGCTAAAAGTGACCTGTGATTTGTCGGAGTTGCAGCATTGTAGGCAATCTCTGACAATTCTTTCTATAGCAAGGTTGACACCGGGCCACCAGTACAGGTTTCTAACTCTGCACTTGGTTTTACTGATCCCCAAGTGTCCTTCGTGACAGTTTTCAAGGATTTTTTGTCTGAGTTTGGAGGGGGGAATAATCTTGCTACTACTCACGAGAAACCCATACTCCTGTGAAAGCTCATGTCTGGATTCCCAGAAGGGATGAATGTCTTTGGTAATGAATCTTTTCTCGGGCCAACCCTCTGAAAGCATGCTGAGGACCTTTACCAGGGCAGTAAACCCTACTTTGCTCAGTGGTCCACTCTTCTATGGATATGCTGTGCACCTCTTCTTGTATACTGGCCACACAGAAATTCTCCTCAGAATCATAGCTGGACTCTTGCACAAGGACAGGCATGTGGCTTGGAAAGTCGGCTACCACATTCTTTGTACCAGGCATGTATTGTACTTCATAATTAAAGTCAAACAATCTAAAACTTTGGTCAGGGGTTTTTGGTCGCTGCGCAAAATTACTTTGTTTCTCCATATGAACTGCCTAAAACGTTCCAACCCCCACACGCAAGCCAATGCCTTCTTTAATCTCGAATGGAATGTTCCTGACTTTATGAATTTTGGGTATGGATCCCTCTTTCAGACAAATTTTGTGTTCGAAACCTTTCAAAAGGCCAATGGTATCAGAAAATACTTTGGAAAACCTCTGGAGAATGGTGTTACCAAGTTCCTCATCAGTCTGAACTATGAGGACGGGTTCTACACTGTTGGGATTTAGGACTATGCCTAGTTTACCTTGGTAAAACCACCACAGGATGGAGGGTCCTGTCTTAGATACATAGAGCTTACGTAGAGATGTTCTGCCTTTAAAAGCAAATTTGAGTTTCCTGTAACCTTTAACTTCAATGGCATCTCCAGTGAAAGTTTTAATGAAAATATCTGGTACTTCTAACTGATCACCTAGGAGAGGGGAACATTTTTCCTTCCATACAGTATGATTGACAATGGTGTAGGGTGAACCTGAGTCCGCAACAATGGAAACATCTACCTACCCTATGGCCATTTCACATACCGTTTATTTCTTGTACAGGTCTGTTTGCGTATCATCAACTTGTAAAATGCAAATATATTCTATATCATCCTCATCGGATGAGTTAGAAGTGGGATCCTGCTCAACATCAATGAACTTAACGGACTTTGAGCGTTTCTTTTGGCAAATGTTTTGGAAATGACCCATGACACCACAGAATGAACATTTTTGATTCCTGGCGGGGCAATTTTTATCATTGGCCAGATGATTTGAATTTCCACACCTATCACAGCATCTTTAAGCGCTGCTGGAGTTGCTAAAAGTTTTGTCTCGGCCAGACCTACTACTGATCACTTTCTTGCCTTGTTTGAATTTAACATCAACCACTTTGGCCACGATGCCATCATCTTTCCTTTCTTTGTTCTCTGCGATGACGGCTTTGGCACACCTGCCGGTAAATTCTGCTCTTCTAGCAATATCAATAACACTTTGCAAAGGGCTTTCCTCTTTGGCCCATAGGTTCTCTTGAATGTTTGCATTAGACCCCTGCATAGCTATTTGATCCCTAATGAACTCATCATGAAGCCCTTCAAAACGACAATTGATGGCCAGGTTTTTTAACGCTGCAACGTAATCATCAATGGATTTGTCTTTACCCTGTTTTCTGTGGAAGAATTTGTACCTGTCCACCGCAACGTAAACGGTGGGTTTGTAGTAGTTGTTTAAGTTGTCAATGGCATTGCTGTAAATGTCACCCTCATCTGCTGCTCTAGGTTTTTTGTTTATGCTTTTTAAAAAATGTATACCTCCTGCGCCCAAACAATGGATTAGGATTTTATATTTCTTATCAGCCGTGAGCTCTTCCTCATCATCAAATGTAGAAACAAAGTTAAGAAAGTGCTCTCTCCATTCTTCCCATTTGAGAAGGGGTTCACCGCCCCTGGAAGGAAGGTTTGGGGAGGGGTAAGATTCTACAAGTACCCAGAGGCCATGTTAGTGCTTGAAAGGGCAAAAGTGGGGGACAGGAATGGCTAACGTAACAAAAAGGCTGGAGTGAGCAATGCGGTGAGGTAGAGAATTGCACCTGAGTTAGCCTTAGAACAGTAAAAGAAGAACTGCACTTGATGGTGATGTAGTGTACAGCATCAACGGAAATTGAACAGCTGTGACATGCCACATAAGCAGTGCTCAAAGGTGAAATGGGGAAGTGCTGTGCAAATCAGTGTCGATGGCACCGATGAGTTGAAATTGTGAAAATACTTGAGGTGAGAGACTTACTGTGAGGAGGCGAGTGGCTCCGTGGACACAGGAGACAGGTGAGGAAGAGTGACTTACTCCCGATGTGTGGTGGCTTGCTTCACGATTGCCATGCTGGTTGGCCGGGGAAGATCAGGATTGTCGTTGCGTAATGAGTGCAAGTCTTGCAGTCGACGTGAAGGACTGTGCTGCAAACTTGAAGATGGAGATTTGATTCCTCCAAGATGGCCGCAGCTGACGTCGAAGACGGCGATGCGCAACGTGTGTGCGTCACGTAGTCGACGTGGAGAACTGCACCGTGTACCAGAGGTTGAAGTGACCCTTGTTCTAAGATGGCCACCACTGACGTGGGTGACGTGACGCGGTGTGTAGCTAGGCAACTGTTGGTATCATGAGAGGTTGACAGTTGCAGCTGTGACGGTTGCAGCTGAGGCGGTTGTAGCGGTTGACACTGCTCAGCTGGATGGCAGTTGGTAGACCGTTGGAGCTGTGCGGCGGTTGGCTCTGGTCAGCTGAAATGGAGAACGGAGGCAGTTTGACAGGATCCCCGCTTTGTGTCTCTCCTCTGTCTTGTGTCTCCTCCTCCTCTCCACGTCTCTCTGCTGTCTCTTGTCTCCTCCTCCTCCCCTCTCCACGTCTCTCCCTAATCTTTTATTTCCTGTTCTCTACCCTCTCCCTCCTCCTCTGGGTTGTAATCCTTCATTATTCTTTCCTTTTTTTTGTTGTTTCATCAGTTATGTGAACATTGTGGCCCCAGCCCTTTCTGATCGTGACCGTAGAGCACAGCGTGAGTCCTGAGTCCGGGGAGGCAGCGAAGGACGAGAGGCTGAGAAGTAATGGCTTGCAGGGTACAGTCCAATAAAGAGGAGCTGAACTTTAGTTCCAATACAGGTCTCTGATCCCAGCTTGTTTACCATCACTCTATAATGGATATAAGCTATTGAAAGTTTAAAATGTCTTCATCTCCAACAACATTGAACTTACAAACTTCATTAGGTTAATCGAGTATTATACCAGTTTTTTTCTTTTCAACACCCATGAGCCCAGGTTTCTCTATATATATCCCTGCAACATTTCACCCAATGAGCACCAATGGAGTCTCAGAACACTCAATGCATCTTTTGTATTTTGAGACAAACTGGCTTTTCAGAATCCTGATGTAATTTCTTCCCAAATGCACCAAGAACTCATAAAAAGCACATCCACAACTTTATGCCAGGGGGTGAATTTGGGTAGCCGATGCCCATTCTGCTCTGTTGAAAGGATCTAAAGACATCAGTGAAGTAAGTACAAACCTGACTACCAGCACAATTATGAACACCGTTTAGAAAACAGCATAGGACCCACACCGAATTACTATGTATTTCTATGAGACCTGGCTAAAATGCATTCATTTATGTGCACCCATGAGGCTTGCTTTTTTCTGCATAGTGAAGAATATTGCTTGCTGCATGGGTCTGATGGAGCTTAGATTTCACCTATAAAATGTATACATTATTATATGACAAAAGGCTGCAGACATGAGTTCTAAAATGGCACGCAGGTTGTGGCGCAAGCAAGATGAAAACATAAGGCCTGATCAGAATGCTTCAGTTTGGAGGTGCTTTCATGTGAAAACATGCTCAATTAGTTGAACAGCCATGTTTATATGTGATTAATCAATATGTAATCTCACTACAGAATGCACATTAATTTAGAAAATGTATTTGTACTTTCAAAATGGCATCATGTATTTTTGCAAGAGTAGAAATGTGCTGAATTGTGTTTCACAGTGTAGAAAACCACGTGATTTCAGTTTGCTTTAGTGGGCTCAGCTTACTGCAGTTTCTCCCTTGAACATTAGAATGGAATGTGCTCCTCTTCCCTACCAACTTTCAATGAAAGGGCTTTGTTAATAAATCACGCCCTCCTGTTTCCGCCTCTTCGACCTTCACTATGTTGCATATTTTTGTAGCCTGTTTAAACGGGGAGTGAAGAGCACACATTTTTTTTTCATAATCACAAGACTAAAATTTGAACAGGAACACGCCTGATTAATGATGTATCCAGTCAGCCCATGGGGAGATGATGTGTCTTGAAGTTCTGATTGGATCGGCTATGAGGACCGAGCATGTGAACCTTTGCTTGAAATATGGCTTACAAGTGGGAGGAGTGCCTCTTTTTGCTCATTTTGTCTGAGGGCCAGGCCCTGTTTCTGTGCTGGACACAGAGACGGGGAGGAGAGAGAAGGAGGGGCTGCATCTGTGGGGGCTATTTTGCAGCCCGAGACAGAGACAGACCAGCACAGCGAGGCAGAGAGAGAGCTGAAAGGATCAGAACAGATTTAGATTTTAGGTGCTAAACTTTAAATGTCATGCTTTAACTAACTGCTTTTGAAAAGATGTATTTGTCCTATGCATTTATTTCTCTTTATGGGAGATTTTTGCCATTATTAATTATTGATTAGCCTTGCAAGACTTACTCTTTTTTATTAGAAACCCTTTAAGAGCTTTGACTAACAATTTATGCCACATTTCCCTTCCTATATGTGATGCTTATATGTAGACTGTAATATGTTCTGTATTAATCCTATTTTTCCTATTTTTCAATTCTGTAACCTGATTGATATTTGACTAATGAATAAAGAGTCAGGGAACCTTAACTTTTGACTTAAAAATAAAACCCTTTAAAATAACTCACCACTCTCATTATTGCCTTAAATATTGTTTGCATTTAGTTTTCATATTTATGTAAAGTCTCCTGTTTGGTGAAACACGGTCATCAAAAGGTCCATCATTTCACCCTTTACAGCGGTAAACAATAGGTAATGAGGTTTTGAATAGGGAAATTACCAGGTAATTACCGCTGGATCAGGTCACTATTTAAATCTATGAGACTTGGGTAAAATGCATGAAGTTCGACACACCCATAAAGGTTGCTTTTTTTCTGCCTCGTGAAAAACATTGCATGTTGCATGGATTAGGGGGAAAGGTGGTAAAATAAGGATTTACTACTACAAAATGGGTGGGTTGAGGGAAATTGAATGAGCTACTGACATGCAGGCTTAAGTGTGCTCAGCCTTTACCTTGTTTAACATGGACTGCTTCTTCAACCCCAACCTTAGATGGCCTGTAAATGGCACACCATGTAACTTTTAAAATGTAGAATTACACTTCTCTCCAGACATAGGCTATTTCCATGCTATCGACCTACTCGTGTACACCCAGTAACTCTATGCTATATATGACTACGGTGTTATCACAAATATGATCAATAAGCACTCTTTCTATGGAAAGACTTCCCTAACACTACAAAGTGGCAGCTGCCACTTGGAAAAGCAGAGGACTGACTTTATGACAATTTATTTTTCTTGTCCAGCTGATCATAGATATTAACTCAATCCATAGAAGGCAAACTAAATAATTGCAAGGGTGTTTCTTAACAGCCAGAACTTGAACACTCAAAAGACAGTCTGGACAGCCTTGAAAAGAGCATTCAGCTAATATTTGCATATAAAGTACATAATACCACAATATAAATGGCTTCATAAAATAAGAATACATTAAACGCTTCAGGCATGAAGAGCATTAGAATTATCTTTCCATAAAATGCCGATTTAGCAGCCTAAGAACTTTCTTTGAAGTTTGAATACATCTTCAGTCATAAATACTTAATCTCACAAGGAACATTCATAAAATGGTGATCCTTGAAATCTGACAGAAATATAAGTCACAACGTAAAAAAGAGGTGTAAATCTCTTCCAAATTAAAACATAATGTTGTTCAGCATGAAATTCAAAGTCAGTCCAGTGTTGCATTCTAAGTGTTTTCCTTTTATAGACATACACATTGGCATAGGACAATCAAAATGGCCAATGGAGATCTGCCAGGGCCGACAGCCTCACTTCACTGGTTAGCTGATAAAACATATGCAACCATCAGCGTTTAAACTTGGTTAAACAAAACAAGCCAAGCATAGTTCAGATGCTTGGAATTCCTGTGCATCCTTACCTTGCCGAGTCCAGAGCACGGTTAAAATCAAAATGTTGCTCATCACAGTTCGGACTTTCAAACCTATGACATCTTTTCTGCGACCTAAGCCATGTTTTAAAATGAAATGCTGTGCAGAGTCATCTATCTTCAGCTATAACACGTCCAGAGTCAGGACAGAATTAGAATCACTGCAGGCACTTTCTGAAGAGGTTACCACTTTCAAAGGAAGGATTAAAATGATTAACCTGTGTGATGGGTAAGGCACTTCTCTTGTGGATTTTATATACATATTTTCCAGAGCTTTCATGAATGGACACAATGCACTCATAGAAAGTATTTACCCTCACAAGCTCAATGTCTTAAGAGTACCTCATGTTGACCATTGCATCTAGATGTACATAGGTTGCAGCAGTTAATAATGAGTGCTTTACTCAAGATGACTTGTTGGAGAACATTTATTGAAACTGATTATGTATATGTTGATTGAATAATGCACAATGACTCTGCCTGTCATGCAGACAATGTAATCAATTCCTTAAGTCGAATTATACACTGGTAAGTAAAAAGGAGCGTCACAAACTCCCAGGTTACACATCTTCTAAGACTCTGAGATAGATCTCAGGTAAAATATCCCTTTTGAGGAGTTTTGGGATTTTATTAGGAATATATTTAAAGTGCTTGGAAGGCAAAGTGGACTAGGTTTGGTAGAACTTTCAGAAAAGTAAATATTATTTCTTTCTTTTGTTGTCACTGAGCACTCTTGTACATTTAGGATCTGTATTATAAAAGGATTTAGGATAAAGAGGGCCTGATCGAGCAAAAAGAGGTCCGCCATTTAGAAAACAAAAGGTTCGCCATTTAGTAAAGTCGAAGAAATGGAGAACCATGCAGGCCGCTGAAACCTCCAATTTATTAGTATTCCGGAGGGGAGGGAGTCATAGGAGCCTATGCAGTGTGTATCCTAGCTGATGGATTCACTGGTCACAAAGCAGCCAATCTGACCATCATGAGGGCACATACAGTCCTAATTAAAATAAATGTGTATCAACCTGCACACCTATCGCATAACAATATACCTTGATTAATCTATGTAAAAAATATATTTGCTATGCGTGCAACTGTGATTCAAGGATCTGCCAGTAAACCCTGAAACAATACAGTCAACAGTGGGATACGGAGGAACTCCTTGCCTGCTCACAGTGCACAGCTAAAGTCCCTAAGGTTTTTTTTTTGTTTTTAACATACTTTATTGAAGACCTTGACATCACATCCAATGCAAAGATTATTACAGAAGGTCATTTGTTTTTTATACAGTTTCAACAGTAATATTGCATGAATCCACCGTCCAGTATTCGAATATCATGACAGAAAATGAACTTCATGTACTATCGAATAATATCTAAGATTTTTGATAATCGTGAAGTAGTGTCGCATAAATATCATGAACTTAAAGCCTATAGATATTTCCAGTTAACCAAAGAAACCTATCTATGCCCCCACCCTGCCTATCCCACCCAACCCGTACTCCTGCTAATTCTAATAATAGCCTAAGGGAGCTAGTAGGGTATGGCTAGAGGACCTATATTACCCATGTAGTGTTGTAGGTAGCTCAGGGTTTGGGAGATTCGAGGCAGGCGATCACAAAGCCGCATTGTGAGTCACAGTGTAGGGTTACACATTGGGGGTATTAAATCAAGTAGTTCGAAGTCATGTAACATAATATCCCATGCCATGGAGACGGGGTGTGTCCGTAACCCTTGCTCTTCCTCCCTCCGAAGGGCGCCTTTCCCCATTGTATCATGTCGTCTTGCCAGTTGGATAATGTCGGGCACCTGGGGGATTTCCACCTCATTGTAATGGCTCGTATTGCCAGTATGAGGGCCAAATCCTAGAATCTTAATTGTACTTTCTGCGGACTTGTACGTTTACGAAGGCCCAAGAGGCAATCCAGGGCGCCGTCTGAGACAGATAGGTGTGTGACCTCGTCTAGGGATTGACAAACACCTCTCCAGTAGTCCTGGAGGCGGGGGCAGGAGCATAGCATATGAAGGAAGTCTGCCTCGTCCCCTTTACAACGGGGGCAGCAGTGATGTGCCTCAGGGAACATGCGGTGGATCCTCTGTGGGGTGAGGTGTGACCTATGGAGAACCATTGTCTGTATACATTTTAGTCTGGTGTTAGGGGAAACTCTTTTAGAGTGTTCAAGGATGCACTTCCAAGCCTTATCCGTGATTTCTGTATTAGTATCCTCGGACCATTTTGTTCTAAGGGATGTAAGTGGGATTGCGGCGTGTGCACGTATACCCGTATATATCCATCTAACTAGATGTCCCCCATTCCCCATATAATATAGGAGGTGAACCAAGTTATGCTGTGGAGGTTCTCTACGTTGCGGGGCCCATGTATTGCTGATGTAATGGGAGACCGTAGTGTGTAATAGATATAAACGTGGTGGTGCCCCTGTAGACTGTAAAAAGAAGTTGTGGTCAAGTAGATTGCCCTCCCCAAAGAAAGCCCCGACATCTTCTACTCCCGTCTCTATCCAGGCACGGATCCTGGTCTTCGTAAGCCTAAGTCCCTAAGGTTCCTACTTTGGATTTTCAAAACTTCAATGACTTCAATCAAACAAATGAAACTTTACTCAAAATGGTAAATCAACCCAAATTATTTCATGACAAGCTGTGTGTCTGAGCGATTTCAATGTCAATGAGATATGTGAGGTAAGGTACTGCTTATTAAATTCTTGCAACTGCTATAAAAGTTGGGTTTCATTTGGTAGCTTGGCAATCCTAGTGATATGCTCTTACCCATATAATAGGAATCTATCATCCATTTCGAGGTACTTTTTCACTCATTGTTGGGAGTTGGAATTTTGGCATGGCATGTCGTTAAATCACGAGGACGACCTCACGTCAGATTTTGAAGACATATGTTTTGTACATATTTCGTCGACATTGAAATCGCTCAGACACATAGCTTGTCATAGAATAATTTGGGTTGATTTACCATTTTGAGTAAAGTTTCATTTGTTTGATTGAAGTCATTGAAGTTTTGAAATTCCAAAGTAGAAACCTTAGGGACTTTAGCTGTGCACTGTGAGCAGGAACGGAGTTCCTCCGTATCCCACTGTTGGCACATAGAGTCTGCCAGCGGACATGAAATATCCACGAACAATCCTCGTCAACTTATCAGATTTTCATATTAAAGAACGGATCTTTTCTGCTGCGATTCATAAGACGTTTTATTTGATCGAGGACAATGTTCGTATGAGGATATTTTCGGATCTTTCCATCACAGCGGCACAACAATCAAAATCCTTTCAAGGGCTGACTAGAGAATTGAAATTTTTGGGAGTGCAAGCAGCAATAGTACCGCAGACTAAGTTGAAGATTTTTGCCAGTGGCCAATTTCATTTGTTCTCAGTAGTCAAGGAGGCCCAGGCCTTTCATTCCAAGAAGTTGAAAACTTAGAACTGTGCTTACGTAGAAGTTGCATGGGTTCATTCAGCTTCTAGTTCTTTATTTCTTTCTTTTTTGCCTTATTTCACACCCCTATTTTGTTTTGTTATTTTGGGGTAGCAAGGTGGTATACGGGGGATGCCAGGTGCAGAACCATGGCACCAGTCAAGGGTAGGGTGCCTCGGGGGAGGGCTATCCCTGGATCCAAGGATTGGGGGGTACGGGGTATGGAGGTAGGGGTGTTCAAGCAGTTGTAAAAAAGAGCAGGGTGAGAGAGGGGGACGATCAGAAAAACCTCGGGTTAAGAGGAAACATGACTAGGGAATGTCAGCAGGCCATGGGTGCCCCTTCTTGATGTTTAAATAAAATTCTAGCTGAAGTGATCCTGCAAAGTATGGGCGTCTTAGCAGGGAAGTCTAGTTTACCAGGTTTTAATGGTACAGCATGTAAAACTCATCACATGTAATGAGAATGGTCTTGTGAACCAGCAAAAGGGGGGTACCTTGATGAAGTGGTTAGCTCCTGTTACTCCTGAGGTAATTTTCCTTCAGGAAACACATTTAAGAGTAATACCCACAAACTTTCTATCCTGCAAAGTATTCGCAGGCATATTTCGCATAGGCTGGATTTGTGATGCAGGGGGTGGTTCCAGAGCTGCAGCAGAACAGGTACAGTAGAAAAGTACGGCCTTGACGAGAGTATGACTACAGACCGTAATTCCCGTCGGTGAAACCATGAAGCATTGGCTTTAGATTTAATATAAATTTTAAGAATACAAGTCCAGGTGGTATTAACTATTTATGCCCCTGTGTAAGCACTCGCAAATGATGCACTTTTGAAAGTTGTAATTAGTAGAACAATTGTAGGAGTGGAACTAGGAATCAGACATTTAATACGCTAGGTCCTGAAGAATAGCCGAGAGGGGTAGGCTAGACACATGTCGACCATTAGGTATTCGGAACATTTATTCCATGAAACCTAATCTTTTCCTCTGTTTTTAAGCATACCGACTAGGGGTCGGAATAAAATAAAATTACCCGTTAGCCAGGTATTAAAAAAAAAAACACCTTTCTTTACTTCACCCCTTCCCTGCAGAATAACCTGCCTCTCATAGTCAAAAACTCAGTGCACCCGCGTAGTTCGTCCTGTCGCAGCACGCCACATTCCATAGTGGAACGGGAAGGACCCTATGATGAAGCATGCCACCAAGGTGTAACCCTGGTGGGTGAGGGTTTTGCGCAAAATTTTATGTTTTTCCCATGTGAAGGAACGATATTTCACCATGGTAGATTAAACACAGGCTCTGAAGCAAATTTATAATCTTGCAATCTCTGCCGAGGGACCGTTAGGGATGGGTGGATATTTTAATTTTATAGAAGATCTTACTCTAGACACCTCGAATAAAACTAAGAGGCAGCTGAAACCTAAGGCAGCAAAACATTTAAATATAATTAAGCAAGATCTTGCCCTGGTGGATCCTGGGCGTCTCAATTATCCCAATTTCACACAAAATGCTAGTAATTCTCCTAGGTTTGGGACGGCTTCACGATTAGATTGTTTTCTTCTGACAAAACTATTGAAAAGAGGAAGAGTAGATACAATGACCAATCCCTTTTCAGATCACTCAAAAGTTTCTCTCATAATAATGTTTGAATCGCCACAGAGCAAGAGTTCAAGGTTGCAATTCGATAAATTCCTGCTCACAGATCAAACTTGGTTAAGTGAAACAAGGCATTTTATTCATGATTTTTTTTAAATAAATGCTAATACTGCTCCCATTTTTACAATATGGGAAGCGTTTAAGGCTGCATTTAGGGGACAGGTGATATCGTACAAAGCCAATTTATCTAAGATCCGGTCTCCTTTCAACAGAAGCTCTATTAGGCGAGTCGGCATGTAGGGAAATATCTGGCATGGTCGACTAAAACTCAGAAGAGTAGGCAATTAATCACCCATGTCAGAGACGTAGCTCCAGGGGTCTTGGAAGCTGATAACAAAGGGTTAGCTGAGGTATTTCTCCATCACTATAGACAAATCGCCGAAAGAATTGAGATGACTGCAGTGCAGGACCACGAGTTAGCACAGACTCAGTGCAGATTTCGCAAGTCTCTAACGCCCAAAAAGCCGCCCTCATTAAGAGAATATAGCTCTGTGAAGTTGCTGCTGCCATTAAAACAAGCATTGGCATATAGGTCTCGCCTTTGGGACCTCATAAGTGTTTAGCCATGCAGCACATTTTCCTGGGTGTTGTGCAGGCAGAAATTGAAGAGCTATACAACTGCTACACACTAGTTCAAGTAGTCTGATTTAGAAATATATGCTTGCAAATGGGAGGATGAAACAGGAGGCGGGACAAACTAGTTTCTAAAAACAGAGGGTGGTAGCTGATGTTGGAGAGCATCACAAAAAGGAAGCTCTCAGATCTGGAAGGGCCTGCTGGCATAGCAGCTCGGTGCGGTGGGGTCCTCTAAAGGGATCTGGGGCAGGGATGACAGAAGGGGTAACAAAGAGCAGCAGCTGATATCCCTAGCTTGCCCTTTGCTACCCCTTTACTACCGGGGTCTCATCAGCCATTAAGGAGCTCCAGAAATAGAAGAAAACAGGACACATACCCTGGATTAGGAGTGCCGTGGTTAATTGTGACACATGAAAACGTTCACTGTCGGTACAAATTGTCTGCACCCTCTGAGTTTTTACTAAATATATTAGCAGGTCACTCCTGCTGATATTTAACAGGTGAAAAGGTCAGTTAACTAGCAGATGTTGATTTTTGGTGTGGAAAGCAGCAAAACGCTCATTATTTCCCAATGCAATGAGGAAATCTGGTATTAGGTGCTCGCTATAGTACCCATTAAATTCCCACCATGGGGAATCAATATTTAATGGGTGTGATAAATAGCACCTGTTACCTAGCTAGCCAGCTCATAACTAAGGCCTCAGACCCCAGTTTACTTTCTATAGTTTTCACTTGTTGCCCTTTCACTAAACCCTCGGTAGAAAACTGTCGAGGGGCTAGCAGTGGGGCAGATCGTGATACCATCAGGAGGTCAAGGGTGCGAATGGTGGGACTTGCTGGTTGCAGGTTTAGCCCTGCGTCATCTCAACTAGTCCACTAACATCATGTCGGAGGAGAGAGCAGGAAAAGCCAGATATTCATCCTTATCCAGCCTTCTGACACATTCATATACCAGCACCATCTTACAGTGAGACATAGGGGAAAGAAAATAGCATAGCATAGAAGGAGACGAGAAAGGATGAGAAAGAAAAGAGGGGAATAAGAAAACAGAAGGAAGAAGAGGGAACACGAGGACAAATGTATGAGACCAAAACGTGAGAGAAGAAAAAAGAAATGGAGAGAAAGGTGAATTTAAGGCAGGGGTCCAGCAGGGGCTAAGGGAGGGAGAACGATGGAAGGCAAGGAGGGAAAAAGAAAGAGGAGACAGTGAGAGTGAAAATTACAGCATGGAAAAGAGTGGAGTAGACAGGAAGAGGGGCTAAAAGAAGATGCAAAGAAAAGACCAAAATGAAGAAAAAGAAGATGCAAAGAAAAAAGACAAAATGAAGAAAAGAGAAAAGTAATGACAGTGGCAAGCGTGAGACACTGGGGGAGCAGAGCAGAGGAAGAGAGGGGAGAAACATAATAGTGGACAAGGGTGGAGATCAATAATGTCGGTTTAAATGAGATGCCTGTGAAAAAAGGGTAACCAGGCAGGAAAGAGATAAGAGTGAGGTTGTGATGGAGACAATAAGTTAAAGAAAGGGAGAACGGGCCTAAAGGACATAAGGAAAATGAGAAAGGTGTTGACGATGGATTGAAGAGAAGAGAGGAGGGGAGGAGGTAGAAGACACGAGGAAGTGAAGTGAATTGGATATACAAAGAAAGAAGCTGGAGGAGAGAGGGGGTAGGAGGAGGAGAGAGGGGGTAGGTGGAGGAGGGAAATGAGTAGGTGGGTGCGAGCTGTGAGAATACGAAGGTAGGTGAAGAGAGAATGGGCAGATCATGGAATTATTAGACAAGGAGGCAAAGCAGAGAATGAAGGGGAGAGCAGGCGACAAAGAAAGAGAGGAAGGACGAGAAAGAGAGCTTTGAAGTGTAGTGATCGCGTAATGGCCTTTAGGAAAAGGGTATCTGGAAAGAAATAAACCAGAGTGAATGGACCAGGAAGGGAGAGGACGGGAGCCAGGTGGAGAGACATTGGTGTAGCTTCCATTGGTGCAGCAGGTGCAGTGGCACCGGAGCCCAGAAGCAATAACGGTCCACTAGACCATCATTATTGCTGCACTTCACAGTTCAAACGGCGACCAGGGGCCTGTTTTCTCTCTTGCACTAGGGCCCATGACACACCTGATACGCCACTGTGGAGGAAGGGACTGGGAAACTGGTAGAATGGCAGGAGAAGGCATGGTGTAGCTTGGTAACTCGAGCGGATGTGTGACTGGCGTGAGACGGAGGCGCGCGCGCACAGGATGGATGAGAGGTCAGGTTATGCGTGGGGGAGGCATTGGCGAAGTTGAGTGGAAGCTCAGAGCGAGGGTGGGGTGGGTGCGCGGGAATATGGAGTGTGTGTGTGTGTGTGTGCATGTGGAGAAGGGGATAGCGGGGGATGGAATTCAGTGTATGTGCATGCGTGCGTGCTCGCGCACACACACCTACGCACCTGTCCGGCCACAAAGAAGAGCTGGGGACCGATACAAGAAATGCTGAGAGGTGCCCGAAGGGGGCAGTTCAAAAGTCCAGCGACGAGGACAGACATGGCGGAGTCCGGCTCCCCCCTCAGTAGATGGGGGCAGACTGGGAAATAAAGAGTACCCCTGTCTCACTATGTGCGCCTTCTTCCTACACATAGCGCCGCACTACACGAGACATATCAATGAAGAACCAGAGACTAGAAGCCTCTAAGCACCAATTGCAACCAACAACAAGGGGAAAGGGTTAACAACCTGCACATGCCGCCGCTGGAGTAAAGAGAGGCAGGCAGCAGGAGAGTGCTGGTGCTGGGGTGGTGGGGGGAGGTGGGGGTCACAGTGCGAGGTCTCAGCCTTGAGAAATCCACAGCTGTATGTGTGCTTGGGGAGTAGGTGAGGGCTCGAGTGCAAGGAGGTGGGGGGAAAGTCACAAACAAACAGGCAGCAACGAGCGCGATAATTGCTAACAGATGGTGCTGCTCGCTCCCGCAAGGGAAACGCCAAACGTGCACGCGTTGCTATTGGAAGCAATGCAAAGCATGCACGTTTTTGGGGAAAAAAGCGGATCGATTCCAAGAGGCCCCCTCCTAAGCAGGGCATGTGCGCTGTGTAGGCGAGACCTAAACATGGTTAATGCAAAAGCCAGTGAGAGTAACGGTATTCCCCCCAAAGTTTATAAAGTGTTCAAAAAAGAGCTGTTCCCTTTTTTAATGATTCTTTTTAATCAAATTAAGGATAGGAGGCCCATACCAAAGAATTTCAAAGAATCAGTGATAGTGAGTTTTCACAAAAGAGACAAGGAAGAACCTGTTAGATCCCTATTCCTACCGTCCTATAACCTTATTGAATGTTGATTTCCTTTTTAAACAAATTGTATTGATTTGCAATAAGACAGCGAAAACAACTCGCAGGGACATGTGGACAGCATGATGTCCGTCTCAGTGTGCAACACAGTAGTACACAAAAGTACATTACAAGCCTTCAGAATCGATTGCCAGTCCATCTGGTGGGGGAATATGGGCATGCACAACTGGGGCCCGTGCCCGTCCTCAGCTCTGGATCCTATAGTGCATATTGGCACACTCTGTGGGCCCTACTGCCAGCCTGGTGATACTGCACTAGTACCATCCGCTAACCCCCCCCCCCACACCCCCACCCCTCCGTCCCCCCAACTCCCTCTACTCCCTCCAAACAAGCTTATTGAATGTTGATTATAAATTGCTTATGAAGGTTTAGGCAGAACGAATTGCACCGTGTGCTCAACAGTTGATACTTTAGGATCAGAGTGGGTTCTGCCCAAAAGAACGATGCCCGCTATTACCTATTTTTTAAACACGCCATTGATTATTTTGCAGTTAACAAGTAAAAGGCGGTAATAATAATGATGGACGCAGAAAAGGCGTTCAGCCTTGTTCACTGGAAAGCGGTGTTTTTCATTTTGGCAAAATTTAGATTTCTGCCCCCAATCATTAACATGCTCGGGTAGCTTTATAACGGGGGGGCAGAGGCTAAGGTTATTATTAATATGTAGGAGGTTGGAGCTGTACAGAAAAAGAGTGGTACCCATCAGGAATGCTCATTGTCCCTGCTTCTTTTTACCTTTTTTATCGAACCTGCAGCGGTCAGGATCCGCACTAATCCATCAATTTAGCCACCTATAGGTGGGATGGCGAAAATTGTTTGAGGATGATGTGATTTTATATGTAAAGGCTGATAGCTCAAATGTCCAGAATGCTCTCAATTAAATTACTGCTTCTACATGCATAGGTGCCTACAAAGTCATACACGCGAAAACGGAGCTCGTTTTGTTTAATTCAATGTGGTCTGAGCTCCCTGCCTGCTTGCAGATGGTTTTGCAACTTCCTATTAGATACATAGGAATCTATGTTACAAATAAGTTCTCTTAACTATTCCAGCTAAACTACGGGCCATTCTTACTAAGGTAATAAAGTTATTAGAGAGGTGGACTCTTCTGCCCCTGTCGCTAATTTAATTAAAATTCCCAATACGTATTTTGATGAATGCAATACCATGATTAGACGTTTTATATGGTCTACAAAACATCCTAGAGTGAAAATGTCTACTTTGCAACTCGAGGTAACCCAGGGAGGGTTAGAGCTACCGCGCCTGTAGACCTACTACCAGGCCGCTTTGCTTGATTCTATGGCTCAATTTGTAGCAGCATCCCCAGCGTCTGATCATTTTCGATTGGATCTAATGATTATGGAAAGTGAAATAACACTACCATTCTTTTGAGAACTGCAAAACTTTCTAAGAAAAATGGTATAAGATAGTGCTCGCTTTATCTTCACGTATTCAGGTATGTGTTAAATCCTGGGGTGTCCCGAGTTGCCTTGCCTATACCCCAATAGAAGACTGTGAGATTTAGGGTCTGGCACTATCTAAAGGAACTCTACAGCTATGGTACGCAATGGGGTTTGAGAAATTGGGGGACTTTTACAATGGTCCAAATCTGATTTCATGGGACTCCATAAACCAACAATTTGGTTATCAGAATTTGTTATCCCGTTTTAGTTTCTATCAAATTAAATTGATGGTAATGAACGAAGCCTCTCGTTTGATAGTTCATCGTATAAATGAAATCGTGTTATCTGGAGTGTAGAACTGGTATCACATGCAATGCCATCATATCAATCAGAAACTATTACCTGATCTGCTGCAAAAGATCTTCCAGGAAACTCATAGCAGGTTGTATAGTAAAGAATGTCAGTTTTTAAGGGCCCGATTATGACGTTGGGGGTGCGGTGCCGAGTCTGCCCTGCCATCGCACCGCTAAAACCGTGGTCAGACCACAAGGCAGATTAGGAGTTTTCTCCTTTCTGGTGGGCTGGTTTTTGGCATTCCCACTGCGGTACCTTAGAAAATGGGCAGCGCAATGGGAACGCCAAAAACAGTTCCTGCACAGAATTGACTGAAAATTCCATGCCCTGCAGGAGTTGGAGCGCATGCACACAGGGGGGCACATCTTCTGCCCCCCTGTGTGTATCCTCAAGCGGAGGTGGCACAGGGGGGCCTGCAGGTCCCCTTTTGTTTCCTTTTTATCACAACTGTGGGTTGCACCACCAAACTCAAGATCCAAAGAATAATTTGGTTCATCCAATGTTGTTATTATTAAGTTTCTTTATTCTTCTTTTTTGATAAAAAAAACATCAAGCAGCCAACGCGTTTCATCCTACTTGAAAGGACTTCATCAGGGCTCATTCATTGATATGGGTTTTAAGTTTATTACTCTGGTTTGAAAAACAATTACGTTGCGAAGTTCAAACTGTCTGTAACTCTGCAGTCGGAGAGTACCCTCTATATCCAAGGTAAGTCAAAAGTGATTGCCTCCTGTGCTATTGGAGTTTTCAACCTCGGGACGCCAGAAATCAACGTCTTAGTCCATGCGCATGGACTAAGACGTGGATTGCTGCCATCCCGAGCCAATCACTTTTGACTTACCTTGGCTATAGAGGGTACAGTTCGACTGCGGAGTTACAGACCGTTTGAACTTCACAACGTAATTGTTTTTCAAACCAGAGTAATAAACTTGAAACCCATATCACTGGTATATCAGCTATCTGCTGCTATTGTATATGGCATTGAATTGTCTGTACCTGTGCACTTTCATACTGGTACTGCTGCCATTAATAATGATATGTGGGGTAGGCAGTATTAATTTGATTTTGATAACATTTTCTAATGATGGCAGTGATGGTTAAATGGTTATTTTGGAACAAGTTTGTTTTTGCTCTCATCTTGCTTAATCTCACTCCCCATTTTTAGAGGGGTTATATGCTACAGGAAATGTATTTTATTCACTTTGAATTCGCACTGTTTGCACTCTTGCACTTTTGTATCAGCTATCAATGCTATTGCATATGGCATCATACTGTTTGCACTTTTATAAGGGGTAATTGCTGCTATCAATAATGATCTTTTGGGTAGACAGTATTCATTTGATCCTAATAATGTTTTCTAACGATGGTAATGATGGTTATATGTTTACTATCTAACAGATTTTTGTTCTCATCCAGCTCAATAAAAAATGTATTTAAAAAAAGATTTTGTGTTCAGGTAGGTTTAGGGTAGTAGGCAAAGAAAAGAATTGGTCCAGCCTAGATGAGTGTATCCATCTGCGTAAAGGTACAAGAAACACATTCCAAAGTAGGCATATACATCCCAATATTCAGCTACAAACAGAAACAACAAATAAAGTTAGATGTCTTTGTGGTCCTTCTTTTCAGTTAATCCCAAAAAGAATTTGGTTAACATTTTTACTGGTTTTGCATAGTATGAGAAGCGGTACATAACATTAAAATAGTGCCGTCAGCGCCATTTACAATAATCATTGGGGTGTCTTGCCCGGTTATTGATCCACGTATAATGTTGTGCCAGTCAAACCCTGTCCATAATAGTCCTTCCATTTGCACCAGATCCATGCATGTTTCTGCGAGCAGCCTGCAGCAGTGTAAATAGACTCCTCAAACTTTGCACACCAGTCTACTTTTGCACAACTGTTCAGGGAGAGTGGGGGGGATGGCCGATTAATGTGCTATTTGGCCACTATAGTCGCCATCCCGATCAGGGAGCGGTCTCTCCGGCTGTCCTCCACATCGTCAAAAATTTCAAGTAGGACCAGTTTCGGCGGAAGGTTAATGAGGGATTCCAGGGTACGGGTGAGGATGTCCATATTTCGCTGCCAGTTGGAGGCCATTGGTGGGCATTGCCATACCACTTGATAAAAGTCTACAACGGGACATGGACAGTGGGAACATTTCAGGCTTGAGATCCGCCCTGCAGGCTAGAGCCTTCGCAGGGTGAGGTATGTAGTGTGTAGAGAGGGTCCAGTCCGCAACCTCCAGTCGAACCTCTGCTTCAGGGATGGTAATTTGTTGGGGGCATGTATGACCAGTATGCAGTAAATTTGGGATAAGCCCCTTTTCCCCAGTTTACCTATCAGTAGCTTTGCTTCCAGGGGTTATGGCCAGGAAGTCTGACCAATCAAGGTTTATACGCATGTTGAGTGTGGCGTAGTTGCAGGTATTTATGGAACTGGGCCTTGGACGGAAGAATTGTGTTTGTAGGTCTTGGAAGGAGCTGAGTGTATCTCCCGACCAGATGTCCCCAACGGTAGAGATACAAATTCTATCCCATTTGAAAAAACCCTTAATTTGTACTGAGCGTGTGAGATGCCGGCCTTGCCACAGTGGAGCCTGCTGGGTCAGTGTTTTCCCCAGCCCGCTTCTCATGAGTCCTCCTGATAGCATCTTAAGACAACTTTGGTGATGTTGGGGAGTTCAAGTATGATTGGCCAGTCATACAGGATTCCCATCACTCAGTCAAGGCCTAGTAGTGAGAGCTCAGCTCGGTAGGTCGGGTCGTTTCAGCTTCCTGTCTTTACCAACAAGCAGATGTGCTGCTCTGCAGTAGAGCTAGACGTCTGCCATGCCGATTCCACCATCGCAGACGGACCTCCTGCATTTCTTACGTGAGGAGAATTGTTGGACCATAAGAAGGATCAGATCATGGCTGACAAGTTGCGAACCCAGCTGTGTGGGATATGGAGGGGGATGTTTTGGAACACATATAGTTATCGGGTGAGAATCATCATTTTGAATAAGGCCACTTTCCTTAATTTCCACAGAGGCAATGACGCCCTTCCTTGTAAACTAGTTTTCACGGTTCCCTTGAGGGGGGTCAAGTTAAGGTTCCAGGTGACTGCAGATTCACTGGAGATATCAATCCCGAGGTAGTTAAAGCTTGTGTGTTGTACGGTTATGGCAGTATGCCATGTTGCAGCCATATCCCCTCCTCGAAGTGGAACCAACAGTGATTTACTCTGGTTGGCCCAGATGCCCGATGCCTTTTCATGCAGCTCCAATATTTTGATACATTGTGGACTCAAGGTCCGTGGATCAAGGAAAGAACAAGCAGGATTTTGTCCACAAATAGGGCTATGCCGGTTTTTTGTACTGTCCACCCAGTACTAGCCTGAGACACGGGCATCGCACCACAGCATCTGTACTAGAGGTTTGATTAAAAAGGGCTTAAAGGATTGGTGAGAGTGGAGTCCCCTGTGTAGTTCCCCGGTGAATGGGAAAGGGGTCCAACAGCACTCAGAGTATAGTAGCGCAATATATCTGCTTAGCCTAGGACCCAGTCCCATTTTCTCAAATACCTGAGACAAGAAGGACCTATGTACCATATCAAAGGCTTTTTCGATGCCAAGGAGAAGGAGAGCAAGACGATCCTTCAGTCCTTCGAACAGGCCTTGGCTGCATGAATAGAGGGAATGCAGAACTGCGGCCTGGCATGAAGCAGCATTGGTCAAGGTGGATCAGTTTGGGCAGTATTGGACGAAGTGTATTGGCTAGGAGCTTGGTGAATATCTTAACTTCGGCATTAATCAGGGATATTGGCCTATAAGAAGCGAAACGTTTGTTGGATAGGCCTGGTTTAGAAATAACTACGATGGTGGCCATGTCTATCTCTGGGGCAAAATGGTCTCTATCTGCCGCATTGGTATATAGATTGAGTAGATTGGGTGCAATCAGCTCTGCATACTTGCAGTAGTATCCTGTCGGGAATTCGACTGGGCCCGGCGCCTTCCCACGTTCAGTTCCTGTATTGCATCCCCGATCTCTTCTTCTGTGTTCGCCGAGGGCCATTCGGTCAACCCAGGAGAGCGTCTCAAGTGATATATCATCAAGGATTGCTTTCTCCAGCTCACATATTGGCACGCGCATACAGTGATCCATAGTATGCAGCAAAGACCACCACTATCTCAGAGGAGCTACTTGTTTCAGAGTTATGTACATCTAGTATTCCGGGGATGATTCAGGAGGTCACATTCCTGTTGGCCAGCAACTATAACAGCTTCCCCAACTTATTGCTGCACCCGTATACTTTTTGCAAGGAGGCTCTCCAACATTTGCGGACCTCCTCATTGGCTGCCTGTCGGAGGGTTGTCTCCAATAGAGTTAATCATCAGGCTATGGTTTCTGTCGGGCGTCTGATGCCCTGTTACTCAAGGTCTGGGATGCGGGTTTCAAGGGCCGTCATAGGACCTGATTATGATGTTGGGTGGCCGGATCACCAACAGGCCAGTGGAGGCGGTCCAACCGCTGACATCCATTCGGTCTGACTGCCGTATTTTGATACTGGCGGTCTGACCCTAATCTGTCTTAGGCAAGACCGTCTGCTGCACTAGGATCATAGATACCGATGGGGTGGCGGTCGAGGCAGAGTCCCTGAATGGCGGCGATGTCGAGGCAGGCACCGCCGTCGGGATTACAATATCCCTTTCCGACTGCCTTTTCATAACGGGCATCCTCCCATGAAAAGGTTGTCAGAAGGGGTAATGTGGAGTCCAAAACAGGGCACCCTGCCATCGTAGGCCTCAGAAAAGTGGCCCTGGGGGCACATGCAGTGCCGCCCACTCACCTCTGTGAACCATGTGCCATGTATGACATGGTGCAAGGCACACTGTGCATGGATGTGCAGGAGGTGCTAATGTTGTAGGCATGTGCTGTGGCCCTTTCCCATGGTTCTGATGCATTTTTGACCATCAGCCCGGTGGTTGCATCGAAATACAGCAGTCAGACTGCCCGCATGCCTGTCGGCGGTGTGCTGACCACCGCAATAGTGGCCAGCGGTCTGAAATTATGCCAATGGTTTGGACTTTCTCCTTCTCTACATGTTGGTATGTAGCACTTGGCAATCCCTCTACAGGTGGCTTTGCCTGCTGCCAACAGCACGCTTGGCGAGTCCACCGTGCCTTGGTTTGTATTAAAAAGAAATTCTCTATTTCAGCTAAGAGAAATTCTCCACATTTCTCGTATTTCAGGTGCCAGGCCACAAAGGTCTCAAGACCCCTTCATTGGCACCCACGGTTACCGTCACTGGGGTGTGGTCGGAGATGCCTCTGGGGTGTATGTAGACTGAGGTAATTTTTAGCATGTCAGTCGCCGTGAGCAGGATGAGGTCTATGCATAAGAGTAGTTGTGTGGGTATACCCCTCGGCTCGAGGATGGCAAGTCCTCTAGATGTCACATAGGCCAAGAGTGTCCATCTAGTCCTTAGGTTTTTTGGCTCCTCTCAGGCAGTGAGACTGGGGCCTGAAGGTATGTAAGTCAGGGTTTGGGAGTGGAGTGGAGTTAAAATTGCCTCCCACCACTGTCGTCCTCCGGGCATTCTAGAGATGGTTGTTGACAGGCTGTCAAGAGTTATAAATGGCATATAGGGTGGTACATAAACACTAAGGGCCTTATTATGACTATGGCGCTTCATCAGGCTGCCGTAGCCAGGGTGGTGGTAGCAGTGCGGCCACCACAGCACCAGCGGTCAAATGGCCCCATTACGACTTTGGTGGTCGAACCACCTTGGCAACACCGCAGCCGCCAGGGTTCAAAGATCCCTGGCAGAGTTGTGGTGGTCTTGAGGCCGCAATGTGCTTGCCGGGGGGTCCATGAAAAGTGTGTTTGTGAGAAAACAAATGCCGCCTGTTGCCTCTGAACCAGAGAATGCATGCAGGGGGGCACATGGTGTGTCCCCTGTCTTCATGTACCCCCAGTTTCTGCAGGGCATGGACTTTAACGTCCATGCCCTGCAGGAACCTGCAATGGCATTCCCATTGTGGTACCTGTTACAGCTCTCCTATGAGCCTTTAAACAGGCACCGCTGTGGGCCAGCCACCGCAGGACAACCCAACCTGGATTGCAGTCTGAATCTGGCAGGCAGTCTAATTATGGCTTTGGCAATACGGGTCCAATCCCGCACCACCAAGGTCATAATAAGGTCCTAAGTAAATTGTAGTGTCTCCCTTCAAGGAATCCCTCCACTTCCACACATCTACACATTGGGTCTGTAATAGTGCCTGTCACCATCATAGGTAGAGTTCTATGGAGGAGCACTACCACTCCCCTGGAACCCTGGGCGAACCCAGAATAGTAAACCCTGAAGTAGCTGAATCTTCTAAGGAAAGGGCAATGTGTGTCCATAAGGTGGGTTTCTTGAAGCATCAGGACCAGAGGCTGGATTTGCTTAGTGTATCTGAGGACCACTGTCCTCTTGATATGGTTCAGGAGGCCGTTGACATTGCATGACATGATAAGTTGTTACATCGTTCTGGGAAATAGGAGCGAAGAGGTGGATGTACTGCAAGTGGAAGCATCCTTGTGTTTGAGTATCCCCTGATCAGGGTGTGGGTTTGCTGACCGCCATCTCAGGGTGGTCTCATGTGTGTGTAGGGTGTAAAAGTGAACAAATAACAATTCCCTCTCACAGCCTAACTCCGCTCTCCCCATACTTACCCCCTAGAAGCATCTGTCGACCCACAATCTTACGATAACAGAACAAGTCAAATAGTTTTCGGGCATGAGAAGGGGCCTCGTCCTATGGTACAAATCTTCTAAGTACAAGACCCTTATAAAGTGTTTCTAGTAGCATCAATAAAACAAGCTCTCACTCTGAAGTGCTGCCAGTCCAGTCCTTGCCTGGCACTAGGGGTGCGCCCCTAGCCCTGGAGGGGTCCCCATCTCGTAGGGTTGTCTGTGTTTGAGTTCGTCGGGATATCTCAGTTTCCCGGGACTGTCTGTACCAGAGTCGATTCCTCAAGTCTCACATTCGTCGGCTCGTACTGGATCTTGCTGCATAGCTAGGTTCACTGGGTTTCTTGTTGGGGCTGTTTTGTTTCAGAATAACAGATCTTTCAAGTCTTTCTTTTCATTTTCTCACTCCCAGGCCACCTCTGGGGTGTCAAAGTAGTAGGTACGGTCCTGGAAGACCACCTTAAGCCTCGCTGGATACATAAAAAAATAATGGACATTCAGGGGTCAGAACTTTTGCTTCACTTTGTCAAAGGATCTCCTCTGTCTCTGGGTTGCACAGATATAGTCAGGGCCACTGGAATTATGCGGCAAGAGTGGGACAAATTATTTGGCAGAGTTGAGTAAATTATGCAGCAAGAAAGGGTAAATTAAGCGGCATAATGTGACACATTTTGTAATGGTGTTACTTCATTATTTTGTTCTTTTTAATCTTGGTAACACTATATGGGCATTGGTTGCACCTCATTAGTACCAGTTTAACACCCACATATAGAAATTAGCAACAGAAAGGTGACCAATCCAGCTTTGCAAAGGGCCTTTTACTGTGTGGCAACACATGTCGCTGCATTTTTTTGTAACTTTTGACTCATTTGAGCTAGAAACAACATTCATTTTTTGTTAAAATCTACAGATTATGCTGCAGTAGATGGATTATGTGGCAAATGCGGCAAATCAATAATTATGATAGGTTGGTGTCGAGGACAGGGAGAGTGACATACTGGCCAAACCGTTTTTCCCATGGGGGGTGTAGCCCTCAGGTACCACATCTCTAAGGGGGGGCTCCCAAGCTCCACACACCAAGAGAAGGGCTCGGACATCTTGGGAGTGGGTAGAATAGAGCGCCTTGGATTAGCTGAATGCCACACTTCACAGGAAATTGTCATCAGGTAGGAGGGAACCAGTGGCCCAGTAGACATATAAGAGGCAGCTCTGGCCCCCAGAACTCAGATCTCACCTGGATTGGAGAAAAGACCCCAAGAAGGACTGCCATGCCAGCCAAGGACCTGGCAAAGAGAGGCAACACTAAAGTTAGATTGCACCTGCTGCTTCTTTGCCTAGCGAAGAGAGGTATGTGCCTGCGATGTCCTGCTTGTGGAGAAGTCATCCCCTGAGCCCAGTCAGAAGCAGAGACCCAAAGAGTCATTTGGCTGAATTCCTGTTTGCAGCATAGGGTCACAAAAGCTGAGAAAGCCTGCTTGGGTAAGTTGGTAGCCCAGATGACCAGAGTGTCGCTCCTCGCTGCAGAACAGTCTGGGACCCCGAGTCACAATGCTCAAAAGTTGCACCCGAGTCTGCTGGATGCGGTAGAGCCATCAGAGTGCAGTTTGGTCACCCAGAGGGAGAGCTATCTCCAGAACCAGGGCACCGCTGCTTTGGCTGTGACCAGAGTCCAGTTGTCCAGTGGCGACTGGATTTTTCTGGACTTTGAGGAACATCCAACCCTGTAGCCAAAAATGCCCCACTAGGGCAATGTAAACTGAGCATTAGCCCCAGACGTCCCTGTCGGCAGCGCAACATCATCAGCATCCTTGAGTATCTTCAGCATCCTATATCCCTGACTTCAGGGCCACTCTACAGAAGTTATTGGCAACTGGCCACTAATGCTGAAACTGGACTGGAGACTGCTTTCCTTTTGAAAGTTACTGTTCCATTGGACTATGGTGGTCCTCCTGACTGGCTCAACGCTGGAGATGGTCACCCAAAGTAATCCTAAGTAACCACATTCATCCTTGATGTCATTTTGTGCTGCAAATGTTTCTGAGGGTCACATTTGTAGAAATTGCTAGTGCCTGTTCGCGGTTGAGTGAAAAGTCTTGATTTGTTGTTTCTTTAATAATCTATATATCGCTGGGACTCTCAGGTGGATCTTTTTCATTTTGGTGTCCATAAAACCATATTAATACAGTTTATTTTTATAAATTGGCGTTGGATTTCTTGAGAGTTGTGTTTCTTTCTTCATCAATTCTTTTGTTGCTGTTTAGATGTTTAACCCTTTTTCCTTGGTTGAAGCCTGACTGCGCGAAGCCACAGCTACCCAGGGTTGAGCTGAGGTTTGACAAATGATCCCTGACTGGTCCTAAGAAGGGTTGGAAGTGTATTATACAGCGAGGTTTCACAGCCACACCATATATCACACCCGATTGCCCCACAGATGTAAATACAAAATATACAGAATATTACAAAGGATTGATTTCTTCTATTTACAGATTACATTATTATTTCACATAAAATGTGTTTTAGTTTTAATATGTAAACATGTTCTAATCACCGATTACCCACCATAATATTGACAAAGAATATTGAATATTGAAAAGTGTGTGGGTCTGTGGGCAGGATCAGAATCCTGCAGGTAAAAAGGTATTGGTCAATGTGTCAGATTGTGTGCTATACCAACACTTTGATTGCCACTCCTGTCTCTGGGTTATGAATTCTAATCCTATTACCAATTTATCGTCAATAACATGTACCTCCAAGCATAGTTTTAGAAGTAGATCTCAAACTCAAATCCGTTTATCTTTAATCTTCCTCGCACACCTGATTGTAAATGCCAAAGGCCATGAAGTAAAATTTACATCTAATCTCATATTACCAGTCTGGGAATAGGAATGGTCCCTTTAAGGACATCAGCCCACAAGGTCTCTCTTTTTCACGCCATGTTCTCCCTTTTATGCCCTCACCTGTCAAGTTTACACCATCAGTTCCAATCCAATCCATTTGATATCCTTAGTATTCTCAATGTGTTGTGTGTCTCACAAATGTATGACAATTATATATTTTCTTATATCTGTGCCAAAAGCAAATCGGAGATTGCATGCATTCAGGAGGAGACAGAGCACTCCTCACCTTGTCAGGAAGCATGCTACCTAACGCAACGCCATGCTCAGGGTGTGGTTAAGTGTCCCTGTTGCCTAGAGTCTCTGAAGTTGTGGTCACTTGGAGAAGTGTTCTACGAGCTGCTTGGAGGGTCAGGCATAAAAGGAGCAGGTGGGAGTGTGGAGTTCAGCACTGGGCAAAGGATGGCAAACTGTGGCTTCTGTTTTTTTGTGCCAAACCAACACCTTGAGGTTCAGGAAAGTGACATGGACAAACATTAACATGGCCCTTTCCAGGATGTGGGTCAATTCCTAGAATCATACCCACAGTTCCCATTCCAAACAAAGTCTTTTCCTGTGATGCCAATTCATGTTTGAATCCTATATAAGGTATTCCCTTGTGATGGATGCATCACCGCACGTTTGTTGCTTTTTTCGTTTTTCATTCTTCGCCACCATTTACTGTTTTTGTCCGCGTTTTTTGCTTCTAGCAGTTGGAACTTTGGGATTCTCCTTCTGGATATTCCTGGAAGTTTAATTTCTAATCAAGAGGTACAAGATTGCCAAGGAGGTTTTTTCACCCTTTGTGTTTTTGCCTCTTAACTGGGACCCTCTTAAGAAGACACTGGGTACCTATCATGTGTATGATTCCTTGCAGGATGGCACCGCTAAACTTGCCCTTTCCTTGACCAATTAAGAAGGGAACTCAACAGACCTTCCCAGCATCTAGTTTTAAGAGCTCCTAAATGTTCTTTCCACTGATCTTTTATTGCACCTTTAATTGGACCCACGTAATACATGTCACATGCACAGAAAATAACATAAATGCGAAAAGATATGTTATAATTCATGAATGATCCTATTTAGAATGTCCTATTTTGAAGTAGTCAGAAAAGTCTTTACATTTACGAAGCACATTCATGCAGCGGAGGCTTTTTTCAGAACTGAAACATCCTAGTGGTTCACTCAGTGGAGCCACTTAGACTTAGCATTTGCCCCAACATTTTTATTTTCTAAATATAATCAGCAGTTTCAACACCAAGAACTCTCAGATCATTGTATTTCTTAAATACCTCCCAGTGTTTGTACAGGCTTTTAGAAATGACTTTATTGTCCTAGCTAAAATCTATTGTAAATCGAATAGTATTATCTGGTTTTGATTCCTTGGATAGTTCATCCTTAAGTAAATAAATTGTGTTTGCAAATTCTACTCTCTTTGTTGTCCCATCTATTACCTCAGGACCATAACTTCTAACGTTTAGTCTCTAAAACAAATAGTTCTTTTGAGCATACTTGGAAACAAAATCCTTATCTTGTGATTCCAAGCAGACCCTGAAACAAGAGTGCTCAACGACACTCAGCAGCTTTTGGAGATGTTAGATAAAGGCCAGCGAGCTCCCATGATTCTTTGCGATCCTCCTCTAGCCTTTGGCATCTAAAACATAGTCTGCGTCTCTCGTTCTTAGACCATGAGTTGGTGCATAGTAGGGCCTTAGAATGGACCTGTTAATGTCACACTACCAGACAGGGGATCAGTAGCACAACTTCAGACTGGACTCTGTTTCACTAGAGCCCTGTGCTCAGACACATACAAACCAAGACTCGTGTACTACCACACTGCTGACAACGAGCAGTGCTGTGGGGGAATATATTGTGGCTTTGTCTCCACCGGCCTGATGTACAGATTATTCACTTTGCAGTTTCTGAATACCGATTAGTACCGGATCTGTAGCAAGAGATCGCAAAATGGAATCTACAGTTTGGCCTTCGCCTTAAATATCGATTCCTTATGGTTTGCTATTTAAGAACTGTGATTCTCAAACAAGGATTCCTTATCAGTCTCTGCGAATAGCGCTGTCTTGCACTAATGACATCGCAGAATCTGGATTGCGGACTGGAGGAGCGCATCAGGCCACATGGTTGGTTGTTTGATGGAGTTTGGAGACAGATTCTCTTGCCATCCACCTTCATCCTGCATCTGGCTAACCAAAAGTCACAGCAAAAAAGCAGTAGCGAGCAAAAAAGGATACTTAGCGGCCAGGGCTTGGATATGCATTCAAAAAAAGTACACATTATTGGGGAAATCGTCTGCTATTCCAGAATCAACCAAAACATAAATATGATGACGCATCCAGGAGAGGATAAATGTGGTCGTGTGACAAACAGGAGGGTGGAAGAATTAAGAAAACAATGGTACGACCTACGGGTGCACACTAAGGACAGAGTTGTCGCAACATGCAGCAGTACTGGAGGTAGACCAGGTACAGGACCCCCAACAACATCACTTGAACAACTAATGGAATCAGTGCTGCCGTCTGAGGCCGTGATAGGTGTCAGTAACATTGACACATCTGACCAAACTACAAGTGCAGAAGGTACACTTTACTCTCCATGTGGTGCTTGTGTGATTTTAGCCAAAGGTCCATGTTTATTAGAAACACTTTAAATACATGTAAATCATGCAATTTTACAATTGTTTTTAGAGATACTTTAATTTAACAGTTTTACTCCATGTTAGGTTTTATTGTGATACTTGTGATGCATTCTGGTCTGTGTGTTTCCATTTTTATAAATCAAATAGCATATTAAGGCCACCTTTTTCAAACTATATATAGTTCAAACACTTAGAGTCGATTTAGATAGTGGTGGTACTTAATGTATCCAAGATCTGATCTAGTTATGAGGGACGCACCCTGGGTGGCAAAGACATCCTTCCCCATAGAGCACCCAACGCTGCGGGGAAGACATCTGTGAGGGGACGGGGAGCGAACCTTAGGATATCCGGCAAGCCGCCGAGTGCTTCTTGATTGCCCTGCTCAAACGGAGGTGAGTACTGCTGCAGACCCCCCTGGCCCCCCATGAGTGATGTAATATGTGAGGTCATAAGCAGCGGATGGCAGGGGCGCATGTTATAGTTAGCACTGCTAACTATAACTGGTAAATTTCTGGGTGTTTTTTAGTTCAAAACATTACTGTTGTCACTGAAATATTCACTCAACTGTAAAGTATAAACTATAAAACCTTTGTGTTTTTCAGCGAATGTATACATATTATATATGTTCACTGAAACAGTTTACTGGGATGTTATAGTTATCAAATAGAATTATAAAAACCTTAGAAAGCAACTGAAAAAACAAATGTCACAAGGACGTTATAGTTTGGTTCAGATTTTACACACACACAACCATAGAAGTTCAGTGGCTGTGTAAGTGGGTGTGGGAGTGGCTGTGTCGATGTGGGAGTAGCTGTGTCGGTGTGAGAGTAGTTTGGTGGGTCTGTGAGTGGGTGTGTGAGTGGCTGTATGGGTCAATGAGTGGATGTGTGAGTGGTTTTGTGGGTCTGTGAGTGGGTGTGTGAGTGCCTATATGGGTGTGTGAGTGGTTGTGTGGGTGTGTAAGTGGATGTGTGAGTAGCTGTGTGGGTTGTGAGTGGGTGTTTGGGTGGTTTTGTGGGTGTGTGAGTGGTTGTGTCGATAAGTGGTTTTGTGAGGGGGTGTGTGAGTGGCTGTATGAGTGTGTGAGTGGTTGTGTGGATGTTTAAGTGGGTATGCAGCACACATAGAAAAAGAAAAAACAAGGAGAAATAAAGATATTTCTCCTTGTTGTACCCCCCTTACGCCTCCATTGGGGAGGTATAAGTTTCTGCCGCTGCCTCAGAGTTACGATTTTTCGTAAATCTGGTGCAGTGTCAAAAAGCCAGGGATGCTTCTGGGAACGTCCCCAGCAACACCCATTGCACGCCCCTTTAACGCAGAAAAATTTGTTAAATGGAACGCTATTTACAAGGCAGCATTAAGCCAAAAAGAAGTGGCTTAGTGCTGCCTGGTAAATATGGAGCAGGCTCCTGCGCCACCTGAGCATCACAAAAAGTGACGCACCGGCGGTGCAAGGGGGTTCTAGATATATAAAGGGGTTCCTAGTAGTGTGAGGAAAAACCTTTGATGGGGGAAGAGAGTGTAGGACGGCATTATGTAAGAAATTGAGTGTGTTGAATAGGGTTCTCCTACAGTGCTGAACAAAAACAGTGATAGCAATATGGGATTATGTGTGAACTTAATAGTACTGAACAACTGTACCTGGGTCAATAACATGCCTGCTCTAAATCGATGAAATAATATCTGTCTTATTGGGGCACCAGTAGTTTTCAAACTAGAATTGGCATACTATCGAGCTGAATTGCCACAAAGGTCCAGGCAAGTGACTATGTACAAATCTCCTTTTGGGTTTAGGATACTGTGGGCTGATAGCAGTGTCCTCATCCTTTCAAAGAATAATATTTCACATTTTAAAAGACATGGACTCTTGTGCCAAGTTCTTCCATCAGAATGGTGTCTGCTGTGGATTCCAATGACAACGTTCTATCTTTTGCTGGCTCTTGTAAGTATTGCAGTTTGTGGAAGACTTTGCGGGGAAAGTGAAACCATTGAGGTAAGTAATGTGAAAGGACCAGGACTTTATCTGGAGTGTATACCAACAAAAAGCCTTTGAAACACTCAAGAAGGCTAATATTTCTGCCCCATGTTTATACCTTTCAGTATGAACAAAATATGCATGATCACAGTTGAGGTGAGGGCATATAGTTTGGGTGCAGTTGTATCTCTATGTTCTGGGGAACAGGGATGGAATGTGGCCTTCATGTCAGAGACATGGAATCCCACAGCACGTAGGTGTGCGGTCCTTGGAGGAGACTTGATGGCCAGGGCACAGATGGCACTCCTGTGCTCAAAGCTGCATGACTGTTGCTCTGAAGTAAAATGTGTTCCCTGGTGGAATCATTGTCAGGCTGCATGACTAGAGGCAATGGCTTACCGCTTACGACTTGGCAAGTGCAGGGGAGGGAAACTCCAATCCTGCTCACACTAAATCCATCTCAGGAAATGAAAGGCTGGTGTTACTTGCAGAGTGCAGGCACTCTCTGGAGACAAACTTCACTTGCATGTGTAATGCATAAAGTGACGATGAACTAGCTTTCACAGCAGGCGATGAACTCTCACAAACCTCCTTTGTTGACCACGACGCCTTTACCAGGGTAATTGTGATATTATATTGATCCAGCCAGGACCTCGGTACACAGAACCCTTGGGTCCCTTTGGGGCTCTTTGAAGGTCATTGGGAAGACAGAGGAGTATTCTGAAAGCTACGTTGTGTTGTGAAAACAAACTTCAAACTATGTTGAACATCCAACTTGTACTTTCCCATAGCCTGTAGGATTGTCACTTAACATTTCAGGTCAATCTGTGACAAAACAGGAAGTATTCTTAAGTCAGAATTATGTTGCACATGCTATACATTTATGATTATGTACAAGATATTTAGAGTTCCAACAATGCTTATAGGAGTCATAAATTAATAGTTGTGAATTACTTAGCAGGGTTGTGTGAGTTAAATAGAGTCTTTAAAACTCACCTTTACAAAGAGTGCATCGCAATGAAACTTGAGGTAGATTCCTACTTATAGAAGTGTCCGTGAACATGTATTTAAGATATACACATCTTGTATCCTTAGTTTCAGGAACAACAAATTTCATTTCAAAGTACAGAGATGTGACTAAGGTGTATTGATTCGCTGTTACAATGAAATGTATGACTGTTATGGCCAATTACTAAAGATGTCTCTTATTGTCTTTAGACAAACCTTGGGCTCCTTATAGACCTCAGTGAAGAGTCAGAGTGGTGGAATACAGAGTTTTTTTCTATGTTATCTCAGTCCCCTTTCCCTGTGCCTACTCCTGGCCCTCATATTCTTGTGTATGTGGTCATTGGTAAAGGTGGTGAGAGAGACGGAAGACTACATTGTTCCCTTGGGATCTAGAGTATAAAGTTAGTGCTCTCTGACAATAACAGATCAGCAGACTGGTTGTCCCGCCTTCCTATTTCATTGTTTCTAAGAGGAGCAGGATGAGGAGGATAGAAGAAGCTGATGTGTTTGGTGCAATCCATTAAGTATTAAATCAATCTTTTTGAGGCGTATTAGAAAGACCATAAGCAACAGCTGACAATCAAGATGAGACTTTGAAATGTTTGGCTGCTCGGTGGCCTCCAGCGAAGTCTTTGAAGGTGCTACTACGGTCCTGCTGTCATCTTGCACACGCACTCAGGTTAGAAGGCAATCTGATAATGAGAAACAACAAGTGCATACAGCCAGAAGCTATAAGTGCAGCCATGTTGAAAAGTGACCATTAGGGGCACATGGGCATGTCGGTTCTTTCAAGTCTTTCCACAAACTACTTTTGGTGGCCAGGTATGGACTTGGAGGTTGATAAGTAGATCAGACTATGTAATGTATGTGCCACAAGTTACAAGAATGCTAGTACCACATATCTACCTCTGTCCCCTGTTCCATTGCCAAAATATGGATGGCAAAAATGAGCTGTTGACATTTCATGTCTGTTTAAGACTTGTACGAGATTACTATTTGAAATGGTCCGAAGTAAAGTTTGCTGAAGCTGTTCACTAGGTATGTTTAGCAAGAAAGGATTGCCTTCAGCAGCCCTTGACTCTTGTAGTCTAGTTCGCCGTTTCCCCGCTGCCACTCACATCTGCCTCGGCTCCCCGATGAAGGTACTGCAGCACAGTCTCTCGAGCCCCT
The DNA here is from genome assembly GCF_964204655.1 of Triturus cristatus. NCBI lineage: Eukaryota > Metazoa > Chordata > Amphibia > Caudata > Salamandridae > Triturus > Triturus cristatus. The sequence goes on from NC_140588.1 coordinate 1,010,999,482, forward strand.
AGTTCGACCCCGCTGTGGCGATTTGATTGTTTGGTTCTTTTGCATTGTATTTTGCTGTTGTGCCTTCAGTTATTTTTGCCCGTTTTTCATTGCCCCAATTACTTTTCCCTAATTTCAATGTAATTTTGTTGTAGAGCACCTGCTTTTACAATCATTTTGGTCGCGTTGCAGACGCCGAATCTCCTCCCATTTCTGCCACTCCTGCCTCCCTGCCCTCCCCTCCCACCTCCCAGGACTACTAATGAGGGCTGAAGCACGAGGGCACCACCGGCACGCCAAAGGCATGGATAGTTTCGGGTCAGCTTGGAGATTCCCAGGAATTTCGGCAGAAGCTGCTCAGCTCATTCGCCAATCCTGGGCACCAGGAGCAACCAAGTTATACAAATCAGCATAGATGGTCTGGAATAGCTGGTGCTTGCACGGTGGCGAGGATCCCTTCCCTTTAGATGTAATTCCAGTAGGTAATTGATTAGTACCTCTAGCTTCTCAAAGGAAAGCTTACAGAACCATCAGTATGCATAAGTCAGTGATTTCAGCAGAACCTGTAAGAGTAGACAGTAAATCAGTAGGGGAGCATCCATTGATATGTTGTCTATTAAAGGGAGTAAGATTTGCTTAAATCCATTCCTAATGTTGCTAACTCTGTGATTGGTACACTTTGACCTGGCATAATAGGACCCCCCCTGTCTTGTGATTAATAGAAAATAATAATATAATGGAGATTTTCTTAGCTTTAGTGAAAGAAAGACTATATTTGAATAAAACTGTATATTTGTTACTAGCAGAAATCCTGGGCCACTTTACACCAGTCTCACCTGCATATCGTCCAGTGTTGGCCGAGGGACTCACCTCCTTGCCCAGCTACCGCTGCCGCAGCCATTCTCCACCAGCCGTAGGACGCATCGAGGACTACAGCCCCCAAGCTCCTCAGCGGCGGAAGCCCGCCCGCGTCAGCATCGCGCCCGGAGGCGCTTAAAATCGCGGACTTCCCCCGCGACGCGGGGGATGCGCGCGGGTCGGCGCCGGCTAAGCCTGGGCAAAGGGCGGGCCCTCTGTGGCCCTCAGAGGCCTGAGGAGACTGGGCTGGGCTGGGCTGGGCTGGGCCTGAGACCCTGGTTCTGTGAACTGAACTCTCCATTTTAAGTAACAAGTGAGACTTTAATTCATTTTAATACTTGTGTATAGTCGCATTGCAACTTCTACTCGTACTGTCAATTATTTAGGATGTCTAAGGCTAAAAATGATAAAACTGTAACTGCTCATAGCACTCTTGACAATTACATGGTTAAAAAAGTCACTCTGATTAATAGCGAACGCAGGGCATCTCTAGGGAAAGGGCCCCCTGCAACAGCACTGGTTGAGACGCCGCCTCTGATAGGGATGGTCGCTGAGGGAGAGGCCAGTGGCAATGGTGCTGTGGGAGAAAACCCGGTCACGCCGATTGTGGTATGGGCTGAGGTCCATACAGAACACCAAGATATATCCAGCCAGGATTTGGAAGAAGTTCCGCCAGCTATAAGGCCGGTTCGCAACTGCAGGCGAACACAGATAAAAGGGGGTGGGAAACAGAAGAAAAAATCTACTGTTGTAGACCCTGCTGATGTTATTGTCCTACTTAATAATCCCTTTGTGTTTACTGGAACCAAGGAGAATAACTTTAATGCTAATATTGCACAATTGGTTGCCCTTATAAAAAACCTCGAGTCTAAATTAGAATCTAAGGTAGAGGAGGCAATTAGACCTTTAACCATTAAGATAGACACTTTAACAGCTGAGGTGTCCAGGCTTGGCGGCCTGGTATCTTCGTACCAGGCTGCAGATACTGGATTAAGGGATAAACCTGGGGAAGGCAGACAGGCAGGGCCTGTGTGGGGAATAACTCAGTCAAATCCCGTCAATGAGACGGCAGTACCTACCACTGTGAGTAGTGCACCTACATTAGTAACCACAATAGCCAACCAAGTAACAATGGATCCACAGATTCAATCTGACCCTGTATCAAGACAGGGAACAGATAGCAGGTCGCACAGAAGTAAACGTTATCTTAATTTACCGCCTGACTGTGCGCCATTTGTGGCAGTCCTAACTAATGTCCCACCCTGCGGTATTCATCCTGCCTCACCTTATGATGAGTCTCATGCTTCACTTAAAAATAAAACAGTGTCCTGGCTTAACAAAAACTGTGGCTTCCCAGTTGCATATTCTGATCAGATTCTGGCAGTCAGACGGGTGAACTGGGTGGGCCCTTCGAAAAAAATGGGAAGTGGAGACTGCATTGTTGTGAACTTCAAACATCCCCAACATGTGGTCACCGCTCTCTTAAGAGCCTCGTCACTGAGATACAATGAGAGCAGTATATGTGTTCGACCTCTGGGGTATTTTTATGCCCATCTTTGTCATGACTTCCCCCAACAAAGGCTGTTTGGTCCAGTGGCTGAAACTCAGACCCAGGCCATGGACACCCGCTTTCAGTATAATATTGTTAATCGGAGGGGACTGGGAAACGTTACCAATACACAGAATAGACCTAATCTCTCGGCCAAACCTAATCCTGGGTTTAATATCAACACATTGAACAGGTACGATCTTCTATCTGGCCTGGACATGTGCGACTGACATGAGATCCCTGTGGGTCAGGGTATCTCAAACTTCGATGAATTGGTGTCTATTCCGAACTCACAGGATAAAAACTATGGTAGCAATGTTGTCTCGTGGAACATTGCGGGGTTGGCTGCAAAAATGACAGACATAAATTGGGTCAACTATATTAAGCAATTTAAAGTTATCTGCCTACAAGAGACTTGGCTGGTTGAATGTGACCTCTTTCTAGAAGGGTATAAGGCCTTCTATGTCCCGGCCACACCATCATTAAGAGGCAGACCTAAGGGTGGGCTGGTGATTTTTGTTTCTATCCTTGTTACCTGTAAAATTAGCAGAATTGATGCAAATGATCCTGGCATGATGGGCTTGGTTTTAAATGGGGCACACTGCCGAGTATGTTTAGTGAATTTTTATAATGCTGTCAATGTCACTTCAGTACCTAACTCCGTATCTGTCTTGCATGCCTTTCTCACTTCCTCTTTAAAGGATTTCAATCACAACCTCATGATTGTGGGGGATCTTAATGTTCACTTGTGTGGAGACCCTCTGCATAAATGCATAAATGACTTAAGTTGTGACCGTATGGAGGGACTCCACCTGGATCACACAATGGCTGGGGAATTATGCAATGCTCTCCTTGATAACCTGGACCTCTCCCTGGCCATGACACTCAGGGATCCATTTAAATGTTTGGATACTCCAACCTTTAAGGGGCATGAGAGGGGCACCTTTATTGATCATATGCTGCTGTCAGCAACACTGCTGCCTTTACTGGATTCGTTTGATATTGTCCCTAGCGAATTCAGTGACCATAATCCTTTAACAATTTGTCTGAAGGGACCCTGGTTTACTAAGGAAAGATTGATATGTAATTCCGGGAGGCTGGGCACCACAGATGGAAGGCGGCGACTTAAATGGTCAATGGTGACTCCAGATCTACTGTATAAAAACATTGTAGACACATGTACTGAGGATATCGTGAACTGCACTCAGGTGGGGGCAGACCCTCGACGGGTACTTATCGCTTATCAAAATCTGTCGGAGAAGGTGTCAGAACTGATGTTGGTCCCAGCAAAGACGAGTGTGGGAAAATGTGGGCCAAGATGGTTCAATCATGATTGCTCCAAAGCTGCTCGTAACCTTAGGCTAGCACTGGCAGCTATTCCGAGAGTGCAGGATAATGTCAAACTATGTCGCAGGGAATATAAGTCCATTCTAAAATCCCATAAGGAGTCGCTAAGAGCAGAAGCGTGGAATGAGTTACTTGATCCCTCCACCTTAAAATCCAGCACCAGATTTTGGTCAATAATTAAAAAACATTCCTGGCAGAAGAACCGGGTAACGGTCTGGATTGCTGTATTACCAAGGAAGAGTGGGAACTTCACTTCAAACAATTATACTCTTCTGGGTTATCTGACACAACTGAGAAATTGCTTGATGCTAGGGGAGGTGCTATTAGGTTTACTAATGTTGAAGTTATGGTGGCCATTGAAGGTCTTACTGCTAGAAAAGCTCCAGGGCCAGATGGGATCCCCCCAGACTTGTATAAGTCTGATCCACACTTTTGGGCGCCCATCTTGGCTGCAGTATTTAATGCAGCTGTTAAAGTGGGCTGTCCTATCTCCTGGGGACTATCAACGATTGTTCCCGTTTTTAAAAAAGGAGATAAGGGCAGTCCTCACTGCTACCGGCCAATTTCACTAATTGACTCCATGGTCAAAATTATGGGGAGAATTCTGCTACAGAGAATAACATGCTGGGCGATCGAAAATAACATCATGTCGATTTCTCAGTATGGTTTCTGTGGGGGGCGCTCCACCATAACCCAGTGCCTTAACCTATTCCTTGTATTGAGCAAATATACCACTGTACAGAGGGGAACTGTCCATCTTGCCTTCATGGACCTTTCTTCAGCCTTCGACTGTGTTAACAGGGGGGGGCTGTGGAGGTCCATGAGGGAGAAAGGTGTGGATCCAGGGATGGTTGACTTTCTGGTGGATATGCACAGTAACACCAGTGCTAACGTCAGATATTCTGCAAACGGGGACACGACTGGTAACTTTGATATAAAGAAGGGAGTGCGTCAGGGTTGCATTCTTGCCCCCTTTCTTTTTAATTTATATATTAATGATTTAGATGATTATCTACAGAATGTACAGGCAGATTGCCCTAGAGTTGGCAGGCGGGGTATTCCAGTTCTTTTATACGCAGATGATGCGGTTTTAATTTCAAGAACGGAGAAAGGGAGGGGGGCGTGGCTAGCCGAGCAGCGAGATGGCCGCTCTCTGAGTGAGCTCCGCCGGCTACTCTGATTAATCCTTCAGTAATCCTGCTCCTGGAGACTGCGGAGCCCCGCACCTCCCGGATTCTGCTGCTAACAGATTGGTGATCCTTCGACCCGAATTGGGGGCACGGGGACGGTTTCCCCTCGCAGCGGAGGCGATCGAATTACTTGCCGGCTGGTGGGACGGTCCTGACCTGCACCGGAAGTGCATCCTGCGGGGAGCCGCGAGTCACGAGAGGCCGAGGCTGCAGAGGCCTAAGCGGACCGCGCGGAACCTGCTGTGGGGGCTTCGCCGCTGTGCCACCATCGCGGCCGACGGTGAGCTCCCCAAGCGGACGGCTGCGAGGAGACAGAGGAGCCCGGGGCGCCTTGGTGGGACAGCCGAGCTGCGATACGAAGATCCTGCGGCCGCGGAGGGCTGCGCTGACCGTTGATGAGCCCGGGTGAGATCGTGCAGGCAGGCCTGCGCCGGCGGCGTCACAGCGACGGCTGAGGAAGGGGTGAGAGGGCGCCCTGAAGGGACGAGGGGCATAGTAGATCCTGCCACGTTGCAACGACACCGGGACCTCCCGCTACTCTTCGGCTGGGCGGGCCACACGCCTGGACAGCCGGAGTGGTCCTTTGTGGCCCTGGGTCCCCTGAGCCCCGGCGCGGCGCTATCCTAGTGGAGTGGGACGACGGCTCATTGCGCCCGGGGAAGGCTCTAGCTGACCGCTGACGCTTGCAGAGCTGCCTGGGCGCCTACAGTGTCCTAAACCGTGTCTTGCCACACTGGCTGTGAGTTCAGGGTCACGCTTGGCGCGCACTGGAGCCGACTGGACAGTCGCACACCTACGGGACGCTTGCTGGCGGTCGCGCAGTGAGGTGCTGCCCTATTGATAGGCCGGTGGATCTCCCTTGCCTGCAGTGATGGGGAAAACGGACGCCAAACAACCGAAGCTGTCATTTGACGGTAAGAAGACTCCGAAGGGCGCGACAATGGAATCTGATGGGAGCACATCGCCGTCGCGGGGGGCGACCCCGGATATAGACTTTGGGGCCCTCATCATGGAGGTGAGGACGAGCCTGAAGAGCATAGATGCAAAGCTGGATACCATGTCGGCGCAACTCGAATCCGTGCAGAGAAAGGTGGACACCCACGAGAAGAGACTGGACAGTCTCGAACATGGGCAAACTGAGTGTTGCGAATTCCAACAACAGGCTAAGCGGCACATTACGACGCTGGAGCGCGAACTCGACAATTTGCGCGCCAAGTCAGACGATTTGGAAGCGCGCTCCCGAAGATCCAATATTCGCATTACGGGGGTTCCAGAGACCACAAACACGGGAAAGATGGAATCGTTTGTGTCGTCCCTCCTGCATGAACTGTTCGACCCGGACTTGTCCCCGGTGTTCACGGTGGAAAGGGCACACAGATCACTGGGGAAGAAACCTCCGGTGGGGGCCCCACCACGTCCGATCCTGGCCAAACTACTCAACTACCAAGATAGGGACATCATTCTTCGATTGGCGAGAGAGAAGGGTAAGATCATGCATCAGGGTAATCACGTATCCTTCTACCCAGATTTTACCCCGCTGGTGCAGGCGGCCCGGAAGGAATTTTTACCAGCTAAGAAAGTGCTATTGCAAGCCGGCGTGCCCTACTCTCTCCTCTACCCGGCAAAGCTAAAGGTCCTGCACGAAAACACCTCACACTTCTTCACTGACGCCAAGGCAGCCCTTAAATTTGCCAAACACATCTGTGCTGGGGCCAGGAGAAAATCGCCACGACTCGAGGAGGCTTCAGGGCACCTGAGTGACAATGACTGAGGACCCTGGCATGCTCGGCCTGCGGGGCTGCGGGTTTCCTCTTTGAGAAACTGTTGACAGCCAGACTGAACTCTCGCATAGGCTTGCTCTTCCCGAACTGCCTACTTGGGGGCGGTTGCTGGGACGCCATTGTATGCTGCTTGGGCTGCCATCTCCGAGCTCCCACTGAGACACAGGTTGGCTGCGGATCTTGGGGTTGGTAGGGTGGGGGTGCTGCCAGACCCAGGACCATTTAAGTTTGACAGTAGCCACCCCGCATGCGTGGGGGTGTCAGCCGAGCGCACCACGCCTCATGGGGTGCCTCCCTTTGTTGCTGTTGTTGGGGAAGTTTGACACACAGAGTACATGTTATTGGGATATGTCACGACCTAATTGGGGGGTTGCTGAGGGAAGGGGGTGGAGGGGGGGTTTTGAAATGTTGCAAGTTTTGGTTCATATTAGGTGCATTGTACTACAACACGTGCTTAGCTCTCAAGGTGCTGGGTCCGTAGATAGGAGGTCCGGGTGCCAGGTAGACTTCTGGGGGCGGGGTTGGATGTCAGGGGTTTGGGTCTGTCAACTGCTTTAATGGGCGACATCAAAATCTGGACTTGGAACATTAGAGGTCTTGGGGACTTCCAAAAAGCCCGCTTGCTACACGGCATGTTGTCAAGGCATAACGTAGATATATGCTTCCTACAGGAAACACATCTGAATGTCACCCCCTCAGCTAGATTGAAGAATTCAAGATGGGCGCATGTTTATTCCTCCATTTACTCGAATTATGCGAGGGGCGTAGCAATACTCATTAGAAGGGGGCTGGATTGGCGGGAGTACTCTCATGTGAAGGATGCGGAGGGTAGGTATGTTCTGCTTCATGGAGCTCTGCAGGGTAGACCCATGGTCCTGGCTGCCATATATGGCCCGAACGTGGACGATCCTGACTTCTTCAGAACTGTTTGGGCGAAAATTATGCTGCTGGATTGTCGGGCGGTGGTGTTGGGGGGAGATTTTAATGTGGTGTTAGATGATGACTCGGATCGCAAAGGTGTGAGCAGACCGCAGCACACTAGGGCGCGCCAGGCAATTTCTGATATCATGAGGGAGGGTCTGCTTTCCGATGTGTGGCGAGTTAGAAATCCGGGTGTTAAAGTGGGGACCTGCTACATCTCTCACAAGGCTGCTTGGTCGCGACTGGATTTCTGGCTGGTGTCTCCTGAGGTTGCGACATGGGTGTCAGATGTGGATATTATGGCTAGATCGCTATCAGACCATGCTCCATGTATGTTGGTATTGCGCCCCCCCGACGCTGCACGCAGGGCGTTCCAGTGGCGCCTCCCCCCACATGCGCTTGCTGACCCTGTGTTTGTGGAGGAGATAAGAGAGGATATCATTAACTATTTTACTGAGAATGAGGGGTCAGCCACTTCTGATGCCATTGTGTGGGATGCATTTAAAGCTGTCGTAAGGGGCCAATGCATTGCGAGACAAGCAGGGGTCCTTCGTACCATAAGGGCCACGTTGGCTACACTTGAAGGGGAACTGAAGGCCCTAGATGTTGCTTTTAGCTCCGACCCAACGTTGGCGCTTGCTGGCGCTCTGAAAACTAAACTGTTGGCATTCAAGGAGGAGGCGGAGCGGGAGGTGCGATTCCTGGGGCGGCAGGCAGAGGCGCGCAGGTACGGGGAGGGAGATAGACCAAGCAGGACTCTAGCCAGACTGATTGCTCCTCGCACACAGTCGAACTACATACACGCAATCTATGATAACACTGGCCGTCTAGTGGTAGGCCAAGAGGCGGTGCTGGGCGCCTTCGCAGACTTCTATGCTGCTCTGTACACCTCGAAACAGCCCACGACACCGGCGTCACTACGGGACTTCCTTGACTCCATAGCCCTCGTGTGGTTCAACAACAATCACAGACAGTACATGGACCTCACCGTTACAGTGCAAGATATCGCCCAAGTGATTAAAAGCATGCCGGCCAATAAAGCTCCTGGCCCGGATGGCCTGACCACCTCCTTTTATAAAACCTATGTGGCTGAACTAGCGCCGAGACTGCACTCAGTGTTTGTTGAGGCTCTCGAGTCGCAATCCCTCCCAGACTCCATGCGTGAGGCTCTCATTGTCACGCTCCTCAAGCCAGACAAGGATGACCAACAGCTGGACTCTTACAGACCCCTGTCCCTTATAAACGTAGATGCCAAAATCTACGCAAAAGTAATTGCGGATAGATTGCAACCGTTGTTGCCGATTATAGCGCTCCCTGATCAGTCGGGATTCATCCCTGGCCGTGCAACATCACACAACCTCAGGACTATCTTTTCGGTCCTTCACTATTTACACCCGTCAGTACAGGCAGCGGTGGTGTTTTTGGATGCCACCAAAGCCTTTGACTCCCTGGAGTGGCCCTACCTCTTCGAAGTGTTGAGGCGGATGGGATTCAGTCAAAACTTCATGACCCTTATTAAGCTCCTATACACGTCACCCAGAGCCCGGGTGAGCGTGAATGGTCTTGTCTCCAAGCCGTTCGCTGTCTCGAGGGGAACTAGGCAGGGTTGCCCGCTATCCCCGCTCCTCTTTGCGATTGCTATGGAGCCACTAGCAGCTCGAATTCGGCAGCATCACACTGCCAGAGGCATCGGATTCAGTGCTAGAAGCTTATTGATCTCGCTATACGCGGACGATGTCACATTGTACGTTCAGAACCCCAGAGACAACCTGAGCCCACTGCTGCGCGAGTTTGTAAGATTTGAGGGTCTGGCAGGGATATCCATTAATTGGTCGAAGTCCGTGGCATTCCCCCTGACGGAGAGCACGGTTAGACCTGCCCCTGACTACCCCCTAAGATGGGAGACGGAAGCTGTCAAGTATTTGGGCGTCTGGATTAGCCGAGATGTACAGGAGCTGTGGTCGCTGAATTTTGGTAGGGCGGTGGACTGGCTGGAAGGGAAAGTCGAAGTCTGGAATAAATTGCCGCTATCTCTGGTGGCTAGAATTGCGTTGGCCAAAATGGTGGTCCTCCCCAAATTCTTGTACTTGTTTGTCAATGTACCACTACCTATGACGACGCACTTCCACGCACGGGTCCGCTCACTATTGCTGAAACTGGTGTGGGCCGGTGGTCAGGCAAGAGTATCCTGGGACCTACTCACGCTTCCGCTCCGGCAAGGAGGACTGGGGGCCCCGGACTTGAAGCTCTATTCGCTCTGTGCACAAGCTCAATTCCTTCATTTCTGGGCCTACCCAGCCCCCTACCAGCCGCATGTGGCGGTGGAGCTTGCAGTGGTCGCCCCCTCGCCGTTACGAGTGGCATTATACGGAGCGGTTACGTGCCCGTCGCGTGAGGTGGACACGGTAGAAATGATCCGCTGGTCCTGGCGTGAACTTCGGAAGCGAGCTGGTCTCTCCCTGCTCTATGCGCCGGCGGTTCCTCTCCGGGGCAACCCGATGCTGCCTTGTTTGACGGCAAGAGGTGACGTCCTCACTATCCGTGGGAATAGGCTACTCACTTTCGCGGACATATATCCAGATGGCTCATTTTTCGAGATGCCTGCGGATGGGGATGACCAACCTTGCACGTTTGCGGACAAATTACTATATCATTCCCTTAGGGAATCCTGCAAGAAAATGGGACAGGGCTTCCCGGACGAGCCTTGTGCACTAGCCGCCCTGCAAGACTTGCTCTCAAGACCTTCTACTAAAAAGCTGGTGTCCAGATTATATAACTGCATGCAGGACCAAGCCCCAGTGACAGTAGCCACGGCCGAGTCCGCCTGGGCTGAAGACCTGGGGGATCAGCTGCCGGATGATGCATGGGGGTATTGCTGCGCTCAACTCACAGCTCTATCACCGAGTTACCGACTGCGGCTCATACACTTCAAATTCCTACACAGATATTACCGCACTCCGACACTACTATGCCGCATGGGTATCCGCGAGAACGCAGCATGCTGGAAATGTGGGGGTGACGATGCCACCTTTCTACATGTAGCCTGGAGCTGCCCAAAGCTGGAGGCATACTGGTCAGGGGTCTTTAACGCCATAAATCAAATCGTACAGAGGAGCGACTCCCCGTCTCCACTGTTGGGTTTGCTGGGATATGTTAAGCGCACTGAGCCCTGTGACAGAAAACTTCATGCACTACTCCTGTTATACGCCAAACGGCAGATCGCTATACACTGGGGCAGACCGGCCCTCCCCACGCTCGAAAGCTGGATCAGGGATGTGACTTACGGCCAGACTCAACTGGCGAACTACTGGGAGACAATGCCCACCGCTTCCAGACCCACTGACATCTGGGGCCCGTTTATACAGTGGACTACAGGACGCGCGGCCCCTGACTCCGCCGACACTTCACGCGCTACCAGCGTTTCCGACGACATGGGCTGAGGGAGCGCGCTGCGTAAATTAGCGTTAGAGGTCCCGCTGCCCCGCACTTGTACTATCGGACACTGCTCAGACGCAAGCTTTGGCGTTTACAGCCTCCACTGACCAGGCTAGAGTCCACTGCCCCCCCCCCCCCCCTCCGCCCTACTGGTCCCACTGTGGATAATTTACCGCCCCTCTCCCCCTCCCCCCCGCCCCGCCCTTCCCTCGCTAAGTCGCACACAGCTATGACACCTTCCCGCACCCGCTCTCCACATAGCTGTTTCCAAGTACTTGCACCTATGTTTGATGTTTTTGGTTTAGTTGTTGGGGGGTCCTGTTGGGGGTAACAAGGTGCTGACCGACACATCCTTTTTACAGTCTGCCGAAGCGGGTGGCTGATAGCTGCTTATTTGTGGGCGGATTTGTTGATTTTCGCTACCTTTCAACTGTCAGCGGCACTGGGTCAAAAGTAAGACCGTTTACTCGCTAAAAGATGTGCAATACGAACTTTAGACTTTTATTATATCTTAAGTTCACCTCTGCCGGTACCATTGGCCGGATGAGGGCCTCAGAGATATTTCTATATCATCTTTGTATAATTTACCCTATAGCGGCCTGCCTCCGGGTTGTTGGCGTGACGCAGTGTATGTCATCTGTTTCATTTGTTCATAATAAATGTCTTACGACCAAAAAAAAAAAAAAAAAAAAAAAAAAAAAGAACGGAGAAAGGACTCCAGGCGCTTTTAAATGCTTTTAACACCTTTATGTCTGACCGAAATCTATTGGTCAATAACTCTAAATCATATATAATGCATATTGGCCAGAAACCCAAAAAAAATTACATCTTTAAATTGGATGACGTCCCAATACCAGTCACAGAAACATTCTCATATCTTGGTATCCTGTTTGATACCAAGCTTAACTGGGGCCCACATTTGGCCAAAAAGAAAGGTGAATTGATAAGGGCTAATGCTTCTGTTTTTAACTTTGCGACAAAACTGGGTAAGAAGCCAATAAACGCAATGATTAAGCTGTATAATGCTAAATCTGTTGCTACAGCTGCATATGGTAGTGAACTTTGGGGATATGTGGCTGGAGAACAGTTGCAGGTTGCCGAAAACAATTTCCTAAAACGTCTACTTTGTGTCCCCACCAGTACACCCAACCTGACAGTACACAAAGAATTGGGAATCCAGTATCTAAGTGATATTTTTTCCTTAAGGCCTTTAATTTGTTGGGTGAAACTGTGGATAAATCAGGACATACCTCTTACCCATTTGATTGTAAGAGATCTTATATCTCAGGACAAACATATGTGTGTCCCCTGGTTAAAATATCTGAAAACCTGCTTTTCCAGGCTTGGCCGCTTGAATTTGTTTGAAAACCCTAGCGGAATTGTAAAGGGGGATATAACAGCAATCAAACAAGCCTTTTATAAGGATAAGTTGGCTCAAAGGGAATGTGAGGAACTTATGAAACCAAGAATTAGGAACTATGTGATGTTAAAAACTTGTGAAAGCATGGAGCCATATTTAATGAGTAGTTTCACCTCTCATGAGAAATTCCTGTTGACTAGGTTTAGATTTGACACCTTCCATTATCTTTTAATACGACCGAAGTCAGACATTTTTAACGAGGTTGCAGCACCCTGTGGCTGCGACGGGAAGTCTCCTCAGGATATGCTGCATTTTATGTTTTTATGTAGGTTTTATGAATATCCCCGCAAACGTTATCTTGTTGCACTCTTAAGGAAACTTAATTTTAACCAAATCAAACCTGCCTTTTTTTACTTGCAGCTTTTGTACAGTGATAGCGTCTTACAGGTTAAAGAATTTTTAAAATTAACTGTTAAATTAAGGAATTGCTTAGATCAATGATGTTGTACCTACTATCTGCACTTTACCCTGTATCTGGATCAAGTTATTGGCTATGGGCAACGTGTAATAAGGTTTCTTTTTGTATGTGACTATGAACTATTGTAATAGTATGAATAATGTTTTTTAATCGTATTGTATATGTGTGTACTTTTATGGTGTGAAATATAACCAAATAAAGTCTCTATTGATTGATTGATTGATTGATTAAAAAAAACACAGAAGGGAGTATTATCTCACCACATTTGTTATTACTCTTCCCTATTTTCCAATAGTGCCTGTTGGAGCCACAAACCAAATGTCTTAAGCATCACTACCAACATGAAGATATCCTTAGGGTGGGGACCAACTATGGATGATTTCTATCACAATCAAGATGTTCTGTCAATGATTTGCGGCACTTCCCCACTTAACCAACACAGACTTCTAACGGCCCTTGCTAAAAACATTTTTCTTTTTCTTATGGTGTGCGCAAATATTATAGTTACCATTCCTATATTACAAAGTTATTGATGTTCCTGCAAGAAAAGAGGGCTTGTTGCTCACAGTCAAGAGGTTTTATAGGGTTCCTGGTATATCATTGGTTAAGGTCATTATAACTGCATTCTGTAGTTCTTTTTCTCTAAGTACCATGGGAACTGTAGTTTTGTTTTGACTGCTATTTAAGTAAATGCAAGGAAAGAACGCATAGTACTTGCCTCCATGCCTTTAATAAAATCAAGACTTTTTTCACTAAAGCTAAGAAAATCTCTATTTTTCACCGCCCTGCTGAGTCGATGTGGATGAAGTAAGATCTGTGTGTGCAATGCGACACTAAACATTTATTTCAAATGTTAGGAGTTTGTAATTAATACCGTGTGATCCCAATAAGTCATCTGGCAGAGTCTGTTTTTTTTTAACACACTTTATTGATTTTCTTGGTTTCTCAAGTCATACATTATGTTAAGTACTTTGGTAGACACAATAGCAGTATTATACCATGCATAATATGAGGCGTAAGCTTCAGCATTACAGTATTTGCGAGCATTTCGTACCATTTCTTACAGTATACATTACAGTAACCTTATTTAAATGATAATAAGCTAGTAACAGGATACTCTTACAAGTGCATTTAGAAAGACTTCAACAATTTTGAAAAAAACCCTGCCCCCCTTCTCAGGCTCCGCTTTAGTTAGTTCCAATGGTGCCCATTTCCGCCCTGGTTCCTCCTCCTGCTTTTTTTGGCGTGATTGATATGCGCATTACATGTGGCAGCGTTGTACACATAGCCGTTCTTGGGTCAGAGTCATGCCGTTGGGGGACTGTTTGCAATTGTTTCTCTATATGTCACTTACTACAGGGACGGGTGCAGGCTCTAGGGCTTTAAATGCCTCCAACATCAAATCCCAGTCCTTTGAAATCAAGGTTTGGTGCAACCGTGGGGCCTCTTCCCGCCTAATGGCAGCGCTCTCTGCACTGCCCCATCGTACCACTACCCCATGCCACAGATATATTGACAGGCCCCTTGCCGATTTCCACCTCATAATTATTGCACGCTTTGCAAGGAGAAATGCTAGCTAGGTCAGCGAACCGCGAGTGCACCTTCTGCGGTTTTGATCGCCGATGCATCCCAAGTATGCAGTTTCCAGCTGTCTCTTCTGTAGGAATGTCCGTCACTGTTCTGGGGCTCCAGGCGACAACTGACCAGAACTATGCTAGCGCAGGACCACAGCATGTGCAGGATGTCAGCATCCTCCACCTTACATCTGAGACTTTTAATTTGCACGCTTCTAACCTAATTATATCGGCCACGCCCCTTTGAGAGACTCCCCAGTTTTTTCATCTCACTCAAGTCCCTGGTTCTAGTGTCACCCTACACGTTGCCTGTCGTCCTGCAGTGTCTAAGTTGCACCGTCGAGTGTCTGTGTGCAGTATCACACTTCGGTGCCTATTCAGTGTTAATGTCACCCTGCACATTGCCTGTTGCATGCCAGTGTTGCCTTGCAGGGTGTAAGTTCGTCCCTAAAAAAATATGTGTGCAGTGCACACTTCAGTGCGTATTCAGTGTTAATGTCACCCTGCACAGTGCCTGTGCGTCAGAGCCTATATGCACAGTATCTGCGTCATCCTGCAGTTAGTCACCCTGCCCAGTGCCTGTTGCGTGCCAATGTTGTCCTGCAGTGTCTAAGTTCCATCCTAGAATGTCCGTGTGCAGTGCACACTTCAGTGCCTATTCAGTGTTAATGTCACCCGGCACAGTGCCTGTGCGTCAGAGCCTCCATGCACAGCAACTGTGTCACCTTGCAGTGTGTTAGTGTCACCCTGCACAGCGCCTGTGCGTCAAAGCCTCCATGCCCAGCGCCTGTATCGCCCTGCAGTGTGCTCGCAGCGCTTGTCCTCGTCACACCGCACTGCAGCGTGGTTTCGATGCGGGTCACCGTCACCCCCCAGTGTGTTTGCCTGTACAGGTGACGGCAGCCCCCCCACCGCCGGACGCGTCCCCCGCAGCCCTGCGCTGCCCGGCGCGGGCGGCAGGGGGCAGGCCCGGGCCCGCACTAGGCCGCAGCAGCCGTTGCTAGGAGACGGCCGAGCGGGCGGCGGCGGCAGCGGCACGGCAGTGTGGGCTGCGCCGAGGATGCTGCGGCCCGGCGGCGCTGCGGCTTCATGAGGCCGGCAGGCACGGAGCGGCGGTGCGCGGCCCCGGCCTCCTCCGGCTCCCGGGAGGCGCTCCGCGGCCGGGCGCCTCCTCCCTCCCGCTGATGGTGTTGGAGCTGGCGGTGCCGGCCACCGCGGGCCCCCTGCTGCAGCGAGCCCTGCCGCACGTCCAGCGCCTCTTCCGCGTGCGGGTCCGGCTGCTGCGCCGGGCCCAGGAGCAGCAGCCCAGCGGCGGCGGCGGGCCTCCGGAGCAGGGCGGGGGATGCTGCTGGGCGGTGTTGGAGCATGGCGACCGGCAGGACTGCGAGAGAGCCCAGGTGAGTGGTCCCCGCTCCCGCGGAGCTGTCACCCTACTCCCGGCAGCCGCAGCTCAGCGGGGCTCTGGGCCTGAGGAATCTGGCGCACAGGTGCCCGCTGCCCTTCACTGGCTCCCGAGTCGTGACAGCCGCCAGTGTCTGCCCCCTGCACATCACAGGGATTTACACGAATCAGCCGTATTCTCTCTCTGCTTCAGTTCCATTTCTTTCTGGCCTTTATTTCCCCCCACCCATATCTACTTCCACCATTTCCTTATTATGTGCCCCCATCTCCCTGAAAATCTTCATTTTCATATATCTCACATTACTCTATCCCATACTGATATCTTCATAATATATTTTTCTTTCGTTTAACTTATTCTCCATTCCCATATATCCCCAATATCTGTACATCTCATACCTTTTATTTTCGCCATTCTTTGTGCTGACATACCTTCGCCATTCTTTTCTGTGCCCTACAAATATTCCTACATAGTCTCTAAACATTCCCCTATTCTTGTATATCCTTACCCTAAAATCCCCACTCCCACATAATCTAATTCCAGTCTCTTCTCTCGTGTTATTTCCCCATGTCCTCTTCCATCACTCTTCTGTTGTGTACCCCCATCCCTCCAAAAGCCCCTACTGCAATATAGCTCACACATTTCTCTGTATTTCCATTCTACAGGGTGCCTTTCCTCCATGTATGCTGAACTCACACGTTCCCTATCTCACTCCTCTCTCTTCCATATCCCAGTTCCTCTTCATATCATTAATGTTTATTTCCTAAGTACCGATTATTCAAGATCACGGTCCTCAAATCCTACCCAGTTTACTTTAGTTTGCCTTGCTCGCTGTGTCCAAACTCCCCTCATTACTCCACTACTTTACATTTGCCTAGGTCCACTATTCTTATGTACTCACCTGTATGACACATTCATCTATCTCACCTCTTCCCCTATCTCTTATTCTATATTTCTCAATTTGATTATCACCTCTCAGTTTCTACCTGTCCAAAATGCATTAGCTTTCACTATCTCTGTTCTTAGGAATAATATCCAGAATCTCTTAATCAAATTCATAGTGCGCTGCTGGCTCTAAGTAGCTGAAGGGGCGGGCTCTGAACATGTCCATGATCAGTGGTCTCTCTAAATCCCTCCAAAATCCTTTCAGTCTCCTGAACAAACTACGCCTTTCAGAAATCCAAAAATCTGTTTTCAAAGTAACAGATTACACACTCCTGCCCTGTAATACATGCCTTTGTTCAACCCATGCTTTCTGCCCCTTCACACATTTTAGATAAATGATTGATTGCATGCAGAGTAACATTTCTTATTCACATGATCTAAAAGCCTGTATCCAGATTGAGACCTTGCTCATCACAATTATTTATGATCCTCTCCTCTCACAAATATCTTGTTCCAGCTGTGCCTTTGCTTTTCATTTGTACCATGTTTTGTGTCCTTAATTAGTGTCATTCTTTTCTTTATCCTCCATGAACACATCCGAGTTTTCTGATACCTGTCGTAGGTCCAGCACTTATTCTTCTCAGGGGCATATGATGTTTTATCTTGCTAACACTTACGTTTCTTTACCGTTCTGCAACTATATCACTACGTCCCTCCGCCTGCTCCCTCATGTTGACAATGTAAGTTGTTTTTGTACTGGGCAACGATAGGTCATGTATTAATGCATTAGTTTAATTCTGAATTGACAGATTGAGGTCGTTGGGCTTTTCCCCGATACATAGTTCACCTGCATTTGAATTCTGCATGTCTGGTATCCAATCTATACAGTTTAAACACAAGTTCTCAACTGTTAAATTAGAACAAATTACAAATAATCGATGCTGTATCTGACTCCGTCTCTCCCAACACACCAGGCTACCTTATTGTTAAATAAAAACTTTCATTCATGCATTTCTCTAAAAGAAATTGGAGCCAATGAGATTGGTTTGGCACAGATAGTCACCATATTACTTTTCCTGCACCTCTTCCATGACCACATCATTGAAATTGGGGTAATAAACACCAACCTTCACACTTCTCAAAACCGTGCAGAATTTCTGGAAAGACCTTCATTGGAAACGTCATTTAAGTGTTGGGAAAACAGGTAGGTTTTTGGTCCAAAGCTTCACTACTGCGCAGGTCGTTGTATTATTTACATGCTTCTCTTCCTGTGTTGAACACTTATTATTACATTTGTGAACAACCACTCGGACATATTTAATACCCATCCATATCACTTTTGTCTATTCTCCTCTTTCTGTGTTCATAATTTTTTATTATTGAAATTGTGAACATGTACTCAGAAATGTTTAGCACTTTTGTATCTAACTTCTGTCTATTTCAAGCTAAAGGTGCCTCTCAGGACCCTATTTTCAGGACTGAAAGTTGTACAGGTGTGGCACAGTGGGCACATGGTGTGGCACATGTTATTGGGACATGTTATTGGGACACCTTGATACTCGCCACATCCCCATTTCAACATAATCCTTGGTCACTGTAGGGACCTGTCAGTTCAGCATATCTAAGGAACACAGATAATGCGTTTTCATTGGTCATTGTGTTAAGAGTATCACGATCTCAAAAACACCATAAACAGTTTCTCAGTACAGTTCTACCCAGTATCCCCACCGACAGCCCTTCCATCGCTATGATCAAAGTATCTGAAGATGATTAGAGCATCCCAACCTCTGCTCTATACTTTAATAGTCATTGTCCTTGCAAATGCATATCCCTTATGAAATAGTTTGTTTTTACCTTGCCATGCAGGGCATAAGTGTTGAACCTCTTTGCTCTAGTGTCTTCGACCCTGGTTAGTCATATCCATTATGTAGAGAAGATGTGGCGTAACAACCAGAGCTGCCGACTTTAGAATTGGCGAACCAGATTAGAGTCTCTGCATTGGCTCATTATCCTGTGATTCTGTGCAAATCACGTAATCTCCCTGTGCCTACAAAAAATGAACGTGTCCTGGTGTAATGTTACTGGTGCTCATGTAAAGTGCTCTAATACCTTCGGGTCATGCTCGCACTATATAAAAAAAAAAAAAAAAGCAAAAAAGTGCACAAAAAAAAACACATTCTGTTGGCTGAACTGGGTGATATCCACGTGGCTGCTATCAAAGTTAATCAACAACAGACACCAGGGGAGACCTGTCTCTCTCGCCTTCCTAATATATAGAAAGGATTCTTCGGGATATCCTTGATCCTATTTATTCATAGGGCGTAAAACCGCCCCCCCCCCCCCAACAAAGCCTTTAAACTTGGGACATCATCGTATATGGAGCATGTCTAATGGAAAACCATACCCCATTTAAAGTTTAAAAATGCCTATTGGAACCCATAATTTTGAACCAGACCAGTGCATGGTACCATCTGTAAATTATTTATGTTGTGCTTACATTGTTGGATTGTTCCTCCTTCTCAATGTATTTTCTTTGCAGCAATGTTTCCCATCTCGATAGGTGAGGCATGGGCTCTGGGGTTTGTATAGAAGTTCTTATTCTGTAAACACTAGAGATCTCCCCTTTCATGTTGGCGGGGAATAGGTCTCTCGTGACCTGTACCTTAACACCTGCGTTGAAACTTAGTGCGTCACGTGACAAAAGTTGTATCTCTCAGAACATTAAGTGAGATGCAAAAAGTGGGGGGACTGTAAAAGGGATGTGGCCTGTCATTAAGGTTGTGGCTTATACACTTTAACTAAATTTCTGTGAATCTCATAGCGTGCCTTCTGACTGGAATTTTAGTTCCTCCCTAACAGTCGCGGTCCGTGCAGGTAACAGCGGTGGGGCCGTGTAAGGGGGGATTTCGAGGGACGATCCCGAGGGGAAATTAAATAAATAATTTCCCCTTGGCATCGTCCCTCGAAATCCCGCCCCACACGGCCACACCGCCCCACCGCTGTTACCTGCACGGACCGCGGCTGCTCCCTAAGCTTTGTTTATTGCATTCTGATATATAACAGAACAACTGCCAGACACCTAAATCCAGCCAAGGCTATTGACATCGTCAATAGTTGTTAGCTGTTTAAGATGCATGAGTAAAACCAATGATTTTGTTGTAAGCAATCTTGAAAATGTTTCAATTCTGAAATTTGTTGAGACTGTGAATTAAACATTACGAGGGTCTGTGGAAGGAGTAGTGGTCTTATGACTCTCTTGATCATTTCTGCTAAGTTCCTTCTATGTTACACGTGTGCCCTCCATATGAGATGTAACACTTCATCTCTTTCCTCTTCAACACCATTTTTTCCTCCCTCCTGAATGCTGTTCCTCGCATTCCTTCACTTCACCACCTTACCCAAACACCCACTCACCTGAGATCTGTATTTTCTTTTATTTCGCCTTGTCAATATTTTGACACCTGTGTACCTCTTTCGCGCACAGAATCGCAATTGCAGCTGGATTAGGTTTGTGACCACTATTCTGTAAATGTGAAGAAATCTGAAATTGGAGGTTAAAAATTGAATTAGTATCTTCAGATTCGTGGGAGTAGTGAAAAGGCATTAAACAGAATATAGTATGGACGATGAATGGCCTAATATGAATTTAGAAAACTCTAAACTTTCCATAGAAATGAAAACTCTGTTTTTTTTTAATTTGTTTATGAAATTAAATAAAATATTTAATTCGTTATGTATTTGTTTGATGACTGCTTGTTTTGGTATTTTTTGTGTACTGTTTTGTGTTTTAAATTGTCGAAGAGGTTTATGCCAGGGTTTCTGGCTTCCAGTAATGATTCAGTGGTGGTCCTCAGTTTTCAGTAAAGATTCAGTGGGGGTCCTCAGTTTTCAGTAAAGATTCAGTGGTGGTCCTCAGTTTTCAGTAAAGATTCAGTGGGGGTCCTCAGTTTTCAGTAAAGATTCAGTGGTGGTCCTCAGTTTTCAGTAAAGATTCAGTGGGGGTTTGGGTTCCCAGTAATTATTAAGTGGGGTCTGCAGAATTCAAAAGGTTAAGAACCACTGTATTAGAGTAATATGCTACAGGAAAAAAGTATAGAAACACAACGTCTTGTAAATAGATAATATTCTTAGGGAATTTAAGATTAAGTAAAACGTGAAATCTAAACAGCAACTAAATCACAGCAACTAAAACTTCTGTGCCTGCTGGTTTTTAAATCATTACATGGGAAGGGACCATGTTATCTCAAAGATATATTGAAGCCTTATATCCCGACACGTCAGCTCAGATCCAGCGAGCTTCTACTACTCTGTTCGAAAATTATTCATAGAACTAGATTTGGTGGCCGGTCTTTTTCATTTTTGTCCCCCAAACGCTAGAACCAGCCACCTTTGTTCCTTCGCTCCTGCCCAAACCTAGTCCTTTTAAGAAACTCTTCAAAACTTTGTTGTTTGAGCTTTAATCTTTTTATGGAATTATAATCTGCTTCAGACTGCTCCAGCACTGAGAGATCCCATCGGGAATGATTCATGCGCCTAACAAATATAAAGTCAAAATCAAATCAATGACCTGGAGTGCCTAAAAGGTTTTTTACATAATTGTTCAGAAATCGATCAGTGTTATTTTCCAGCTGTGTTACGGACATGCATATAGGGCCCGATAGGGACCTGTTTCAATTCCCAATTTTAATTACACCTGGGTCTGAAACCTGAGGAGACCTGGCCCACTTAAAGGCCTGCTCTTAGGCACTCTGGAAATTATTTAAAATAGACTCCTATTAACAACTTTCCCACTATAGGACTTCTTCTTTTCTACAAGTATCAACATTTCTCCCTTCATAACCTGATGTAAATTAAGAATTATAATGTAGAGTAGTAAAATGGGTCAGGAATGCTGTTAACCCCTACCGGACCTTTGCTTTAAGTATATGCGTCCATCTTCATCTCAGTGACTGGGATTCACTAAAAAGAGGTGAGCCTATGAACTCTAGGTATTCACAGTGTTCTAAGAGGACACTGAGCTATTCAAGTTTCCTTGGAAGCTAAGTCTATCTGCCCTCCAGTGCATATTAGGTGGGTAGCCTAGCAGGCCAGTCATCCTCTGTTCTGAGGAAGCGGTAAACATTTATTGGAAATCCCGGCTTTATGCCCTCCAGAAAGAAACTGGGATGCACTATTTGGAAAGTTAAAGTAAAACCTCCTTTGGATCATGACTATAAGTGTCTCTAAATAACGTGTTAGTCTAAAGGCGATATTTATTTCAACCACCTCTGTTCTTCATAGCCACAAGATGAACATGTCTCCAGTTCTTTGAGCCAGCCTCAAGATCTCTAAATAGCTCTATGAAGGTAGCTTTTTTGGTGACTTTGAATTGCTCGTTGCAATGGCACCTGGATACCAACCAGATCCCCATTTTAACACACTTCTTGGTCAGGGAAGAGTCAAAAACCAGGCATTTCCGCGTATCTAACAAACACTCCCTCTGGTAGGCTGACTTCTCACCGCTTTTTCTCACTCTGCCTCCACACTCTGTCTTCATCCCTCTATACACCCTCACTGGTGCTTGTCCCCTGTATCGAGCTCTGTCGCTAGCCAGCTAGGTTTGTACATTAGAAATACCAAAACATAAAAAAAACGACATACATATTGACCATGAAGCCAGTGTCATCCGAGGACAGCAGGTGATTTAATGGCCACTCTTGGCACTTGCTTGTGCCCAGAAATCTCTTTGAAAACACCTACCCCCATTAGTCAAAGTATTAAACGTGCAGTTTGCACAGTTGACTTTGACCATTTTACAGATTTTCTTTTTTTGCCTATGACTCCCCCTAACCAGAAAACAAGTTGACCACTCATGCCAGTCGAAGACCTTTTCATCATTTAGTGTGAGTATCGCTCATCCCACTTGGTAAGCCAAGGAGTACTGTCTGGGCACTATCGCCTGCAGAGATCCAGTTTCATTCGTTTCTGTAATGCATGAAGAATTTACTGCAGCTCGCCTCCTGTATCTTTACTATATTGTGCCCCAGTTCATTCTAAATCTCTGTGTATGAAACTCATTTCCAGTTGATAATTCACAATAAATACAGATCTATTAATTACATCTGAAATATTACATAGCCCATTTTAAAACCATGTGTATTTAATTGCAACCAATACAATTTTCAATAATGATACCGAGATAATGTTCCCAAATATACTGTAATCTATTGCACATGTGAGTTTTAAAATTCTATAAAACAATATGCATTTAAAAAAAAAAAAAAATCCAGAAGTGGATAACTAACCTATTTCCAATAGGCACTGTTTGGCATTATAATAAACAACGGATTATATTGCAAAGTAAGTGAGACAAGAAAATATCCACGCAGAGCTTTCTATCATTATAATAAATGAGACTTTCGTATATTGTTCTATTGCCATATAATAGAAAAACTATTCTCTTCCTGCATCAGAAATGAAGAAAGTCTCCGAAAACGGAACTACTTCCAAGTTATGGCCCTAGTTATGCAATTTTTTTTTTTTTTTTATAAAATCTGCTCAAATTGGTGAAATGTGTGCAATAATCTTAAACTGTTTTTAAACTAACCTTCGCCTCCCGTGGTTATAAAGTGACCTCACCAGACATTGTGATGGTTGGTTTCCAGTGGTGCCCTAAATTCCACAGGTTACTTCTCTTAAATTACCAGATAGCAGAGGTATTTGCTTCGGAGCACAAGCTCTGCTGGTCTTTGTTATGGGATTGATAAATAAAAACAGAGGAAATGCCATGGCTTCTCTAGTCCTTCTGATGACAACGGATTCACGGAGTGGTCAATTGCAGATTGATGGCCCATCATTGATAAGGATTTTGAATGAATTTGTATTGTTTTCAAAACATAAGCAACGTATGTCATCCATTAACAGAATGTGGACAGCTGATGAATTGCCCCACCCTCCCCCCCCCCCCCGAAATTTCAAGCACATAAGTACTTCAGATAACCGTGTATAAATATTAATGCCCCTCCCATTCAACCCCTAAAATTCTTAATGTATAGCCAGACATATGTTTGTCTTATTTATCCTTCATCTATTGAGTAAATCATCTGGTTCTGGCATTATCGAGCGAATACAATATCCCCACGTAGCACTGTCTTCCATTGCCTTTGAGTCCGTACTCACCATCACCGCCTGTAGCTCTTCGACTGCTACCCATTCAAGGGCATCATTACACCATCTGTCTTACAGTCTGTTACCAGTGTATAGCAAACTGAAGTCTGACTAGTATTTAGCATGGCAACATAAACCTGCTTTTCGTTTCGCTCCTCTTTGATTTACACAATCCCAGCAGGCAAAGATCAACCCTCGGCTCAACCAGTCTACCTTTCACCCCTTCCATTCTCTGCACCACCCCTTCTCAGTCATTTTTAATAAATGGGCACCACCCCGTGACGACATATGAAATCTGCATCTTCCCCATGGCACCTGGGGCATGCAGCCGCACGGGACTCGCCTCATGGGAATCATTTAGAGCAATGGTTCCCAAGCTTTTGACTTCTGAGAAGCCCCACTGAGTCATTACTGGAAGCCGGGGACCCCCAAGTAATTTGTACGATTACAATTTCAAACATTAAAACAGTAATTGGCATAATATACACAAACAAGGACACACCAAAGATGTTGTTATTTCATATTGGAAAAAATGCCAACGGGGGCTTTGCAGGGTTCTCCCTCCACCCCCAACCCCCTCAAGAAAATGTAGGGGAAAATGGTGCATTCTACAACACATTTGTTATTATATATTTAATTGTATTGGCTTTTAAAGCATAGTAAATGATGACCTTAGTGTGCACCAGAATACAGCAATCTTCCATGATTCCCTCACTATCGCGCTCTAGCAGTGCCTTTCATCTCTCCATAGCCCCTCTGTCACATGTATTTCATTTGTTTTATATCACCTCTTATACCAGTGTAGGGTGTCGGAACACTTTACATCACACACCTACAGAGACAACGAATCATACGTGTGTAAATCAGTGTATAGAAAATAGTACATAAGGCAAAGGGGTCTACAGGGTGTAGGATTCACGGTTGTACGATGGTACAACGCAGGTAAATACATCATATGCCTTTGCCATGCAATTTTTAGCACGCATGTTTTACCGGGAAAATGCATTTACAGCGCATGCCAATACCACGCATTGTTTTTCGATTTAAAAACAATGTATTTGTGGGGGAGACCCCCCCACTCCTCCAACTTACCTTAAAAGCGTGGTAGTGGCATGCATTGTAAGTGCATATATTCAGTTAAAATATGCATGCTAAAAAATGCGTGGTAAAGGCACAACGAGGTAAACACCTCGTTGTAAAGGCTGTTTCCCGGATTCACATGTCATTGATACGGGTAGGCATTTTTTAAGAGTGCTTGGTCTGGAGAAGCACAAGCTCAGCATTCAGAGCATAACACAGTGGTTAGTGTTGACTTTAATAATAAGAATGTATTTCTACCCAAACAAACCTTATTTAGCAGTATCAGGATATTGAAAGACGGGGAAAAAAACATAACTTTTTACCTTATTTAATGCATGTTTGCATGCAGGTTTTTGATGGCAGTTCAAAGCTCACTGTGCTAGATTACGATTGTAACTTATGAACTGCACAGTCACAAAAGAATCTCTGTGACAAAAGCAGTAACCCACTGAGCTATGCACATAAAATACTGTTCTTTAAAATGCATGGTCCACTATCTTCGCAGCAGGCATATTAACCACCTGTGCTGCCACAGACGAGTCAAAGCTGCCGCTAGATAAAAAAACTGCCATCTCTCTCCAGCAGGTACATTAATCACCAGAGTTAACTTGGCACTTTTATTGTTGCCCGAAAACTGCTGGTTCTACAAGGAAATTTGCAGGGCTTTTAAAACGGCTGCTTGCGCACCCCTGGGTGTCCGCAGACCACAGTTTGGAACCACTGATCGCGAGTGCTCTATAAACCCTGTGAGGGGTTGAATCAGTTTGACTCCGGCATAACTTGATGCTTCCCCCTGGGCCCTCCTGGCCAGTCATGTGTCTAGCTCAGTTATGACGCCACTTGGCCATGACACCCCCTGGGTCCCTGGAGCATCATCTCCTAAAGCTCTACACAGAAATGATATTGCTTGGTTGCTCTTTGTCAGATTAACTATTCCCCCCCCCCCCCCGAGTTTTGCAGATTGATGGCTGCTGCTGGAACTCTGGCAATGTTCATTTGGCTGCACGCATGCCATGTTTGTCTTCAAGGAATGCCGCTGCTGTACCTTAGCAATGGATATGCTTTCTTGAATAGCAGAAACCTCCCTCCTCCATACAGGTTACTGACTTCAGCCCTCTCCACCATCCACCTGGTACCCATGGCTCCGGATTTCAAGGCACCGAAATAAGGTAGTCACTGGATACCAAGTGTTATATCTCCAGGTCAATGAGTGCGAGTCCCCCTTGTTTGTACCGCCTTTTTAATGTAACTAGTTTATTCCTCTGGGGCGGTCTGACCCATATTATTGTAGTAACAAGGCATTTAGTTCATGAAAATACTGTTTGGGACCATAATCATTATCCATTGGAGAACATATAACACCTGGGTAGCGTCGCCTTTTTTTTATTAGTGAAAATGATTGTTTGACCCATAATTTATCCCCCTTCGTCCTTCGATCACTCTGCCTATATTACAAATCAGAGCATATGGATCATTGTGTGCCACCTTCAACCCCAAATATTTAAGGGTATCCATTTGTCAAGATAACCACAGGTCAGGCCTTGTTCAACTCTCCTCTCTTGCCAGTTCAGCTATCATAAACAACCTGAACTTTTTCCTGTGTGTAATAAGACCTAACACCCTGAATTTTGAAGTTTGTGTCATAATAACAGGGTTGATCACTCTGGGTCTCTAAGGAAAACTAATGTATCGTCCGCCTACAAAGATACTACGTGAGTGGTATCTTCCATTCTAATTCCCTGCCGTTGTTCTATGTAAGTCATCGCAAACGTAAGCTAGGTAAGCAAACACCCTGACGAGTGACGCCATCCATCATCGACAGTTCAGATGTTGTGGTGCCTCGCTTCACTCTGCAAGTCGGTCTAGTATATCATACCCTTATCCACGTCCTCATTGTCAGCCAGTATCATAGGCTTCTAGGAAGAGGGACTGGCATACTACCACGTCAAAAGCTTTTTATATATGTAAGACGGCTACTAAATAATGTATGGGCATTTTTAGCTTTTTTGACGTGATATTTGACTTGACCAGGTTTTCTTAGGTTCCACGTTGTGCGTCTGTTGGGCATAGTCACGACTGTTCTGAGTGCTTCATCAGGTGAGTTGCAAATGTCTCACTTAAGATTTTAATAGTGTTGATCTTAGGCAGTGGGTGATAGGATCTAGGGTCCCAAGGGTCCCTCTCAGGCTTGGGACCCATTAGTGTTCAAGCCCCTCTCAATGTTGGTGGGACTCGGCCCCCTTCGGCGCCTCCAAGCATATGTTAGTAACCAATCTGGGACGACCCCTACGTACTCTTTATAGAATGCCGCAGGGAGGCTGTCTGTGTGAGGGACCGCCAGTTAGTAATGCTTTACTTAGCTTCCTGTAATTCCTCCACAGAAATAGGGGGCTCAGGTATTTCGCTTTTTGCGTGGTAATGTCGCTGCCTTTACATACTGCTTAATATCATCCTCCCTTGGGGAGGAAGGGGTGTCGCTGGCCGGGGATTAGAGCTCGGACTTTTACACCTAGGAGTTGTATCCTAAGTAGCCGGGCCTGCATCTTCTCCACTTTCCTATGCAACTTCTTCCTGTAGGTGATGTCCGTGTATTTTATCCAGCCTGTAAACCACTGTTCAGGCCAAACTCAGGCATGGCAGTATGCATTACAGCTGTCCAAATTAAAGTTCTATTTTTATCTTCTGATGAGAACTGGGTGTTACTTTCACCTTTGTTAATTCGAGCGGTCACCAGGCAGATATTATAAACGTCTTTCTTGTATGGCTTAGCACCACACCACGTTTACCTCTGTGCTTAATCACACTGGCAAGATCAGAAAAGGTCACAGGCGAGAGGGCAGCATTGAATCTTTGTGTCTGCTTTTTTAAAACTAGCCCTGCGCTTATGCAAGATGTGAGCTCACAAGTCAGTAACTCAGTGACAATGTGCACTTTTTAAAATAAGATTGACACTGCCCAGTGGTGTCTGTACACACTAATGTTATCAGTGTGAACTACACAAAGATAGCAGTCTGTGGGAGACCATTCAAGCACGTGGGTCACGGAAGGTTCACACCCTTAGTCTTTGGTTGAGGTCAAGGCGCTGGCTCTGAGAGACATTTTGTATGTGCGCTTTTTTAAGTGCTGCTTGCTGGCCTAGCGCTTGCGTCGAGACCAGCGCATGCGCTGGCTCGGAGAGACATTTTGTATGTGCCCTTTTTTAGGTCTCGCGAGCCAAAGGCTCGAAGAGACATTTTATATGTGGGATTTTCAAAGTGCTACTCACAGTCTTTTGGCTGGCCTAAACCTTGAGTGCACGATCTCACATGCACGTGCACAGCTGCTCCTCTGCTTATTGCATCCCCCCCTCCCTTCTCACCCAGCCCTTTGATGCTCTGCTCGATTACTTTCACTTTCGCCGCTTTGACCCTTGCATTCCCCCCTCCCTTCTCACCCAGCCCTTTGATGCTCTGCTCGCATCTCCCTCCTCCCTGGGCGTGAAGGGAGACAGAGCCATCCTGCTTGATTAATGGCTTTGCATTCCCATGTGTTCCCGTAGTAAACATGTTATATTTTGATTTCCCTCTACCGTGACTCAGGGTTCTTTGGGCTCAAACGTCAGCCTTTCTAGAATGTAAACCTCTTGTTGGCTGCGCTCTGGCAGCTCGAACTCTCGCACCTTTAATTTACATTTTGCCAGCGTAGCCCATGTGAAATCAGATTACGAAAGCGAGACTTGGCGCTGCCTGATGTCTGTGTAAATAGAAAGAAGAGATGAGTTTCTGTCCATTGATCATTTGCACGGAAATTAAAATACTCGTTTCTGCCGAATAGTTCAGTGTCTGCCTTGACACATCAGCTCTTCCGTCTTGTTAATGATTGGAATCAAACAAGTGTACCTCCAGTATCATGCGGGAATCAAATGGCATACATATAGCCGTCTGCGCCGTAATGCGCTTTCTACTTTGAATGAGTTTCAGAGCTCCTATAATATGCAGAGTCACCTCTGTATGACAGGAAAATGATTATCAAATGTCCGTCTTGCGCTAGTGAAGTGACCCATATCGCCCGTGTGAGAAATTGCCGATGCTTACCACTCCAGTGTCGATCGTAAAGGCGACTCTCGAATACACTCTCATTAAGGGTAAACAATCTCTGCTCCAGTACTGCTGAATAGTGCTATGAAGTCAAAACACATCTATGTCACTCCCTGTCTTTTTTTTATAAAAGAATGACCGTGCGTATTAATCCAGATTCAAGATCTGTGCCGAGACTAAGTCCTGCTGTATGACGGAGAAAATTAATCCGGCCCGTTTTTCGTTTAGCGTGTTCGAACTACAAGAGATAACAATAAAAGGATGAATAAAAAGTGACATTGAAGGCTATTCTGCTCTTAGTCCTCTGTCCCCTATGCAACGGAACTCACCCTCGAATCAAAAATCCCTGTGCCTAGTCTGAAACTCCAATCCTCCGAGCATAGATGCCCCGCCATTAATTTAAAACAAGCATTTGCAATGCAATAGGTCTCGCAGTTACGAGAGTTTAAGCTATTGGTATTGTAAATAACAATTCCTTTTATTAATGTTTTTAAAAAGAAATCAAAAATAAAAGGCATTGTTATGTGCAATGCCAATAGCTCAAACTCGCGTCAATGCGAGACCTATTGCATTGCAAATGCTTGTTAAGTGCTGCTTGCTGGCCTAGCGCTTGCGTGTATGTGAGCGTGCACGCGCGCAGCCGCCATGCGCTAGGCCAGCCCGCAGCACTCCGGAGAGCATCATCGCAATCACTTTCGCTTTCACAGCGATCATGATCGCGATGAAGTTATAATCACTGCACCCGCGCTTTACTTTTAACGTTAAAAGTAAAGCGCGGGTGCTGCGATTTATACCAAAAGTAAAGTAATAGATTTTTTTTCTATTTCTTTACTTTTGGTATAATCGCGGCACCTGCCCTTTACTTTTAATGTTAAAAGTAAAGCGCGGGTGCCGCGGCTGCCTGGCGAGCGCTTGTTTCAGTAGGTGAATGAGTAAAAAATCCTAGACAAGAAATTCTTTGACAGTTTTTTTTATTTTCTCAAACCTCCACTTGATAAATTTGACCTCGTTATGTTCTTGGTGTGCTTCCACTGAAGTCTACGATGCTCCTCCATTATTCTATCCTAAAAGTGGTTGCTCTCCTTTTAGAGACGACAGCCATGATATTTTCTCCGAAGTCGCCGTTTGCTTCTATTTCTTCGTCTCCTCAGTACAGAATGATGTGCATAAAAGCAGGATATCTTTTTTTAATTCAACGACCAATAATTTGAGCGGGGGGACATGTCAGTTGTGAACTAGTACACACATGTGCTTTTATTAGATTTGGGAGCGGGAAGTCCTCAGTCCTCATGACCAATCTGCAGATGTCCGTCTTTTTTTCCACTGACTTCAATACCAGTACACATTGCAAACACCAAGTTGAGAATGTCTCACCTTTTTGAGTGTGTGTTCTCAGAGTTCTTAAACTTTCAAAGTAATTAATTAAGAACTGTATAATATTGGACTGTGAGTATTGTAAATGAATGCTTTTCTGAACATGGGTTGAATAATTGATTTTAAAACTTCTGAAAAGAACCGGTTGTCTGTAGTTCCCACCAAATACTGTGAAACGATTACCCTTGGAAATCTTTAGTATATTTCATTATGTACCTAGACCCAAAAGGGTTGCAATGAAAGTGTAAAGAGCAGTTTTGAACATTCTAAAGAAACAGCAAAACAATCTCAAGTTCAGAAGGGAGCTGAAGGTTTTCTACTCCGTCATGCCTTCCTTGGGTCTACAATCAGACCAAATGGCTACCCTGTGACATCAATCTATGCTAAGTCGACAAGAATGCCTCTGATCACAGCAAGGGGCAATAGGAATTGACGATGACGAACATGAGCGAGGAAAAAAACTCCGCTCCGCGAAGCGGAGTTTTTCGGAACTCTGTGAGCTCCACGTAACGCAGAATGCGGAAAACTCCGCAAACTCCGCAAGGGGAGCGGAGTTCACCGCCAGTGAATTATGCCATGCGCCTGCGCGGTGTCTGAATCAGAATGAAAATCGAATCAATGCAGTGTGTGTTTGTTACTATTGTACCGAGGCAAGCTCAGCCCGCCCCCAAATAAGTCTGCCGAGCAGCCTGCACCGCGTGCAGTGCTGCCTGCTGCTGTGCTTGACATTTATATTAATAGCAGCACTCCGGCTCCCTGGAGCGGCTTGACAGTCATGCACAGGCGCTACTATGTGTGACTTCGTATTTTCAGTGTGGTGGTATGCGTTAGTCTATTGCCTGATTAGAATTGCTGCTGTTTCGGGTTTTAGTCCTTCTAATCCATTGGTGGCTGTGTTTGTATCTCACATTCCCCCACACATTATCTATTCCCCCCTCTTTCATTTTCACTAATTCTCGCTGTTCCTTACTTCAGTGACCTCAACTTTCATCTTGATATCAACAACACACACACAGACACACCATTTTTTGTAACTCTTTTTGGTTTCAAAACAAGCTGACATAATTGACAACAGCCACACTGCTCTACAACCTAGTTTAATCACGTTGGCTAAGCTAATAACTCTAGCTAAACACTTATAAGGACCCAAAGGCGAGACCTATTGGCTAAGCCAATGCTTGTTGAAAATGTGATGAATGAACTGTAATAGAGTAAATGCAAAACTCGCTTTTTCTCTGATGGCTGACGCTCTACTGTTGCCTTCTCCAGCACCCAGTGGTGCTCACTCCTGAAGTCTGGGGTGTCGGGGTGCAGCCTCTCTGGTTGTCGCTTCAGCACATGGACAGCAGGGTCTGGAAGGATGCTGCTGGAAGTGGAGGGTTAAATGCTGCAGAAATGCACTGCCTTGTGTTCACATGTAAAGCTTGAAAAGGAGAAACAAAAGAGCTGTGCCCCGCAGAGCCCCACAGTCAGATGGTGCAAGGGGCCACCAACAGACTGGTTTTCTTTTTTCTTTTGCAGCTGAGCTCTCCCAGTGAGAATAGGCTTCAACTACTCCCAGGCGTCCTCAAAGACTCCCATCTCATCGCGTAGACATTCGGAGGGTGTCATCTCTGCATGTATTTAGACTGAAGGGCGGAATGTTCAAGAACTTGTTGATGAGGATGGAGGTTGGAAGATCAGCTGGTGTTTGTGACCTTTGCTTGACATTGATTTCCCAGCATTTCTTAGTGACCTTACGTTGCGTCATCCAGTCGCCTGTCGGCCAAGGGAGGAGGCTTCATGGAACCTTAAAGTGGCTTCACCATTTCATACCTGGAAAACCTCCGCCGGGTCCCCCTGGTCTTGGTTCTCAAGTACCATGTGCTTTAAACCATCGCTTGAGCTGGAAATCTGCTCTCAAGGGGTTTGCATCTCTGGAGTAACTGGAACAGTTTGGCTATACATTTTTTCACGATCCGCATCCCTCCACCAGAGCCCTGCCCACTTTCACAATACTCCTATATGGAAATTCCTCAGATTAGCTTCGCCCACATACGTTTTGAAGTCATAGGGAAACTTTAACATAGCACTGCTCGGGGCAGTAGGCCTCCAATGTGTGCAACTACCTTCCAGTTTCCATTCTGGGATCTGCAGTTTAGAAGAGAAGTGAAAACCTGCCTCTTCTTCATGGCTGTCCAAGGAAGAGTCCTTTTTTACAAATTGTTCATGTTTCATAAAATGAGTATACACGAGAAAGAATGAACAACGAAAGCGGAAACATTCTTACTTGCTTAGTGCCACTATTTATGTTAACTGTGCGATCTGGAAGCTGCAGTAACAACAATCTAGACACTATAATGTATATTACACTGAAAGACAAAGCGGATAAACTGCTTGCCTGTTTACCATGCCCTTCTTTCTTCACGGCGCAGGGTCCGCTTTCTCCTGCTCTTTGTGTGGTTCCTCCTCAAACTACATCCTTACTGAGTCCTACACATCTCCTTTTCTCTCTGTGTGTTTCATTGGCGTCGGGTTATCTGTGCCCCACCAAATGACGCATTCAACATATAGGTATGCCATTCTGGAATATCCGAGTGTGCACTTGTGGATAGGTGGGCTTCTAGGCTCCTGATTAAATCGATCTCTTTTTACTGTGTTTATGCATCAGTTCCATGTGAGTTGTAATGAACACCTGGAGATAGTCTTCAAGTGTGCCTTGTAAGGTTTAGTGACAATATGCCTTGCCCTATAGATGGCTAGAGTCCCATGGTTTTACCCCAGTGGACTTAATCTGTCGAGCGTACCATGTTTTTGTTTATGTTTGAACTCCCCAGGCAGAGGACAAAGCTGGGCTGGACTTGGGTGTTCTCCGCCCAGCTGAGGGTGGCGACTGCCTTCCTCGCCGTGTTTGGGGAGGCGGATGGTAGGTGGTACCGGATTTCCAATCCACGGACACAGGCCTTTTGCATGAACTCACTGTGGAAAATCTGTTAATTTCTGTATAACGTGAGTAGTTCACTTCTCCCAAGTGGTGTGTGCTTACGTTGCACGTGTGCATACGCATGTTTTTAACTTCTGATATTGTGTTCATGATGTCATCTGCATCATAATATCAGTGTTCCCGCACATTTTGTCTTCTCTTCATGGGCCTGGGAAACTGTATAAAAATTGAATGTTTTAATGTTTGGAGAGTAACAAGTAACTGTTTGGAATAAATCATTTTTAACCTAAAAGAGGCCCTAGAAAATGGTATCTGATCTCCCTTCGTTGTTTGTGTGCCTGGCTACCAAGCAGCAGTGACTTAGACTTCTTCAGTTGGGAAACGTGTGGTGGTAACATGGCTCTTTGCTGTAGAATGTCACCAGTGACACCAAGGTATCGAGTGTGTGAATCTCAAACACCATTTACGCCAATAATGCTGCACACATACATATACAAATGGAAATTGCGGAATCAATCAAATCAAATAGCATTTATACACCACACAGCTGCTTCATAAGAGGCGTCCCGGCGCTATCTGCAAGAGAGACTGACCTAAGCGGTACGAAAACAGTAGGGTCCAGGCCTTATCAAAAAGAAAGGTTTTTAATTATTTTTTAAAGATGGGCTTGGAAGAGGCCCTACGGGTGCTAACGGATAGTTCATTCGACAGTTTGGACTTCAGAAATGCAAAAGATCTGGCCCCGAGATCTTTGGGACCTGCAGAAGTTCAAGATTGTTTGACCTGAGAGATCTGCTTTGCATCTAAAGATGCAGACTTTGCTTCAGGTAATAAGGGCCATCACCTGAGAATGCACAAAAAGCAAAAGTGAATGCTTTAAATTTAATGTGATTGTTTTATTAGCATCCAATGCAAATGCTTCAGATAAGGGGTGATGTCAGGAATTCTCAGAGTCTGTCTTGCTTCCGCGTTTTGTACTAGCTGAAGTATTTGGATTAAAAAAGCAGGAAGGACCAAATAATGACTATTCACGTAGTCTAATCTAGACTGTACCATGGTGTGAACAACTGTTTTCCGCATGTTCTCCTGACCTAAATGCAGCAGCATCCTCGAGGATTTAAGATTTGCAAAGCATACCACAGATAAGTATTGGATGTTCGAATCAAATATTTCCAAATTTCTGGCCGACTAGGTGGGAACGGGGGGAGAATTAAGTTCCTCCAGCCACCAAGTGCTAGGGGTGGACCAGATAAGTTTGAAAAGAGGCTCAATAGGATAAGTGCCAGGAACCGCCAAAGGCCAGTCTCTTACCTGTGAAGACAGCAGAGGTCAGGAGACTCAACCAGATCAAATTATGAAAGAAATACCCAGCCCAGCCCTAGGACTACAGGTCATTGATCAAAATATTATGATGGTGCCAAACACCATAGCTGACCGAGCCAAATCATGGCAATAACACAGCTGGCTGTATAACAGAATTGAATTAGTATACCTTGATGTGAGTGAAAGCCTACTTTGAAGTCAAAGGTTTTTTTATTCTAAAGCAGCAGAAAGAAGATGAAATATTTATAAGCTGCAGGACCCAACTTGATCCTTAAATGATTTATAGTAAAGCTGCAGCCCAGCCTGGAAAAGCACAGTGTTCAAGGTATAAGTTTAGCAGCAGTTTAAGATAGATGTTAATGCCAGTTCCAGGCGGTGGAGAGCATGTACAGATTCTAAAGGGAAAGATTTCATAAGTAAGATACCTTCTATACACAGGGAGGCATTCAAAGACGTAAAGTTTGAGCAGTAACATCTTCAAGAAGAGCATTCATTAGCCCTGATGAAATATTATAGCAGGTTTGGCTATCGGAAACCATTCTTGCCAGTATTTGATGTGAACAATAGTTTTCCTGTTGGGTAAACCACAATACCCTACACGGTAAGTGAGATAGGAAAGAAGAGAGGTTGGTGGACAGGGCACTTGCCAATATTTGGTGGATGACCTGTTATCACTAACTGCTGAATGAGGTCATTAGCTTTTAAGTGTAGCATCTTTTCGAGAGCAGATGACATTCACTCCTAGTTGTCCATCATTGCTAAAGATGGATCCTAATCTATGAGGAGGCACAACATGAACTGTATAATCTGTAAGTGTCGGGAAGTTGATCTTATTCTAGATTCATTTAGAGGCTTGTACGTGTGTAAGCCGAACGTAAATAATAGATGGTGTTGGGAGGCAATATAAAGTTGTGCACATCAAGTGGGGATTTAAATATTTGAATTGCACAATTATATCGAATTTCACATACTTACTAGGCCTGAGAGAATTTTTAATTACGCTGGAGAAATTTCCACATTTCACATTAAGATACATTTTATATTACCCAATTTCACTTACGTTTTGCCAGTGAGAGATTGGTTCGTGTAGGAAGTGTCTTGCTGAAACACTTTTTTTGTTTGAACCAATCTCCTGTGGGTGTATTACAAAAGGCATGTGCAGTACTAGCTAACCACATTTTGCACTCAATATGGTTTTGTGAAACTGTATCACAACGTTCGGTCCCCTGGTGGGGTCTCGACAAGATGGAGAGATCCTCACTAAGGAGGTGAGAAGGGATATATCCTCCCTATGTATACTTGGCATAACGAATAGATATCCCTCCTGGAACCAGGATGCTCCCTTATGACAAGAAAGAGAGGGAAAAGAAACAACACATGAAGAAGGGAGTGTTTTCAGTGAAGAAAAACACCTTATAAAGTCTAAAGACCCCTTGTTTTGTGATTTCCCCCTTGACTAAAGGGTGGGAAGGGAGCAAGACCCTTTTCTTCTTATAGTCCTCAATCACTCTAATAGTGACATGCTTCATCATCGTGCTCACCCCGGCTCCTAAAGGTCAGGGTGGGCTCAACCGGGTTTCAGGGAGCACTTATAAAGATATTGTGTTTGGTGGCCTAACATTAAGATAAAATTCCTCTCCTGCTCCTAAAGTGTCTTTTTTTAGTTTTTTAGTTTTTTAGTGGAGAGAAAGGGAAGGTTAAATACTGTCTATAGTAGGGTGGAAGGATATGATGGTTCTATGACCCTAAACTAAACACCAACATGTTTCAGCCGTAGTTATTGGCCTATTTAATGGTCCTGGGCTTTCGTCAGGGTGGGATGCGTAGAGGTCACTTCCCCCAAAGACGTGACAAAAGCCCAGGACCATCAAATAGGCCAATAGCGAGGGCTGAAACATGTTGGTGTTTAGTTTAGAGTCATAGGACCATCATGTCCCTCCACCCTACTATAGTCAGTTTTTATCCTTCTCTCCCCCTCCACTAATAAAGGACACTTTAGGAGCGGTAGAGGAATTTTATCTCCACGTGACGCCCCCATACACATTATCTTTACAAATTCTTCCTAAAACACGGTTAAGCCCACCCTGACCTTTAGGAGCCAGGGTGAGCACGATGATGAAGCATGTCACTATTAGAGTGAGTGAGGCCTATAATAAGAAAAGTATCTTCCTCGCTTCCCACCCTTTAGTCAAGGGGGATCACAAAACTAGGTATCTTTAGATTTTATCAGGTGTTTTTCTTCACTGAAAACATTCCCTTCTTCATGTGTTGTTTCTCTCCCCTCTCTTTCTTGTCATTTTGTTGTGAAACTGCACAACATTTTCATTAAATTTTTCAAAACAATTGCATTTCTTTTCACAATTTGTTTCTATTTTAGGGCTTGCTATAAGTAGGGTGAGCAGCATTTAATTTCTTTGAACAGGCTACTTTATCATGGCCCACCCATGGTCTACGGGTGGGCCTAATACTTACTAAAATGATAATGTCTCTAGAAACAAAAATTAAATCCAGAGTATAACATATCTTAATGGTCGGGCCTAATATATACTGAGTTAGATTTGTATTGCCTAAGCAGCTCAGAAATCCTGGGCCACTGAAACATTAATATCCTTCAGAGTAAAGTAAAATCTCCATAAAACACCACTTGGTTGACTGCATAGGAATCTTGAGCCGCCAGATCGATAAGTTGTTCACTAAAAGGGGTGTGATAGCCCAGCATACCACAAACTACCATGGCTACTCAGGTACTCTATATTTGATTACCAAAAAATCAGTCCATATCTTTAGAAATGGCCTGAATTGCGAGAAGAGATTAGTAAGTAGTAGGTGCTGTGGTTCTGTTAGTCCATGCGCTCCCTCCAGTAGCAGAAACCGCACCACATGCGACTTTAGCTGTGATACTGTCAGTGGCAACTTTTTCATAAATGGATCTATGGGGTGTGAAGTGGAGGAGATCTATAGATGGGAGCACGGGGGTTTACTAAAGTGTACGCACAAGTGAGATTTTCTGGCTGTGGCGTACTTCCGGTTTATCTCCAGTCTGGTCCCGATGCTGTTAAAGGATACCCAATGTAGAGTGCATTGTTACTTCTTACTTATCTTCGTTTGCGTCCACTACAGCAAGAACAACCCGTTCTAGCCACTCTCATTTGAAAACAAGTCCAATGAAATCCCTTCTTTTCAGCTTTGGGACTGTGCTTTGATTAATGTACTCAAAACGGATATAGTTTGAAGTTTTTTCAATATTGATGTGTGTGTTAAACTGTGCTTCATTGACATGCCTCCAACACAAGTGCACTGCTTCGCCACTTCACTGTTGGCAGGACTCATGTAATGCTGACCGTTGCTCTTTATGTGATCACTGGATTTAACCCAAAGGTATCTGGCAATCATTCACATATCTTCAGTTCATTCAAGTGATAGCGGCCTGGAACGTCGTTCTCTTTGGCCCTCTTTCAGTTGACCCCCTAACTCTTCATGTTGGCTCAAATGACTCCGAAGGGAGCCCTTCACTCTCAGACGGGTTCTTAAGAATACTGCTGCCTTCTTGTATGTTTTCTTATTGTTGAAATAATCTAGGCACAATCATAAAGGGCATGATTCTGAAAGTATTCACACACCAAAGTGTTGCTTAAGTTTGCAAAAGACACATTATTTGCAGAAATCCCGACATTATTGGATTTCTGTAACACTTAAAAGTGGTAGATGAGGTAAAAGGGCGGTTGTGAAGTGTAGACCCAGCTCCTACTTTACAGGTATAAGATCTATGCAATGTTTGACTCCCAAGAAATAGTCACATTGTGGACAGTCCCAAACAGATTGCAATGCAGGCCACTCTCCCCCTGGA
Source organism: Triturus cristatus (assembly GCF_964204655.1). Lineage (NCBI taxonomy): Eukaryota > Metazoa > Chordata > Amphibia > Caudata > Salamandridae > Triturus > Triturus cristatus. Next base: position 1,011,038,007 of record NC_140588.1, read on the forward strand.
AACACCCCTACACGCTACTTCAAATACACAATTCAGTATATGGGGTTCGAGGGGTTATGGAACACCTCTAAATCATATGGGATGAAGAGAAAAAGGTTTCCCTTCTGGAAAAATATCTCCACGTAGAAGAAAAAATACTGAAAAGTGAAGGGGTTCAAGTTAAATGTTACTGTCACACCAGTTTAGTACCGTGTGTACGCTTAAAAATCATCGGATTATCATCTTTCTTTGTGAAGGCTGAGACTTCTGTGACTCTCAAAGACATTTATGAAATTCATAGGCGAAAAGTACAACTCATTACATTCCTCTTTTGATGTTGTATCTCATTGAAAGTCTGTTCTCTTGTAGTATGCTTCAGAAAATCGGAATGCACACCATATGCAGAGTTATTTTTAATATACTTTTCAGTTTGTGTCGTGCTTCTTTTGTCATTTTTGTAAAACAAAACCGATTAAAGTATTGGTAGGTTATGTTTTTGATATTTCTGTAATGCGTATTTTCTCTGCCTCTCTACCTTTCTGTTTGTCTCTTCCTCTCTCTCCTTCTCTCACTCACAACACTCTCTTTTGTCTCTGCCGACTGTCTCCTCAATCACTTGCTACTTCGTCTTCCCCTTGCACCTCCATTTACTTTTTATGTTTCAGGTACCTCTTATGTCTCCTTATTGTATGGCACGACGTTAGTAAGTTTGTACAGCGCTCTGGGACTTGTTCGCGCTTTATAAAACTTTTCAAATAAATAAATACATTCGCCCCCTCTCCTTTTTGCCTCCTGCGTCCTTTGAATGCTCTGCTGGAGCCCTGTCTCTGCCGCTTGCGGAGGCCGGTTCCAGCACCCTCGCTCCGTGAAGGCGCCGTGCTGTGCCATACTGCAGCAGCTCATCGCCATCTGTCCCCAGGGACACTTTGGCACCGAAGACGCATGGTGTGTCGAGATCTGAATACGATGGGATTAGTAATCGAGAACATGTCAATGCCGCCTAAGGATTGTTTTTCCTGGCACATCATCATGGGTTGTTTTCTTGTGTCCCACACTGGCCCCAGTGTTTGAATCGTGCCTTTTAGTTTGTCTCTGAGGCTCTGCCGTGCTGCTCGTGGCAGCTCCCAGAGTCGCCACAGCCAGGCGTGTATAGAGAGTCGAGGTATTCCAAACTCCTCCTCCTCAGTTCTTAAAGGTCTCCTTCGTTTGGCAGTAAAGCGCGTAATATAACCTCGTTTTATAAAAAACATAGAGTCGTCATCAGAGGCTTGATGGCATTGGCTGTGCCCACTGGAGCCAACCCATGGGCATGTCATACTGAGGTACTCAAGCGATTCCACCATTGCACAGACCGCGGCTCCTTTTAAAGTATAGCATGCCCATTTGCTGTGTTGTATGCTGCCTCTCAGATGTACATTACCAAAGCTTTGTTGGCAAAGTGTGGCAACGAGCTCTTCCAGCCGGCAGTGGCTGTGACCTGCGGCCCTCTGCGAGGCTTGCCAGTCTCACTGCTTTTTTACGTTTCTTTATTTCGGAACCGCTTTACTGTTTTGCAGATATATAAATTAACAAAACAAGAATCATACACATTTAGATACATCTTTGAAAGACCTGTTTGTCAGCTATATGAAGATCCTTGACGCAGTACAATTATATCATTTCAATACATCATGTAAAAATAATTGCAATATAATGAGTAGTTTATCATGTTGATTTTGTGGCGCTGAGAGCGTAGTTTATCTTATCCTGCAGTTATTGACGTTATAAACACGCAAAGATAATTACTAAGCAACTAAGGTGCAAGGCCTGGTATTGCAGGGCAGATAAAGCCCTGGGGCACAGGTGTTTTAGCTTAGAGTTCTCATTGGGATTTTCCTTAATGTAGGGGGACAGTGCATGTAAGATTTGTGGGAGAGACATGGCGTTTAAGGAGGTTTTAAGTCTGTCAAGGGCTTGTCTTCCATAGAGAGCGTGCAGAGGGCAACCTTGGTGAAAGCGAGTGCGTTATTTATCCGCACTCAGATAGGTTACCTATTCCCACCAGGAGTAGTATGAGATGCTGTCAAAGGCCCAGTTGGTTAGCATCGATTGTATAGCTAGAGTTTACATCATAGGTGGCTAGCGTTGATTTTATATAGCTAGGGTTAACATCCGAGGTAGCTAGCATTGATTTTATAGCTAGGGGTAGCATAAGAGGTGGCTAGCAATGAATAGCATGGATTTTATAGCTAGGGTTAACATCAGAGGTAGCTAGCATTGATTTTATAGCTAGGGGTAGCATAAGAGGTGGCTAGCAATGAATAGCATGGATTTTATAGCTAGGGTTAACATCAGAGGTAGCTAGCATTGATTTTATAGCTAGGGGTAGCATAAGAGGTAGCTAGCAATGTATAGCATGGATTTTATAGCTAGGGTTAACATCAGAGGTGGCTAGCGTTGATTTTATAGCTAGGGTTAACATCAGAGGTGGCTAGCGTTGATTTTTTAGCTAGGCTAAAATCAGAGGTGGCTAGCGTTGATTTTATAGCTAGGGGTAGCATCAGAGGTGGCCAGCAATGATTACCATTGATTTTATAGCTAGGGTTAATATCAGAGGTGGCTAGCGTTGATTTTATAGCTAGGGTAAAATCAGAGGTGGCTAGCGTTGATTTTATAGCTAGGGTTAGCATCAGAGGTGGCTAGCAATGATTAGCATGGATTTTATAGCTAGGGTTAACATTAGAGGTGGCTAGCGTTGATATTATAGCTAGGGTTCGCATCAGAGGTGGCTAACAATGATTAGCATTGGTGTTATAGCTAGGGTTAGCATCAGAGGTGACTAGCATTTATTTTATAGATAGGGTTAGCATCAGAGGTGGCCCTCTGTTTCGCTCAATGTTCCCAGGGTTATTGTCTCAAATGCATGGCAAGTGGAATTCCGAAAACTACTGAGATTGTGATTCGAACATTATCCCAAAAAGATTTCAGTAAAGGCTGATCTAATCGCCTATGTTTATGGACTCCTTTATGCGTGTTGCAGTTCCAGCAGATATTATTGTCCCTCAGGTCAAGTTTATCTGGTGTCCCAGCAGATTTGTGAAGTAGCATGAATTCAGATTGAACTAAGATAGTTACTATATTATTGTTGGAGGGGGAGTTCTGTATTTTACTCCATCTGATTTAGTGGATTACATAGTTGTTAGTGGATTGTTGTCCTTCCTTATCTCCTCTGCCCGTTCTGACTCGAGTTTTTGTTTTCTTAACAATTTGGTGTTATTTCAGCAAAGGAGATGATATGTATTGAAAAAAATGTAGTAATTTTTATGTAGAGAGTGAATTAGTAGTGGTAGGAAAGGTTCCATGAATTTGTTTTGTGTTCTGGAAATAGCAACCTTCAGTTTGAGGAACATGTAGAGTTCTTTACCTTCTAGTTTATCAAGTTGTTGAAAGTTAGCTAATGAACAAGGATCGTTTTGCTATGCAAATCTTTAATGTGTTATACACCCCATTTTTTCCATTCCACTCATTTTATTAGCTTGCCTTCAATTGTAATATTTTTATTTGGCCGGATTGATTCCCAATTGGACTTTGGCCTTTGTTTTTACGTTTTTCTAGTTTTACTAAGATCTTGTTAGAACTGGGGTTTCTGATTGGCAGAGATATACACCTTGTCCAAGCAGAAGCCACTACTCTAGTCAGGGTAAGCTAAAATAACATGTGTTCCTCACCCCTTGGTAGCTTGGCACAGAGCAGTAAGGCTTATCTGAAGAGGCAATGTGTAAAGTATTTGTGCAACACACAGACACACACATACACAGCAACACAATGAAAACGCCCCAAAAAATAACCCACACAGGTTCAGAAAATGAGAATATATTTTTATGAGTAAAACAAGACCAAAACGAAAAAAAGTCTGTAAAGTAGAACAGTAGTTATGAATTTTTCAAGATTAATTCAAAATGTAGTGCTTAGAAACAAATTGCGCTTAGAGGTTATTTGAGGTCACACTGGGCCAGGGTAAATCCAAAGTTCAGGTCGACCACGATGGAGGGAAGGCGACAACAGGACTCACGCAGGTCCCGCTGAAAAAGTAACTTGGAGAAAGCGTCGACGTTGAAGACTCGATGCTTTGGTTCAGATCTGTGTTGGTGATGAAGGTTTTGTTGATGAGCCCTTTTACGATGCTGGTGGTGCATCATCGTCAAGCCGCCCTGTCTGTTGTCGTCGAGCATCGCAGTCCATCGAAGCGATGTTTTTGACCAGCATCGAAAGGCAATGCTTGGATTTAGATTGGCGCAAAGTTGCCACTGTGTCAGTTTTGATGGTTCTGTACAGCAGAAGCTCACTTGTAAGGGACCACGACTGGATTGGCACCACTTGACAGAGCAGGACTCCCAGATTGCAGACTCCAGGGGCTGTTGCAGAGTTGTCGAAAGTCTTTGATGGCCCTGAGACTTCAGAACAGGGGGCAAGCCAGAAAGCCCTTGGAGTCACTCTGGGTTTAAGTAAGATGGATCCAGTCCTTGTACTCCGCATGGCAGAGATCAGTAGGCAGCAGGACAGCATAGCAAAGCAGAAAGTCAGTTCTTCCAGAACAGCAGTCAAGCAAAAGTGCAATCCTTGTAGCACAGCAGTCTTTACCTCCTGGTAAAGGTCTTCACAGGTCCAGTAGTCTGCTGTCTTGGTAGGGTCAAAGCTCCAGTACTTATAACCAGTTGTGACTTTGAAGTGGGGGTGACTTCAACGCAGTCCCTTGAAGTGCACAGGTCCCCCTTTCTTCCCAGCCCTGGATCTAGACTATCAATAGGGGGTAATCAGCCCTTTGTGTGGGAGACAGTACACTGCCTGTTCAGATGCAACTGTCAGTTCCCCCACATCTCTTCCTGCCCAGGCAGAGCTATCAGAATGCAGATGAGTTCTCTGTCACACATACCCTTCCTGTGTTTGTGGCTCTTTAGAGGGAATGCACAAAGTGTAGCTCTCATCCACCCCAGATGTGTATTGGAGACAGGCTGCAAGGCACACCGAGCAGTTAAAGCAGAGAAATAGCCACGTTCTAATAGTTAAGAAAACTAGAGAGTGTGTCTACATAAAAGAAAATATAGGCATACAGGGAATTGTTGGGGTAAATAATTTAATGGTTAGATCCCTGTTCTACACCTTAAATTAAATGGAAGGTTGAGCTTATTTGATGTGGAACACGTAATGAATACAATTTGTGTTGTTCCTCTGCCGATGACAGTTCTATGCAAAACAGAAACTTTTTTTATTAACAATGTTGAAATCAAATGGTAATCTCAGTAATTAGGTTGTGTGAACACAAACTGAAATCATTGTGTTGGTTAAATAGAGTGGGCATTGGCTTTTGTTTGTTTGTTGCACTTATTAAAAGTGGCATTTCTCAAATATTAATGTTAAATCCAACTTTTACCAGTAAAGAGGATTTATCATTCCAAGGATATGAAACATAATGCAGCTACTCCTTTCTAAGCAGGAATTATAGCTTAAACGTAGTTTAAGGAATTCCCAATGTTGTGAGAGGAGTAGGCCTCACAGTAGTGAAAAACAAATTTAGCGGTTGGTCACTATTAGGTCATGCCAACCTTACCAGTAAATGTCCCACCTTTTACTTACACAGCACCCTGCCCTTCGGGCTACCGAGGGCCTACCTTAGGGGTGACTTATGTGTAATAAAAGGAGAGCTTATGGCTTTGCAAAGAGTTTTAAGGGCCAAGTCGAAGTGGTAGTAGACTGCACACTCAAAAGCCATGCAGTGACAGGCCTGAGACAGGTTTGAAAGGCTACTTGTGTGGGTGGAACAATCAGTGCTGCAGGCCCACTAGCATTATTTAATTTACAGGCCCTGGGTATATGGCATTACACTTTACAAGGGACTTACGAGTAAATTAAATATGCCAAATGTGTATGCACAAATGTTACCATGTTTAAAGGAGAGAGTACGTGCGCTTTATCGCTAGCTATCAGTGGTAAGGTGCTTAGAGTACTAAAGCCAACAAAATCAAGGTCAAAACAAGAGGAGGAAGGGAAAAAGTTTCTGGTGACCATTGTCCATTGTTTGCAGTTCAACGCAGAGGCTCAAGTTGCTCTTTAACCATCTGATGTTTTTTCCAGGAATCACCATTTTTTATGAATACCCCAAATAAACATATTGATACTCACAGTCTTGCTCAGATTACTTAGTTCCATTCACACCAGTCTGCCTCGCATACGCTGAAAAACTTGCAGCAGTTCCAAAAGTTTGCAGCCTAACTTGGCTTAAAGAAGACCAAACCTCGCCATTAAAACGGTACAATGGCTGCCAGCACACATGAAGTGCTGAAGCCACAAACCTTTACACAGCCACAAACTATGCTTCTTTCAGAGTGCACAACAAACCGGTGCTTCCAAGGCAGCTTCCCATACGCCATTGGCCTTCCATTGTCCTTGGCATGGACTTTTGATTGTAGTCCTGCCCTGCACAGGCACTTCTCTTCCCTCTGGTGCTTGCTACCAGTACATCTACACTTCAAGTCTGAGTGTAAGAATTAAAGGGCAGTGCTAAAAAGCAACCTGTTCGGCTCTCCCTTTGAGTCCTAGAATGCAGAACTGTTTTGACCCGCCTGCCTCCTCTCTGCCTGCTTTCCTTTTCCATCAACATTCTCCATGCGCTAAAGCAGCCCTGTGCAATAGAAACAATAGCACTCTGTGGCCTGGGTGTGGTTATGGGTGTTTATTCTAGCCACGTCTTTAGTCTGCATGCTCAGCTTACATTAGATCTGTTATGATATTGCACTTTATAAGGTGTTCACTTGCCACAGCTGTGGCCTCTTGCACCAGGGAGCGCGTTGTTTTTTTTGGTGGGAAAGTGTATTCCTCGGTTAACTCTCCTTTTTTGACAACAGTCCTGAGCCAGGATAATTGACTCGCAGAGAAATGCTCTCCATTGTGAAATTGCTTGCCCTCATCTGCTCACTTTGCAGAAGGACGATAATGTAAGGAAGCCTCAGTTGACTTAAAGAACACCTGATGTGAAAGGTTGGACACCCATGGAAAGGGGGCCTCGCTCCTAGAAATTATGTTGAACAATGCAGAGGGTCTTCTGTTTGAGTCAGAATCTATGACCGTGAGTAGGGCTGTCCATGTGTGTGAGGAGGCATGCAGCAGTATTCTGTACTTGTTGGAGGGGGTCCAACCTGAGGAAAATGAAGCCTTAGTAAATATTTCTACCATAGACTGAGTGACTGTAAACAGTATTAGGAAAACTCATGCTGAGAAAGTGAAACCTCTCCAAGGATTTTCTGAAGCAGACCTTTATGATGGAGGGGATTTGAGAAAGTGAATGAGACTTCCCGCTCTCTCTGGTTGCTTAGCCTTTCATGAGAGAGTTGATGTGTAGGATCGGGCTGCTTATTCGTAGGTCAAAAAGGGCTATTCCAGAAGTGCTATTGGTTGATAAAAGGTAAAAAGTCATTGTTTGTAGGGATATGTTTTCAGATAGTTCTCATCTGGTGGTAGATTGCAGAGTGGGGGTGTCCAAAGGATCTCTGATGGCTTAAGTTCTTTGTTGAGCATCAACTTAATCTGTGTATCGTGCATATGTACAGTAGGTACCTAAGCAAGAGAAAGAAATCTACAGCAAGGGATCAGTCATTCTATTTGGACACTGCAAGCATGTTTAGTTGAATGAAAGTCCCCCCCTGCTTTATCGCTAGCCTTTAGAATTTGAATAGTATGTGGCATCATCTGGATTCAAATTCAGTAGCTTCACTATGATCCAAACTACAGCATCTGTGAAGGATGTCTATAAGAATGGGCCTTTTACATCTGTCTTTTTGTGCTAAGTACCGTTGTACTGTTTGCAACAAGTCCACTCCTGTAGAGTAAACCACTGAGTAGTCGATCACACATTGTCAAAACAAAGCCTTACAGCACTCCTTGGGGACTGGACCTAAAGAATGCTCATGGAATTCTTGGGGACCAACTGAACCCTACCATCGAACAATGAAAGAATTTACATTAAGTGAAGATCCTGGCCACTAATTCCTGCAAAGGACAATACAGTAACTCGCCTGGTAATCACATAAGACTTTAGATAAATGACACATGTTTAAGGATGGATATATTGTTTAGTTGTTCTTGGCTAGAAATAATTTGCCACATATGTATAACTTTGCCCCTGCCATCAATACAAGACTTTACATGTCATGGCAACAGTACGTTGCAATACAAAACTTGAAGAAGGCTAGCTATGGAGCGGATGATTATTGATTTGCATAACTAGACCTAAACCTTGGTTGATGGCCCCATTTTCTAAACACTGCTGGGGCCAGCACTTGGAATTAGAAGAATGTCCTTGTTGTTATATTATCACTTAAATATTCCCAAGTTGCGCGGTTTTACACTAGACATGGTCCTGTAAAACAATATCAGCCTCTCCTTGAGCAGAACAAGAATTGCATAGACAGTGGCTCCTCTTAATGTCTGGATGTGATCAATCATATTCACACTCCAGGCAGTGTTCTGCAGAGCAGGTACCTTGACTGTTGTACAGTCACACTTCAGTACAGATTTATAGCAGTTGTTTCACTAAGGAATGGGTAGTATTTGTGCTGTCGGGTCTATTTTACCCCACTAATTTGCAGAGGTAAGTGGCTATGCTGCTGACATGCATGACTGCATTTGGAGATTCCTAGGAGTACATGTGTTCAGATTTCACTGTTGAGACACTTGGTTGAGTGCACTCAGTTCTCAGATCCGATATCTCTATTTTGAGCAAAGAGTCCCATAGGGGAGCAGTTTGTAGACTCCAGGGTCTCCTCCAGCAATGGCCGTTAGTATGTCTTGGCAGCAGTTTGTAGACTCTAGTGTCACCTCGAGCATCCTACGTTAGTGGGTCATGGTAGCAGTTTGTAGACTCCAGCTCCTCAAGCATTGGCCGTTAGTGGTCATTGATTATGGTAGCAGTTTGTAGATTCCAGGGTCTCCTCAAGTATCGGCCGTTAGTGGGCCATGGTAGCAGTTGTAGACTCCAGGGTCTACTCAAGCATCGCTGGTAGTGGGCCATGGTCGCAGTTTGTAGACTCCTGGGTCTCCTGAAGCATCGGCTGTTAGTGGTCATAGGTCATGGTAGCAGTTTGTAGACTTCAGGGACTCCACAAGCATCGCTGTTAGTGGGCCATGGTCGTATTGGAACTGTGAAAAGACCTCTAAACTAACCCTCTTAATTTAGCTACTGGCTAAAAGCTCTCATAAATAGACATGTATCCAAAGAGAAAGTACACTCCTACCAACTAAGTAATTCATACAAAAGTATTTTATTATTTATAAAATACATATTTTTTATATATATTTCTTTATCTTTTTTATATATACCTTTTTCACATTTATATTTGTTTTGTCATGATTAAATAAACATATATGTATTTACAATTTTGATATAGACATTGACTTAAGACAATTGAAACAAATGTTTATAACCCCACCAAATACACCCATCAACACTACAATCACACCTCTCAGAAATACTACATTCACACTACCATTTACACAGCATGAACAATATCACAGAAAGAAAGATAAATTGTAGAACATATATGGGATCCTATTGCCTTCTGACAGAGACCATAGATGAATTTGATTCCTTTCTATGATAGTTTACCATCCAATTCTTTTCTTGTTTAATGTCTCTGGTAGGATTCCCTTGTGTAGAAAAAGGTCTACGCACGTTTCGATGGATATCGTATCAGAGCCACCTTCATCAGGACCAAGAAATTAAGCGGTCAAAGTCAAACAGACGCGTGGACTGTGGGGTTATCTGAAATACTCCTAATGTGGTCTTCTCCAAAGATCGCAACTTTATCACATGTGGTAAAAAGTGCATATGAGACCATGTATTTAGAACGGCTTCCAGATTTTAGGCCGGTTGTCATATTAGTTAATGAAGAGTTTCGCCTCTGAGATAAATACGACGTTCTCACCCCAAAATGAGTGGTATCAATGACTCCAATGTCAAGCAAATTCGTTCTGTGTCACTAAGACCATCTCGAATATGGTCCAAAATGCTTTTTAGGTCTCGCCTAGGCAGCGCTTGCGCTGTCTCGTTGAGACATGCAGTATACACTACAGTGTATACAAGCTCCACCCACTCTCCAACAATCATTATCATTGGTTGGTGTCTTAAATGGTGCCTTCCAATTGGCTGTAGGCTTGTTAGTCCCTCCTTTGTGTCCTTCCACGGCTATTGACCCCTTTACTGCACAGACTACTTTCTTACAATGCCTTCTCACCCCCATATGATTGCATTGCCAATGCTTGTTTTATTTGTTTCTCCCATCCCCACTCTCATCTGTTTTGCCAATGCTTGTTTTCTTTTTTTCTCCCGTCCCCACTCTCATCTGATTTGCCAATGCATGTATTGCATTGCCAATGCTTGTTGTATTTGTTTCTCCCCACAATGCTTGTTTTATTTGTCTCTCTGAGATCTGTTTAATTATTTCTGATTAATACAGCCCACGCCACGGACCTTTTTATTTATAATTAATACAGCCCAAGCCGAGGATCGAACTCTGCTCTTCAGCTCCAACGTCGGCAGCCTTATGTGATACGCCACCTCTCCTGGCTTCAAGACAAGCCCCTTAAAGGGGTTTATCTCTGTTTCCATTGCGTGCACTTTCCAGTGCCCCTGGGGCACAAGCAGGGACCTACTACAGTGCTTCTCTATCAAAATGCACTTTGCGCGGTCCCCCCGGGGCACAAGCAGGCATCCACTTCTGCCTAAGCAAGCGTGTGATGTGTGATGTGTGTGTGTGTGTGTGTGTGTGTGTGTGTGTGTGTGTGTGTGTGTGTGTGTGTGTGTGTGTGTGTGTGTGTGTGTGTGTGTGTGTGTGTGTGTGTGTGTGTGTGTGTGTGTGTGTGTGTGTGTGTGTGTGTGTGTGTGTGTGTGTGTGTGTGTGTGTGTGTGTGTGTGTGTGTGCGTGCGCGCGCGAGGCTGCAGGAGTGGACGGATGTCAAATTTCACGATCGCAAGGGGGAAACACCCATTACAACGACTCTGTATTCACGCGCTGCCATCGCAACGCGGCTTTTACATCGCAGGAGGCTTAACACCGCAGGTTTTTAGATCGTGTGCACATTTACTAAGGTAACATTTACAACGCAAGCAAGTGCAACGGGAAACACATGATGTTTTTAGATCGCATGCACATTTACTTCGCGCATGCTTTTATGTTCTCATGATCACTGAAATGAACTATCAGAGTCTCCTTTATTTAGTTATTATCCAATGATCTTGGACTGTGAGAAGCTTATCCATTCCTTTCTTGTGGTTTATTTGTGGTTCCGCCTTCTCTTGATGTGTTAAGCCAACCTATCCCTAGAATGTCCCTCCTCTCTTCGGTTTCTCTCTTACTGCTTTTGGGAGTGTTAGCAGATAGAGGGAATACCGCGAGGAACTGGGTGAGTTGTGTGTCCCTGGGCTAAGAGACAGCGAAGATGAACTTCAAGTGATTGGCCCTGTGGGGACTCATTAAAGACAACACGAATGCCTCATCCAAATCATCATTCAATAAAAAAAAAAGGGCCATCTGCTGCCGTGCTGCCTGGGATTGAACCCACGGCCTCACTGCTCACTGTGCCCTGCAAAGATAAGTTTGGCTTTTGGTCATTTTTCCCCTTCAATAGCACTGGCCTTCAGTGATCTAACACACATACGGCACATATAATACACACGCGGAATGCTGTGTTGCACATCTATAGCATGTTTAGTATATGGCATCACAGCACTGGAGTGTTATAAATAAAAATGTATTACACAGAGAACATTTATGAAAAGAGTTCAATTCCCAGGGTCAGCCAATCGCGGTAAGAGGAGTAATGTTGCTTAAAATCTAAAAATTATTTTCTATAGTTGGCACAGAAGGGACCACTGTTAAAACTGGGGGCACCACAGCACCACAGTGATAGTGAAGAGTGCGTGTGCAAGTGTATGCATTAATGCGAGTTCAATAGATGCGTAGATATTTCACTCATTAAGACCTCCGTACATCGAAAGTCAGTCACAATGTGCTGTTGTACATGGCTGGAGAAAGATGTGCGCCGCATTAGTGTTAGAGTGCAGCAGATGGAGCGTTAATGGCGGCTACCGCGCGCTCCTGCAATTTATCATAAGACGCAAGCGGAAAATGATGTAGTGTGTGGAAAGTGCGGTGTGCATATAATACAGCCTTCTAGTTTCAAGAGGGCAAAAAAACAGAAGACCCATATTTTGAGAATAATTATATGCCTGTGCTGAAATGCGCTTCTCATGTTTTGTGTAAGTTGGAGCTCGCCTTAATGGTAACATTGTTTTGTATACTACAGAGGTTTGGGGGGGAGGGGGGTTATGTATTTATTTTTCATCTTTATCTAAAAAAGCCATCTCAACCTCTCACCCCTTTGTGGCAGATGGAAAGTGTTCCACTCAGTTTGTGGCGCTGTAGTTAAATGTTTAGGGGGACATTCATTTCGTGGTGTGCAGTAGCAACTGCAGGTTTTATGGTTGCACTTATTTACAGGTTTGTAGAGAGATGATTTGCACAGACCATAGAAACACGTAAAAGAGAAACCTGGGTTGGATACTTTGCCCACCTGTCGGGCCGAGGTAGGGTGTTATGCAGGGCTTTAAGTAGGATAAAAAAAACTGGGGGGGGGGGGGGTCTCTCAAAGGGGCGTGATCGATGTAATTAAGGACGTGGCTTAAAAACCGGTATGCTGAAGATCTATATTTAGCTTAGCTTATTGCCCGTATCTTCAACTTTCGGGATAGGGATGCGATTTTGCAAGCTTCCAGACTGCAAGGGCCGCTTAAGCTGGAGAACATGGAGGTGAACTTTTATCCTGATTTCACGCAGGCGGTCCAGAAGCAGAGACTGAGTTTCATGGGCGTTAAGCGGCGGCTTCGAGACATGAACTTAAAATACGCCATGCTTTTCCCGGCCAGACTGCGTGTGGAGGCTGATGGTCGCACTCACTTTTTTGACCGTCCCGAGGTGGCCGGGGACTGGTTGGACACTTTGTCTGGGGGACATGATCGGGATGGGATGGGGGCGGCGGGAGGAGAGTGCCCACCGGACCGGGTATGAGGTATTGACACTGGGGCTCATTCCTGATGATGCCACCTTTCGGCCAGGCTTAGGGTTTCTTGACTGTTGTGTCTTGTTTCCCCTCCGTACGGAGGTGGTGCTGTGTCTCGAGGGGGTTCTCTTTCCTCCTCTAGGGGGTCTTTGTAGTTTAGTTTACACAGGGGCGACAGGCATACTGCAAGTTGGGGGGGCTATTTGGGCTCATGCAGGGGTGTAGGGAGGGGGGAGTTTTGTTTGGGATGTTGGGTTGGGGTTGGGTATTGTTTATTTGTACCACAAGGCAGAAGTATTGTTGTGCTATCGCTAAAGTGCTCTCTGGGGGGAGATTGATTGGTTTTGGCTATGATGGGGGGTAGGGGACTGAGCCTTTTGTCCTGGAATGTCAATGGACTGGGGGACAGGATAAAACGGGGAGTGGTCCTGCAGTTCTTAAAACAAATTTCACCCGATATAGTATTTCTGCAGGAAACACACCTCATTGGAAACTCCTTTCATGCCATGAACAGACGGGGCTATCGCCTTGCAGCCCACTCGGGCTTCACATCTGGTTCGAGGGGTGTGGGCATTATGGTTAAAACCTCGCTCCCGTTGGAGGTTGATGAGGTGCTCTATGATGATAGGGGACGATATACGGCTCTGGTGGGTAGATTGGAGGGTAAAGTGATTGTTTTGGTTTCTGTTTATGTCCCGCCAGGGTTGCAGACAACTACTTTTGCTGATTTGGGGCGCCTTCTTCTTGGCCTGCCGGAGGGGATTCTAGTGGTTGGGGGGGATTTTAACGCTGTAATTTCCGGAACTGAGGATCGTCACCCTCCCAGGGATCTCCCCCGTGCCCAAGCTTGGTTATCTGGCCTCTTGGATACCCTGGGGCTGGTGGATTGTTGGCGGCTGAAACACCCTACGCAGATACAATACACCTTTCATTCCGGGGCTCATGGTAGTCTTTCGAGGCTTGATTATGTTCTGATGCCAGCAGCACAGGCAGGGAGGGTCGGGGAGGTACGACATCTGGCTCGGGGTATTTCAGATCACTCCCCGCTCCTGTTGTACTTCGACATTGTCCCGAGGGGGGAGGGGAGGGTGGTCCCGATTAATTCCTGGTACCTGCGTGACCCCACAATTCGTGCTGATTTGGTTAAATCTCTTGAGCGATATTTTGAAGACAATGTGGGGTCTGTGTCGTCTGCGGTTTCTTTGTGGGAGGCGTTTAAGACGGTACTCTGGGGGGAGGCCCTGTCCCTCATTTCCCATTCCCAGAGGCGCGAGCGGGAGGAGGTGACCCGTATCGAATCTGAGATAACTGAGTTGGAGGGTGATCTGGAGTGTGGCGTAACGGATGATAAACTGCATGCTCTCCGACTCAAACAGGCGGACTACAAGGCCCTAGTCACGGAGGCAGCCAGGGGCCTGAGTAGAGAGCAACAGGGGCGACTGTATGATGTGGGTGATAAGGCTGGTAAATTGATTGCGTGGCTGGATAAAAAGGAGAGAGTGAGTCGAGTTGTCCCGTCGATTGAGAGACTGGATGGTGTGTGTGTCACTGAGCCGGAGGAAATTGTTGAATGTTTCGCTGAGTATTTCCGTGGGGTGTATTCTCCTGTATCCTCCCGCTCGGAAGAGGATTCCCATGACCTGCTTAAAGACATTGCGCTGCCTTCCCTTTCGGAGGAGGATAAATTGTCGTTGGACGCGGCCCCGACATCTGAGGAGATTGCCCTCGCCATACGTTCGGTCGCCTCTGGCAAGGCCATGGGTCCTAATGGCCTTCCCATTGAATTGTACAAATTACGACCGGATACGCTGGCTCCGCATCTCCGCGCTATGTTCCTCGCGGCCCGGTCGGCGGGTTCCCTCCCGCTGGACCAGCGTCTTGCCACTATTGTGGTTATTCATAAGGAGGGGAGGCCGCGGGATCGGGTCACGTCTTACAGGCCCATTTCGCTGTTGAATGCGGAGCCGAAAATTCTCGCCAAGGTGCTGGCTAATCGGATGGTTGGCGTGGTGTGCGATCTGATCCACCAGGACCAGTCCGGCTTTATCCCTCATCGCAACACTGCGCTTAACTTGCGGCGTCTGCAAGGGGTGCTCGCGAGGGTCCCGTTCATACGAGAACCAGCCATTTTGGCGTCCTTGGACGCCACTATGGCGTTCGACACGCTTGAGTGGCCATATATTTGGGCGACGCTGGCTAAGTTTGGGTTTGGCCCGGGATTCATTGGCTGGGTGAAACTGTTGTATTCCGGACCGCTGGCGCAGGTGGCGGTGAATGGTAGAGTATCGGCGCCGTTTGAGCTGGGCAGGGGCACGCGGCAGGGCTGCCCGCTGTCGCCGCTCCTTTTTGCGCTTGCCTTGGAGCCCCTGGCGGAGTGGCTGCGGTGGCATCCTTCGATTCGTGGTCTCCGATGGACCCCCGAGTATGAGGATCGCGTATCCCTTTACACGGACGATATTCTTTTGTACCTTGCTTCCCCGCGCAAATCACTGATTGTTTTAGTGGATGTGTTGCGTTCATTCGGCCGCAACTCCGGCTTAGTTATCAACTGGGCTAAATCCTGTGTGTATGTCCTCTCTGGGGAGGCTCCTGTCCTTCCGCGGGGTTGTCCTATCCAGGTTGCTCCGCAGGGATTTAAGTATCTGGGTATCTTTATTACCCTGGACGCTGCGGCCCGATATAAACAGAACTTACTCCCCCCCCTCCAGCGCTTGAAGGAGGATGTGGCACGTTGGAGGCGCTTGCCGCTCTCGCCGCTCGGCCGTGCGGCACTGTTTAAGATGATGTCGTTGCCACGTTTCTTATACGCTTTACAAAACACGATGGACGTCGTCCCGGGGCGCTACTTTCGGGAGGTGGAGGGTCTGCAGCGCCACCTGTTTTGGGATGGGAGGACGCTCCCGTGGTATGACGGAGGGGTCGCCCTCCCAGACATCAAACGGTATTACTGGGCCTCCCAGCTGGCTGCGATAAACCACGGCCTTTATGGGCCCGCCCTTAACCCGGCTTTTGAAATGGACAAACTGTTATTGCCGGGTGGTGACTATAATCGTGTGCTTTACTCTACATCGCTCGACGCACGTTTGACGGGCCCTACGCGGGTCGCGGTACGGGTGTGGCACGCGGCAAACTTGGCTATGGGGTGGAAGGATCGGTTGACCCGGGCGACGCCACTGTATGCATCTGAGCGACTGGGCTGCTTGTGGACCTCGAAAGGCTTTGAGAAGTGGGACATGATAGGCATCAGCAGGGTGGGCGATCTCTGGACGAGGGGGGGATTCAAAACGTTCGATGTGCTGCAGAAGGAATTCCAGTTGCAGGACAGGGAGTACTTCCGATATGTACAGGTTCGTCACGCGCTGTGTTCTGTATTCCCGGATGTTGCCTCCATACCGGAGTGCTCCCCTCTGGAAGATAGTGCCATCCGGTACATGCCCATCTAGCACTCTATCTCATTGATTTATAAAAAGCTCATCAACGATCGCTCCGGACTGCTGACTGGCCTTCGTGAGGCATGGGTCGCCGATGGCTTGGAGCTGGATGACGAGGACTGGGTGTCTGCGGTGGCCTCCCCGAAAGAGGTGGCCATACCGGCCCGCCTTCGCTTCGTCCAGCTCAAAATACTCCACAGGGTCTATGTTTCGGGGCCGGGTCTGATGCGTATGGGATATGCCGTGGATGGACTGTGTAAGCGTGGGTGTGGTTTGTTAGGGACCTTTATCCATATTTTGTGGGAATGTCCGGAGGTGGCGCGATTCTGGCGTGGTGTACATGCGGTGTTGCAAGCGGTCACGCATGTGGCGCTGTTTCCCGAGGCTAGGAGATGTCTGCTAAATGTGTGGGAGCCGACTGATTATACGGTGCCGCAGACGTGGTGGGTGACTCTGGGATATATGGTGGCCAAGCGTGACATAGCACAATTGTGGGGCTCCCAGAGGTCACCAACGGTTTCGGTGTGGAAGGACAACATGGATTGGTGTATGTTTCGGGAGAAGGTAGTGTATTTGGCGAGAGGTAAGCCTGGGAAATGGGTGAAGGTATGGGGCCCCTGGAACTCCTATCGTGGCGGGATTTGTACCCCGCCGCTGACGCCTGACTTGGCAGTGGCCCAGTCTCCCTAGTCTGCTTGTCACCTTGGTTCTGGGCATTGTGTCTACTTTGTTTTTGTCCCGGCCTGTCCCCCCCCCCCCCTATTCCTGTGGATCGGTAGGGTCCTCCCCAGGGGAGCTCATAATGCTGCTTTGACTTTTGCTGCCTTGTGGATTTGTTTGTGGTTTCTTATAAAAATTGGAACCGTCATTTGGGGGGTCCGGCCGGTGTGGCCGCCAACGCTTCCCTCGACTTCTGGGACCTTTATCACTTGCCGCTTGTGCTTAATGACTGTATTTTATGCTCTCAATGTTTGCTAGCGGCCGGCCTGAAGGTTGTAGGCCCATCTTTGTATATCTTTTGAATTCTGTAATAAAGGTTTAAAAAAAAAAGAATTATGATAGCAGTTAGTAGACTCCTGGGTCTCCTCAAGCATACGCTGTTAGTGGCCGTTGGTCTTAGTAGCAGTTTGTAGATTCCTGGGTCTCCTCAAGCATCGGCTGTTAGTGGCTGTTGGTCTTAGTAGCAGTCTGTAGATATCCAGGATCTCCTCAAGCATCGGCCGGTAGTGAGCCATGGTCATGGTAGCAGTTTGTAGACTCCAGGGTCTCCTCAAGCATCGCTGTTAGTGGGCCATGGTAGCAGTTTGTAGACTCCAGGGTCTCCTCAAGCATTGGCCGTTAGTGGGCCATGGTCACAGTTTGTAGACTCCAGGGTCTCCTCAAGAATCGGCCGATAGTGGGCCATGGTAGCAGGTTGTAGACTCCAGGGTCTCCTCAAGCATTGGCTGTTAGTGACCCATGGCTGCAGTTTGTAGACTCCAGGGTCTCCTAAAGCATTGGCCGGTAGTGGGCCATGGTCATGGTTACAGTTTGTATACTCCAGGGTCTCCTCAAGCATCGGCTGTTAGTGACCGTTGGTCATGGTCGCAGTTTGTAGACTCCAGGGTCTCCTCAAGCATCGACGTAACAGGGACATGGTCGCAGTTTGTAGACTTCAGGGTCTCCTCGAGCATCTGCTGTTAGTGGGTGATGGTAGCAGTTTGTAGACTCCAGGGTCTCCTTAGGCATCAGCCGTTAGTGGGCCATGGTCGCAGTTTGTAGACTCCAGGGTCTCCTAAAGCATTGGCCGGTAGTGGGCCATGGTCATGGTAGCAGTTTGTATACTCCAGGGTCTCCTCAATCATCGGCCGTTACTGACCGTTGGTCATGGTCGCAGTTTGTAGACTCCAGAGTCTCTCATAAGCATCGGTGTAAGTGGGCCATAGTTGCAGTTCGTGGACTCCAGGGTCTCCTTCAGCATTGGCCATTGGTGGGCCATGGTAGCAATTTGTAGACTCCAGGGTCTCCTCAAGCATCAGCTGTTAGTGGGCCATGGTCGCAGTTTGTAGACTCCTGGATCTCCTCAAGCATAGCCGTTAGTGGGCCATGGTAGCAGTCTGTGGACTTCAGGGTCTCCTCAAGCATTGGCCAGTAGTGGGCCATGGTCACAGTTTGTAGACTTCAGGGTCTCCACTAGTATCGTCCGGGTGTGTGCCATGGTCATGGTAGCAGTTTGTAGACACCAGATCTCCTCAAGCATCAGCCGTTAGTGGGTCATGGTAGCAGTTTGTAGACACCAGATCTCCTCAAGCATCAGCCGTTAGTGGGTCATGGTAGCAGTTTGTAGACTCCAGTGTCTTCTCAAGCATCGGCCGTTAGTAGGCCATGATCGCAGTTTGTAGATTCCAAGGTTCTCCTCAAGCATCAGCTGTTAGTGGGCCATGGTCATGGTAGCAGTTTGTAGACTCCAGGGTCTCCTCAAGCATCGGCATTAGTGGACATTGATAGCAATTTGTAGACTCCAGGCTCTCCTCAAGCATTGGCCGGTAGTGAGCCATGGTCATGGTAGCAGTTTGTAGACTCCAGAGCTCCTCAAGCATCGGACGTTAGTAGGCCATGGTCGCAGTTTGTAGACTCCAAGGTCTCCTCAAGCATCGGCCATTACTGGCCTTTGGTCATGGTAGCAGTTTGTAGACTCCAGGGTCTCCTCGTGCATCGCCGTTAGTGGGCCATGGTCAGGGTAGCAGTTTGTAGGCTCCAGGGTCTCCTCAGGCATCAGCCGTTAGTGGGGCATGGTAGCAGTTTGTAGACTCCAGGGTCTCCTCAAGCATCGGCCGTTAGTGTGCCATGGTTTCAGTTTGTAGACTCCTGGGTCTCCTCAAGCATCTGCCTGTAGTAGGCCATGGTCGCAGTTTGTAGACTCCATGGTCTTCTCAAACATCAGCCAGTAGTGGGCCATGGTCGCAGTTTGTAGACTCCGGGGTCTCCTCAAGCATTGGCCGTTACTGCCCGTTGGTCATGGTAGCAGTTTGTAGACTCCAGGGTCTCCTCAAGCATCGGCAGTTAGTGGGCCATGGTCTCAGTTTGTAGACTCCAGGGTCTCCTCAAGCATCATCCATTAGTAAACCCTGGTAGCAGTTTGTAGACTCCAGGGTCTCCTCAAGCATTGCCCATTAGTAGGCCATGGTAGCAGTTTGTAGATTTAAGGTCTCCTCAAGAATCTGCAGTTAGTGGGCGTTGATCATGGTAGCAGTTTGTAGACTCCAGGGTCCCCTCAAGCTTCAGCCGTTAGTGGCCGTTGATCATGGTTGCAGTTTATAGACTCCAGGGTCTCCTCAAGCTTCAGTTGTTAGTTGCCGTTGATCATGGTAGCAGTTTGTAGACTCCAGGGTCCCCTCAAGCTTCAGCCGTTAGTGGCCGTTGATCATGGTTGCAGTTTGTAGACTCCAGGGTCTCCTCAAGCATTGGCCATTAGTAGGCCATGGTATCAGTTTGTAGATTTAAGGTCTGCTCAAGAATCGGCAGTTAGTGGCCGTTGATCATGGTAGCAGTTTGTAGACTACAGGGTCCCCTCAAGCATAGCCGTTAGTGGGCCATGGTAGCAGTCTGTGGACTTCATGGTCTCAAGCATTGGCCAGTAGTGGGCCATGGTCACAGTTTGTAGACTTCAGGGTCTCCACTAGTATCGTCCGGTTTTGGGCCATGGTCATGGTAGCAGTTTGTAGACACCAGATCTCCTCAAGCATCAGCCGTTAGTGGGTCATGGTAGCAGTTTGTAGACACCAGATCTCCTCAAGCATCAGCCGTTAGTGGGTCATGGTAGCAGTTTGTAGACTCCAGTGTCTTATCAAGCATCGGCCGTTAGTAGGCCATGGTCGCAGTTTGCAGATTCCAAGGTTCTCCTCAAGCATCAGCTGTTCGTGGGCCATGGTCATGGTAGAAGTTTGTAGGCTCCAGGATCTCCTCAGGCATCAGCCGTTAGTGGGCCATGGTAGCAGTTTGTAGACTCCAGGGTCTCCTCAAGCATCGGCCGTTAGTGTGCCATGGTTTCAGTTTGTAGACTCCTGGGTCTCCTCAAACATCGGCCTGTAGTAGGCCATGGTCGCAGTTTGTAGACTCCAGGGTCTTCTCAAACATCATCCAGTAGTGGGCCATGGTCGCAGTTTGTAGACTCCGGGGTCTCCTGAAGCATTGGCCGTTACTGCCCGTTGGTCATGGTAGCAGTTTGTAGACTCCAGGGTCTCCTCAAGCATCGGCAGTTAGTGGGCCATGGTCTCAGTTTGTAGACTCCAGGGTCTCCTCAAGCATCATCCATTAGTAAACCCTGGTAGCAGTTTGTAGATTCCAGGGTCTCCTCAAGCATTGCCCATTAGTAGGCCATGGTAGCAGTTTGTAGATTTAAGGTCTGCTCAAGAATCGGCAGTTAGTGGCCGTTGATCATGGTAGCAGTTTGTAGACTACAGGGTCCCCTCAAGCATAGCCGTTAGTGGGCCATGGTAGCAGTCTGTGGACTTCATGGTCTCAAGCATTGGCCAGTAGTGGGCCATGGTCACAGTTTGTAGACTTCAGGGTCTCCACTAGTATCGTCCGGTTTTGGGCCATGGTCATGGTAGCAGTTTGTAGACACCAGATCTCCTCAAGCATCAGCCGTTAGTGGGTCATGGTAGCAGTTTGTAGACACCAGATCTCCTCAAGCATCAGCCGTTAGTGGGTCATGGTAGCAGTTTGTAGACTCCAGTGTCTTATCAAGCATCGGCCGTTAGTAGGCCATGGTCGCAGTTTGCAGATTCCAAGGTTCTCCTCAAGCATCAGCTGTTCGTGGGCCATGGTCATGGTAGAAGTTTGTAGGCTCCAGGATCTCCTCAGGCATCAGCCGTTAGTGGGCCATGGTAGCAGTTTGTAGACTCCAGGGTCTCCTCAAGCATCGGCCGTTAGTGTGCCATGGTTTCAGTTTGTAGACTCCTGGGTCTCCTCAAACATCGGCCTGTAGTAGGCCATGGTCGCAGTTTGTAGACTCCAGGGTCTTCTCAAACATCATCCAGTAGTGGGCCATGGTCGCAGTTTGTAGACTCCGGGGTCTCCTGAAGCATTGGCCGTTACTGCCCGTTGGTCATGGTAGCAGTTTGTAGACTCCAGGGTCTCCTCAAGCATCGGCAGTTAGTGGGCCATGGTCTCAGTTTGTAGACTCCAGGGTCTCCTCAAGCATCATCCATTAGTAAACCCTGGTAGCAGTTTGTAGATTCCAGGGTCTCCTCAAGCATTGCCCATTAGTAGGCCATGGTAGCAGTTTGTAGATTTAAGGTCTCCTCAAGAATCGGCAGTTAGTGGGCGTAGCAGTTTGTCGACTCCAGGGTCCCCTCAAGCTTCAGCCGTTAGTGGCCGTTGATCATGGTAGCAGTTTGTAGACTCCAGGGTCCCCTCAAGCTTCAGCCGTTAGTGGCCGTTGATCATGGTTGCAGTTTATAGACTCCAGGGTCTCCTCCAGCTTCGGCCGTTAGTGGCCGTTGATCATGGTAGCAGTTTGTAGACTCCAGGTTCTCCTCAAGCATCGTCCGTTAGTAGGGCAGTGTAGCAGTTTGTAGACTCCAGGGCCTCCTCATGCATCGTCCGTTAGTAGGCCATGGTAGCAGCTTGTAGATGCAGGGTCTCCTCAAGCATCGGCAATTAGTGGCCGTTGATCATGGTAGCAGTTTGTAGGCTCCAGGGTCCCCTCAAGCTTCAGCCGTTAGTGGCCGTTGATCATGGTTGCAGTTTGCATACTCAAGGGTCTCCTCAAGCTTCGGCTCTTAGTGGCCGTTGATCATGGTTGCAGTTTGTAGACTCCAGGGTCTCAAGCTTCGGCCGTTAGTTTCCATTGATCATGGTAGCAGTTTGTAGACTCCAGGGTCTCCTCATGCATCGGACGTTAGTAGGCCATGATAGCAGTTTGTAGACTCCAGGGTCTCCTCAAGCATCGCTGTTAGTAGGCCATGGTCGCAGTTTGTAGACTCCTGGGTCTCCTCAAGCAGCGCCGTTAGTGGGCCATGGTCACAGTTTGTAGACTCCAGGGTCTCCTCAAGCTTCGGCTGTTAATGGCCGTTGATCATGCTTGCAGTTTGTAGACTCCACGGTATCCTCAAGTATCGCACGTTAGTGGGTCATGGTCATATATAGATCCTATGTCTGCATTAGTGAGTTGAAATGTCAGGCCGTTATATGGCATGTGCTCAGCATCTGATTCCGATTTGACTCGCATCTTTTTTTTATTGAAAATGTGCCTCGCCAGTTTACCTGCGTGTCAACCAATTCTAACAAGCTGACATTTTTTAACCAACAAAATTGCTGCTACTGTTTTTTTAGTGTTTTTTGCTGCAGATTATACAAGGATTGCTATTGAAAACATTGCAGAAAAAAAGTGAGTTTAACAGCACAGATGCAAAACTATACAAATTCCTGAGTGTTTCGTTTTTGCTGCAATTATTAAATCTAACAATCAAGAGATTTTTCAAGGAATCCTAGTATACAGCCCCCCCCCGGCCCTAGGCGTACATTTGTTACTCAGATCCAAACTCGAATGGAGTCCTGTCTCACCAAGCAATGTGAAGGATGCTGAGTTGACTTTAACTTTCATTTAGAGGTTACCAATAACGCAGACCCCTCCAATTTAACAGATACCTTAGCTAGTTTTGGTCCGAAACAATTGGTACTACAATCTACACATCAAGCCGGACATACCTTGGACGGCATTTTTACCAACTGCCCTCTCATCACGGTAGTAAACACTCTCCCCCTTCTTTGGTCAGACCACTACACCGTCAACTTTCTCATCAATACTACCGACTTCAATCAGTCCCGCAGAACCAGACCCACTCAGAACAAAATTCGGGTCTGGAAAAAGGTTACGCAACCTAAACTGTCCGCTGCTTTGACAAATCTCCCCACTCTCCAGCTTGATCCCAATCTGGCAGCCACAGGCTTTAACAACTGGATTTCACAGGCCACCAATCCATTGGCTCCGGAAGTGTCCAAACCAGCAATAAAAAGACTTGTGTCAGCTCCCTGGTACTCCACTGAGCTAAAAAGTCTTAAAATTCACTGCAGACATAGGGAGCGATCCTGGCGCTCTTCATACAGCCTTGCGTCTAAAGCAGACTATGGTGCAGCCGTGAAAGAATATCAACAAGCTATAACCTTAGCCAAGTCGACCTATTTCACTGCTAAAATTCTTGCAGCCTCCAACTCCTCCAAAGAATTATTCAAAACCGTCACCGCTTTTTCCTCCCGGCCTAGGGATTCTATCTTTCTCCCCACCCAAGCCTTCATCGACAACCTCGCGGTCTTCTTCCAGTCCAAGGTTAACCTGGTCTACGAAGAACTTTTAAATCTACCTCAGGTCAACACCATTCCCTCCGTGGAGGTGTGGGACGCGCAGCCCCACCATGGCAGCTTAACCAACTTTTCTAAGCTAGAAATTAAGCAAGTGGTTGACCTGCTCGCCCAGACTAAATCAGGATCCCCGCTTGACCCCTGCCCCCCATATTTCTTACATCTAGCTGCGGAAGAGGTCGGCAGAGCACTGACCCCGCTGCTCAATTTAGTAATTGGAACAGGGATTTTCCCGACCAATTGGAAACTGGCCTGTATTAGACCTATATTGAAAAAACCCTCCCTTGATCCCTTGGAGGCGAAAAATTACCGGCCCATCTCATGTCTACCCATAACCTCCAAAATCCTGGAAAAATCCATCAATCAGGATCTCATGTCTTATCTGGAGGGTAACAACCTTCTAGACTCCAGGCAGCATGGGTTTAGATCCCAACACTCGACGGAATCTGCATTGATCATGGCAACTGAAGGAATAAGAAGGGTGCTGGACGATGGAGGAAGAGCGGCCCTAATACTACTTGACCTCACGGCAGCCTTTGATACTGTAAATCACACAGTATTGCTAACTAGGCTGCAAACCGTCTGGGTCAATGGTAAAGCCCTAACCCTTCTTACTTCCTTCCTCGACGCCAGGGAACAACTAATCCCACTGGGACGGTATGCAATCGGAACGGTTCACCCTCCCGGGTGGAGTTCCACAGGGCTCCGCCCTCTCGCCCACCCTTTTCAATATTTGTCATCCAACTGGCCAGACTGATCAAGAGTCATGGCCTAGCACTCGTCTCCTATGCTGATGACACACAAATATTGGTGTCAATCACCCAAAATGACAACCAACCAGCTGAGCGATTCCGCGACTGTCTCTCCTCTGTCATGTCTTGGATGAGGGTTAACTTCTTAAAGCTAAATGCCCAAAAAACCGAGGTGCTTGAGTTCGGAAATAAACCCTCCATATGGAATCACCACTGGTGGCCCCCGGAGGCCGGTTTGTGCCCCTCTCCAGTAGCCAAGGCTAGAAACCTTGGTATTCTCTTCGACGAGGGGCTTACCTGTGCCCCCCAAATCAACCAAGTGGTTTCCGCCTGTTTCTTCACACTTAAACTTCTCTACAAAATTCTCCCATTCATCCCGCCTTCCCTCAGGAAAACTGTAGTTGGTGCTCTCATTCGATCTAGGATAGATTACTGTAACGCACTCTATCTGGGCTCAGGGGCCAAACAGCTTACAAAACTTAAATCTCTTCAAAACGCTGCTGCCCGAGTCTTATGTGCCCTTCCAAAACACCATCCTACCTCCGCAAGCATCAAAGCTCTTCACTGGCTCCCGGTAAGATGCAGGATTGACTTCAAGGCCCTATGCCTTGTGCACAAAGCCCTTTATGGAGGCGGGCTGAAGATGTTCAATCCCTCTTTCCTCGCTACACTCCAACTCGCTGCCTTCGATCTTCTGACGTCGGGCTGGTCCTTCCTCCTACAATCAAAAGGGCAAGATTGGGTGGTAAATGCTTTTCATTCCTGGCGGCCAAACTATGGAACACCCTCCCTGTCTCACTACGCCTTCAGCCCTCCCGCTCTATTTTCAGGAAGGCCATAAAAACCAGGCTTTTCTTACAGAACTAGAATCAGTGTTTCCCAGATGTGGCTACCTAGCGCCAAGACGCCTCGGCGTAAGGGCCCTTTACAAATATATTCAGTCAGTCAGCATCTGATTCCGATTTGACTCGCATCTATTTTTTATTGAAAATGTGCCTCGCCAGTTTACCTGCGTGTCAACCAATTCCAACAAGCTGACATTTTTTAACCAACAAAATTGCTGCTACTGTTTTTTTTTAGTGTTTTTTTTTTGCTGCAGATTATACAAGGATTGCTATTGAAAATATTGCAGAAAAAAAGTGATTTTAACAGCACAGATGCAAAACTATACAAATTCCTGAGTGTTTCGTTTTTGCTGCAATTTTTATCTGTTGATTAGTGGTCATTGATTGATCATCATTGCACATGCGAGAAGCATTCCTTTTTAGGGTCAATCTCAAATCACGGCTCAATTAAAGAAAATACTGTAAATATTTTTTACTTTGTTTTGCAAAATGCAAAAAGGACTTTTCGTTCACCTAATTTGCCATTTGTTTTACTATGATACGCCCATTCTGTGTCATAATTTGACAAGAATCCACAGATCTTTTGTTGTTGTTTATAAACGCACAAATTCTAGGAGAAACAAGTGGATGTTTTATGACTATTCCATACATTTAAATTTCCTATTTTATTATTCTTAACATTTTTCTTTGCTCTGAATTTTTTTGAAAATGTTTACATAGCTTTCCATTGAATATATAGTGTAAATGAGTCAACTGCACCACTAAATTATCAAGTGTTATGTTAAAAGTTATAGGTTAAGTTACTGGTATTTGTGAAGTGGACAGTTGGCAATCGTATGGACCATTATGCTTTCAGCAGCAGGGTGCGACCTGTCGTCATGTGGAATGGTCCTTACTAACAAACAGTTCCACTTACCAAACAAGCATTGGAAATGCAATAGGTCTTGCCTTTGTTTAAGTTAAAGCTATTTGCTTTCCTAATGGTATTGTATTTTAGCTATGTCTTATTGAGTGTTTGTATGTGATATGTTGTACCTTAATGTTGGTTGAATTGTAATTGTTATGTGTGTAGTAGCTTAACGCATAGCGTCAGAAGGAGAAGAGCAGTGTTTAAGATTTTGGACAGAGCGAGAGTAGAAGAATAGTATGAGGGTGAATGAAGTATAGTGAGGAGGAGAGTAGCATGAGGCAGAAGAAAGGGGAGTGGGGAGAGTAGTATGAGGGAGAAGGAAGAAAGCGTGGAGATTAGCGTGATTTAGAAGTAAGGAAAGTGTGGAGAGCAGTATGAGGCACAAGGAAGGAGAGAGGAGTAGAAGAGTAGTAGGAGGGATATGAAAGGAGTGTGAGAAGTAGAAGAGTAGTGTGAGGTAGCAGGAAGGTAAGATTATTTGCTTAGTATTAGGCTTAAGGAAGTAGATAGGTGTAGAAGAGCAGTGTGAGGGAGATTGTAGGAGAAGGAGGAGGAGAAGAGCAGTGTGATGCAGAAGGACTAAGAGTGATGAGTATAAGAGTAGTGTTAGTCAGAAGGATGGAGAGTGTTGCGGAGAAGAGCAGTGTGTGCTAGTAGGTTTGTGAGTGTGGATGAGAGTAGTATGAGGCATATGGATAGTAAGCACTAGTGCAACCTCTGGAGGGATCCCATGGGCACTACTTGTGGTGCTGGGTGCGCCACCATCTCCTCAACCCCATTACACTATTTGTATATCTGTAAAAACCTTTATAGCAGAATGAATCCCTTCCTTACTATTATATTTATCTTAGTTCGTGTGGGAGTCTGTGTAGATTTACAGAGCACAAACTTTGTTTCAAGGCTACAGAGAGTTGTACAGGAGCAAGGAATGGTGCACTGCACCCTGTGCCCGCTGTATAGCGCCCAGAGACCACTTTGATGTTGAGGGCTAGCGCTTAAAAAATACCTTAAAATAGCATCAAGTGACCTCGGATGTGACCTGGACGCACCCTTGCCTTGGTTTAGCTGCAGCACCCCAAATGGCTAGGACTTGAAATACAAAACTAAACACACCCAGTTACAATATTGAGAAGTCGAAAACTAGTCACTGATGTGGGTCGGTGAGGATGTAATGACCTTTCAAGGTCCTGTGAGGTCACGGTCAGCACTAACCAACACAGTACAGTGTGGCCTGGAGTCTGCGTAGGGCACGTGTTCAAGTGCGTCCCCGAAACAGGAAGGCAACTCTCTTCTATAGAACGTGTAATTGCAGTCACAGCATAGCTGCTTTGTAGAAGCTCCCTAACTTAATTTGTTTAAGTAACACTGACTGCACTAATGAGGGCCAGGCCGGCGATGACATCACCACCAAGCTGCAATTGGGAAAGTTACTTATTTTCCAAACTAGGAAGCCTTATTCATAAAATAACAACTTCCAAAAGAACCGTCTGAAACACCAACTAAAAGCGCAGGTTCAAAACAGAGGCGACTAGGAAAACGTGCCAAAGATTAGAGGGTCCAGGTTGTATTTTAAGGCCACGTATTTTAGTATTAATAAAATAAACTGGTAGTTGGCATCTAATCCAAAAAGCGGATTTACTAAAGTACCGAAACGCCGCAGCAATTCCAAAAACCGCCTTGTACTGAAATAATGTTTTAAATAAAACGCTATAAACGTATTAAAAGTACCAGCACATGCTTACTTAGTTGTATTAATTTAGTTTGCTTCTGGAAAAAAAAAATTGGAACGCAAAACGCTGAAAGCAACTATAATAAAATAGGCGCGGTAAATCAAACAGATAGAAAGCGCGGAAAAAATACTATTTTTAACAACAAAGGAACCAGATGGCAGTTCTATTTTATCAGCTAGGACATTGAAAATAAAATGTTTTTCTTCTGACGAGCGCGGGGGCTTCGCGCACTCTGCTGCCTTCCTTTTCTTTCCCAGTAGCCAGCATGCAGGGCAGTCCATTCAATGCCTTCCTCCGCTTGGAGCGCCGGGGAGGATGGGTCAGACGGGGCTGCCGAGAGGAGGCACATGAAGTGGTGCAGGCTGCTGCTTCTGGGCCAGACAAGTGTGGCTGCTGCGCCGCCGCTGCAGCTCTCCCTCATGTTTGGGCGGGCGGCAGAGGAACGGTGGCTGCTGCTGGCTGCGAGGCTCCTGTCGCTTTAAGAGCTCTCAGGCTAGGGTGGTGCTGCCCTCTTCTAAAGGCTCCTTTGATATTAATAGTGTTGGTGTCTTGAAACTGACGTAATGCTCTGAGACTGAGGTCATGACAAGCGATAACATTTCTGATAAAGAAGCGAGATCTTGAAGATAAAGGCACTAATACAAGAAACAAGCCGCGCCAGAGAAACGAAAGGTGCGTCAGCCATTCTTGAAGATAAACTCGGTAATACAAGAAAAAAGTGCTTAGCGGCTAATTAAGAGACACTGTCTCCCGCCGTAAGTAAAAGATCCAGTCCGGGGGGCGGGGCCAAAAGAGGACAGGGTGGCAACCAGGAGAGACTAAAAAGCCTCTGGTACAATCATTACACTCTGTTCAGCATATTCAATGACGCCAAAAGACACACACCAATGAAAAGTACGGGCGGAGCAAAGACATGACTTCTGAAACCGTATTGATTCTAAGAAGCCCTCGCAGAGCGAGCAACGCATGCGCGCTGCAACGCTAGGCGAGACCTAAAAAGGCAGTGACCAGGAAGAGCAGAATTTTTGGGGGAAGAAAATAAGCAACAAAGTAGAAATATTTACAGTGGACCTTGATTCATCATCACACTCTCTGCCTCGCTAGACCACTTCTAACATGTTTTGCTCCGCCTTCTGTTTTCGGTGGGTGGCAGAAGCGTAGCGGTTAACTTGCCCCGTGTCAGGCGGGTACCTACCAGCCCTTCCTAGAGTGTCATCGAACATCCTGCATGCTTGGACTTGTAAGTCCATACTTCTAATGAGACAAGTGAATCACAAAAAGTGGTAATGCTTCGTAAATCCATATCTTAAGGCACTAGGTCTTGTCACAAGGGACGGGCAAGCACTTTACATAGGACTGAAAATACCTGCTCACTCCTTCGGTAACCTAAACGTCTAAGAAGTATTAACATAAGCTCACTGGAGGTTACATCAGTGTAGTTACCTGAGGAATGAAGACATTTTTACAACGTTGACAGACATAAGGTGTGCAGGAGGCTAGGGGACGTAAGAAGGTGTTGGGAGTAAGGCTGTTAATCATTTCCATAGGTCTGAGGTGAGGGGACTAATCTCCTTGGAAGGTGGTGAGGGTGTTGTTCCAGAATTTTGAGGGGGCGGGTGGGTAGAGAAGGAGAAGGGCTGCCTTCTTGCTGTGTTTATCCTGATCTTGTGGACCACATGCTGGTGCATCAGTGTGGATTAAACCTGATGGACGCAGGCAGGTGTAGACCATGTAGGTTCTTAAGCATGGAGATTATGTGCCCATCATTGTATTGACAGGTGATTTGTGGAAGGTGGGGTGGCAGTGTCGAATGCAGGCCCTTTGGGGGGTGGTGCAGGGGGCTGGTGCTGACTCTGGGAGGCCAGCGTGTAAGGCATGTCCACACAGATTTGTGAAAGGATGAATGTTTGTACGTTGAACCTGAAGATGCGCATTTGGAGAAAGGGTGTCATTTGGCATAGGAGTCTCAGCATACATCATGCAGGCTGAGATTTCATATTGACTTGCTGTACGATTGAGGAGGACAGACCGATGGAAGTCATGCAAGGATGGAGTTTGAAGAGGGTTTGGGAAGATCATCGTATGTGTACTTCAACCTTGTCTTTTGAGCTGGCAGTCACAAATGAGCATGAACTCGGTTTTCTAGGGTCTCTGCTTGTGATGTCCGGACAGAGTCTGAAGCAGCGTATGTCCCTTACAGTGTTTTTTGATAAGCAATTTTATTGACTTTGACAATAAACGTACACCAGCAATTCAGCATTGGACACTGAGGATGACAAATCACAGCCAGATGAATGCCCGACCCCAAAAGTTAAGATTGGATACAAACAATGGGTACACACTTTTGACTACCCCATGGTGCCAAGCCATTTGCACCACACCCTGTGGTACTTCTTTGGACAACCCCGTGCTTCATACATAGATTTTTCTTGTGTTGCACACCAGTCCACCCCCTTCCGCAACTTCCCAGAGCAAGGTGGAGTTGAGAGCTTCCAAGAAGCGGCTATGTCGCGCTTGGCCACCACCATAGCCGCGTTGAAAAATAAATTTTCGTTCCTAGACCCATCCAGCCCATCCGTAATCCCAAGGAGCGAGTGCCGTGGGTCATGGGGGACCTCCCATACCAGGATTTCTGTGAGCTCTTCCTCGATGTCTCCCCAGAACCGTGCCAAAGGGGGACATGCCCAAACCATATGGAAAAAATCAGCTGGGTCTTGGCCACACCTCGTGCAGGAAGCAGTCAGATAAAAACCTGCCCGATGGAGGCGGACTGGGGTTAAGTAGGCGGCGTGTAAATAGTATAGTTGGATCAGGCAGAGTCTCGCTGATGCAGTAATCGTCTTAGGTGCCATGAGAGCATCACGCCAATCCTCCTCATCTAGAGGACCCACCCACGCCTCCCATTGGGCTCTAAGCCGATCGAGTAAGGTTGGGGTGTTATGTTATGTTATGTTATTGAAATGTGTAGAGCGCGGCGATTACCCGGAGGTGTCCTGGCGCTGTTAACATCCCTTAAAGTGTTTAAAAGCAAAATTTGTAGTCCAGTGGTGTAATATGGTATTGTCTAAACAGTCACAGTAGATCGACTCTCTTAAGATATGGGTACACTATAGAGCCTCGAAGTCCTCACATGCTTAATAACCCTTTGGCTAAAAATCAAGGACGGATTCAAGGTAATCCTCATCCCACGGGACAACTCTTGGAGGGCCTTCCAATAAATTGAGATTGAGAGAACCACTATAGGCAGCCCCTATATTTTGCAACTAAGTTGTGAAAATAATCTAATTTTAAATAGGTAGCCTATGAATTTGAGTCCTAGAAATAGGCACATTTAATGTTTTTTCCCCTTGGGATTCGTCAGCAGCGAGCAGGAGTATCACGTGGTTTGCAAGTTTATAGCAGATACTTCATTTGAGGAATCTGTATTGCAGTATTCCAAGTCTGAATGTATTGCTGATGTGTTCACAACTGATAGGTAAATGGCATAGCTGTGGGGGCTTGAGCAGGTGCCAGAACCTTTTGAGCACCAGAACTGAGATGAGATGGCTGGTTAGTAGAATCCCTTCCAGAAATCAGGAAAACGTTTGAGGGAGAACTAACTGGGACTTGGTAGGGATGGTGGACAATTGTGTCCATTCCTTCGGGACCTCAACTATTGCTTTGAGCAACATTGCCTATCCCGCCCATCCGCATCGTTTATGGACCTCTTTTTCTTAGGGTCGCTGCAGTTTTATTTAACAAAAAGGAAGTTATTTGCAAATCCTCAGTTCTGCATCAATCCACAGTAACCTTTTATTTTACATATCCACTTTCTCCTCTACGTGCAATCTCTTTTTGTAGTAGAAATAAAAGTAGTGTTATGCTTTAGCTCGAGTAGGATTATTGCCCGGCATAACAGCAGCGACTGCGGTTCTTCGAAAGAGCTGGGACCCGCCTGAAAAGACCAGTTTTGATTCGGAGTGTCTCATGGCATGTCACACCTTGTAGTGATGCTGCAAACAAAGCGCAGCCTCTGGACAATCTCGGAATGTTCACTGCTTACAATGTCCCTATTAATTAGCTCTTTCAGAACCTCTTTTTTCTTTTAATAAAGGCAACGAGTGGGGGAAACCGATCTGTGGCAGCCATACCAACATTAGTAATATTTAAGTATAGTTTCTTAGGGAAATCTTACTGTATTTAAAAGACAAACGTGTCTTAGCAATGTGAAGGCAAAGACTAAAGATTCTGTAGACAATGAGTTGAAATGCTGGCCCAGGTTGCGCTATTGTTCAGGGATGGGGTGTTCTGCCAAGAGAGATTATTTCATGCACAGCCTTTCAGTCCCGTGAAAAAACTGCCCAGTTTTGGCATTCACCGATAAAGAGTTATTATGTTCCATGCTCCAGTATTTTACTGTGTGAAAACGGTTCAGTCTGCCCGGGAATCTTCTCCAGAAAAGGCTGCACCCAGTATTCTGTCTTGTTAAAATGTCCTTTCGATTCACCACACTGTAAAATGGGAGAGTGGGTCTGTTGGAATTAGATGTTTTTATACAAATTGATTGCTTTTTGTTGCATTTTATTAATATAATTCATAATTAGACGTTCTGCAAAAGGATGTGTTTATTTAAGTTGATATTAATTTGTATTAAATACATTTGTAAAGAATAATTTATGGATATTTTTGACATTTTTGCCAGATTTCTTCGATGCAAAGTAAGGCAAAACGACAATTAGTTGTGTATTGAATTTTAAGCTATATTTTGCGCAGCTTTCGACATGAGATCATACAAATTATGACTTTACTACCTTAAAAATATACATTTAGAAAAATACTGAACTATACAGTTTTGCCCAATGCCCAATGCTCAAAGTGAGGCAGTGGCCCTGAAATAAAACATTACTGTTTAGCTCATCTTTCACACCTCCAACTCTAAACAAGCATTTGCAATGCAATAAGTCTCGAG
This sequence comes from Triturus cristatus, assembly GCF_964204655.1. Lineage (NCBI taxonomy): Eukaryota > Metazoa > Chordata > Amphibia > Caudata > Salamandridae > Triturus > Triturus cristatus. The sequence goes on from NC_140588.1 coordinate 1,011,071,035, forward strand.
TTTGTGTGAGTTTGAGCAATTGGCATTGTAAATTACAATGCTTTTTATTTATGTGTTTGTTTTCAAAACAGGTAAATAAAAAGCATTGTCATTTACTCAAGCAAATGCAAGAACTATTGCTTTGCAAATGCTTGTTTGTAAAAGTGCCTCATGCTGCGCTTTCACTTTAATGGCGGCTGCACCCTTTTCATTAGATGAGCCGCGTCTAACAAAAAGGTGCGCAGCCGCAATTAAAATGAAAACACGGAATGGGGCGCTTTAAAACAAAAAAGTTAATAAATAGGAAGAAAAAATGCGGCTGCGTTCGGCACCGCAAATAACAAACCAAAGGCACGCCCGCAATTATATCAGCTGAGGCGTGCTATGAAGAAACAAAAAGAAAGCGTTGCGAGAGAGCGTGTCCTGCCTCCAACAGCAGGCAGGAGAAAACCATTTAACAAAATAGTGCTCGGGGCTGTAATTAAAGCCTACAGAGTAACAACAAATGTAACAGGGGGTGTCCTCATGGGAGGTGACAAGATGAGACAAGGCTGTACTTGGGAGGTACTACTAAGTCTATTGACCAATGAAAAGCTACAGTTTAAAAATTACAGTGACTAGAGCCAATTAAAAAGATGAACGGAAAGTGGGCTGGTATTCAAGTCCATACCTGAATACCGCATGTCTCGAAGAGACAGCGCAATCACTGCATTTGCGAGACACAGCTCTTGTCCTGTGTTGTGATCAGAAACTGTACTGCATAAGCTGATCAATTGAAAACAGTTTCTCCACAGACTGGTGCAGATGAGACTAACATTTTAGGTCTGTAGTAGAAGCCTCCCTCTGTTTTTAGGTCTCGCCTGAGCCAGCGCATGCGCTGCTCTGGCGAGACATTTAGTGAGTGGGCCTTTAAAAAGCTGACCACAGCTTTTTGTGTGGCCTCTAGCGTGCGGTTACGCGCACAGTTACGAGCAGAGGCGCCATCTGGCTTTCCTCTCTCGTCATGGTGCGCGCACATCGCACACCACTCGCCAGACGTGCCTCTCCCCAGAGCGCACGCGCGCGCAACACTCGTGGTCTCCCCTCCTGCTCCCCCTCTCACAATTAACTTTCGGGGCCGCACTGGTATTACAGTGCTTGTTGATCCTAGCTTCGCCAACCAAGCCTGACCAGGTTTGGTACTCGGTCTGTGGTTATATGTGTGGGAGAAGCAAAACATTTTTAAATGCCATTTTTACGATCTTAAACATGAAGACAAGGTATCAAAATGCTGCTTATTTTATTCTACATTTGTAAATATTTATAGTTTATGCATACAAAAAGGTGTGCCTTTGTTGCATAAGTGGAGAATGCATGCATTGCTTCTTCTGCAACTTTATAAGAACACCTATATTAGGCAATACGCATGCTTTACATTTTTGGTGTACCCCATCAGTGTTGGTTGCATTCAGAATCTGTAATTTCAGGAATTGTCAAACTATGTAAAAGTGTGCTCTTTGTAGCAAAAGGCAAGGTACAACCTTTTCACGAGTCAGTAAACCTAACGCATCATATATTTAATAACTCTTAAGACACTCAAAATTCCAAAAACTGTAAGGCTAGTTAAGGAATCGTGCGTGTAGTAACTACTATGTTTAGGTTTACCGTGGAATATTTCTGTTTCTTGCGCAATGTACATACATTAAAGTGTGTTTAAACAGTGTGGATGCTGCAGCATCGTTTTGTTAAATGGACATTTTGTATTTGCAGAATGTTTGTTTGAAATAATTTTGAACAGGCTTCATGTGTAATTGAACAGTGTTATTCTGTAATAGGTGGGATGGGTATTTACAGTATGAAATCTGCTGGATTATTGTTACTTTACATTTAAAAGTACATTGCTCCAGTTTGGACCTTCTGGTGTTATATTATTTGTAGAGCGCGCTAATCACCTGTGGAGGTATCCAGGCGCTCTACGGGTGGTTAAGGCATCGGTCTCCTCGGTGAGGTTAATCAAGGAGGCAGGTCACAACTTCTGGTGGAATGAGACTCGATGAGGAGGCTCTGATGTGGTGACGGAGGTTGTTCCATGATTTGAGGGAGATATATGAGGAGTGGCTCCGACTGTGGCTTGCTAGATGCGGGGTATGCATGCCAGTGTGAGTACGGCTGAGCGTAGGTGCCTGGGAGGTGTGTAGAAGTGAATGCGGGGTGTGTGTGTTTTCTTTGGGGGGGTTATGTCAGTGCGACGAGGTAGGTTGCAGATGAGTCTTGCTGCGGCGTTTTTGAATGGTCTGGAGCCTGTTTAGGAGCTTCTTAGTTATTCCTGCATAGAGTGTGTTGCCACAACTTTCCTGGTGTTCTCTGGTAGCGATTTGAAGATCTTTCGTAGCATCCTGTGGATGTGGAAGCAAGTTGAGGTTACTGCATGTACTTGGGTTGTCATATCGAGCTTATTGTCCAGGATGATTCCAAGATTTCTTGCATGGGTGGTGGGGGTGGGTAAGGGTCCGAGGTTAGTTGCCTTCCAGGTGGAGAACTAAGCGGAGGATTTCCTCCCAAAGATCACCACTTCAGTATTGTCTCTGTTTAGTATGAGGCAAAAAGAACAATTGATGGACAGAATGCAGAACAATGTCATACATTCACCCTAGTACAGAGATCTGGGCCTAAATCCATAGTTTGTTTGCTCCCCATGCCATTCCAGTTTGAACCCAGCCATATGCAAATCAGTCTGACCCTGTGCCTCATGGGAACAGTCCAGCCCGAACTGCTAGGCCCTCCCTGGACTGGAAACAAGCGTCCTGGGACTGGTTTCGAGGTTTCACCCCTCATCAGCCAGGATAGCTTGACTCCAGTGGCACGGAGAGCACGGGACCCACATCTGGGCATACCCATCCCACTTTTTCTATGCCTGACAAAGGCATTTTCTGGAAAGGAGTGGGCCCAAGAGTAATTGCTTTAAAAGGAAATATAAAGGAGCTAGTATTCACTAGCCAGAGTACTTGTTTACTCCTGTGAAGTGCCGGTACTCACCCTTTAAATGATTGCAGCAGTGCGGAGAAGTGTAGTACTCGCCCTTTCAAGTTACTGAAGTGCCGGACTCAGCACCTGACAATTTACAGCTCTGTTGAGAGTGAAAGAGCTGCAGTCTACTGTGTTGCCTCGCCTCATTCACGCAGAACAGCAGTTTGTAGGGATGGATGCAAACTTCTGAGGAGCTCGTCAGCCTAGTAGCAGGCCCAGCAGACTGGCCGTGGGCAGAGCCGGCATGGAAGAGCTGGTCCCGGGCCTAGGACGCCAATTTTCAGAGGAGAGCGTGGAGCTGTGTGAATTAAGGTATGCAAACCGAGATAACCTCTCACCTAGCAGCAGCTAGTGATTTTAATCCGTCTTGGCATGCTGAAGGCGATGTTTTCAACACCCCATCAGCCGCTTTCCTTGCCCTCCCATCTCTGTCACTCCTGGCTGACACACACCAACAGCCCTCCTTACACCACGAGCGTGTGGGAGCTAAGATGATTCAGGTGAGTTGGGGAAGGTCCAGAGACCTTTGTGTTTAGAGGCCAGTCACTGCTCACCCCGTAAGTGACTGGTGAATACGAAAGGGTCTCTGTGCTGCCTCATTTTATTCACGTGTAACATACAACAATGTCTCATAGGGTATTAATTAAAGGTCAGTTTCAGACATCAAAATCAATTGCTGAGAGCGGGATTGAAGGGAGAGAAAACCAGGGAGACAAAATTCTTTGGCAACATAAATTGTATTTTAGTAAACGCATATATTTGTCATATTCAGCTACATAGATTCAAACATATGGAATGGTGACACTGCGTTATATTAAATGGCATGTAACCTGTGAAATACTTTGCACAAGTGCTCGTGAAAAATTGTGACAGCGCAAGTGACACGTGAGAAAGTATAAACAGAGACAGAAAGGGGCGCAACAAAAAACAAGTGAAAGTTAAATTTAACAAAGCCCAGATACCCAAACAATAAATTGTAATGAATACAAAGATAATCAAGTGGGGTATCCTTGAGGAAAAAGCGCCGAGATTTCCGCTGTTGAAGTCGACGGCGTTTCGGCCTGTAGAATTATTTAGGCCATCATCAGGACCAGGTTACATTTACTTATATGGCAGTGGCGACGTGTCGCTACTGTCTAAAATCCAGGTGGGGCAAGGTCCAAAAAGCGGTTCCAGTAGGACCTAAGGAGATTCTGTTGGAAGGGACGGATTTAGACGGTCCCAGGGGATCCAATAAGAGACACGAACAATCACTCACAGTAGTGAAAATTCAAACAGCTGCTGGGCAGGTAACTTGGAGCAGTCAGCTAGGGGCATCACGGGGCAGGCAAAGGTCAGAACCTCCTCAGGTCCTACTAGAACCGCAATTTGGACCTTGCCCCAGTGTAGCGTACTTTTTTTGATTAGCTTTCTGGTACTTGTAGTCTTGTTTTACCATTCTAAATACAGGACTGCAAGGCTGGGAATGCCAGGAAGACTGGACTGATGGTGCTGCTTGTGTGACATGAATTAACCTGAGTTCTACATTCTTCTTTCCTTGGCAGGTCAAATTCATTTGATGGTCTTTTTGTCATTTTTGTATGTTTACTTTGGTACAGGTTTGTAGGATATGGCATTATATTCCTTCTTTGGTGGGGGGTACACTGCACTACACTAGTCCTTTGGTGTCCATGGCTGGTGCTAACATTTAGTCCTTATTTGTTTCTGGCCATCCTGGTTTTCGGTTCTGAAAATATGGTCACCCTAGTAATAGTAGTATATTTTATTTATTAGAAATGAAAAATAAGTGGAATTTGAAACGGTATTTCCAAAACAAGTTCTTATTGGAAGGCTGGTTTCTAGTTGAGGCTTCCAGGTTCTCGCGTGAGGTTTGGTAGATCCGGAGCAGCTTGAGTTGGTGCTGGACTCCTTCCTGAAATGCGAAGGCGACCAAGGTGGCGAGTTACTTGTGTATGCGCCCAGTACGGGAAAACACCCCAGCTGGAACTACCTTTCAGGGATCCTGGGACCTGGTATAACATTCGACTACTGCCACTCTTTGATATTTTTATTTTCTGTATAATGTGTACCCCCTTTGCTAAACCAGAGGTGATCATATGTCACATATGTGATAATTCATTATATAGAAAGGGATTACGTAGTGATTTAAAAGCTCACTGCTAAAATATGCACTGTTATTCAGTTGCCATTAAACTGAGTAATATCCTGTTATCTACAGCACTTAGAAATTGTGTGGTATGAAGCGCTACATAAAATAATGTTGTTGATATAAATTGACAGCCGGTAACGCTTTACTACACACGTTAGACGTGCATTTGCCTACATTGTAAACTGATAATGAAACTATGCCCTTGATTGATTGGCTGCCCAAAAAAATTATTGAAAGCGTAGCACAATAACGGCCATCTTCAAAATCTGTCCAGATTAGCCGAGTCAATTTACAGAGCAGCGGTTCTAGGTTTATCTTTCCACCCATCAATGGCTCTGGAATTAACTAAAGTAGTATTCAGTTTGCACACACTACGTAAATAGACGGTGAACGATGCTTACGACCATTTACAACGTATGTCCACTAGGTGGTGGTGGCTACACGTTTTACTAGCAGAAACAATCTGATATTCTCGTTTCCTTTTATCCATAGATCTGTATGCCGTGTGATCACGGCTTTAAGTGGGATGAAAACACTGGGGGTCTCTCAAAGGGGCGTGGTCAATGTAATTAAGAGCGTGGCTTAAAAACACGTAAGCTAAAAATCTGTGTTTAGCACAGTGTGCCGCCCGACTTGTATTTTGCTGTTCCTGTCATTGTGTCCAGATATATGATACAAGTCACATCATACCTACAAGTCAGGACTATTGGCTTTGTCAATGGCTGCTAGTTGCTTAAGATAAATAAGCAGCAACTATGGCTTGTTTATAATATTGAAAAAACTTCCACTTCAAGCCCTGGTGACACCAGGACAATGTTGCTGCTCCTAAGTTTCGAAAAGAGAAGGGAAATCCAGAGAGAAAGTGACTCTCTTTAAAGGATTTCCCTTCCCCTACAACGCTCACCTCGCACACATCGATGTGCCTGCTGTCACTGCAGTCCGGAAAAAAAAACGGGACCGCCTGAGCCAGGGCAGAAACAGAGCCCGAAAGAGACCCATTTCGAGGCCCCCATAAAAAAAACTGCCGGTGCCCAGACCCGGAGAGACCTCACCCGGCCCACTTAAAGCCCTGCGTGTGATATAAACTGTACCCCACACCCTGGATAATCGGCGCTCCTTGCGACCTGTCCTACGCTGTAGTGTTGAGAACCATACCCCGTTTAGAGAGTAATGACCTGCCATATGATAAAACACTGAACTACCATATCCTGCCTGGACCCCAGGCACTAGATGAATGATACCTTGGTGTTCCCACAACCGAGCATAATACAACAGTAGGTGCGCAAAAATAACCTTTAGCACCAACCTAAAAACCTTCAGAAGAGCAGCGTTTGGATATCCGGCTCTGCAACATCTATCAACACCTCCAATTACTTCACACACATGCAGAGTGACCGGGCATTGCACCAGTCAAATAACCAAGGTAGCATGTGAGCTGCTGGCCAGAAATCTGCTTACAACACATCAAATTCTAAGACTGTCCTGGCTACCCATCAAGGAAGCACCCATTTCAATCAGTCAGTCAATCGGGGAATTGTAAGCACGCTACTCACCTGTGAGGGTCTCAAGGCGCTGATGGGGGGGTCCACAGATCTGTTTAGCCGAAGAGCCAGGTCGTGAGGGTCTTCCTGAAGATGTTCAGGGAGGGGGCGCGTCTGATGTCTGCCGGTAGCTCGTTCCAGGTCTTGGCTGCAATGTAAGAGAAGGATCTTCTGCCTGCTCTGGCTCTGTAGATGCACGGGGGTTTCGGCCAGTGCAAGGTTGGAAGATCGGAGGTTTCTTTTGGGTACGTGGAAGTTGATTCTGGCGTTGAGGTGTTTGGGTCCATTGTTGTGTAGGCATCTGTAGGAGTGAGTTAGGATTTTGAAAGAAACTCTTTTCTCCTCGGGGAGCCAGTGGAGACTTTGTAGTTGTTGGCTGATGTGTTCGTGTCGGGGATGCCGAGGACGAGTCTGGCGGCTGTGTTCTGTATTGTCTGGAGTTTGCGGAGTAGGGACTTGTTGATGCCGGCGTAGAGTGCGTTTCCATAGTCCAATCTGCTGGTGATGAGTGCGTGGGTTTCTGTCTTCCTTGACTCGGGGGGGGGGGGGGGAGGGGGGGGATCCACTTGAAGGTATTGCGGAGGATGCGGAGGGTGTTGGAGCAGCTGGAGGTGACGCGTTGACCTGTCGGTTCATGGTGAGTGATGAGTCGAGTACGATGCCGAGGTTCTTGGCATGGTCTGAGGGGGTAGGTGGGCTTCCGAGGGCGGTCGGCCACCAGGTACTGTCCCATGCAGAAGGGGTGGTACCGAGGACGAAGACTTCTGTCTTCTGTCAAGACATGTTAACCAGTACACATGTTTGTTCACTGCACACAACACCCTTTCTTGCTAGACATTCGTAGCTGCCAAGGTTTCAGATTGCTGTGTGTGACATTTTTAAAATTTCAGGGTAATTATGAGTGACGTTTTAATGACTATGAGTGACACTTTCTCCCAATCAAAATCAAGCAATGAAGACAAGTGAAACACATACAAATCTGAAATGACGCCCATTTGAACTCTAAGATCTTGAAACTGCTGCACAGCACTAGAAATGAAAGGGCACTAACATAGCATCCAGTAACTCCCAGTGATCCTCTTAAACAGTTTTGCGATCTGCAGCAGGGATCTTAACCCTCTGGGATAGAACATGCAGGGCGAACTGCGAGTAGACAAATCTCCGACCTGGGCACACGAACATTTAATCACAGCACATTCGTTTTTGACTTACCTGAGTCTCAGAGTCACAACAATTCTACCTACTGCTCTACCTAGCTGGGGAAAAAAGCCTTCTGCCGATGTGTTACTGAAGTGTCTCTGTGAGTCACTATCGCACTCACTGGCTGCAGACGGAGCTGCTTTAGTGTCTGTATCACATGACGGACGGTGAGAAGAGCCGCTTATGGAGGGAGTCGAGTCAGTGATGCCACCATTGTTTTGAGAGATGTGCAATGTGCCTTTAAAAGACACTGACAGCACCTGCTCTCGGACTCACTATGACTGGACAGAACTCGACGACAGGGCAGCAGCACTTGTCGATGTCAGATATGTGTTGCCCTAACTTAACTTTGGTGCGGGGCGGCAGCAACAATTCCTGGGGGCCTGGGCCAGCAGGAAATTGAAATCATCGTGCCATAGCCTGCGGATGTAGGGGCCTAGTCCATCCTTCCTGGTATCTGTTCTGTTTGGGTCATTACTGCCATAACCGTATCATTGACTAATTGTTGACACTCTGAGTGCGTCCAGGCGACCGATTTGAGAGGCACCAGCGGCCCCTTTCTGGCACGGGAGAATATAGAAAAAAAACTGCACACAGGCCATGCCAATGCCCATTCACAATGATTCTCCGAAAGTGTGAATGCCCAAAGCCCTGCTGCCAAAAGGTCACTGAAGTGACACTGGGGGGTAGCACCTAAGATGCCAGAAAAACACTTGGCAACAGGGAAGGTGCCATCCTGGATTAATTTAGTTCACTTTATACAAGGAACTATAGGCCACATTACTGACGGCAAGTTAGTACTGGTGCCCAATGACCTCAGAAGGATGACGACACAGATCAGCCCTGCCACTCCGCCTGCAGATTAAACTGAAATGAAATCAGATCTCATCTTGCAGATAAACCTCACACTCAGAAGAATGACGAGACAGAGCAGCCCTGCCTGCAGATTTTACCCTGTGTCTGAAATAATTAAATGAGATTTTGCAGTGTGCGTGCGCTCGTGCTAAAGTTACACAGAGAGACTAGTTACTGAGTCCGTGGCAGCAGCGTCTGTCTGGCGAAACTAGTAACTTACTTGAACTTACTTCTGTCTTTACAGACTGACTGTCTCACACGGTCTCGTCCAGCGGCCGCGGCGATGAGCCGTATGGGGTCACGGCCGCACAGCACTGATGACCACCAGTAACTCTGGCAGACTCCCCGAAGCGCCCGCGATGATGCCTCTCATGATGCAGCGCGGCCCGGGCCATCATTGCTGAGAGAGTCAGAGTGTGAGTAGTCTGCGGTCGATGCTGCCATCCCGCCCTGTCCGAACGCCGCTGGGTATAATTAATTAATTTGCGCAGCCAGAAACAGGCTGAGGGCGCAGATTGTAACAGTGTAGCAGCACTCTCACTCAGCCAGAGCTGAGGAGCAGACAAGAATCAAGACCCTTAACTGTTTATTAATGGAGCCAGCTGCTGGCGGCAAGTCTGCGGGGAGCAGCAGAGCCGGCGCACTAGCACCGCGTAGCCAGTTTTAGTGGCATTAAAAATGCGAGACAATGCGTTTCAGTGCGGTGATGCAGAACACCACACTGAAATGCGTTAGAGTCACACGTGATGCGTGATACTTGGCAGGCCTGGACATTTTCATTCATTCAAATATACCCAGGTCACAAGTCCTAAAAAGAGACGTCGGGGGACTCACCAAGTTAGGCAGAATGGGTGTGACATCTCAGCACGTGACATCACAGGAAGTGATATTAGATCTTAAGACCTCACAGATATGTTTAGCAGGTCTATCATGAGTACTTTTGAGTGCATTACAATATTTAACAAATTAGATTTTGAATAGGGGTTATGCCAAAATATTTACGGATCCCCTACGCAAAATCTGGGCTTCAACTCATACATTCATTTTTTTCTAAACCATGCCACAAAGAAATTGGCACCTAGGGGAAACGTGGCAGTAATTTGTTCTGCTTAATTGGTTGCAATGTCTGTATTTGCAGATGACTTATGGGATTCAGGCACGTGCTGCAGAGATCGTTGCATGCCGACTAAATCTTGAAGAATAATATTAATGTTAAGATAACTCTGGAGGATCAGTGCGTTAAATGGGCTGGTACTCACCGGTACTGAATACCTGCACTTCTAAATTGTTCCACCATGAGTACCGGAACTTCTCCTTGGCCAGGGAGAGTACCGGTACTCTGGCGCAGTAGCCAGGCTTATATTACAAACGTGTAGCAACGTTGCTTGGAAAGGCGTTGCTGTTTCTGATGAGACTGTGTGAGAAGTTGGCCTGGTATATGATGTTCACTAGTTAAAGTGACCACCTTGTACCATGCCAAGCAACCCTTATGGTGTGGTTGTAAGTCAACCTTTTCGGACCAGCTGCCCTAGTGGTAGCGTAGGCTAAGCAGTCTTTCAGGCTAAACTCGTTTAGGCATGTAAAGCAAGCTGTTTTACCATATGTAACCCCCTTTTATACCAATGAAAAGACACCACACAGATATATATTCAAAATATATATGTATTTATTACTCAAAGTATCCCCTAGACTCTTTATGAGCATAGGAGCACAAATCGTTAAACAAGAAAGTATTACAATATACAGAAGTTGCACTTTATATGGATAGTCCCTGGTGGCCGCTCGAACCATATACTAAAATAGTGGTATAAGTACCACGACTAGGAAAGGGAAAACGGCCTAAGGCCTCTAGAATTGCTGGGCCTACAAGGAGCTAACTTTAGCTAGTGACCAGGAGGTCCACGGGTCGCGTGTGCAGTGAGGAAAGTTACACGCGGGCTCCCATAGGTTTTCAATGGGTGCGTAGAAGTTCAAAAGTTACTGCTAGAAGGGTCTTCTGGATGGACTACGAACTTAAGACTTAAAACCTAGACACTAGAGATGTTTCTCTACACTTGTGCACCGGAGTGCCAGCTTTACCTCACCCACAGGAAGCGGGTGCATAGGGCTCGAAGTGCGTCGGGTTTCGTCTATCTGTTCAATGGAGCCTGACGACAAAGATGCTGCAGGCGGTCGGCCCAGAAGAGATGCGGTGGATCCAAGGGTGGATCGGAGTTGTAGAAGACCTGAAAGCAGAGGGGACAGTGTTCACAGTCACTAGCCAGTGACCGGCGTGGCACCAGGTAGGTACCAGGCGATGTCGGGTGCAAACAGGTGAAGAGGTGTAGCTTGTCTCTGCAGCCACGTGGTCCCTGAAGGTCGACGACGTCCAGGAGTCGGTTCACAAGCTGTCCCACGCAGGCTCTCGCTGTCGGTGGTGTCGGCGACTCAAAGGAAGCAAACAAGCCTTGGTAAAAGCAGGAGTCGCAGGAATTGAAGATAACTTGTAGTTCTGACCAGCAAGGTCAGAGGGGCTGCTCCTCTGGAGGGCAGCAGGGGCCAGTCTGGAGCAACCAGACCAGCGTCGTAGTTTTCAAGATAAGTCGCCAAGATGGCCACTAGCCAGCGGGCCAGGGACCGGGCAGGCGCATCGAGTCGCAAAGTGCAGAGGGGCCCCACGCAGATCGTGGAGATGCTGGAGGGCTCACCTTTGGTGCAGATGCTGCTCGGGTGTTGGGCTTCTCAGGACCCAAAGCACAACTCGGAGGGAGCCTCTGTTGTCGCGCTTGCAGCTCGTCGAGTGTCTTCCAAGATGGCTGGCTCCACGTGTCTCGGTGCCTCCACGGGTTCCTTCTTTGCAGGGACTGTGGATCGGGCGGTGAGAGGTCTGGAGGTCCAGGTCTTGTCGGTCTCTGGGCTCGGGCTCCGGCAGGAGGCGGCGGCAAAGCAGACTTCGATTCGCTGGATGGTGCTTGCGTTAGCAAGATGGTCACTCCCTGACCACAGGGGAGATTTACTTCAGTCTTCTGTGCAGCAGAACGTCGAAGTTCCCGTCTTCTTCTTAGTTTCAAGTTGATTCCAGGATGTCTGAAGTCTTAGGACACAGCTCCTACCTTTAAGCGGATTCTAGGGGCCGGACTACCTGCTAGGTCCCTCCCTAAGGGTGGGACCAGGACGGGGGTGGTTACACCCCCAATCCTTTGTCCAGCTCGCCCCAGGTCCGGGGCTGGTGTGCCCCAGGACCGGTTTGAACTGGCATATGCACCGAGGCTCCTTGTGAGCCTCAGGCATGTCTGATTCTTTTCAAGCCCTACCTGACCAATACACAAAATCCTGTCTGGGGTGGTGCTCGCACCTCCCCTGGCAGGAAACCTTTTGTCCACGTCTCCCAAGCTGGAAGGACTCCCAGCAGCAGGAGGGCAGACTTGTGTCGGTGGTGGCAGCGTCCATTTTGTGAAGCTGAGGCTATGTCTGATTTTACCTGGGTTTCAGGTTCTGTACATGTCGTGTCCCTCTAGAAGGGTGGAATGCTAACCCCGTCGCCAGAACTGGTGAGGGGTTAGTATTCCAATTCGTATGACACCTTACTCGACATGTTTCGATAAAGCCAAACCAAAGATAGCATTTAACCGCGAGGTTCATAATGCACTTAAGAGTATATAGTATGGCGATATCTGGAAACGGTAGAAGGAAGTTGTTCCGACCACTGCAGACAGGCTCAGCTCATGCCAGAGCACCATCTCACATGAAACCAAGCACTCTGCCTTCAGGATTGTTAAGGCCTGCCATAGGAGTGACTTATAGGTTAACATGTGTCCCATTTAAGGTTAGGTATAGGTATACTACACCTAAGTAAGAGGTGGTTACACCCACTTACCCCAGCTGACTGATCAGCCAGTTGTGTCAAATTGTTAGGCCAGGCCAGGGGTGGCACAATACATGCTTCAGCCCCTGGTAGGCCTTAGATACACCAATGCCCTGGGTACCTAGTGTACACTGGTACAGCGGGCTCACAGGGTGATCCAGTTCCAATTGGTTATGCACCTAAAGTGCATAGTGTCAATTTAGTAGAGGGAACAGCAGGCTGGGGGTCTGATTAGCAGGCCCACAGCCTCAATATGTCAAAAACCAGTGAAGCAAAAAGCAAAAATTTGGGGTGACCATAGGATAGCAGACCCTACTCTCCTACAGACTGGCTACCAAAGGAGCCGTGAATGTGTGCATTGCCTGACGATCCTAGTTGGCGGCCAGTACCGATAAGGCCCCAATTGAAACAAAACCTGCTGAGATTTTCTATTTACATAGCTAGCTTCTCCCACTCTTCTGCTTCGCCACCTAGAGATCCGGGTGATTACAGCACAGAATCTCGAGGTGAAACGGCCGTCCTGTAGTAATTTAGCAATTATGGGAAAAGCAGTTTCAGAACATTTGCTAGTGAAACAAAATAATATCTCAAGGAACTTTCTGGTCAGGACTCCTTTTGCTTTTGGGCAGTCAGCAGGTAGCCCTACCCACAAAATTTCAAAGTAGCGCTATGCACTAAATCACACATTGGTATGAATTTGAGAAAAGTTTGTGCGCCTTTCTCTCGCAGTCATAATGGGGCTGTATGAAACATGGGAAATGATGACATTGACGTGCTGCGTGCCTGTAGTCAGGCCGAGAGTGTAGGGGGATGCCACTAATCATCAGGGTAAACACATGCATTTAAAGTACAGCTTGAATATTGCATTTGTAAAAATCAGTTTTAGCGAATGATGTGCATGTGTAAGTAAGTGTCTGTGTGAGTACCTAGTTGTATGTGTTACAGATGGGCACTATGAGCTGCTATGGATAAAAAGTTATTCTATTTCAGCAGATTTGGCTGATATCTTTTCAGTGCAATAGAGTTCCGTGCTGCATAGGATGCTCATCAACACATAATGAATAGGGCATGCCCAATGGAAATGTGAATACTACTTTATATATTGGCACAGTGAAGTAAATAAATCAATACTTACCGTGAAAATGCAATCTTATATCAACTATGCAGTTTATATCATTTGTATTTCAGTGCCAGTGTCGGTGAAGTAATATACACACAAATGACACAATATCTATTTCTCCATCAACATTCCCAGATGTACTCCGAGAATATCTTGATCTCATTGGATGCTGGCACCTTGCACCGCCCCTAACTCCACCCAAAGTCCCGCCCATGTCAACAGCTCAATTTGATGAGTAACTGCACTTATTTTTTCCCATTTAAAGCACTGTGGAGAATAGCGTATTTGCTGAAGAGATCTGTGTTCTGCCTAGTACCTAATTTTGTATCAAAGGAGCATAGAGGGCTAATATTTCTCCTGCAAAGCACATCATGTAACACACAGATGACAGACTTTTAGTTTATGTAAATGAGTAAGCAGTTACTGCTATTAAGCTTTTGTTACTTGCAGTTCATAAATTGTAATCCTTTTAATCTAGCCCAGTAGGCTATTAAGCGCATGCGGCTCCTACACCTTGGAACCCTCACTGTCTTATGTAACACATCCTTTATATTGATGTACACACCTGATATATTGTGAACGTATGTGATGTTAAGAAGTCCGAACCCCCTGCATTGGGATGAGCAGTGCCCCACCTCATCCCAATGCAGGGTATGAGAGCCCTTCACATCACACATAAATCATGGAAATCCCACTATTTTGTTTTATTTCTTGTTGTTACAATCAAGGATGCAGTCTTGTAGGTTCCAAAAGGAGTAGGTGTATTAGGTTTAGATCAGATTACAGGTAAATGGGGTAAAGCCCCACCAGGAGCAGCATCCTGCTGCTCATCCCTTCTCACTCCAACTGTCCACTCATCTAAGCACAAACACTCAACATTCCAACCATCCAATGACCTCACTCAGCGGCTGAGCGGTAGGGAACTCCCCAAGCTTGAGGGGAGAATGCATAAGATAGCAAGAGGCCACAAAACTTTTATAGTGCTTTTTCACTACTGTAGTGCTAAAGAGTTATAAGAGAAATAAAACAAAATAGTGGTATTTAAATCCTTTGTGTAAATTCTGGGGTGACCAGCTCATCTGACGTTCTTACAGTGTATGCATATCTCTTATATACAGGGACCGAACTAAGTCAAAAGCATTTCTCTCTTAAGTAACTGTGAAGTGATAGATTAAGATCTGAGCCATTGCATCTAGGTGTCTGTGAGGCGCCAGATAGCTCCCAGCCAGGGTACTCCAACAAAAAGAGGCCTAATGACCCCTTAACTTCGGCTTTTCTTATGGGCCCAGATGGAATCTGATAGGCCCCTTCCCCACCTGCACGTTGCTGCTCAGAACAAAAGCAGACAATGTGCAGTCGCTGCTGAAAGTGTCCGTGTGTCAGAAAATTACACTGAAAGCAGCCTGCTTTGCAGCAGGGTAGATGACGTCCACCCTCTGAAAATAGTGGGTAGACGGTGT
The DNA here is from genome assembly GCF_964204655.1 of Triturus cristatus. Taxonomy (NCBI): domain Eukaryota; kingdom Metazoa; phylum Chordata; class Amphibia; order Caudata; family Salamandridae; genus Triturus; species Triturus cristatus. The sequence continues at coordinate 1,011,086,189 of NC_140588.1, forward strand.
CTACCCATGTCTACCCTTGACTCGAGCCCCCGATCTATCTCCACAGACTTGCTGCTTATGGCTAACCCAGAATGTGGAGGAATCTCGCGCCAGGTGCAGGGCTCCTGCCTAAAGTCCAGGCGAGGCTTGAAGATGCACCTTTCCCGTTCCTACTGCGGCTAAGACCCGTCAGAGACTTATCTGACGCGTGGTCAGCATCCCCACATTTTTATTCCATGTCTAAGATGGGCCGTCTGGTCGGTTCCCTCGAGGCCGGTTCACTGAGACTTCCGGTCACTTGGCCTGCTGGAGCCACTACCTCTGGCTTCCAGGCACCGCCTCTGGCTATTAGTGGTGTGAGCAGTTTATGAAACCAAATAAATCACATCAATAATATCCTCTCACTGCCTGCAGCCTCTTACTCCAGTCTATGATGGAATCCTTTAAACCTGGATGAGAGAAGACCCCTATTGAAGGGCACTGCAAGGTCACACCAGTGGTAGCGTGTGACCCATAGATATTCTTCTAAGTAGCATGGAATAGATATCTTCTTAAATATTTTGTTGTTTTTGTTAATCTTGCACTTGTAGCTTTTAACCTTAATGTGTCATCATCAATTCCTGTTTCAAAACTCATTTGACATCATCGAAGGTGTCAAAATCTGCATAATGTCACGTCTGTCTTTCCCGCCACTTTAGTGACTTGACACGCGATCCGTATGTGCCATGTGCCTGCAGAGAAGGAAGCAACTGGGTCTCAAACCCAATAATACGTTAAATAATTTCTCCTAAGTACCTAACACTCAAAATTTACAAAGGATGAGCTCTTCGTAAGAATATATTTTATAGAAGCGTAAAAACAGCGTCTTTAGCTTCTCTGGCCGCGTTGTCGTCTCATTAACAGACCAGATTGGTAGTGACAGGTGTGAAACGGTTTCACTGTGCCTGGTGGTAACGTCGACTGTAGACATGAGATGGAAACTCCCTGCTTGTGTGCCATTAACGCTTCTTGAAGACACGCCCTTTCCGAGAGCGGCAGGGGAACACGTGCCTCCGTGACTACTGAGGGGTTTTCATATTTTTACAGCACAGTGAGAGTGAAGAGGAAGTGTCTTGAAACTTCTCCATACAACTATTCATCTAGAAGAACTCCATACAGATATTATACTAGAAGAAGCGACGTGTCGATCCGTATCTACAACAGCATCTCTGCAGGCCCTGCTTCCTGCCTGGACCAATGGCACCCTGTGGGCGGACATCACATGAGCAAAGTGCGCCCACATGAGCAAAGTGCACCCGCCCGAGCAAAGTGCGCCCGCCCGAGCAAAGTGCAAAGTGCGCCCACATGAGCAAAGTGCCCCCGCCCGAGCAAAGTGCCCCCGCCCGAGCAAAGTGCCCCCGCCCGCGCAAAGTGCGCCCGCCCGAGCAAAGTGCGCCCGCCCGAGCAAAGTGCGCCCGCCCGAGCAAAGTGCGCCCACCCGTTGAACGGCTGTGCTCTCGGTAACAGTGGAAAGCTGCGTGGCTGCTTGTTCTTGCGCCCCCCACCCCCTCCATCACTAGGCAACTTTTCATATCACATTTCCAAGCTGTATTTCGCGTACAACTCCCACTGCACCATGTCATGGTATTCATTTATTTTGACATCTAAAAGTCGCAGAGCTTGTTGCCATGTGACCCCTTTAGAGCGTGACCCTTTCAACGTCACTTGTATATGAATCAATGACATTAGCAGTAAAATACCAGCCGGGCGGCACTCTATGCTAAGCACAGATTTTAGCTTACCTGTTTTTTTTAACCCACGCCCTTCATTACATCGGCCACGCCCCTTCGAGAGACCTCACCAGTTTTCTCATCTCCTTTAAAGCCCTGCCCCACATGACAGACCCGACAGGTCAACCATGGATCGGGCGGTGTGCCCTGAGAAGGGCAGGCTATCCCGTGCATTGTGGTGGATGGCAAGCCGCCTGTATGGCCACCTCTAAATGGAGAGCTCTGCCACCTTATGCAGTGTTTTTACTTCATCAAACTTGGAATGAGGCCATTTCTTCTTTATGACATCACAATGCATTGTAATTTATTCACCTATACTATATATTTGACTTATCCACTAATCACTATAAGGAATATCTAATCCTAAAGCAATATATGCGGAATACATAGCCTGCGGCAGCTTTTCCTGTACTCTCACACACACATTTGAGAGCAGCTCCTGGTCTGGATTATCCCTGCTTTGATTTATTGCGCGACTATTCATTATTATGGATTCTCGCCCTCACCCACTCACTGGATGCACGTTTGTCTCTATCACATGCAGGGCATAGAGGGAGCAGTAGGTGTATCGGCCGGGCTAGCACCCTTGACAATTGTTTGACTACAGAGTCTGCCCGCCTCAATTTTGCCCTATTGGGCCTTAGCGAGCCCCGTTTTGAGGTACCAGGCCAATGAACCCAGAGAATTTATGTCAGTAACTTGCATGAGTGAATAAACTCATTTTGCATCTCACTTTTAAATCACAATTCGTGTTCACTGATACACCGACAATAGGATATCGTTCCCATTCTTAGAAGACTAGAGATCTGCCCCCGAGAGGTACTGAGAAAAGCCACAAGACCCGGCTTAGGCCTAGGTGGCTGACACATGATGACCGTGATGGTTTGGAGATGTAGGGGGATCAATGACTGGTCCAGAGCTAACATCCCTTTTTGTTTTCAACCTTGCTAAAGGTCTTTGAAACCGAATAAATCACATTGGGTAGTTGATGTAATTTTATATAAACCAGAAAGACCCCACTGACAATTTCCCTTAGAAGTGATCCTCCCGAGGGAGAGTGAGCTCACTCAGTCACAACAGGTGTCTCGAGTGCCGACCGGATGATGAAGCATGCCACTTGTGAATTCTGTGGGTGGATGAGGGTCTCTTAAAAAACCCCAAAGGACTCCTGGTTTAGAAAGGTGTTTTGGGCCTCCACTCCCCTTTGATGTTCCGTCTACTTTTGGAAGTCGGGTGGTTGCACCCCTGATACTTATACCTCCTCTCCTTTGGACTATCAACAGAAACAGAGGTACTACTTCCCTTTGAGGCGGCAGAACAGTGGTGTGGTTTCGTGTCTGAGGCCTAGTGTTGGGCACTGTACCCCCACTATACGGGGGCGAGAAGCACTGTTGTGTGGACTCAGTCTTTGTATGACTCTGAAGTTGTCTGATCAATATTCTGTTCTGTCAAAGCAAAACACGGGTTCAGAAAGCCCCCCGCCATGGGTAGGTAGGCACCCACAGGTATGATCCCCCCCGCCATGGGTAGGTAGGCACCCACAGGTATGATCCCCCCCCGCCATGGGTAGGTAGGCACCCACAGGTATGATCGGGCAGGGTAGTAGGAAGGTCAGAGGCTGACCCAAGTCAGTTCGTGGTATGCAACTTCCAGTTGCATAGAACTCTAGCCAGCTACAAGTACAAATAATGTGACTGGGCTTCCACTGACACTAATAAATTACCACAGTTCTCAAAATTAACTCCTAAAACAAGTACGAAAGTGGAAAAAAAGTGTAGAAATGAATTGTGATTAGCAATTTATTTTTAGTATATTGCTGTTACAAACCTCTGAATTAGCAAACTACAACTTTCGTATCTTAACTTTCTTCTAGACCCCTGCCGAGCTCGGAAATCTTACCATACAGACACTTCAATAAAGCTCTGACCCAAAATGCCAGACTAAAGGAAACTCAAACCACGACTCCCCAAAATATGACTTCCAATGTCTGTATAGTTTTTTCCGTGTTAACTTTGGCATCTCCTCCAGATATTATCTTGTGGCCTTCAAATCTTTACATGGTTAATCTGACTCATCTTTGAGGGTACGCTTCTTCAACTGCACAACTCCAGTCATGTGCTTCCTTTACTGAACTCCAGTTCAAACTGCCATCTGCAGTCCACAAATCCCCTAATGACAAAACGTTAACCTACCTTATGGAACAGGCCAACCTAGGACAAACATTAGATCTAAATCATTGGAGAGATCTTGGAACAAGCAGGGTCGTAGCCTAATGAGCTTTGTGAAACTCAAGTTTCCCAACTAAATAAGCAGTGGGCTGCCGGATGGAGCGGTGAAATAAGCCAGGATCGAGATGGACTGTTTCCATGAGAAACGGGGTCAATACTGATTTACACTAGGTGGGCCTCTGTCTGAGTGGCACAGTGGGCAAAAAATGATGGGTTGGAATGTATCCCGAGTGATTGTCACTGATTAGACTGTTTGGAACCATTCATCCCGTCGCCTTTTGGGTGTTTGATTGCCAGTAGGATGGCAAGAAATTTGAGGCTGTCGCAGCTTTTCAAGCCTACCGCTGCCAATGCTTGTGAATTCCAGACAGTAGTTTATTTGCACCCACTCGGGGAGTCCTTCTGTAGGTGCTTATTCACTACATTTGTAGTAAATCCGTCACTAGATATATTTTCAAGATCCTGATCCAAACCATAAACAAAGTAAAACCTCTTAGTGAAATGAGAATGAATAGAAAAACCGACACAGTGATAGAAGACCCAACTCAGTGCCCCAGATCCAACTACCAAACCAAGAATGCATTTGAGGGGTATCACACGGACAACGGTCACTTACAACACAACAGCCTGGAGTCCCTGCCCTAGGATCACTTATTTTAAATGTATTTTCACTGCACACACTCTTCTTCGTCTTTGCTACAAGAAGCCTTGATGGCAGAGTTTCAAATCGGTGCATGTGGGTAGGGCTCCATGTCTCTAGTCCTTGCCATTTACAAATTATTTTGTCATGTGACTGATGACCCAATGTTCTAAACCCGAGTCTCAAATAGAGGAGGGCGTGCTGCCAATTAATATAGCAAGCCTAGTCAGAGCTGAGTCATGGGTCTGGCTTGGCTCTGAGAGTCCGTGTATGAGCTGAGCCACGAAAACATTTGGCATGTATAGTGAGCATCAGACATTATAAAAATATGATACAATCTCTTCAAAATTCAATAAAGTGTATTTCTTTACACAATTGTAAGGGCAGGGACTTATCTTCAGGTGAGGGGCATTGACACGTCCCCAAAAATGTATTGTTGGAATGGAAAGTCTGAAGGCCCTGAGAAGGGTTTGCTATGTGTATGTTGGTTTTGGTTATTGTTCTCATTTCACTGAGAGCTTTTATCTATATATCCCAAACAAATGTAATAACGCTCTCCCAGAATTCCGTTAAGGTTGATTTAATACAGGTTCAAGGTAACGCGTTTCGGAAGCGGACTTCCTTGATCACGTGTGATGCATCCTCCTCAACGTGCGCTCCCTGCACCAACACGCCGTAGAAATCTGGGACCTGATCGACACCCTCTCGCCCGACGTCGCCTTCTTCACGGAAACCTGGACCAACACCTCCGCCGGCCCAGACATCGCCTCGGCCATAACCGACGGCTACAATATCCAGAGAAAGGACTGCCCCCCCCCCCCGCCAAGGAGGAGGACTCGCCATCGTACACAAGACCCCCCTCCGACTCTCTACATCCAGCACGAGGGACCCCCACTCCAACACCGAGCACCTCCACTTCCTGATCCAGACCAGCCCCAGGACCACGCTACGCGGCACCCTCATCTACAGACTGCCAGGACCTCGCACCTAGCCCGCTACTACCATCGCTGATTGTGGTGCAGCAAAGCAGTCTTCTTAAGTACACCTCAGACCACAGCAGCAGGCAGTCCTTTGGGAGGCACGTTGAGGAGGATGCATGTCAGGGTTTCGGAGGCGTGTGCATCAGGCGTGCCTTTGACGGTAGTGGGAGCTATGTCGGTGGTGAAGGATCTGCGGCAGGGTCTCTATGAGAACTGTCCATGGGTGGTGTTCGGCGAGGATCTTGCGCAGTCGGCGTGTCTTCCGGGATTGAGTGCGTGGAGGGTGGTTGAGTCGTAGCGATGGGACGTCGGAGAACCAGGGTTCCTGGCGCTGGTCGCGGTCGTGTCCCGGACGGGCGCAGACGGGCTTGTCTTAGGCACGTCTTCTGCGCGCGGTCGTCATTAAGTAGGGGAGGAGGGGTAGGACCTGGTGGGAAGCGGGAGTGGGGACTGTGTCGGGGTGGGAGGGGCCGTAGGGGCGGTAAAACGGGCTTGGCACTCGGGTGAAGATGAAAATAAAACTCACGGAGTCCGGCAGAGTTATAATGCAATAACAATCCCAAAGTAAACACAATGTAAATACAATGAAAACAAATGATACACTGGCCTTTTCAAACCTCCACCATGTGGCCCATCGCTTTTTTAGTTGGTAAATTTGGGATTCACCCCCCCGAATCTCTCTGACTAAGCTACGCCCCTGAGGAAGGGTTTCACCATAGTACATCAGATGACGTCACTACATAGACATTTATTAAGTGTGATAGTTTTTTGGAATATTGATTGCTCGCCGTTACCCCTCCTTCCCCCATGACAACACCATTAGTTAACTAAGAGGCGAGTCAGTAGTCATGCAAACCCTAAACAGAGCCTAGATTAAGTTTTAGATGGAGCAACATCACAGTCCATGAAATCAATTATAAGAAGTGCTTGTACAACGCACATCCTGAACTCAAGAATTTAAAAGTGCACTCTTGTGTGATAGTAAAGAAAAGCCGGCTCAGTAAAATTCAGTATGTGCCTAGGATCACACAATCTGGACAAGCAGGGAAACCAATATTGATTCCAGGTAATCTGGTTTCAAATTTGGATATTCAACCACCAGGTGGATCTCTCGCTTTCTCGCTCTCTTTCTCTCGTTTAAATGAAAGGTCACTGTTTTGTCTTTCATTCTTGGCTCATGAAAAGACCAGCATTGGCAATACCAAAACATCTGGCTTATGAATTCACTGTTTTGCCAGTCCTACAAATATATGTAGGTAAATGACTAACCTCTTTCCATTTGTACTCCTGCCACAGAAAACAAGCATTTACAATGCAATGGTCTCGGCATTGGTAAAGTTAGAGCTATTGGCATTGCTCATGACATTATTTTTGCTTATGTTTTTTGTTTTTAAAACATTTAAAGAAACGGCATTGTCATGAGCAATGCCAATAGCTCTAACTTTAACAATGCCGAGACCGTTGCATTGTAAATGCTTGTTAAATCTCGGATCGAGACTGCGCAAGCGCAGCCTTCGAGCCGAGACCTAAAAAGGTGCCGAGTTGCCTTTGAGAAATTTCCAACAACTCACAGCGCGGGGCACGGATCAATTTTAAATGAGCATGAAGCATTTGTCTCATTTACATCTCTTCAAAGGACATGAGAAGCGGCTGTCAAACGGTTTGAAAGGAGTACGATCCTTCAATAAGTCCTAATTGTAAAGTACGAAATCGTGCAGGAGAAGCCCTAGAAAACTCCACAGCAAGTTCAATGCAAGCAATGAGAGCCAGTGTAAGGGGGTGTCAACCAATGCACCCCACAATGCGTAGACAGGGAGGCATGGTTATAAGGCGGGAGACGCATGAAACGGGCAGTTATATCATCAGATGTGCGATACAACAAAAACGATAGAAATTGAGGGAAAATGCTGGCCACAACAAACGCATTTCATAAATGTTGGACAGTGAATACAACGCAGCTTGCATACTGATTTCCCTTTGGGCATTTTTCACTCCAATACCCTGGTGTTGTTGCCGATGGCTTTGGCTGAATTGATTAACAACTTTTCTTTGTTTAAACACGGAAGTTCTTCGTTTCGTTTTGGAAGCGCTGACGGGCGATCAGCGGGACGGTGCTGTGCCACAGAATGAAAATCTTCAAACTGCTGCCCACATACAACAAGTTAACAATGGTCCAATGCGTTGGGGAGAGTATTTACATTCAGCTTAATGCGACATCGTTACGAGTCGGTGGATTTGCGCAACAATAAAGATGCGGACACTATTATTAAACATATGTCCGTGTAAAAAAACTAAAAGACCTACAAAAAAGCAAAAACGTGCAAGACATTTTACTAAAGTAAAAAACAAAATAATAAATCTTAATATTCCGAGAAGGGCCAAGAGTAAAGCAGGGAGTAAAGAAGGGTACACCGAAAACATTACATGAAAAGTAATTTGTATTATTTTTACTTTACTCTGGACCTAAAGTTGAGCAGTAAGTCACTAGTTAGACTGGGGCACCCGTTATTCATCTGGGAGATGCAAAAGCTGAAGCAACCGAAACGAACAATAGCTGCTCGCTGCTTCCCCGAAGAGAGATTTCGTGAGTATCACGTGACCCGCGCCACGTCCACCCTCACGTTGGTCCCGCATTATTGGCTTGTCAATCATAGCGCGGGAAGTGAAAACTTGTCTGTGTTGTAATGCAAACCGCAGTGCGCTGCCATATTGCTTCCCGCCCCCCCCAGCATAGAAAGAAGGGAGTGATGCTGCCCAACTTAGAAGATTCTTTCTATTCTATGTAATAACATCGTGACTATCCTGTAGGCTCTTTGGGGGCCCTGAATCCTTCAACCCAATGCAAACAAGGCAGAGCAAAAGGCAAGCACACCACTGCCTTTCTCCGAGGCGAAGCAGAAATGCCTCGGAGAAACGCAGTGGCGTTTTCGGATTCGGGGCGTGTTTTGCTGTTATCTCCTCTTGCCATTGGCTGGAGGAGATAATTAGACTTTCTGAAAAAAACACGCCCCCCGATCCGAAAAGGACGGGGCCTGATCGGAGTGACGGGACCTCTTCTCCAATGGCTGGCCAGCATTCAAGAGGCCAGCCAATGGAAAACAGGGGAGAACAGGGGCGGGTTCAAGCCCCTCTTCTCCAAGTCATTAAATCTCGGATCGAGACTGCGCAAGCGCAGCCTTCGAGCCGAGACCTAAAAACCACCATAAATTATCTAGTTATCTGAGACACTTCAATAGCATTACTTCGTGTATGCCCTGGAAAGTTCAACCTCCGGCAGCTGGATAAATGATCAAAATGATTACATCTGTTTGGAGGTGAAGCACTGTTTTTTGGAAGCACACACCTTCTCTCCAATCAAAACATGTACTCCAGGCTCCCAACCTGTGGGCGGAACCAAAGCCCTTCTCTCGTGATGGTCAAGCCAGACCATATAAAACCAACACAGAGACAGCAGACACTACTCAGGGCCCCTGGACGTTACCACCAAACCATACATTGATTTATTTTGGGGGGGCACACCATTAACACCCCCTAGAATCAACATCCCTGAGAACAAGCCTGTCCCTTAAATACAGGCTCCCACCCTGCGGTGTACCTCTCTTCTTAAACATTCTCACCACTGTCAATCTACAAGACAGTTTAAAGTTGCCTTCCTGATCTTCAGGGACCTTCCTTGCTCAGGTACTGGTAATGACACGCGCTACTTCGAAAGTGAGACGTTTTAGTGGATCGTTTCCATATGGGCTTTAGATTTAGACAAGCAGAAGATCCACTTATGAGGAGGTTATCTTTGGTGCTCTGTTCTTGTCTGGGACAACTTCTAGAAATCACTTCAAGGTTACAGAGGAGTACTAAAATTATACTTGATCCACAACGTGAAAGTTAATCCGGCTGACAGTATGAATATGGAGAGAATATTTCATCCAACAACAAAAGTATTTTAATGATTCACACTTGCATCAGATATAGAGAGCAGATATCTTTCTGGATTATTTGCACCCAGTCAATCATTTGTCAGTTCCAGCCCGAATTACATCAGCCTCTAAGGCTATGGACCCTCTGATTGATAGATGCTTGGTGTGGCTACAAAGCTGTACTTGTTACCTTAAGCTGGGAACCATTGCATGGTGGTTTATGGTTGGTGGCACCAGGGTCATATGGGGCAACTTAGTTTATTACAAATGGCTTGGCCCTTTCAAGCACTCATACTAGTGCTTTAATGTTATTATTTGTACTCGTCCCTGCTCTAAACATGTCTAGTAGGGGTTGGGATGAAAAGAGGAGAAAAGGGATAAAAAACAAATGCACTGTTAGTGGAAAACAGAAAATGGCACCAGCGAGAGGCCAGGGGAAGGGAAATTGTATGTCGGACTAAGCATGTTGAGTATTTCAGCTGTTTCCAAGAAGTACAAACTGCTTTCGTATTTTTAAAATTACTTCTAAGCTCCCAGGAGACCTCTAATGACTCCTCTATAAACAAGATGCATGGACATTTGGGGCCTCATGTAGGAAGCCAAATACCGGTCGGTAACGGCCGATTTTCGGTAATTATACCGTTACCGACCGGTATTTTGGCTTTTGGTATGTAGGGGGACAATTTCTGTATTCGGAATTTACCGAATCGGTAAAATTACCGATTCGGTAATTTTACCGATTCGGTAAATTCCGAATACAGAAATGAGATGTAGGGGGAGTGTGTGGGTGATGTTTGGAGTCGGTATTTACCACCAACTAATAGTTGGTGGTAAATAAAGTATGGATGGTGAAATGCATTTTATAGCGCCTACAAGTGTGCAATATGGCAGACATACATGCCCTTCGGGCATGTATGTGTGCCACATGTGCACACATGGCCGTTAGAGGGGTGCAACAGGGTGTCAATGTGACACCCTGCCACCCTTGCATGTGTTCCCCCCATTACCGAATCGGTATTTACCGATTCGGTAATGAGGCATACCTTCCCATCAATGGGAAGGTATGCCTCATTACCGAATCGGTAAATACCGATTCGGTAATTACCGAATTATTCCGAATCGGTAATATTTACCGACCAATTACCTACATATCATTTACCACTTCATAAATACCGAATCGGTAAAATTCGGTATTTATGAAGTGGTAAATGTGTCCCTACCTACATATGGCCCTTAGTCAGGAATGAAGGTCTAAGTGGAGCTAGAAAGGCATTCTGTTTCCGTTTGTAATTAAGGTTACTGAGGGATAGAGCTTGGAAGGTTCTTCCAGAGCTTCGGTTATATTCACTTAGAGGTGCATCGTTCGCCAGGATGGAACTACTTTTACCCCAGTCATGGGGAAGCCAGAACAACGCTGGAGACTATGGGCCTGATTACGAATGGGGCGTTGTTTGCTGACCCCTGCGTAAACCTGTATCGGCATTTAAGGCATCTATTAACTATTGGATGCATTAAATACCTCAGCCTTCATTAAATTTCAGCATCTGCCCAAATTTAACATGGGAAATGTGTATGGTGTTTACTATACCATGCAAATTTTGGTACACTGAACACCAAAATATCCTGGTTATCCCCAGAAACTTGTTATAGGTGCTATTTTACGCACTTGATAAATGACGTACCTGTGGGTGTCATTGTTACTTATCAGGTGTGATAAATGGCACCTATACTCTTAATCAAGGCCTATGTGGGACGCCCACTGGCAGTTGATGTGGATGAGAATGGGGCAGCGTGCATTGGCCTTCCAGTTCCTATTTGGGGTATGAATCTTCGGGGCGCCATTGGAAACACATTGATAGTGCATGGAGTCGTAGTGAAGAATGAATTCAGCAGGACTAGGAAGAGGAAGACTCTTAGTAGGTGAGAGTAAATGGAGCCATTTCTACTAGGCTCCACTTATTCTGATCTGGTGAGCCACGTCCTTGCCTCGAAAGCATAGTCATGCTGTGTACTCTCAGCGGATGCCATCTCTTCTACCGTGTTTACGTACGTGTCGTGTCTCAGGTGTGTACTGACCAAAGGCTTCAAATTCAACAATCTGCTCCATCCCGTCCGGGTGTAGCTACCTTCCTGTCCTTAAAAAAACTCCTAAAACCTACCCATTCTAAGAATACTTTGACGGATAAGAAGGCGCCCCGCGCTGCTCCAGCACAACCTCTCCTGTATTAGCCTGTTGCTCCCACAGAGCTGTCTGTTTGTGATCAGCTTTTTAATTTAGCCTACTGCTAACTTTTTGTTACCTTCGTTATATTATATTTTTTTATATAATATGCACCTAGCTGTTGGGTACCTTCGTTATAATATAAGCTTTCTAATGTAACCTGTACTTAGCTGTTCATTGCCTTCCTTGTAGTATAAGCTTTTTAATGTAGCCGGCACCCAGCTGTTTGTTACCTTCGTTATAATTTTTTAATGTAGCCTGCACCTAGCATTTTGTTACGTTTGCACCTAGCTGTTTACCTATGTTATAATATATATTTTTATCAATGCAGCCTGCAGCTAGCTGTTGGTTACCTTTGTTATAATATACGTTTTTTAATGTAATCTGCACCTAGCTGTTAGTTGCCTTTGTTATAACATTTGTTTTTATGTAGCCTGCACCTAGCTGTTAGTTACCTTCGTTTTAACATACATTTTTTTTAATGTAGCCTGCACCCACCTGTTAGTTACCTTCACTACAATATGCATGTTTTAGTGTAGCCTGCACCTAGCTTTTTGTTACCTTTGTTATATGTTTTTAATGTAATCTGCAGCGAGCTGTCTGCTGCCTTCATTATAATGTACATTTTTTAATGCAGGCTGCACCTAGCTGTTAGTTACTGTCGTTATATTATACGTTTTTAATGTAATCTGCACCTAGCGTTAGTTACCTTTGTTATAATATAAATTTTTAATGTAGCCTTCACCCGCTATTAGTTACCTTCTTTAAAATATACATTTTTTAGTGTAGCTTGCACCTAGCTTTTTGTTACCTTTGTTATATTATACGTTTTTAATGTAACGGGCACCTAGATGTTAGTTAAGTTCGTTATATTATACATTTGTGAATGTTGTCTGCACCCAGCTGTTAGTTAACTTCTTTCTAATATAATTTTTTTAGTGTAGCCTACACCTAACTTTTAGTTACTTTCGCTATATTTTATTTTTTATGTAGCCTGCACTTAGCAGTGTGCATCCCTCCTGCTAGTCTGTACATCCAGGGAGAACGAGGAAAGGCCTAGATGTGATGAATTGCCTCCCATCCCTGTGGAGATGATTCCTCGGGGTGTCTTCCCTCTTTGCAGCATGAACAGCTGTTACCACTACAGCGCTCGAGTGAGGTCCTCCGGTCGAGGATGCGGTTGTAGGACTGGGAGGAAGGAAGGCCCCCACCAGAAAGGGATCCAGCACTGTACACGTATCTGGATCCGTTTTTGTGTCAGAGCCCTCAAGAGTCACTTGCCCAGGCTTGCTGTTAAAATGTCTACCACACAGTCAAATAGCCTCTCGGAAATAACCAAGAATAACAGGAGCACATTCTTTTTTGTTTTGAGTGGACTCGATGGGTCACTTCAACGGCCCATTGTACCAACAGAGGGGATTGCGTGTTAGCGGCCATTCTTACAGGTTACCCATAACCATAGAGTGCAAAGCTGTGGCCCCACTGTCTGGCCTGACGGAGATCACTTTACCCTGCACTCCTACGTCATTTCCGGTTCATCGCGTTTGTACTTGTAGAGATTCTCGTAGGCTGTTTTGTCCTTTCTTGTTTACTGAGGCTGTGGGTTCGACCAGGTTGTGCTAATGTGTTTTTCGAACGGGCCCTTTTCCCCTCATTGAGCTGCGGAGTTACTATGCGCGTAAGGCAGGCCCCTTTTAACCCTTGTTCCGTGCATCACGTTATCTCTCCTACCAGTCAGTCGTGACTCTCCTCAAAAGAGATGTTTCGGGAAGGAGCCTGGTTGCTAGGCAGCGGGTGTGCGTGCGTGGCTCCGGAGGCACAGCTTCAGCACACAGAGCTGCCTTTTCACTTACCGTAGTGCCGTGTAATGCATAGCGCATCCACATGTTCGCTTTTTGTTAGGACATGTAGTGTGTGTATTAATAGCTCCTCAAATCATACTATTGATTTCATAATGCCGCAGAAGCTCCAGGGCTGTTTTTCCACACTGCTTAAGAGATCGCTGAAGCGCAGAACCAGTTGTATTCTTTTTTTAGTGTCACATGATTTTATGTGCAAGGGCAGCACGCCGTAAACAGGCCCATATTTGCCAACTCACACAGTGCCACTGTGTGACACACGATAGGCTCCCCTCGCATGATCACCCGGTGAGGCGCCTATATCACATGTTGACAGGGAAAACGAGTGTTGAACATGTACAATAATGTATAGTATCAATGTACTATACGGCAAAGTGTTATGTTGTCTTTTGTTTATTTCTACTGCAACGTCACTGCCTGTGACCTCCGAGTCATCGGAGAGTATTTATGTGACGTCAGGGGGAGTGATCAGGGTTGCCATTTTGGGTCGCTCCGGGCGCTTCACTGTACTGGCCTCTCGTGGGCCTCTGTTGCTAATGAACAAATAAAGAAGTTTTCCCCAGCTGTGTATCCCTTATCTTTTCCCTGCCACAACATTGGCGACGAGGATCTGGATGCTGCCGGGGGCCCACGAGTGTGAATATGGCGCAGTAGGAAGGCATGCGGACGGCGGAATCCAAAGCGGACGGCCCAAGGGCGTTGTGTGACGGCGGAAAGTTATGTGAAATTGTATCGCCTTCAATAAGTAAGTGAGCGTCCAATGCATAGCGACGATCGCCGCTCCTGCCGCTCTTGAGGATTCCCGTCTGCAGTGGCGTTTGGTCCCGCTCTATGTAAACTGTGGAGCAGTGCCGGACTCGCCTGGCAACGTGATGTACGTGCTGCCATTTTGTCCCCGCGGACGCATTGCCATGCAGTGGCCCACGCGCTTGTGACCGTCGGAGGAAACGGCTGCCTGACATGAACATTAAATAAACAGCGCTACACGCACACACGCTGTAACGCTTCCCATCTACGCGTCTGCTGCGCATCCCCTCAAGTAGGGTGCATGCCCCTACTTGAGCGTGCTGGCGCTTCATAATTCGTCCATACTACTCGCGTGCAGACTGAGTGTGCAAGAACCGGGGAGTGCCTGAACCGCACAAGGTGCTTAATCTGAAAGGTACTGTTGTCTTGGATACCGACGTCTGCTGCATGTGACGTGCATTATAGTTCAGTGAGAATTAAAGGCACAGCTAGCTGGCATCGTGGTGTGACACGTGACGGAGTACCCCAGCACACTGCCCACGTGCACCGCCTGGCTCAAATCAGGAATCGTGCCACCATGGCTCAGAGTAATAACATATGTGTGCCGCCCCTCTTCCTTGAAGACCCGGGCAAACCGAGCATGAAGTGGAAGAGTTGGCTGAGAGCTTTCGAGAATTACATTGTGTCGATTGATGGGGAAAAGTACGATGCGGAACGGAAAAAAGCCCTGCTAGGGAAGGCTGGTCAGGAGATTTTTGACAGTTTACCAGAGTATGAGAGTCCGCCGGTAGTGTTCATCCCACTAAACGAGTATCACGAGGCGGTAAAAAGACTTGAGAAACAGTTCTCTGAAGAAAGTAATGTTATGGTCGGGAGGCATAAGTTCGCCTTGAGGAAGCAGGCAGAGGGAGAGACAATTGAGGAATATATAGCGTGTTTGCGTGTCTTATCTAAAGACTGTGAATTTGAAGACATGGCAGATACGTACATAAGAGATCAAGTAGTGTTTTACTGTTATTCTAAGAAAGTACAGGAAAGGTTATTGGCATGTAGGAACCCAACGCTCCAAGAAGTAGTGGATATAGCAAAAGGGATTGAGAGATCGCTGTTATCTACAAAAGAACTAGCGTGTACTAGCACTAACTCTAACGTGTTTTATTTGCAGGACAAGAAAAAAGGTGACCATAAAAATTTCAAAAGGGCTTGGAATGACGAAAAGGCGGGAGGAAAAACCTTGAGTTGTTTTAGGTGTGGGTCACAGGAGCACCTGGCTGATTGCAAAACCTGTCCCGCGCTCAGTAAAAAAATGTACGAAATGTAAAAAAAATGGGTCACTATGCTACCTTGTGTAAAACGAGAAAACCAATGGGGAACGTGAGAATAAGCTCAGTGAGTGATTGTGAGCAAGAAATGTGCGCAAACATTGTGTTGTAGTAGATGGCCATGTAGTAGATGGCCATGTGAAGGGACCCATAGGCTCTGTACTGGTTGGGACAGTAGAGTTGCCATTCACAGTCGATTCAGGTTCACCTATTAAGTTGATATCTGACACAATCTTTGAGAAAAGGTGGCACGATGTAAACTTGTATGAGACAGACGTGAATCCCAAAGCATTTGGGGAGCAGGACATTGAGATGAGGGGTTATTTCTGTGATACCCTCACCTTCAAAGGGCGGACGACCGACACCAAAATATATGTGGCGGAAAAAGGTAGGAATCTGGTGGGCTGGAAAGACCTAGCTGAATTGGGGGTAATTTTGGTACCTGAAGCTGAAGACCCCAGACAGAGGAAGAGCAAGAAGGGTTGAAAAAAGTTTTAGACAAATTTGTTAAAGTTTTCAAGAATGAAGTTGGGTGCGTGAAAGGTTTTTTGCACGAAATTAAGTTGAAGGAAGATTCGATTCCTGTGAAACATAAGGTTAGGACCGTACCCTTGTCTGTTAAGGCAGAGCTGAAAACTGTGTTAGACAAACTACAAAAAGAAGGTGTGATTGAAGAAGCTGATGCTTCTGAATGGGTGTCAGCTATCGTCGTTTCTAAAAAGAAGAAAACTGGAGACATTAGGCTGTGTGTAGATTTAAGGTCCTTGAATAAGAACATTCTGATAAATTTCCATCCACTACCTAACATACAGGAAATACTGTCTTCTACTTCTGCGTCCAGGTACTTCACTTTAATAGACTTGAAATCAGCGTACCACCAGGTCTGTTTGACCGAGGAGTCCAAAAAGTTAACGACATTCATTACCCCGTTCGGGGCATACAGGTATGTCAGACTACTATTCGGATTAGCCTCGGCCTCAGGGGTTTTTCAAAAATTGATGGACTTGCTGTTTTGCGATATGAGGGGTGTCGAGGCATTCCAAGACGACATTTTGATCCACACAAGAGGCAAAGCGGAGCATTTAGAAGTGCTGAGCAAGGTGTTGGGAGTCCTGGGTGACAAGGGAATGACAGTTTCAAAGGATAAATGTAAATTCATGGAGACCAAAATAGAATACTTAGGTCACGTTCTGACTCCGGACGGAATAGCACCGAAAGACGACCTAGTAAAGGCGATAAGGAATGCTCCATGACCGGAAGATAAGGATGCTTTGAGGTCCTTCTTGGGGCTAAGTGAGTATTACTCGAAGTTCATTCAAGGATATGCACATAAGGTGGAACCGTTGAGGAGATTGTTGCTCAAAAATGAAAAGTATATATGGTCGGATGAGCAAGACCATGCATTCGAGTCAGTCAAGAAGGATATTGCCGTGGCTCCAGTACTGAAGCCTTATGACCAGGATCTGAGAAACGTGATAACAGACGACGCCAGCGCTAAGGGTATAGGAGCTGTCTTCTGCCAACTTCAAGGGCGCAACGAGAATACCATTGCCTTCATATCTCGAAGTTTGAGCGAAGCAGAAAAGAGCTATAGTACCATTGAACGCGAGACGCTTGCGTGTGTATGGGCTGTGGAGAAACTGAAAAATTATCTGTGGGGTAAGGTGTTCGAGATCGTCACAGACCACAAGCCATTAGTGTACATGATGGACGGGGAAGGTCGTGGTAACGGAAAGGCAAGCTCAAGACTACTGCGACTATTGTCCAAATTACAGGAGTACCACTTTACGATACGACACATTATTGGTGGTCTCAACAGCAGGGCGGATTGCCTGTCACGCCTGCCGGTGAGTGGACAGGAAGAAACTTCACTCGACGACACCGAGTGCGTGGTGGCATTGATGGACGCTACGATGATGTGTAGTGGATCCATTACTGAAGAAGAGTGGCTAACTAGTCAAAAGGACGACAATATTATTCTGAAAGTGATGGATTATCTGACGTCCAAGTGGCCCCCCATTCGCAATCTACAAAACGAACTGAAAAGTTTCCAACAAATAAGCGAGGAGCTGACAATTGAAAATGGATTTTTGAAACGACATGACCTATTCATACCTCCAGCGGGACTGCGAGGAAAATTGATAAAAATAGCTCACAAGGGCCACCCAGGAAGCAGCGCTACTAAGAACATTTTGAAGATGTACTACTGGTGGCCAGGAATGAACAACGACATTTGCAACTACATAGACAGGTGCGAGCAGTGCCTGAAAGCCGACAAGCACTGGAAAGTAAGCAAAGGAGAGCTACAGTTGGTGGAAATACCGACCGGACCTTGGACAAAGATCGCAGTAGACTTTGCAGGCCCATTCACTAAGTTGCAAGAGGACTGCAGGTATCTTATTGTGCTCACCGATTACTATTCTAAGTGGGTGCACTATAAGTTTGTCCTTGCAGTCAACACGGAGTGTGTGATAAAGGTTCTTCAGAAGATTTTTGCAATTGAGGGACAACCAAAGATAATGGTTTCTGACAATGGTACACAACTAGTGTCGAGACAGATGACTGATTTCTTAGAACAATTGGGGATTAAGCAGGAGAAAACACCATTGTATAGTCCCAAGAGCAATGGCCAGGTGGAAAGAATGAATAGGTTTATCAAAGAGGGAGTCCAGCTTGCCATTGCGTCCAACCTGAATGTCAAGGAGATCATTAGCGAAAAAATCTGCACTTATCATAATACCCCGAACGACATCACAGGTCACACACCATTTTATTTGATGAGAGGGAGGAGGTGCAACAGTGAACTCACACCCAAATACAATAAATGGTACAAGGTGAGTGAGGAAACGGAGGTTATACAGGATGAGGTAGTAAAAGTCAGGGAGAGAATCGTATCCAAACAAGAGAGAACTAAGGGATATGCTGACCTAGCGAATAAAGCCAAAGTGAAGGAAATAGAGCAGGGAGATTGGGTATTGGTAAGGAAACCATACAAGGTTACGAAGGGAGAGTCTGTGTTTAGCCTTCCTATCCGTTTGCAAGAAGCAACCAAGGCTGCAGTCTGCTTAGAGGGTAAAGGGTGGCGCAGTAAGGATGATGTAGTCAAGCTGAAAAAGGGCCAAGAAGAAATAATTATGAAAGGGAGATTGGAGCAAGATGAGGGCTGTGATGATAGCATTCTAGAGTGGCAAGAAGAAGTGGGTGTTGACCAGAGTTTGTATGACATGGAGGGAGGTTCGGGCATTTACACCAATGAAGGGGCAAGAAACAACAAGGGTGTTGAAGATGACGATGTGAGTGGTGAGAATTTCAATGCCATGGATCAGACTAGGTGTAGACCTAAGCGGGAGTGTGCAATAGATCAGAATGCTCGTGGCAGGAGTCAAAGTACCGTCAACACGCGTCCCGTAGAAGGTCCCCGAACTTATTCTTCTACTAGGGCAGGAAGAGAAATAAGAGTGCCTAGACGATATGATGATTATGTTATGGAATGATAATGTGTTGTGTTTTCTGTTGTCAAGGAAGGGAGATGTTGAACATGTACAATAATGTATAGTATCAATGTACTATACGGCAAAGTGTTATGTTGTCTTTCGTTTATTTCTATTGCAACGTCACTGCCTGTGATCTCCGAGTCATCGGAGAGTATTTATGTGACGTCAGGGGGAGTGATCAAGGTTGCCATTTTGGGTTGCTCCGGGCGCTTCACTGTACTGGCCTCTCGTGGGCCTCTGTTGCTAATGACCAAATAAAGAAGTTTTCCCCAGCTGTGTATCCCTTATCTTTTCCCTGCCACAACAACGAGCTGAAACTCACTGTAATAGTGGTTTTCCAGCTCCTTTCCCGAGGCTTTGAACAGCCAACGTCGATTAAGGTGTGTTCCAGGACATTGGCACCAGCCTCGGCATACTATTTTGGGGGGGATGGGGTCAGGCGCTTGGGGGCAGGGTAGGGTTCTAAAGTGCCTCTTAGTTACTTCTTGCCTTTGAGGCCCCGCCCCCTCTCACTGTAAGATTTTTGCTCAGGTTGGCAGGTATGCAGGCCCCACAAGGAGATCTGGTCTAATGAACCAAAATTAAAATTTTCTAAAGTCCGCAACTGTCACCCTTTAGGGTACTCTGTGGTGCTGGAACAATTTTCAGGGTGGGCTGCTGACGTTAATGTTACTTCACTGACGTCCGGGGTAGTGAAAAATCGAAGCATCACACAAAGAACAAAGTGTATCAAATGAGCCTCGTCCATTCAGCATGCGAGGTAAGGGTGTGGTGTGTAGCTGGTGGTGCATTTTAAGAGCACAGGGTCTCACAAATTAATAAAGCATGGTGTGGGAGTTAAGTCATTTACATACAGCACATTCTGCATTGAAACACCCATTACATTTGCACAGACATGCAGTTTTACTGATGATACTTTGCAGCGCACAAACAGTAATTTGTGGAAATTGGGTTTCTGCATATATTTATCATTTACACATAAAGTAACAGTTAAGTATCTTGCTTTCTTTTGATCTTGTTACATTTTTTTTGTTTCGACCACACTTCTGGAATGACAAAGTGCTTAATTTGTGCTTTCTTAACTGCTGATACTTTGAATTATTAGAGCAGTACATTTATAGGTATGTACATTTTGTTATGTGTTAGGAAGAAAATTGATACCATCAGCCTTTAATTTCACACCAATAAAAGTGTCAAATAGTTCACTTTCCAAAATCCTCTCGCTCTGCAGTCAGAAAGAAAAATGAACATCAATCCTCATTTAAAAGAATAATTAGCAATTTGTTAGTAGCTATCGCCTGGCATTTGACCTATGTGACAGGATAAACAAGCATTTGCAATGCAATAGGTCTCACATTTACGTGGGTTTGAGCTATCGGCATTGTAAATGACAATGCCTTTTATTTATGTTTTGTTTTTTGAAGCATAAATAAAACGCATTCTCATTTACAATGCCTATAGCTCAAACTCACATAAATGCGAGACCTATTGCAAATGCTTGTTTTTCCTTTGTAAGTGGTTTGTGCGTAAGTTGGTGTTTTCTGAACCATTTGCGCAGGTGTCAGTATTATGAGTTGGGTGGTACTTGCTGCTTCAGGTAATTCTCAGGTGTGAGCACCAAAATCTGTGCTGTTCCCTAGAAACTCATTGCTGTTGACATTTATTGCATCAGATAAAGGAAATTCCTCATGGCATTGTTATTTATCTGGTGTGATAAACACCTGGATTCTGAAAAAAAATTCAAAACAGTGCCTCAGTCTCCAGTTTGATGGTGATCTGGCTACAAGTGTTCCCAGATACACTAGAGATTAGGAGCTTGCCCAAAAGTTAAGCAGCGGTACTGGTCAGGGTGGCTTTGCAGAAGAGGCCTATGGTTTTGAAGATGGTACAGGCCAGAAATGGAGATGGTGGAGCTTCAGCCGGGTGTTCTACAGTGTGTATGATACCCTTAAAAGACTGCCAGTGTGGAGTTTGGGAGGCCATTAAGCAGGGTGTAACCACCACTCAGATAAAAGAGTACAATGATTTGAACAGCAGTTCTGAAGTCACTTTCAGGAAAAAACGTTTGCTTTCTTTAGAAGTGAGTTGGTACAATGCTGTATCTTTTGCCAGTAGGCTCTTGGACTGTGAGGTTGGTGTCCAAATTACCCGACGTGTTTAAAGTTGGGAAGCAATCAAGGTGTTGAAAGGCATTTGTGATTAGAGTCCCAAGAGTTGCCACGTAGAGATTGAAGTTTGAAAAAGGCAGGTGTTGCCATCTTCTGGTACCTGGGAGGAACTCGTGTGAACAAGCCGGTGTAAACCGGAAAGGTAGGAGAACTAGTGAACTCTGTGCCAACCAATATTAAACTGCAGGACAAAGAGAATTTTAAACAGTAACCTTACACTGGGATCTTAGAATGACTGCAGCAAAGGGCCCTTGTGCCTAGTTTCCACATCTTCCCTGAAGGCAGTGTAAATGGTACTTGATAAGCTTATGTATTGTTGTCAACAGTCTTCCTCTCTTTACGCAGTGTTCACCCAAGTCCTGCAAATAAGAATCAAGTTCTTAAGTTGGCATATTGGTGAGAACTAAAGATTCACTGTAGCTCTTGGAAGAGAATATTTAAGTCATTCACATTTGCACAACAAGAAAATCGAAAGAGCAGGCAGTTCTTTTAGCAATGTGCTAAAGTCTCCTTTGTAATTGTAGTAGTTTTACATAGGAGGAATTAACCATCACTATTGAATTGTAGATCTAGTGTGCCTTTATCACCCCAAGCATGCATTTCCAGGTTTTATAAGCAACAGTCGTGTCCACAGAGTGGAACCATACATTCAATTCGGTGAACAGCAATATCTGCCACCAATACTGTGTGCACAGAATTAAGCTGTTTGCAGGTTTGTTCATAACGCATGCCCCCCCCCCCAACTCCTTTTTGATGGATATTATAAAGGTGTTTAGTAGCATATTCACGGTCTAAAACGTACAACTGTACACGTGTGAAGAGTCAGTAATTGTGTGTGAGAAGGCTCGTGCAGCCTGGATCGAGGATTCAACGATGTATATTTCTCAAGACTAATATCGCATGGAGAGAAACAATATTGTTGTTTAATAAGGCCAATACATTGCCACCTCTAGTCAGTTTGCAGTGTCCCTTGATACCTTGCCTTTAGACATAGCATCCCTCAAATAGCATTACGAGGGAAATATCAATTTTCACGTTTGTATCTCACCAAAGCCGCTTCTAAACTAAAACGTTACTTTCTTATTGTCCGTTTGTTTACCAAGTACATACCTTGCATTCACCTAAAGGAAAACAGTGAACTTAACGTTCTCAGAGCAGAAATGGAGTTTACAAAAGAAACCCAAAACAACTGATCCCATTTTTACATTTAAATTAGGGGCCCTATGAGGCTAAGGAAACCTACTCTTTAAGCCACAAGTCAGAGCGCCTGGCAGAATAATTGTACCTTTGGAAGACTGCAATACTGTGGGCAGTATAAACAGACTGAAGAGGGGTCTAAGTTCGATGCAGCTTTACAAGCAGGCAGCCAATCTTAGTGATTTCGATAACAGGACTAACCACCTCTGCATAGGATAAAGGTGGGACCACTGAGACTTTCAAATCTTGATAAACGAAATGGAGATACACATTCACAAAGCCAAAAAGCAATATTTTTATGTTGACATAGACTGGCTACAGTCTGTTGGCCTAGAAAAATATAAACAGTCCTTACGTGCTCTAAAGGGGGGTTAAACGTATGTTTTTACCAGGCATAAGACAACGAACGTAAAAAGACAGAGGATATGTCACATACACACAAAAGCCGCCCCTCACTAGTCACTTGGAATTCAATAAGGTGGTAAAGACAGGGCTGCTCCCAAACCTACTACTTCTACCTTGACCAACACAATGAAGGACAACATAACCCTCAGAACTCTGACAGAGTTGCTCCTCAACAAATACAAGACAGCAGTCCTGTCTGTTCCAGTCCATTGCGTGTTACTGAAACAAAAACACAGAAACCTGCGAGTGGTGCGCTCGCGCCCGCCACACCGCTGCCATGTGGTTTCAATTATCGCGCCCGTGTCTGGGTACGATAATTGAAACCACATGGCCGGCGGTGCGCATAATAGACACCAATAGGCCATGGGCGGAGCAATGCGCCCGCCTTTGGCCAATTGCATGCTGTCTTTAATAAAAAGACGCACGTAATGGCCAATAGTGTGACCCAAAAGGAAAAGCACATGCACAAGTGTGTGCGATTCCTAGCTTGATTGTGAAACACCCTACAAGAGGTTTCTCGCTGCGCGAGCAGTGCTACGCACTGCGACGCTAGGCGCAAGACCTAAAAAGCGAACATTTAGAGACCTCTTTATTGCTCTCTTACCTTTTGGACTCCAGCATTGTTATTTTGGGGGTGCCCCCGCTTCCGGCACCTAAGCATCTGGCCCTAACTTAGAAGTGGGACCAAACATGCTTGCTCCAATGGTCACAAGATTTAATCATAGGGAAGAGCCACTTTTTGAGGACTTTTCCAAAAGCCTGATAGTCATCTGGCGAGTTTTCCTAAGTTTCACTGCTAGCTGTGAAAAGAAGCAGACACCAAGTCTGACCTTTATGGTCAGTAAGAAGCTGTACAAGGAGAAGCGAGCAAGACCTGGAGCATAGAGATGAAAAAAAAATGACGTTACCAGGATCATATTTGGGATAGGACTGGTGGACTAGACTGACTTTTAAAGACAGTGGCTTTGCCAATCAGTGGTGGTGACTACCAGTTATCAACAGAAAAATATATATATATATATATATTATATACATACACACACATACACATACATACATCCATACATATATTACCTACTGACGGTCGCCAGTAGGTAGAAATAGTTAGGACCAAGTTTCCATAGGAAGTACATTTTTTGTTTTGCTTATAACTTTGACGTCGTTTGATGAATCTTCATGAAATTTTCCAAACTAATTCTTTGTTCATATCAGCTCCTATGTTGAAAGTTTGGGGGTGATTCGTCAAGGGGGGTCCCAAAACGTGTTTTCTCCATGCAATTTCCATAGGAAACTTTAGACTAGGCTACAGGTCGAACGGGTAAACGGAGTTACCCCAAATTTGGCAGGGAGAAGGGTCTTGGTCTAGAAAGCACGCTTTTGTTTATTTGGTGTAAATCCGTTCAGTAGTTTTGGAGAAATATCGAAATTTACAGATATCGATATTTGGGAATTCTGCCATCTGATTGGCTGAGGCGTTACGAGCACGAGCTTGCTGCTTATTGGCTGCTAGCGGTTGCAACTAGGAAGTGTTGGCAGCCATTTTCTGATTCTGTTGAAGCAAGTAAGGGGAAAAAAGGGAGAAAAAAGTTGGAAAGAGGAGGGTACGAGCACTGTAACCTCTGTGGGGTGTTTAGGGTGTGCTATACAGGGGTGCGAAGCGAACTACTCATCCCTACCAGTCTGAAAGTGCTGGGCTTCGGAAATTAAGTGAGGGATTGCCCAGAGTCTGATGCTGCTAAGGTGAGCTTCTGCGGGAATCGGGGATTAAAGCGTGAGCCCAAACTGTGTGTCTTATGCTGTGAAGTCATGTGCCCTCTCCGTTGCACCACACCTGTGGAAGTAATGTCAGCATGTGTTTATACCTACTAGGACAAACTACTGACCCCTACTGGTCTGAAAGTGCTGGGGTATGGAAAATATGTGAGGTATTGTCTAGAGTCTCATGCTGCTAAGCTAAGCTGCTGCCGGACTCTGGGATGAAAGCGTGAGTCCAAATTGTGTGTCATATGCTGTGAAGTTATGTGCTCTGGCCGCTGTGCCACATCTGTGCAAGTAGTGTCAGCATGTAGTTATACCTACTCGGAGGAACTTTTGTTTCGAACATTGTAACTTGTGTATGATGCTTAGGGGGTGTTAAACAGGGAGTGCGAAGGTAAATATGCGCGTATCAAATCAATTCGGTATTTGTAAATTGCAAACTACTCACTCCTACGGGTCTGATGGCGCTGGGGGCGTAAGCTGAGCTGCTGCACGGCGATAAAGCCGCTGAATTACTGACCCCTACCGGTCTGAAAGTGCGGGGTACGGAAATTAAGTGAGGTATTGCCTAGAGTGTCATGCTGCTAAATTGAGCTGCTGCTGGACTCTGGGATGAAACCGTGAGCCCAAACTGTGTGTCCTATGCTGTGAAGTCATGTGCTCTGGGCGCTGTGCCACACCTGTCCAAGTAGAGTCAGCAATATTTTATATGTAGTAGGAGGAAGTTTTGTTTGGAACACGGTAACTTGTATATGGTGCTGGTTAGTGATCCGCAGCACTGCCAAAAGCAGTGCACCCAGGACATGCAGCAGACGTGCATGGTATAGGTGGACGTGAATGGAGTCGACCATGTGTTCGGGATCCCCTGCTATGCGTCAGTGGCTCTGCCTGTAGCTGCATTGGCTTCCCATGTGCCAGTCTTGTGAATGTAGTGGCACAGCTTGGTGGAATGAGCTGGGTCTGTGTGCAATGGGTGCAGGGCAGGGTTGTGGTGGGAGTACGTGTGAAGGCCATTTCACGCACGCTAACTATGACGAAGGACTTTTGAGTGTGGGATGTCCACTCATTGTTCTCAGATCGGGTAGTGGGTAGTGTGGGTGACGGATGCAAACATTATCGTATCTGTGAGGGGGGGCTGGCCACTTGCAAGTTCCTTCTCGGAGCAGCAGATATGTTAGCGCAAGATAGCTCAGACAAAGAACCTTTCATCCTTACAGTAACTTCTCCAGGTGCATTCATACAGAATGTGTACAAAGGCCGGTCGTGGGTTTTGTGGGATGTCTGCGACCCTGGTCATCATGGATGAGATGCCCAGCACATGGCACATGGGCGGGTTCACTGTGTGTTACGTTGCCAAACAGCTGTTCCTCCCTCCCACGAGCCCCCACACTTCTGTGCGCTGTGCTGTTGTATCACGTGCACTCCTACGGCACACCTTTGTAATGCCTATTCGCGCATGTCCTGCGACATTCCAATCACACAGTGACACTGCCGTTTAGAGGTGCTTCATGCCACTTTACAACATTGACTGCTGCGGCCCTTGTGGTGGCCACACCAGAACACAGAGACACACCGCACTTCTTGCACACGGACATGTGTGAGACACCCCGTTCCCTTTGCCGCTTGTGCATGCAGGAGGATGCTTGCGTAGCTACATCTCCAGGCTCACTGCCAACGCTGAGGTGACATGGTAACGTCCGTTGAAGACAGTACACTGTGATGTTGCAGGGCCCGTGCCTATCATGCTAACACAATGACCACACAGACATACTTGCTCAGATGCGGGTTCAGGGGGCGTTGACGGTCCTGGGGTTGTTGCGATGAGTGTTATGGCCCTCATGGGTATCCATGTATCATGCTCAATGACTCTATGGCACGTGTGGGAGTTGAAGTGTGGCTCTTGGCTGTGTTCCCTTTCATGCTGCAGGTAGTCGTCCTGCTTAACACTAGCAGAAAGCAGGTGTAAAATCTCTGGTGCTAACGTTGCTTATCGCTGGAATTTGTTTCGTATCGCAGTTTTTGCCTTTCGTTGTGAAAGTTGTGATGTGGTTTTTTCGTGTACAGAAAAATAAATGAACTGGCCAGTGTATCCCGTCAAGATCCACCACCTGACCCACTATTCCCAATCAATATAAATACAATGAGATTTCTTCATTGATTTTGTGTGTTCATTGTAAATGCACCCACTACCACAGTGCAATTCAATACAGGATTTTAGTATTTAGAATAAATTGCAAAGGTGCACCTCGTTTATTTTTGCACAGGAACGCCTACTCTGCATTTCATTATCAGCAATGCAACTACAGTTGAGATAAATCTAACACACTATTCAGAAGCTGGTGCAAACTGCAGACATCACCAGTATTCCCGCGATAACTGCCTAAAAATTTAACACCATGGTGGACACCACCAAATAACAGTAATAAGAACGAGAAAGAGTCACACAGCACTTAAGTAACAACCCAAAACTTTATTGAAATTTCTTTTTTCTTCAAACTTTATTTTTTCGTAAATGTTTATATAAAGGATAAAGTAAATGTAACAAAATGAACACAAAACAACAAGGCGGTAGACTCCTGTCGGGACCATGAATGTCGACGACGACAGCCTGGAAAATAAAGCACATAATAAGGACGTGTGTGTAGCGCATATCAAAGGAGCGAGACACAGAGAAGGAAAAAAAGCCAGAGAGAAAAAGAGAGGGAAGGAAAGAAAGGGAGTGAAAAAGGGAGATAGGGAAAGAGAAGGAAAGGAAGGGAGTGAGAGAGAGAGTGGAGAGAGGGAAGTGAGAGAGAGAGAGAGAGAGAGAGATACTGCCGCCCCTGCGCATCCATGACCAAATAATTACCTGCTGCCACCGGAGTGTCTACCAGTGGGCACTCCACGTGCCCGTCAAAGCTCCGCGGCCCGGCAGATCTCACAGATGTCGCTGAGTCATGAATGGCGGAGACCACATCAGCTTCTCCGCGGCCCGGCAGATCTCACACATGTTGCTGAGTCATCAATGGCGGAGACCACATCAGCTTTTGGTGCAGCTAACCCTGTGCAACGCAAGTCAGCGCCACGTGGTGGTAGGCCGCTGACGGCCACATCAGCTTCGGGTGGCACTAACCCCGTGCAAGTCAATTCCGCGCCACGTGGTAGTAGGCCCCTGATGGCCATACAGCCCAGGGTGCGACTAACCCTCTGCGCAACTTTTCATCAACTCTCTATGATTGAGACCAGTGGAGCGTCCACCATCCAGTCACCACCGGCAATAAAGGATGTGACCTTGTCGATGCATTATATTTGCGTGGTCACATGGCCTGTGACGCATATGCCGGATGGGTGTGGTGTGTTTGCAAACCTGCCCTCAGGGAGTGGCCGTGACATGTTGTCAACTAGAGCGCTGACCTGCACACCAACAGCGAGTACGCCTGCGTCAGGTAGCTATGTGGGGGTGTGAAAACGTGTTTTCTCAATGGATTTTCCATAGGAAACTTTAGACAAGGCTACAGGTCAAACTGCTGAACAGAATTACGCCAAATTTGGTCGGGAGAAAGGTCATGGTCCAGAAAGCGAGCTTTCTTGCATTGAGTGAAAATATAAAAGAAAGGTCCCAGGGCAATTTAATATACCGGAGCTCTGTTTGTGCGAGATAACCCTTTCCTGCTCCCTCTTCCCAACATCACCACTTCGCAGCTATAGTGTTAGAAGCCAGTCTGTCGGCTAGCAGCTCTCTACCTTTGCGAGCTAGTACGCTGCTGTGCCTGTACCTCTGCGAGCTACTACGCTGCTGTTCGTTTGGGAGCGGACGGCTCGTAGTACTGCGCCTGTGAGTCGACCGGACGGGCCGCTGTTGTCCCTCTGCAAGCCTGGATGCGAACTGTTCATAAGTCACACTACATAAGCATTGAAAAGCCATTTAGTGATTCAGTCCGTCAGCTGGCATCTGTCCGAGGCATTTGTGAAAACATACCGGAGTTCTTTCTGTGAGAGATTCCCATTTCACGCTGCCTCTCCCCACATCAGCAGGTAACGCACCCTCTTCCCACACCAACATACCCCCATCAACCTTTTTGGGTACAGAATTGTGCCTGTGCGGTTGGACAAAGAAGAATCTTAGTCATGTATAGATTTACATATAAAACATTTTATTTAAACAAAACAACAACAAATAAAACTGAAGGGAGTCTGGTGCTGTGGTCACTGCCACGAAGTTGGGGGTTACTGTCATTCCGGACTCAGGAGACAGTTCCACATGTGGGATCGACTTGTATTGAACAGGATTAGTGGCACCACGTGTCGCGCCTTGTGTTGTACAGGGTTAGTGGCACCACGTGTCGCCGGCCTTGCATATGGAAATATGCCTGACTGATCAAAGGGAGTCTGGTGCTGTGGTCGCTGCCACGAAGTTGGGGTCACTGCCATTCAGGACTCAGGACACAGTTCCACATGTGGGATCAGCTTGTGTTGAAGAGGGTTAGTGGCACCACGTGTCACGGGTTGTGTTGAACAGGGTTAGTGGCACCACGTGTCAAAAATTCAAATTACGAGCTCTGTAGCCCGCAGTGTAGACTGTTATTGAGTGTTTGTTTGCACTTGAAGAGGAATTTGTTGATTGTATTAAAGCTTTAACTGATATAAACAAAGTTCTTGAAGCAAGGATGCTAAAACGATTTTATTTAGGTTTTAGGCCTGTGATAGTTACTTGCCAAGTGGACTCTGTAATTAATGAATCAAGATTTAATTTTAACTGTGAGCCCTACTGACCGCAGTGTAGGCGTATCATGAAAAGATGAAATATGTATAGAATACACTGTCGAAGTGCATGAGTCTGTGATGCTGCTTGGTGCGGATGGGCCGTAGTGGGAGCTATGTCTCTTGCCTACTGTGTCATCTGCAATTGCGACTGTATCTGAATTGTGAGCCCTGCTGACCGCAGTGTAGGCCAGAGGTAGTGGTGAGCAAGGGCCCACAGCCAGATGCATAGGTTGGTGGCCCCACCGGCCTGCGTAGTTTAGGTTCAGTGGCACCACGTGTCGCCGGCCTTCCATATGCAAATACGTGTCACTAATCGAAGGGAGTCTGGTGCAGTGGTTGCTGCTACGAAGTTGGGGTTACTGCCATTCAGGACTCAGGGCACAGTTCCACATGTGGGATCGGCTTGTGTTGAACAGGTTTAGTGGCACCACGTGTCGCCGGCCTTGCATATGGAAATATGCCTAACTGATCAAAGGGAGTATGCTGCTGTGGTCACTGCCACAGACTTGGCGTCACTGCCATTCAGGACACAGTTCCACATGTGGGATCGGCTTGTGTTGAACAGGGTTAGTGGCACCACGTGTCGCGCCTTGTGTTGTACAGGGTTAGTGGCACCACGTGTTGCCGGCTTGTGTTGAACAGGGTTAGTGGCACCATGTGTTGCGGCTTGCGTTGAATTCTGCCTCAAGAAGTCCACGTGGCAATGACTTGTGGTGCAGTGAGTTAGTGGCACCTGAAGCACTCAGCGTGTGCGCACCCTGCGATGATGCGTGGTCCAGGCGGTCCTCACTGCTAGTAATGTCTTTCCACGCTTTGAAAGAATCTTCATAGCAGTCAAAATCTCCAAGTAATTCCATTTCAGTCCTCCAAGGTTTGAAGAGTTGCAGAAGAGCTAAATAGAAAAACTCTCTCTTATCTGGAGTATCACAATTTAATTTCCTGTGATTAATCACATTTCCTTTGGCATTCTTTAAGAAACATCCATCAGATCCAATTACAGCATATTCCCCTTCATTTATTTTTTCTGTAACATTTTTTCTAAAACTATAATGTTGCAGTATTTCATATAGACATATGTTTTCCAGATATGGACTTCTATTTGGATAGAATGCAAGGAACAGTAATTGAGTTATCTGCAACATATATTGTATGTCCATATTTACATTCCACTTCTTCAAAATTACTGGATTGTAATCATTAATGTACTTCGATTCTTCTGTTCTTTTTATATTATAAGTATTTTGGGGTGATTTTCGAGTGATAGTATGCCTCACTGCTGACATAAAACTGTTCACTCTTTCTTGCGATGACTTATGGTGCACTGAGTTAGTAGTACCTTTGGGCGCTCAGCGTGTACGTACCCTGCGATGATGCGTGGTCCGGGAGGGCCTCACTCGGATCAATGTCTTTTGTCTATTGAATTGTGCCTCAATAAGGCCATGTGGCGATGAATTATGGTGCAGTGAATTAGTAGTACCTTTGGCGCTCAGCGTGTACGTACCCTAAGATGATGCGTGGTCTGGGAGGGCCGCACTCGGATCAATGTCTTTTGTCTATTGAATTCTGCTTCAATAAAGCCACGTGCCGATGACTTATTGTGCACTGAGTTAGTAGTACCTTTGGCGCTCAGCGTGTACGTACCCTGCGATGATGCATTGTCCGGAAGGGCCGCACTCGGACCAATGTCTTTAGTCTATTGAATTCTGCCTCAGTAAGGCCACGTGGCGATGACTGTGTCATCTGCAATCGCTACTCCATCTGAATTGTGAGGCCTGCTGTCCGCAGTGTAGATCGAAGGCAGTAGTCTGTAAGACATAAGTCTGCGGTGCTGTGCCGCTGGGTTCGCAGGGGGCCTGTGTCGAGGAGACGCGCTGTCATGGCGGCAGCCTCATGGCAGGGATGAGGCCCGCCGCTCTTGCACAGTCGTTAGTCTTCACAGTTCACAAGTGAACCACGCCCAGAGCCCCAGCCTATTTATTAACACTCCTACGCTGAAGTGCGTACGTCGGACCAGCCCACTCCGGTTACGCTTATGCTTACAGGGGGGGACGATACAGCCACATGACTGAGATCGTCCCTTGTGTTTGACGTAACATGGTTGGGTCCACTTTCCACAACACTACATGCACCAGTAGTATTTGTGCACATGGAGAGGTGTGTGTTCTACATACTGAGATGTGTCCAGCACATCACCGCTACACTTTGCATTGTGTGCATTGTTATTCATGGGGGAATTGCTTCCTTCACATATAGTTTGTTCACACCTGTCCCAATATTCAGCTATTGTGTGGCTGAGGGGCCATGCTGTTTTCGGAAAGTCCGCTGTCTTGTTCTGCGCTGCCTCGGAGGTTGAGGGGGGATGGTGGTGGGGGTGGTGGTGGTTGTTGTGGCGTTCTTGGGTGTCGGAGCTGCTTGATCAGTAGGTCTATGACATGTGTTGGTCTTCAGATGTGGCTCTGGGCTGGGCTCCCTTTCATACTGTATGTAGTTGTTTAATATTTAAAAAACAAGAAGACATTAAATAATACATAAAAAAAATACAAAAACTATTTTTAGGATATTAAAGTTTCAAAATATCACATTGTTTTTCAAAATTACTGAGAAAAACATAGGTTTTATGAACATTATAATTAGAAATTAGTATTTAAATAACCTTTGAAATTCACAAAGAAAACATAGGTCTCAGGAAGATTAAAGTTAGAAATTAGTATTGAAAAAATAATTCAAATTTGCTAAAAAACACAATTGCCACATTTCCCAACATTGAGCTATTATATGGCTAAGGGACCATGCCGTTTTTGGAGGGTTCGCTGTCCTGTTCTGCATTGCCTTGGTGGTGTTATGGAGAGGGGTTATACGGGGGGGATGGGGCGGTCCTGAGGGTTGTGGCAGTGGGTGTTGTGTCCTTGGGTGTTGGAAAAAACTATAGGTTAAATGAACATTATAATTAGAAGTTAGCATTAAAAAAACATTGAAATTCACTGAAACAAAATAGGTTTCAGGCACGTTATAGATAGAAATTAGCCTTTAAAAACCGTAGGTTTCAGGCACGTTATAGTTAGAAATTAGCATTTAATAAACCTATGAAATTCACTGAAAAAAACATAGGTTTCAGGGGCGTTATAGTTACTTGGACATTTGACTCATAAAACCAGAGAAATTTGCCCGTTATAGTTAGTTGAGCTAACTATAACTCATGCGCCCGCAATGCACTGGTGACGTCACATATTAAATCACTCATGACATGGTCAGTGACATCACTCATGATGATCTAAGGTTTTTTAAATGCTACTGGTGCTGCTCTCTGCCCTCGTCTTTTGCCCTGAACTGAGTTTTTGCACATTTAAATTGATTTTGTGTGAAGGCTGATGTTTTAGGTCCTTTGCTGTTTTTAAAATCATTTTTACTTGCTCTGTGGGAAATTATAAATAACCCAGGAATCTAAGAGGGCTGGTGGCACTCAAACCTTTATTTGTCAGGGACTCGACCCCCCCGGGCGCCATTTTGGAGCGGGGTGCGGTCTAGTGTTCCATTCTGGGACTCATTAAGAGAGACGTTGCGCGCAGCGGACGCGCCAAAGGTAAGCCCGTCTGCGACCGTCTGCGACCCGAAAGCGACCGGCTATGCTGCCGAACTTCTACCAGGTAACTGACATTCATAACCCAACACTAGTATACAGCAGGGATCAACTGTTGATGCTGGGTAGAGGTACTGATCAATGCTCCCAACATCGTATATCAGTAGATTCCGAGCCACTCTTTTGTAAAGAGTGTAATCGGAACTTTCATCTCCAGTCGGATAGCGGAGGCCATCGATGCAAGACAGAGCAGGTTTTCGATTTGGCTGGGGTTGCTGGGAGGGGGGGGGGGAAGGTTGAAAGCCATTCTTCTAAATGTCAGATCTATGAAGAGGCATAAACTTCAGCTTTTCGACCTCTCAAAGACACAGCCAGATGTAATGTTTATAACAGAAACATGGCTCAATGAGGGCTCCAACTCTACCATTGCCTGCGTGCTCCCATCAGACTATTAGATACTGAGGAAGGATAGATCTGGCGGCAGAGGCGGGGGGGAGCGGTCATATTTAAACACCCACTTGCCTGTCAATTAATACCGATGACAGAAACTGAAGGAGCAGAGGGACTGGGCTTCCATCTGATGTTCTCAGCTCATCAATCCATTGCTGGTGCATTGATTTTTAGTCCACCAGGAAAAGCCGGAAGGCTCTTGGAATCGCTGGGCCATGTTATCACGCCCATTATGTCCAAATATAGGCAGTGCATGATCTTGGGGGATTTTAATATTCATTTTGATCAAACGACCGACTCAGTGACCATGAAACTCTGAAAGTATTTTTAACTTGGCTTCATACGTATCGCTCCCTACGCATGAAAAAGGTCACATCCTAGACAAAATCTTCTCAACTACTGAACTTGAACCAATCTTTCCTCTGCCAATCACTTGGTCAGACCATTTTCTGCTAACCTTTATGATAGGAAAGGTCCTGACCAAGTCTCAGTCCTACTATAAAAATCGGCCGGAAAGTTTTAGACCTTTCAATCAAATAACATCTGAGGCTGTAACTGCTATGCTTAGTCAACACCCTATACCAGTCAACGATAATTTAGAACATGATGTATCCTCTTTGGAAAACTGGCTTCAGGAGTGTACCATGCAGTTAGCCCCCATTAAATTACAAGTGGCCAAACAAGGCAGAAGTTCGGCACCGTGGTTTAATGAGTCCCTAAGGCAAAGTAAAAGTGCATGTAAAAATTTAGAACGCCGATGGAGGAAGAGTTTTGATCCTACAAATAAACTTACATACTAAATGGCCTTGAAAGCCCATTATGTAAAAGTTCGAGCCGAAAAGAAAAAGTTTTGGGCTGAAAAAATTGAACAAGCGGACAACTGCGCTAAAGAATTGTTCAAGATTGTTAAAGATTTCACCGCTCCTAATGCTTCCAAAAACTCTTTTTCCCCTACTGATGGGCAAATGAAAGTGCACAATACTTTTATAGGAAAATCCAAACCATACAGGACTCTTTCAGTAGCCCCTGCCAGGACGAGGTTAGTGATGTGGTCAGGCTTCTCCCCACAGGCCCCTCTACAGAGAATACCCTTCTGGAGTTCTTGCCTATGCCCTTGTCCACCTCACTTAAAATCATGAAGGCCCTAAAATCCGGATCCCCTTCCGACCCTTGCCCAGCAAAAACGTTGGTATCAATTACCGAAGCAATAATCAGTAAATCGGACATTGAATCTCTCTTTGTCCGAAGGAAGGATGCCAATAAATTGGAAGCATGGGAAAATTCTTCCACTTTAAAAAAAAAAAAAACACTAGCAGATCCTTTGGTAGTTAGCAATTACCGACCCATATTGCTTCTACCTTTTTTCTCCAAGTTTTTGGAGAAATATGTGAATACTATCATCACTGATTTTATTGAGGTCAACCAGGTACTTAACCCGAGTCAGTCTGGTTTTAGAGCAAACTACCATACAGAAACTGCTCTATTAGAAATTTCAGAGACGGTCAAAATCACCCTAGACAGAGGAGGAAAGGCGGTGCTGATATTATTAGATCTGTCGGCGGCCTTTGACACCGTGCCACATGAACGCCTCCTTCATAGATTGAGGGAGAGTGGCATTGGGGGCACGGTGCTCAGATGGTTTACTTCCTTTTTGGACAACCGCCAGCAAACAGTTTGGGCTCCTCCTTTCTTAAGCTCCATTCAACCACTGAATGTAGGGGTCCCACAGGGTTACGTTTTAAGTCTGACCCTGTTTAATGTATATATGGCCCCTCTTGCTCCTTTAGCTGAACAATACGGGGCAAAAATTATGCCATATGCAGACGATACACAATTACTATTCACCTGTGAGAAGGATGAGGTGTTTAATTGCAATGAAGTTAATGTCTGCCTAACTAAGGTGTTTGACTGGTTTAGGCAAAATCAGTTGCTCTGCAAGTCCGACAAGCCGGAAATTATCTTTTTTGGTCATACTCCTGATGACGAGTGGCGCCAATGGTGGCCTAAAAATGTATCTCCACCAGAGAAACCAGCCTCCACCGAAAAAAATCTAGGGGTAAAGATGGACTCCGACATGACCATGAAGTCTCAGGTTCGATCGACTGCTTGCACCTGTTTCGGGCTTTTAAAAATGAGGAATTTCCCTTCTCTGCTCCCTATTCCGCATAGGAAAACCGTGGTCCAGGCCCTGATTATATCAAGGTTGGACTACGTAAATGTGTTTTACCTGGGGCTTCCGAACTACCTACTGAACCGCTTGCAGGTAGTACAAAATGCGGCAGCAAGGTCCGTGCTTTTGGTCGGACCCAGGTCACACATGCCTCCTCATCTCAGAACCTTGCACTGGTTACCAGTAAGACAAAGGATCTGTTTTAAATCTTTGGTCCTAACTTTTAAGGCCCTCAACCACATTGGAGCCCCGTAGATTAGGAATAAAATTCAGCCCTACAAACCACTCAGAACACTGCGATCATCATCTCAGCAGTTGACAATTGTGCCTAAATGTTGCCGCTCTTACAAAGGAGGCCGCTCCTTTCAAGTAGTAGCAGCAAACTTATGGAATAGCCTCCCTTTTTCCCTCAGACAAGAATGTGAGCTCCTCAGCTTTAGGCGAAGCTTAAAGACCTGGCTTTTCCAACAGTAGTGCAGTCTTGTTGGCTGTTACCGGCTGGTCTTCATCTTTTCTGTCCTGGGGTCAGGATAGCGCCGGTACACTCCATGGAGTAGCCGCGCGCTTAAAAAATACCCCTATCGCGCTTAAAAAATACCCCATAACAAAACATAACTATAACGTGACTGAAACCTATGGTTTTTTCAGTGAAAATATATATATATATCATCTCCTTGTGTTTGCTATTTATGTACATATATGTATATGTGTGTATAAATGTATGTGTTTATGCATATATGTGTGTGTATATAGGTATATATATATGTATTTATGCATATATGTGTGCATATATATATATATATATATATATATATATATATATATATATATATATATATATATATACGGCACACACACACTCACATGTATACTTAAAGGGGTTTTCAGACAGCCTTCTTCATCCTTTGATCTGCTACAGTTATTATTCACATTTTGCTTCTGACCACTGTGGAAATGTGGATTTTCCTGATCAGTTATGTCCCCTATCTTGGACCCCAACGGTTCTATATGCATGTTACAAGTACATGTATGTTCCCTCCAGTTCCAGTTTCTAAGACGCAAACATATGTGTGTCTACCGTTGACATGTTCTCTGTCAGATCCGCCATCACAGGGTTGGATATTCGATTCCTAAGTATGAAAAGCCACCGACTTTATATGGCTAAGTTACTCCATTTTTACAGTTCAGGCAAGTAGGCCCGATTCTGTCCTCAAAGCCTTTCCCTGCTCTCTGTCTTTGACAGCTTCAGCTTGAGCTCGCATCTGTATCCATGAACTTTGTCCTACTCCCTGTGCAGCTAACGGTGACTGCCTCGGCCAGTTTTCGCCTGTCTGCCAAGAAGTTGTATTTCACCTTCGAATTATCTATTTTACTCTTCAGCCGATGCATTCCTGTCCAGTGATTTAGGTAAACATTTCCTTTAGCTCACAAGCAAAGGACTCAGCCTTTCCGTCCTCCTGCAAGTGATTCATAGCCCTGTTGCCATGGAAAGTTTTCTATCCCTCGCATCTCATATAGACACTTAGACGCTTGTACACGCACACAGTCAGTATAGAATAGATTCTGTCCGAGAGTTCTTCCTTGTGGATAACATAGTTCTTTAAACATAGGATGTTAGATATGATTTGGGATTAGGTTGACTTGACCCCAGACTTCTCGTCTCCACATGTAGAGCTAAATGTCAAGTCCCCTTCACCCCCTAGTTGCACGTCAATTACACGTCATGCTGCCGCGCGCGCATCTATGCCAAGTATTATCTTATAGATCCACCTATGTCTGATAATTCTAACCAATCATGTTTCTTTTATTCCTTATTACGCCTAGTTTCGATTATGTCACTGTTTTGTCACTTTTCTTATCAAATGTTACGCCTTCTACATTCGTTTCATTGTAATGCACTTATTATAAAAATACATGTCTGTTAATGAATTATTGTACTTCACTTCCTGAACCCTCGTGGTGACGGAACCTGAAGGCCGCGACTCGAGTCGGCCATTTTGAATGGAATAAAGCCCATTAGAAAACCTCTTATACCACGGATTCTGCCTCTTGTTATTTTGAGCTATTTACTTTATTTTAAGATTCCGTATGAAATTCAGTCCGGTATTTTTATTTACCACATAATGGCGCCCGAACAGGGACACTTTCTCATCTCACGCGCCGGCGGTGCGTTGCAGGCCCGGTCTCCTGCCACAGCTGGACGGACCATAAAACGCGTACCAGCAGGATTTCCTGTAAGCTCCCTCCGGTCAAGCGGGGGCGACTGAGGCTGCGATCAACCCAGACGAGGCGGTGAGAAGTGCGAAGTATCCCGACCAGAGCCTAGCTGAGAGAGCAAGATCCGAGGTATACAGAGGCCCACCAGGTTTTCCGAAATCCCGACGTCCAGAGGGTCCGATGTCCGCAGTTATCGAGTCCTGTCCATTCTCTGAGGCCTTCCGTTTCAAGGAGCTACTCGGTGAGTACCATCGCCGGGGAGGCGTGTTGACGCGCACATAGGTTGTGCCGGTCAAGACGGATTTGGGTACACAAATCCGGTCTGCACTGTTTAGCAGTGTATATGTACTGTTTAGCAGTATATCAAGTATTCCGAAGTATTCAGTTATTGTCAAGAATTCAGCGTGGTGATTAGTTAGGCAGACTGTCATCATTGTCGACCATTGTTATAATGTTTAATGTTTAAAGTTTAAAGTATTCAGAAATGTCTTGCATATTGTGGTATGAATGACTGTTCATTGTTCACTGTTCATTATTGTGTTTCTCGTATTAAGCAAGTTCAAGAGTAAGTATCAGATCAGTTGTAAATATGCCGCTCTTCTCGAAGTTAAGACAGATTACTACCAGAAAAGGGGTGCTTGAAGAAGCAGTTCCTATTCCTCCTAGGGATACTCCAGGGCATTTCATGTACCATAAACATGGCTTAGATGCCATATTGTTTCTTGATCTATGGGTAGATTATACCAAAGGATTACCGGAAAGTCAAAGGTGGCCCATAGCGGGAACCTGGGATGCAGAGTGCATCATGAAAGTGGAGGAAGAGTTATGGAAAAGAAAGGTCAGACAGTCACAGAAAGACGCTGTTGAGTTATGGCGTAAAGAATCTCATAGACGAACAGAAAAAGCACGTAGACAAGAAGAGAGGAGTAAAGAAAGTTCAAATAAAGTTCAAGAAAATCTATTAATTGAGGAAGGTATCCGAGTGAAATCAGAACAAGTGAATAGACAAAGAAATGCTCCTATGAATGGTATGTATCCCCTTCTAGCCGAAGGACTACCTAAGGCTGCTCCAGAGATACCAAAAGACTTGCCACCCCCATTATTTCCAATTAAGGTACATCCAAAGGGGCATCCCAGAACCCCAGAAGATGTTTTTCTTTCCTCATATCTAGACGATGCAGCTCCCGAGTATGCTAACGCCACACCACATAGACCGTCTGGCGGAGGGGTCCAACGTCAGGATCAGGTATCTGTCCCCGTGCAACAGCAAGTCCCGATACAAGCTTCGGCAAGCACATCTGTTTCCGCATCTGTCTCCGCAGTCGACTCTACAGAGGTATCGACACCCATAGTTGCTGTGTCACGTTCAACGAACCCATTCACACCCGACGCCCCAGATAGGGCCACGGGAGGTGCTAGCAGTACTTTTACACCACCTAGAATAAATAAACTTGTCTTTCAAGAGTCAGCGCATTCACGTACACCTAAATTCGTAAGTGAACGTACGCTTAAAGAACTCCTTGTAAATTGTAGATATGACCCAGTGGTTGGTAAAGAGGACGAAATGGTCCTGGCATCATTACGTATCAGGCGAGCCGCAGAATATTTAGCAAGGTTACCAGGGATGACTACGCATCTAGATAACATATATCATTTTGTTCAAACAGGACGAGATCCAGGATGTATTAACAGAGCTATGGAATTCCAGAAAGTAGAGATACAGGGGGAACTGTTACGTTTCCTCATAAACTGTGTAATCAGAAATCAAGATCGTCCGGGGGTAGACCCGAATGCAATGCTTATTCTTACAAGATGGAGTCAGAATATATCAGAAGGGAGACACGATAAGCAAAATTGTATAATAGCCATGTGCCGAAAAATACGTAAAGAAATAGAGCGTATTCATGAAGAGAGATTGGGAACAGACGAGTTTGAGCAAGATGAAGTGTCCGAATCAGGGAATTCCGCAAGACAGTCAGAGACCATAGCTTATGTAGGCAGAGGAAGATCTTGTGAAAATACTAGATGTTTTTCTGATCCCATACACTCCGTATGTCCAAATAATAGCAGAACGTATCCGACGCCTGTAATAAATCTGAAGTCTCCTGAACATTCGTTTCAAGCCGCAGATAAGATACTACGAGAACGAAGAGGTTACCACCTCCTCGATTCTATGGATGAGCAAGAATTAGCCAGATCAGCCGTTCACTGGATTGACAGTCCTGAAAAATACGGTGATGAGACCGTAGCACACACGTTTCTCAACCTCAGTACAGATGAACAACGCTTAGCTGGAATCTATATGATTCAGCAACT
The DNA here is from genome assembly GCF_964204655.1 of Triturus cristatus. Lineage (NCBI taxonomy): Eukaryota > Metazoa > Chordata > Amphibia > Caudata > Salamandridae > Triturus > Triturus cristatus. The sequence goes on from NC_140588.1 coordinate 1,011,126,343, forward strand.
TCTCATATTATATAAGAGCCAACATGCTGACCCTGGTCCTTTACCTGATATATTAACGGAACTACTCACAAACAGATGGAGAGGTTCTAGTAATAAGCTAATTAAAGAGATATTAGTGTCACGTAAGCAGTACGTCCTTTTTGTAAGTCCGGATTCTCTCTCGCTGCCCCACAGAGAAAGAACGCCGTACTATATGGATAGACAAAATCCTTTACGAGAAGTGCACCCAATAAAAGGCGAAGACAATGAGTTTCACCGTGTATTTGTTTACACACCCATATCAAAAATGGAATTATTAGAAATGAAGAAAGTAGTACCTAGTCATGACAAAGACCCAGCGGGTTTCCACCGAGAAATTAAAGACATGTTACTGATGGGAGAGTACACCTTTCCTGATATTATGACGATATTAAAGGTGCTTTTGCCTGCTGGCATATATGAAAAACTGAAAGAAAAAGAGTGGGAAGTGGGAGACCAAAAGATAGACTGGACAGCATTAGCAGAGGAAGAAAGGAGCCGAGCTGTAGGTTCAGGGCTCGGGGATAAAGTTAAACTGTTACCAGGTTTACTAGTACAGGTACTGCCACGTTTATTAACTACAAAAAAGGAAGATTGGGGTGCAATCACAGCCTGCAAACAAAAGCAAGATGAAGACACAAGCGATTATTATGCTCGATTTGAAAAATGTTTTGGTATAAATAGTGGTATAAAAGCAAGTAGTGACTCATATCCACATTTATTTGTGACAAAATTGGTGGAAAATGCATTGCCTCCAGTGAAGAATAGAATATTGAAATTCGAGAGTACCTGGCAAAGTAACACTCCGTCGCAAATGCTACAAATGTTACAGTATCATCACAATAGAATTAGGGATGAACAAGAACACGAGCATAGACGCATGAAGGATACAAAAATGAAAATGCTAGTTTCTCAGACAGTACCAGCAGATGGTCACAAAAAGGGTGTGACACATTCTGGTGATTCTGCAGTTCCTGTAAAAGGAACCTGCAATTACTGTAAACAACTAGGCCATTATGTACATGATTGTCAAGTCCTGAAACGTAATATAGCTACAGGTATTGCAAAAGAGAGACCACGATTAGTTAGACAAGATCAGAATGAACAAGGAGCTATGCAGCATGGACAGTCCATGCCAGTTCAGCAACAGTCTATGCCAGCCTCACAGCAACCCATACAGTTTGTGCCAGCTGCACCACCGTTGCCTGCTACTGCCACACAAACCACAACACGACAAATGTATCAGACTGCACAGTATGAATACCCTGAGTATCAGCGCTACGCATGAACCAGCCTAGAGAGGGAAGTCGACTTACCGCTTATCGAGATTCCTGTAGATCAAGAAGGACCTTATGTACATAGTGAATTATTAGGTCAAGATAGAAAATTCTTACTCGATACAGGGGCAAGTCGAACAACCATAAAACGTAGTGAAGTTCCAGGGGCACCCCTCTCAGGCTCTCAAAATGTTTCCCTTGGTTTTTCAGGAAAACCTATTGTTAATGAAGTATCACAGCCTCTACCACTTACGTTAGGACCTTTGACACGAACTACAGATTTATTGCTTACTAAATCATGCCCAGAAAATCTGTTAGGAATTAAGACTCTGAAAGCACTAGGAGCCATAATATGTTGTTCTCCGGAAGGAGTAAGGTTGTTTTTACGTGATTTTAAAGGTCACTATGTGTCTAGAGACATGGATCCCCGACTACAGACTTTACCAGTACATCTATGGGCACAAGGCCCTACGGATGTTGGCTGCATGAACATTACACCCTATCGAGTTACATTGAAAGCAGGAGTGGTACTACCACGAATGCGACAATACAAGTTACCGCATGATGCTGTAGTGGCTTTGTTGAAAATCATTGATGAGCTAATTGCCCAGGGAGTAGTTGTAGAAACAGACTCCAATGTATGTAATTCACCGATAATTCCGATTCTTAAACGAACTGATCCTACTGCTCCGCCAGTATACCGATTGGTTATTGATTTGCGTGAACTAAACAAGTGTATTGTACCACAATTCCCTGTGGTCCCTGATATATCATCATTGTTGACAGCAATTGATTCCGAAGCAACATTCTTTACTGTAATCGATCTCAAGAATGCCTTTTTCAGCGTCCCAATAGATCCGGAAAGCCAATACTTGTTCGGATTCAGTTTAAATGGGCGCAGTTTTAAATTCTCACGCGCTCCCCAAGGATTTACAGAAAGCCCCAGCATCTACAGCCAAGCACTGAAAAGAGAACTTGACAGTATCCACATGCCAGTCAATACTGCACTGCTTCAATATGTCGATGATCTGCTGATCACCGCAAGAAGCGAGTCAGAATGTGAAAAAGCTTCTCTGACAGTTTTACATTTCCTAGCCGACAAGGGGCACAAGGTGTCCCCTTCTAAGCTGCAATTCTGTGTTCAGCGAGTTATTTATCTTGGTCACTCGCTGTCCAAGGAGGGAAGGCAGCTTACACCAGATCGCATTCAGTTAATTGCTAACATGTCAATACCCCAGACACAAAAGGAGGTGCGAGCTTTCATAGGCCTCACTTCATATTGTAGGCAGTGGATCCCTCAGTACGCATTTCTAGCAAAACCACTTATTCAGTTAACCACACAGGAGGCAGCCACATCGACTGTTCTCCCTTGGACTCAGGAACATACACAAGCTTTTGAAAGCCTAAAGGAAGCTTTATGTCAAGCACCTGTTTTAGCAACGCCATGTTATAGCAAACATTTTACACTCTTTGTTACAGAACGCGAAGGTACTGCCTTGTCAGTACTCACTCAGGATCAAGCAGGATCATGCAAGCCATGTGCTTATTTTTCCAGTACATTAGATCCCGTAGCTCAGGCTTTGCCTGCATGCCTGAAATCAGTGGCAGCGACAGCTTTAGCAATCAGACAAAGCGATGCCATAGTATTAGGACACCCATTGACAGTTCAAGTACCACATGCAGTAGAGGTTCTTGTGAACCGAACACAAACACAACACTTGACCATAGCAAGACTTACCGGTTATGAACTGACATTGTTTCAACCACACATAGAGATCCGACGGTGTAATACATTGAATCCTGCTACACTATTACCTGTAATTGGAACAGACCCACTAGCTCATGATTGTGTTGAAATCATTGAAATAAAGACGAAACCTAGACAAGACTTGACAGACGTTCCATTGTTAGATCCAGACCTGACGTTGTATGTAGACGGATCATGCATGAGAGCAAGTACAGGAGATTTAGTGGCCGCGTATGCAGTCACAACAGACACTGAAGTTATTGAAACAAATTGTATAGATACTTTGTCAGCCCAAGCAGCAGAACTCATTGCTCTAACGCAAGCCTGTATTCAAGCCACAAATAAGAAAGTTAATGTATACACTGACTCACGTTATGCATTCGGAGTTGTACACGACTTCGGCGTGCTGTGGCGAGAGAGAGGTTATTTAACGTCCCATGGTGCCCACATTCAGCACGGACCCCTCATTCATGCTTTGTTAGACGCAATACATCTACCCACTGCTATATCGATTATGAAATGTAAAGCACACACGAAGGTTACTGATACCATTTCTCAAGGCAATGATTTAGCTGACAGAACAGCTAAACAGACTGCTCAGAATCGCACATTAGACATGACAAAGCCAATAGTTCAGACACCAACACAGTGTATGACAATTAAGGATCCCGCACTTGATGTAATTGACATACAGACACATGCCACAGCAGAAGAAATAAAGAAGTGGACTGAACTAGGAGGGATCCAGACAGATCAAGGGTGGATGACAAAGGAGAAATCTGTATGGTTTCTCCCTGATTCCATGGTTCAAGCCATTATAGCTACAGTTCACAGTCCAGCACATTTAGGAGAGAAGGCTATGCTAGACAGCATTCAGCACATTTGGTTCAACAAACATTTACGAGCAGCAGCTAAACAAAAAGTTCGTACCTGTATGATATGTTGTCAGTTTAATCCAGGAAAGAGTGTTCCCGTAGAGCAGGGTGGATTTCAGCCTCCTGACCATCCTTTTGAAGTCCTCCAGATGGATTATATTCAGATGGAACGTTGTCGAGGATTCAAATATGTCCTCGTAGTTGTCTGCGCTCTCTCCCGTTGGACAGAGGCGTATCCCGTATCAGATTACACTGCCCCGACTACTGCCAAGCAGCTAGTTCGAGAATTCTTCCCACGGTACGGTTTACCACGTGTTGTATATTCAGATAACGGTCAGCCTTTCTCATCCGAATTAATGAAACATGTCTCACTCTTGTTGGGATATCAGTGGAAATTCCACTGTGTCCGACACCCCGAGGCAGCAGGTCTCGTAGAAAGACATAACCAGACACTGAAAATCAGACTGTCCAAAATATGTAGAGAGAAAGGTGTCGACTGGATAGTAGCATTACCAGTTGCACTCTTTTATATGAGAATGGTAGCACACTCTAGAACAGGGCTATCCCCGTATGAGGTGATCTTTGGTAGACCACCGAATATGTGGGGGACGCCTATACCACGCAAAATAACTGACATTGACTGTAACATGCTGACAGATTACTTGGCTTCCTTGATGTCTGCACTACAATCTTCTCGTTCACAGGTAGCTGCAGCCTTTCCCGACAACACTGAGGCGAAACCCCATGACATTGTTCCGGGTAATCTTGTCTTTGTGAGAAATTTCGACAGGAAAAGTCAATTGGAGCCCAGGTGGAAAGCACCGAAGTTGGTCCTGTTGACCACAAGAACAGCCGTGAAGATCGAGGGACGTAAAGGGTGGATTCATTCAAGTCACGTCAAAAAATTTCATGGACTACCTTCAGATATAGACACTGTGCCCTGCACTCCCTCACAGACTGATTCAAAACTTCCTTTTGTTGAAAAGAATGACTCTCAGTGCTATAAATTAAAGCTTAGGCCCAAACAGTCGAGCAATTTGATTGTTTAAGTCCTCTCCAAGGTGAAGCGGTTGAATTGTCTCCGACATGTATCCCTTGGACCTGAGTAGAGAAAATACCCGAGAAATGTTGAAACGACAGGCGTATTGTAAATCACTGCGTAGCCACTGTATTGTGACTTTATTAATTTTGTTTTTCTTGAGTTTTTTAATAGTTACTGCAAGTATATTGTTGCATATGTATTATCCTGATTCTAAACGTGTTTTCAATATAACTGATGAACACTCTTTTAGTGACCTACCGCCACATGAGTTGTCCTATAGACTTGCGCTGCGTAATAACACATTCATTAGTATGTTACATCATTCCCATCAGACTAGTAATGCCACCAATTGTTGGGTGTGTGGCCGACTCCCTCCCTATCAGAATAACAAAGGAGTTCTGCCTTTCTTTCCACATCCGTTCACACACAATGGCTCCTGTGGAGCATGGTTTAGTTTATTAAATTCCATAGACCCAGACACAGCAGTTTATCAACAACATTGGATATGGGGAAATCTGAATCTAGTTTTATTCAAAGTCTGTCACCCTAATAAGGAGGGTCACCCCAGTAGAACAGGAATTGATTTAGAAAATGAAGTGTATAAATTAGGTAATTTTACGCCTAATCTTATGATTTTGAATGTCAAATCCGAAGTTGAACTAATTCTGCCCACTATGTCAGTATTTCCAGTTAAGGGTGAATTATGTGTAAGAAAAGTTGGTTCCATACACATGGGCCATAGCCAATGCGTTACTACAGTAGAATATAGTGATCAAGGTAAATCTTCATTTAGAGCTTCTCGCCATTCTTACTTTATATGTGGTCAGACGGCATATATGCGTCTGCCTCTAGATTGGGATGGTACCTGTTACATAGCATTCCTTTTGCCACCTGTTTTCCTAGCTCCCCCTGATTATTATCGAAATGTTCATTTAGTACACAATAGAGAGCAAAGAGATCTCCCAGTTGTCGATTATACTGAAACAGCATGGGACAAGTATGTAGATTTCAATAAAGGTATCTTTCCCTATATAGGTACAATATCAAATAGTAAGCTGATACGCAGACTCACCAAGACTCTTGAAGCTGTAGTAAACGAGACTATAGCCGCCCTAGGCAATCTGACAGAGGAACAATCAGTGATGAGAATTGTTGTTCTCCAGAATCGTCTTGTCCTTGACGTCATCCTGGCCGATAGGGGCGGAGCTTGCAGGGTCATCGGATCCAGCTGCTGCATATTCATACCAGAAAATTCGCCATCTGTATATAAAGCTATAACACGCCTTCATAAGATTGTAAGCCAGATACACGAGAATCCAGGCACTTGGACGTGGTCCGGGTGGTTTTGGAGTGTGATATCAGCCTGGGGATGGAGAGTTCTATCCTTCCTAGGTATTGGCCTTCTTATGCTCTTCAGTTGTTGTTTATGCCTACAATGTGGACCAGCGATTTGTGGTCTGTGTGCCACATCGTGTATTCCACATCAAGGTTTTCGTTCAAAATACCGGAAGAAGAAGGAAGAAGAAATGATGCTCCATGAGCAAATCAATGGAATGATGAAGATTGATGTCTCGTGAAGGGCAAGAAGGGGACAAGGAGGGAATGTGGAAATGTGGATTTTCCTGATCAGTTATGTCCCCTATCTTGGACCCCAACGGTTCTATATGCATGTTACAAGTACATGTATGTTCCCTCCAGTTCCAGTTTCTAAGACGCAAACATATGTGTGTCTACCGTTGACATGTTCTCTGTCAGATCCGCCATCACAGGGTTGGATATTCGATTCCTAAGTATGAAAAGCCACCGACTTTATATGGCTAAGTTACTCCATTTTTACAGTTCAGGCAAGTAGGCCCGATTCTGTCCTCAAAGCCTTTCCCTGCTCTCTGTCTTTGACAGCTTCAGCTTGAGCTCGCATCTGTATCCATGAACTTTGTCCTACTCCCTGTGCAGCTAACGGTGACTGCCTCGGCCAGTTTTCGCCTGTCTGCCAAGAAGTTGTATTTCACCTTCGAATTATCTATTTTACTCTTCAGCCGATGCATTCCTGTCCAGTGATTTAGGTAAACATTTCCTTTAGCTCACAAGCAAAGGACTCAGCCTTTCCGTCCTCCTGCAAGTGATTCATAGCCCTGTTGCCATGGAAAGTTTTCTATCCCTCGCATCTCATATAGACACTTAGACGCTTGTACACGCACACAGTCAGTATAGAATAGATTCTGTCCGAGAGTTCTTCCTTGTGGATAACATAGTTCTTTAAACATAGGATGTTAGATATGATTTGGGATTAGGTTGACTTGACCCCAGACTTCTCGTCTCCACATGTAGAGCTAAATGTCAAGTCCCCTTCACCCCCTAGTTGCACGTCAATTACACGTCATGCTGCCGCGCGCGCATCTATGCCAAGTATTATCTTATAGATCCACCTATGTCTGATAATTCTAACCAATCATGTTTCTTTTATTCCTTATTACGCCTAGTTTCGATTATGTCACTGTTTTGTCACTTTTCTTATCAAATGTTACGCCTTCTACATTCGTTTCATTGTAATGCACTTATTATAAAAATACATGTCTGTTAATGAATTATTGTACTTCACTTCCTGAACCCTCGTGGTGACGGAACCTGAAGGCCGCGACTCGAGTCGGCCATTTTGAATGGAATAAAGCCCATTAGAAAACCTCTTATACCACGGATTCTGCCTCTTGTTATTTTGAGCTATTTACTTTATTTTAAGATTCCGTATGAAATTCAGTCCGGTATTTTTATTTACCACACCACCACAACATGGGAAGTCACAAAACAATGGGGTAACACAAAATTAACCTGAAGGACCTGGGTAATTTATGATACAGACAAACAATTGTCCGATCGGAAAAAGCAACAAGAGGCATAGGAGAACTGAATATATCAAAAGGTCCCCTACCACTATATGGAAAATAAGAAAAACAGTCTTGTAGATTCCATACTACTTATATAGAGTACATACTACATTTGTGAATGGGCTTCTGATGCATGCAAAGATGGCAGCACATGCTGCAGTCTCAGTAAACATCATTCCACAACGGGTACCTGTGTGATGACGTGCACATTTGCAAGGGCAAACCTCTTGGTTTTTGTAAAACTTCATTATAAAAATATTTAAAGATGTCCAAGTGTGTATACGCATGACTGTGCACACCTGAATAGCCATTTAAAAAATGTTATGCAAATATATACAAACTTTTTTTTAAAACGCTGGCAAAGCAATAAGCTGGTACCAACTGGCAGACCTGTTGACCTTGCCAGTACCCTTTTCCAAGTTGAGAAAATGAACGAATGGATTTTGTGTATGACAAAAAACATCAAAATATGTGGGCCTTCACACATTTCCAAGTGTAAACACTCACTTCTCAACCCTTGTGAGTTAGTTTCTACTGCGGATGTTTCTAAACGTGTTTCTAAGAAATCTGCAGTAGTAAAACCATCTAAACCTGCCAGGATTCCTCTTGTAAATTCTTGGGAATATAGCTATTTTAACTAATCTAAATTTGTGGCTGTAAATGTGTTTGTGAATCAAGCCCTTTCCTTTCTAGGTTCCCATATTGTTTCCCTTTAGTTTCATCATCCAACTGCGGACATGTTCAATCAACTAAACACAATTTGTTGGACCATCGGTCACTGAAGTTTTCATATTCTGGTGGGCAAAACAAACATATTTAACTTCACCTGAATTTTAAGGAACATCAACAATTACAGAGATATAAATTGTCCTTGGTGTGAGCCATGTTTTGATACTCTTATTGTTATACTACATAAAAGGTATGTTTTCATTGTTATTTTTTGTGAACTGTTTAATAAAACACAAAAATGTGAGGTGTGAAAATAGAACTAAGAGCTAAAATCTAAATGCCAAGTTAATATGTTGGAAATATACATATTAAAGTTTACTTTTACGTTTGAAGTTAATTTCTCATTTCTAGTGATTCAGAAAGAATCCGAGGAGTATTGTATGTGCGAAATGTATGCATGCGGCACATTCAACTGGTAGAAAATTCTGATCAAGTAAGCCATGCGCAAAAGTGGATTTTCCTTGTTTTTATTCCCCACATATATGTTTTTCTTCTGAAGGACATCCTCCTGCACTCCAGTGAAATCTGCAGTGTCACAGCCCCCTTCCCACCATGAAAAGCCACGTACACTTGTCTTTCACAGCAGTGAAGTTGTGTGTATCCACTGTGGAAAACTGTCTGCAAGGGACGTTCAAATACGTACAGACTGACACATTTGTGGGTGGGTGTCTACTAATGTTCTTCTCATGTGGGAGGATTTCCAAGAAAACGGCCACGTTTTAATCTCTTCTTCCTTTACAAATTCTGAAAAACTCTCTACCAATGGATTCCACTTCCAAACGCTAATCAGCATTTCCCGATTCTCTGAATCAGGGTGTGAAATCGGCTCTTGTAAACTAACTGCTTTTCTGAACCTAAGTGAAATTTGGTGCTGAAGCACCTTTTGCTATCGGACTAATAGTCCCCCAAGTCACAATGATTTTGTGCACCTCCCCCCTTTTGTGCTTACTCTCTTCTCCAACTGCACGTGTCTAGATTTCCTTGAATATGTATTTTTGTGAATAGCCGAAAAGCCTCATATATTCGCAAATATTTATTATGGTTTATTTGATATTTGATGTTTAAAATAATGTTTGTAAATCAGCCCTTGGGTATCTCCTAACTTTCACAGACAGATGTTCAGTTTTTTTCTAGAGTCAGTATGTTCGTCACTCCTGGCAAGACTAAGACTGCATTAGTTACAATGGGGAATGCACACCTAAAGTTCAAAGTTCATCATTATTTGTCCACAAATTCATCCAATATTGCGTGCTCACTTGGTGTCGTGCCTTGCCCTGATGGCACCTGAGTATTCAGTAATTATTTGCTGGGGCAGCACTCTGCCCCAAAACCAATGGCACAGCAAAATGCTACTTGCACAATTCAACCTGTATATATAATTTTCGTCCTCGTTTTCATGATTTTCGTTGTTTTCTCTTTCTTAAATCCTTCTGTTTAATTCCACACGTCAGACATCATGCCAATTTACAAAGTTTTCTCGTGTTCAGGTTCGTCCATCCGGACCTTTTTCCAAGAACAAGTACAGTAACTAATGCAGTCTTAGCACCCGGTTGGGACCCCAATGATGAAGCATGACACCAACCAGGTTGGTATGTGAGAGGATCTTTTAAACACACGTAATGGGTCCATGCACCATGATATTGCCTGGTGTCTTGTTTTGCTCAGTTAATGAATACAGCCCATCTTGACAGACGGGGCATTTTTGATGGTCTCCACGTAATACACTGTGTCTCTGTTTCCTTTACAGCTAGTGACTAGGTGGCTGCAAAGAGCCTCCATGTGCACCAGCAGTTTTTCCACTGCCGCACCGCCACCTGGTTAGCTGAAGCTGCACGTGGCGTACCCACTGCCTCACCTGTGTGTGGCCCAATACTCGGGCCCGTCACCTCAGAGGCCCAGGAGGCCCGCCTGCCTTCACCACAATGGCTTAGTCCTGCGGCCCTGGCAACGGTCGCTCAGATCCATTCTGCATCAAAGGACCCCTCCTACCTGCACTCCGATTGACTCAACAGCTACCTACCGTTACCCCCGGCAGGCCTGCCCTCCTCACCCTAAGTGCCTCATCTGCTTTCCTGCTCGCAGTGGGGCCCGCCTTTCTGGCTGAGGTGCAGGCGATTGCAGGAAGAAATTAGGGTACCCTAAGCCAGCCCTGCAAGAGGCTACTCCCTCATCATGATATTCATCCTGGCCCTGAAGCCTTTTTGTTTACAAGGCCCATACCGATGCAATCGATAATTTTTTTGCTTCCTATGCCATATCAGTTTAAAAGCAACCATATGTAAATCAGTCTTGACCCTGCTCCTCATGGGATCAGTCCAGCCCGAACAGCCATGGCAGGTCATCCCTGGACCGCAAACAAGCATCCTACGACTGGTTTCGGGGTATCACTATCAGCAGCCAGGCTAGCTTGACTCCAGTGGCATGGAGAGAAAGGGGCCCATGTCTGGGCATACCTGTCTCACTGGGGTGACACATTCAAATAGAGCAATTAATGGACAGAATGCAGACCAATGTCAAACATTCACCTCAGTACAGAGAGCTGTGCCTAAATTCATCGTTTTTTTGCTCAGCATGCCATTCCAGTTTAAACCCAACCATATGCAAATCAGTCTTGCCCATGCTCCCCATGAGAGCAGTCCAGCCCGAACTGCCAGGCCAGGTCCTCCTTGGACTGGAAACAAGCATCCTAGGAACCAGTTTCTGGGTTTCACCCCTCATCAGCCAGGATAGCTTGATTCCAGTGGCATGGAGAGCACAGGGCCCACGTCTGGGCATACCCGTTCTACACAGGTGACAAATTCAAAAAGGACAATTGATGGACAGAATGCTGAACAATGTCAAACATTCACCCCAGTACAAACTGGGGTGGCGGGTAGAAAAACGATGGATTAAATCCAGATCTGTTGACTGGGGGTGAATGTTGGCGTTTTTCACCATTCTGTCCATCACCTGTTCTTTTTGCTTTTACAAAAGTCATCAGCAGAAGTGCAAACAATTACTTCTAATAGGACAATTTATAGTAGCTTTATAGAGTCGAAGGGATAGAAATGAGATACCAAGGGAAGTGGTGCATCAACTTTTTAAGGCATTATCGCTCTGCAGCACGCTCCGTGCCCTTCAGGAAGATTGGACGGTTTGTTAAATTGCTCCACTCAGTGTAATTTTGCATTTGAGTCATTCCATTTACCGGTGTTAATTCACGTTTCATAACAAAAAACTTGAATATACACTCAGAAAACATAGTATTTGTGCACAACTCAATGAAGGTGTGCAGATGGCTTTTGGAATACGTTTCATAAGCCCATGCCAGTGAAACCCTTTCCCACATGTTTAGGAATTAGGTCCCTGAGCACAGATTCCGTCTGCTGCCTTCCATGATCTGTGTGTATGTGTATGTAGGAATACTTGGAAGAGAGCTGACCCAGGGCGAGAACCAAGTACATGCGCTTCAGGATTTGTAACAACGACGAAGGTGGGGTGTACCTTCCTATCTTCTCACCAGCATGTTAGTGTGTTCCGTGCCGAGCATCTAAACTACACACATTTCCTTATTCTATAATATGAATTTATTGAGAGAACATACAATTTAATAAATGTGCTGAAAGTTAACTTGCATTTTGCCTTTCCTTGACTGTTAATGTTTGATTTGTTTTCCACTTTCCTTTCTCTTGTTGTCCTTTTTCTGAGGATTTTGAACCTGTATTGTACACTTAGGTGGTTTTGGGGATTTTCTAAGTACCATTCGTGTTTTGGCCTTTAGTAGAAACCCAGTGTCAGGTTTATGGTCTTTTTGTGGTCTTCACAAATGCCTCCGTTTCATAGTGAGTGCTAAAATGCCATTTGAGAGACGGGAGGATTCGTGCCTAAAAGTGGCTGCATTTTCTGGTTTGAATTGGAGTTGTATGTTGTGCTGTCGTTTTCACTGTGGGCACATAAAAGCCGTCGCCTGCCACTCTGCAGCACATCCCTGAACGCTGGAGCATCCGGCGCCAGATGGTCTTCTTTCTGAGCTCTCCTTGAGTGCTGCCAGCGAGGGTTCACGCCCGCAGTTTACCTGCATAATGGACGCGCTGCTGTGGAACGAAGAGGGGACATGACTGCTGCTTCAGTAACAGCCAGGCGTGCAGGCGAACTGCGTGCACAAACGGGGGGCTGTGAGTGCTGCGGTGCTGCAACGCCCCAAACAGTACTTTTTATCAAATTGCTCTTTATTGAGTCTACATTGCAAAGTGTAGTCCTTTTCATACAGCGCTTCACATGCTTAGCAGATTCTATTTACCCCACAAAACAAAGCATATAGAGTACAGGACAACATTAAAACAGTCATCCCTCTCTCTAGAGTGCCTATATTTCAGACTGCAGCACATATAATGTGCAAGCAATAGCCAGTTTTCGTCTGTTACACCAGTGCCGGGAACCCCCACATTATAAAACACATGCAAATACCCTACCACTAAGCTCTGGTGTGGGTTCTCGCTATGCGTTTATATCCGTGCACATCCAAACAAATCACTTTCATAGTGCCAATATCGGCCACACTCACCAGCCCTCCCGCAGCAACATACAGATAGCATAAATAAGCAGACAAGACAACTTTTTGGTGGAGAAAATTGCTGCAGGTTTATTAGCATACCAAATATGCCAACATGGTGGGTTATCTTACAGGCGATCCAAAGGCAAGCCGCCCCTCGCGGCCTACCACCTGATGGGCCAACTTGCCTCGTGGTCTTAGCCAATCGGTGATTAGCGGTTGTGGTGAGGGGATAGCCCCTCCCACTTCCGGTGAAACATTGGTCCACCATATAACTCACGCCCCCCCTACGAGGGGCGGAACGTTCAAGCGACCCCCGGTTTGTACAGGTTTCCAACCGCCCGTAGGACAGATGGGGCGCCGTCGCACCCCAGGGTCCACTGCACAGACTTCCTGGGGATATTCAACCTCAGCACCCTTTGTGCTCTTGAAGAGGGTACCCCTGAATACCTTTCCGCCTCTGGATCGCCATGTAACTCCGCCACAGCCCTGTGTGTGGCGACCGTCGCAGCCAGGGCCCCCCACCAAGGCCGGCGCTCCTACTTACATCCCGCTATTTCCAGGGCCTCCCCTAGGTCCAGGAGGAACAAGTACATTCCTATTCTGGAGAAATGTATCCCATCGTCCTCAAAACACCCTGTGGATTTAGCATGGAGCAAACCATGTCTTATGAATCCAAACCCCATTTGTTCGGTGAATTTACGCATCGCGCAATTGACTCTCCTGCGCGCAGCCTCCATTGCCTCCCTAGATCGGGCTCCCTGCCACGAGCCGTGGGGTGATCTCCGACCACCACAGTTCACATGTCCCTAGCGGATTGCTTCAAAACATGAAAGCCACAATTTGCAAATTAAGCAATGTCCTTTTGCCCAGTGCCATCAGGTCGTTGCCCCCCAGGTGACTAACCAGCACGTTGGGGGGGCTGGTCACTGCCCCCAGTCTCTGCTGAAGTTTGTCCAATAACCCATTCCATCGCATGCCGGGTACCCCAGCCAAGTTATCTCGGTGTTTGAAAAGCCATGCCTCCACTTCCTGCTCGCAGCCCACTGTGCCAATCTACTGACGCCAGAATGGACAATCACCCAGACCTTTGTTCCTGGTAAATAAAGAAATGTGATGTTGCAAAACGTTTATTAACAGCACAGCACGCCATAATGAGACATAAAAATTACACTGACACCAAACTGCCGCCAGTACCCGGAAAACCGGTTCCTGCGAGCAAACCAAATAACGTGGCTCATGGCCATACACAATTGCAAACAGAAACTTAAACGCCACACCATGCCTCCGTCATTTGCCATGACCTGGCTGTAGAAAGGCCCATAAAGTTGGTGGGCTCATGGACGTATGTATCTTTTGAAACAGTGGGATTGCTAACGCACCACTTGTTTGATACCCTCTGCTGGCAAGCCTTCCTTAAATGCTGTAGTTGCTGCCCCTATGCAGAAGGAGTGGCTGCAGAAACGCTTGCTAGGGTCCTTGTTGCCAGACACCGCCAGGCACGCATGCATAATGTGTTCCACCTGGTACTTAGTAAGGGGCGTGCTGTCTGCGTGTATGAAAAGGTAAGCGTCTGCTGCCGGTCGTAGGGCCAAATAGGCGGCGAACAGCCTGACTGGGCAATACCTGCCATCCCCAGGCTGCGCAGCCAGAACACTCTTCCCTTCCCGCTCTGATCAGTCTTAGACCTTCGTAGTGTTACTTCGAGGGAATCCCCAGAGAGGACCACATCCTACCATTTTAGTGCCACCCCAGACTTATCATTCTTCGCTCTGGCCACCAACTCACTAATTCGAAGTGCCCCAAAGAAAGCCAGGCTGAACGTGGCAGCAAACAATGCTGCCTCAAACTCCGAGTGAGTGGCCTTGTGTATCCAATCTAGCATCCCCTGGAGTGTCTCAAAGTCTATAGGGGACCTATTGTCCGGTGCCTTTGGTTCACTCCTGGCCCACCCTTTTAACGCAGCTCTGATCACAAAAGATCTAGTTGATCTGACTGCCCCTTGAGTCTAGCGTGGTGGCTGATTGCTGCAAGATGGCCCGATATCCAAGAATGACTCTTCCCATTGTCTTTAGCCCACAATATGAAGGACTGCACTCTGGTTGCTAAAGATAGTTCGCCTTTATCCCATGGGCCCGTCACCGAGCAGAATTTTTGCACACAAGACTTATATCTCTTGTTTGTCCCAGGCGCTAGAGATAGCTCGTCCAGGCCCCTCATTCGCTTTTCCACTTTAACAGGAACCAAAGGTGCGCTGGGAAAGGGGTCCCCTCCTCTCTCGCTCTCGGCCATGCCTCCCGGAACCGGCGCCACTGAAAACGAGAGAGAGCATGAGCCGCTGTGTTCTGCACACCCTGAATGTGTCGCGCCCTGCATTCAACATTGTTGTAAAGACAAGCCCGCACCAACTCCCTCAAGAGGCACAGAACCAGGGGACAACTCGCTGACTGGGAATTGATGGCCTGCACTACTGCCAGATTGTCAGACCAGAAAAGGACCCTCTTGGCCGCCAGTATTGTAGGCCATAAGTGGAAAGCCACCACAATCGGGAAGAACTCTAACACTGTGATGTTGGTCATGATCCTTTTCTTGTGCCAGGCATTGGGCCATTTCTCGGCACACCATTCCCTGTCTAGGATGGCCCCGAATCCTTCCCTGCCTGATGCATCTGTATGTAGGGCTAGGTCCGGGCTGCCTGGCCAGGGAGCCCTCCAAATTACTGAACCGTTAAAGTTGGCCAAGAAATCCGCCCACATGGCCAAGTCCAGTCTCATGCCTTTGCTTAGCTTGACCATGTGGTGCTTTTTTAGGACCCTGGCGGTGGCCCTGGCCAACCTTCTGCCAAACACTCTTCCAGCTGGTATGACCCTCGCTGCAAAGTTCAATTTCCCTAAGAGCCCTTGAAAGCATTCCAGGGTGGCCCTGCCCTGCCCAACCACAGACTGAATGTGTTGCGCGAGGTCGCATACCTTGTCTGTAGGCAATCTGGATTCCCCTGCGATGGTATCAAGCTCTATCCCTAGAAAAGTTCAAACCTGCGCTGGACCCACCGTTTTACCTGGCGCAAGGGGGACCCCCAAGTGACTGGCCAGCTGTTCAAAATCCTCAAGGGCTTGCTTACAGTCCTGCGTGCCATCACTACCAATGAACAGGAAGTCATCTAGATAATGGGTCACCCCTACAACCCCGTAGGTATCCTGGAGCGCCCATTGCAAGAAGCAACTGAATGCCTCGAAATATGCACATGACACCGTGCAACCCATGGGCATGCATCTGTCAAAAAAGTACCTGCCCTCTAGCTTGAATCCCAGCAGGTGATGGCTGCTCGGGTGGACTGGTAGCAAGCGAAAAGCCGATTCGATGTCCGCCTTTGCTAACCAGGCACTTCTGCCTGCCCTCCTGACTAGGTCCAATGCTACGTCCAGAGTACAATAAGACACAGAGCAGGTGCCCTCCTCTAGCCCATGGTTAACTGAAGCCCCTTCTGGGTAAGAGAGGTGGTGAATCAGTCTAAAAGCCCCTGGGTCCTTCATGGGCACCACCCCCAGGGGAGAGACCACAAAGTTGTCAAGCGGGGGTTGCAGGAATGGACCCGCCACCCTGCCCAAAGCCCTCTCCTTCTCTACCTTGGCCCTAACTACCTCTGGATGCTCTTTTGCAGATCTGAGGTTGTCGGCCTCTCTCCTGCCCAGGGGGCCCACGTAGGGGATCATAAATAACCCTGGGCGCAGTGATACGCTCCGGCCGCCGAGTGTGCGTAGCTTTGCCTACTTCGCGATCCGCGAAGTAGGCGTAGGGCATGCAAGCTACGCACACCCATGGCGGAGCGAGTTGCCCGCCACCCGCCTCCCTGCCACCCACTTTTAAAATACATTAAGAATAATATTAAACTTTTAAAAAACAACGTTTATGTGAATTAAATAACTTACCTGACGCCGCAGGTCAGGTAAGTTATTTAATTTACTTAAACCTTGTTTTTTAAACATTTAACATTATTCTTAATGTATTTTAAAAGCGAGCGGGTGGCACGCAGTGGGGCTACGCGGAGTGTGCGGGTGGGCGTAGATTTGCCCCCACTCCGTGATGCGTAGCCTCACTAGGCCCAGCCTTAATCTTAAAGCCTTCATTAAACCCCAAAAGCAGTGTGCGGCTATCTGTTACGTTGGGGTACAATCTGAGAAGAGGCGTGATGTTAGCCAGGCTGACAGGGGAAGGGTCTTTGGTGGAGAGCCCGTGTGATGTTGAACCGGCTGCTGTGAGAAGGCAGGTGGGGTCGGGGGGAGGGAGAGATCTGGATATCTGTGGTATTTCTGCCTCAACTTTGTTGCCAGCCTTTGTCGGCTGGCTGCCTATCCTGCTTGGTGTGGCAAGAAACCGCTGGGTGTGGCCCGCCACATGTGGTACACGCATGCAGGAATTTGCACGTCTTACCCCAGGAGCATGATCCATTGTTAAAAAGGCGGCATGTATCCGGGGGGTACCTCTTGAAACCTCCCCTCTGTCTCCCTCCCCTACGTGCCCCGCGAAAGGACTGTTTGCCCCTTGCGCCTGCTTGAAATGACCCCCTGGAAGACGGTTGTCCCCCCTGTGCATTTCCCTGGGGGCCTACACTCTGCTGTGAACGGGAACCCATATGGTCCATCCAAAGCTGGGCCTCTTTTTGGTCCCAACCCATCTCCGGGCACTGAGACATCTTCCTCCTGAACTCCCCATCATAGTTCAACCATCCATTTCCACCCCACCTCATGGCCTTGTTATGTATAGTCCTGGAGTATTGCACCAACCCGGGTCCCTGCTCCGGAAATTTCACCATAATCACAGATGCTAGGATGGAGAAAGCCTCTAGCCAGTTAGCTACGTTCTTCTCTGGCAAAGGCTGGTATTTTACTTTTTTGTCATCCTCCTTCGCCCCCATTTTCCTGGCGTCAAGCACCCTCTTGACCCAGCATCAGCAGGGTAAAAATGTCGACAAAATCCCTCCTCCAGATTCCCTCTTTGGCTGCATGGTGCACTTGCCAGGCTAGTGAACAACGCCCAGACAGCAGGGGGGCAGTCGTGACTTGTTGGACCATGGTGGGCAAGGGAGTGCGCGTGAGGGAAGACACTACAGCTGCAGCCCCCATACTTGTATTGCCTGGCAGAGTAATCGGGCTGGCTGCTAGGGGGAGGAGCGAGACGGGTGTTGGCGCTGTGGTAAGCCCCCCAGAAGTAGGTGTAGGAGGAATACCCCCTGCTGGAGTTGCTCTAACCTGCCCCCCTGGCTCACCAACACCTGCTGACCATACACTTGACGCTGCTAATGTGGCTCCTTCCTTAGTCCCCCCACTGGAGCACAAATGCGTGGGGCTGGTGGACACAGAAGCTGCTTGAGGCTGAGACATGAAACTGTTCATAGTGTCCATGAGTTTGGCAAGCTCATCCCTAGTGGCGTAGTTACCTTGGGCCGCGGTACTGTCCAACAGGGTGAGTGGCCCCGGGGGCGTGGGAGTACCCAGCGCCGTAACAACCTCCTTGGGGGCCTGAACAGCTCTGCTTCTGGGTCGTGGCAGTGGATCTGCCGGGAAATCCCTGAACGTGGGTTTGCGGACCCGCTTGGGCCTAGATGGGCCTGCCTCTGCACCGGGTTGCTGTTCTGTAGGGGGAGAATCGCCGACGATCCCAGAGTCCTCCTGCTCGGGGGCATTCATAATGCCATTGGCCAATGCCAGGCCTTTGATCTTGGCCATCTCCAAGAAATTCGCCCATTGTGTGTCCTGTGAAGTGCCTGGCATTGAGTCCCCCACCTGGGATCTCTCCGGGAAAAGGGGGGGAGCCCTGGCTATCCATGCCGCCCTTCGAGTCCACACGGGCCCCTGATCTGAGGAGAAAGATTTTGGGGTCAAAACATGATATTGCTTGTTTGTTTTTGGTGGACACCTCAAGCCCCCGCTTCCCCAGATGCTCCTTGCCCCCCCCATTCCCTATACTTACTTATTGTGCGGTAGCGGGAGTGGACCTGGGGAGTGACGCGCCCAAAAGGCTCGCTCAAAGTGTGCCCTGCGTGCGGTGATGAAGTGGGTGGGCTGGGGGGAGAATAGAAAACGTTAGCTGGGACCCTTGTGCGCGAAAGTGACGTTAATCGCCCGCCCGAATTGGTCCCGGTGGTCCCCGGAGATGTCTCTCCTGCTTCCACCCGCAGGTATGAGCTCTGACCAATAACTGCTTCTAATTCCTGCTGTTCATCCCTTTTCGTCAGACCCCTTGCAACGTTGCTTCCTTAATGAAGGTTCTGACCTGGAATAAAAAGGAGAGTTTTTACTGCGCCCGAGACGAGGCCTGCTTCCATGACCCCTCGTGCACTGCCAAATCTCCGCAGAAGACCCTTGTGTCCCGATACCTGCTGCGGGCTGTGGACCAGCCGTATCCCCGCGCAACAGTTAACCAATGGAATGACGCTGCACCTGCAAGGAAGACACGTTACTCATGACCGTCAATGTGCACATTTTAATGCTTGTGCGTCCCACCACTTTGTAAATACCATCGTGGGGCAGGCCCTGCCCATGCCTCATGCGCTAGCCCCTTTCCATAATTGCCCTAACATGGATAAGATACGACAATTAGGGGCAACCCCCCCGTGACTCAGCGCTGCCTGATTTTAAAAGAATCTCTTAAATCACCATGGAAAGGCCCTAATCTTGATAGAAAAATTGCCTACAGAATCCTGGTTTTCCCAGTTGGCTTCCCATCCAAGTACAAGGGACAAATAATGCGGCTGGGTTGAGTAAGTATGCACCAAGAAAAGGCAAATGATGTGGCATAACAAGACACATCTTGTAATGGTATTACTTCGTTATTTTCACATTTTATTAAACTTGGTAACACTGTCTGGGCATTGGTTGCACTTCATAAGTACCAGTTTAATACCTAAATACAGCAATAAGCTATAGAAAGGTGACCAGTCCAGCTTTGCAGGGCTTTCCACTGTTTGGCAACACGTGTCACTGGATTTTTAGTAACTTTTGAACTGCATGGACTAGAAAAGAATTCCTTCTTTCGGAAATATGCAGATTATGCTCCTGATGATGGATTATGTGGCAAATGATGCGAATCTATAATTATGCGAACATCTATTGGCTTTGTTAATTTTATGTTGATATGCTGAATATTCGTTTCAGCAGTAGGCTCCTAATATGTATGCCGCTTTCTCTGTTTCTTATTAAGGTTGGTGGGTGGCATTTAGGAGTCTGTTTTGCAGAAAATAAATCATGCTTATCAGTTTACCAGCTGTTTTACACAACTCGAGGTCGCTGAGGGCGTTGTGTTTTCCCTGTCCTTGGGCATAAAAGCTTCCTGTGCTGGGTCTCCCCTTTCCTAGTTTCCCGAAGCTCTACTCTGGAGCCGGCGGCCGGATCAATAGATGCAAACTGCTCGAAAACCGTTTATTTTCATATAAGCCAGGCCAGCACGTGGAGCAGTGGCGTAACAAAAGTTGAGGGGGCCCCCCTGCAAAGTACACGAAGGGGGCCCCTTCCCCGGGCCACCACCAACCACTTTTGCAGAGGAGGCCCCCTGGAGCTTGAGGGCCCACCCTGCACCGAGGGGGCTGCGGGGGCTTATCTTACGCCACTGTGAAGATGCCAGAAATGCCTGTTATTACAGTTATGGAGCTATCGCATTAGAAACACAACAGACCTACAACTTCGGGCCATAAGACATCCAATTTAACACCAGGTAAAAAACAGAACATATTCATTTTGCACCGACATAGCAACAATAATTAGCCCATAGTAAGCTTATTCTATTTTGGCCACAGCACAAAAATAGAAAAACATTCTCATGTGCCCCGGCGGTGAGGTCTGTGGGACTGGCAGGTTTTTGTGCCCGGGGAGGTCTGTGGCGCTGGCAGGTTTCTCTGCCTGGGGAGGTCTGTGGGACTGGCAGGTTTTTCTGCCTGGGGAGGTCTGTGGGGCTGGCAGGATTCTGTGCTTGGGGAGGTCTGTGGCGCTGGCAGGTTTCTCTACCCGGGGAGGTCTGTGGGTCTGGCAGGTGTCTCTGCCTGGGGAGGTCTGTGGGACTGGCAGGTTTCTCTGCCTGGGGAGGTCTGTGGGACTGGCAGGTTTCTCTGCCTGGGGAGGTCTGTGGGACTGGCAGGTTTCTCTGCCTGGGGAGGACTGTGTGCCTGGCAGGTTTCTGTGCCTGGGGAGGTCTGTGGGGCTGGCAGGATTCTGTGCTTGGGGAGGTCTGTGGGACTGGCAGGTTTCTCTGCCTGGAGAGGTCTGTGGGACTGGCAGGTTCCTCTGCCTGGGGAAGTCTGTGGGACTGGCAGGTTTCTGTAGCCTGCGAGGTCTGTGGGGCTAACAGGTTTCTGTGCCCGGGGAGGTCTGTGGGACTAGCTGGTTTCTGTGCTTGGGTAGGTCTGTGGGGCTGGTAGGTGTCTGTGCATGGTGAGGTCTGTGGGTCTGGCAGGTTTCTGTGCCCTAGGAGGTCTGTTGGGCTAACACGTTTCTGTGCCTGGGGAGGTCAGTGGGACTGGCTGATTTCTCTGCCTGAGGATGTCTGTGGGACTGGCAGGTTTCTGTGCCTGGGGAGGTCTGTGGGGCTGGCAGGTTTCTCTGCCTGGAGAGGTCTGTGGGACTGGCAGGTTCCTCTGCCTGAGGAAGTCTGTGGGACTGGCAGGTTTCTGTACCCTGCGAGGTCTGTGGGGCTGGCAGGATTCTGTGCTTGGGGAGGTCGGTGGGGCTGGCAGGTTTCTCTGCCTGGAGAGGTCTGTGGGGATGGCAGATTCTGTGCCTGTGGAGGTCTGTGGAACTGGCAGGATTATTTGCCTGGAGAGGTCTATGGGACTGGCAGGTTTCTCTGCCTGGGGAGGACTGTGTGCCTGGCAGGTTTCTGTGCCTGGGGAGGTCTGTGGGGCTAACAGGATTCTGTGCTTGGAGAGTTCTGTGGGGCTGGCAAGTTTCTCTGCCTGGAGAGGTCTGTGGGGATGGCAGATTCTCTGCCTGTGGAGGTCTGTGGGGCTGGTAGGTTTCTGTGCATGGTGAGGGCTGTGGGTCTGGCAGGTTTCTGTGCCCGTGGAGGTCTGTTGGACTGGCAGGTTTCTGTGCCCTAGGAGGTCTGTTGGGCTAACACGTTTCTGTGCCTGAGGATGTCTGTGGGACTGGCAGATTTCTGTGCCTGGGGAGCTCTGTGGGACTGGCAGGTTTCTGTGCCTGGGGAGCTCTGTGGGACTGGCAGGTTTCTCTGCCTGGAGAGGTCTGTGGGACTGGCAGGTTCCTCTGCCTGGGGAAGTCTGTGGGACTGGCAGGTTCCTCTGCCTGGGGAAGTCTGTGGGACTGGCAGGTTCCTCTGCCTGGGGAAGTCTGTGGGACTGGCAGGTTCCTCTGCCTGGGGAAGTCTGTGGGACTGGCAGGTTCCTCTGCCTTGGGAGGTCTGTGGGGATGGCAGGTTTCTGTGCCTGTGTAGGTCTGTGGGACAGCCAGGTTTATGTGCTTGGGGAGGTCTGTGGGGCTGGTAGATTTCTGTGCCCGGGGAGGTCTGTGGGGCTGGCAGGTTTCTGTGCCAGGGGAGGACTGTGGGGCTGGCTGGTTTTTCTGCCTGGGGAGGTCTGTGAGTCTGGCAGGTTTCTGTGCCCAGAGAGGTCTTTGGGACTGGCAGGTTTCTGTGCCTGGGGAGGTCTGTGGGGCTGGCTGGTTTCTCTGCCCGGGGAGGTCTGTGAGGCTGGCAGGTTTCTGCGCCCGGAGAGGTCTGTGGGGCTGGCAGGTTTCTGTGCCCACAGGTCTGTGGGGATAACAGGTTTCTGTGCCCAGAGAGGTCTGTGGGACTGGCAGGTTTCTGTGCCCAGAGGTCTGTGGGGATAACAGGTTTCTGTGCCCAGAGAGGTCTGTGGGACTGGCAGGTTTCTCTGCCTGGGGAGGTCTGTGGGACTAGCAGGTTTCTCTGCCTGGAGAGGTCTGTGGGGCTGGCAGGATTCTGTGCTTGGGGAGGCCTGTGGCACTGGCAGGTTTCTCTGCCTGGAGTGGTCTGTGGGGATGGCAGGTTTCTGTGTTTGGGTAGGTCTGTGAGACTGGCAGGTTTCTGTGCCCATGGAGGTCAATGGAACTGGCAGATTTCTGTGCTTGGGGAGGTCTGTGGGACTGGCAGGTTTCTGTGCCTGGGGAGGTCTGTGGGGCTGGCAGGTTTCTCTGTCTGGGGAGGTCTGTGGGACTGGCAGGTTTCTCTGCCTAGGGAGGTCTGTGGGCCTGGCAGGATTTTGTGATTGGGGAGGTCTGTGGTGCTAGCAGGTTTCTCTGCCTGGAGAGGTCTGTGGGGATGACAGATTCTGTGCCTGTGGAGGTCTGTGGAACTGGCAGGTTTCTGTGCGTGGGGAGGTCTGTGGGGCTGAAAGGTTTTTATGCCCGGGGAGGTCTGTGGGACTGGCAGATTTCTGTACCAGGGGAGGTCTGTGGGGCTAGCAAGTTTCTGTGCCTGGGGAGATCTGTGGGACTGGCTGGATTCTCTGCCCGAGGAGGTCTGTGGGACTAGCAGGTTTCTGTCCCCGGGGAGGTCTGTGGGGCTGGCAGGTTTCCCTGCCTGGAGTGGTCTGTGGGGATGGCAGATTCTGTGGATGGAGAGGTCTGTGGGGCTGGCAGGTTTCTCTGCCCGGGGAGGTCTGTGGGACTGGCAGGATTCTCTGCCTGAGTTCTGTGGGACTGGCAGGTTTCTGATCTTGGGGAGGTCTGTGGGGCTAGCAGGTTTCTCTGCTTGGGGAGGTCTGTGGGGCTGGCAGGTTTCTGTGCTTGGGGAGGTCTGTGGGGCTGGTAGGTTTCTGTGCCTGGGGAGGTCTGCGGGGCTGGCTGGTTTCTCTGCCTGGAGAGGTCTGTGAGGCTGGCAGGTTAATGTGCCCGAAGAGGTCTGTGGGGCTGGCAGGTTTCTGTGCCCGGAGAGGTCTGTGGGACTGGCAGGTTTCTGTGCCTGTGGAGGTCTGTGGGGCTGGCTGGTTTCTCTGCTTGGGGAGGTCTGTGAGTCTGGCAGGTTTCTGTGCCCGGAGAGGTCTGTGGGGCTGGCAGGTTTCTGTGCCCGGAGAGGTCTGTGGGACTGGCAGGTTTCTGTGCCCGGAGAGGTCTGTGGGGCTGGCAGGTTTCTCTGCCTGGAGATGTCTGTGGGGCTGGCAGGTTTCTGTGCCCGGAGAGATCTGTGGGGCTGGCAGGTTTCTCTGCCTGGAAAGGTCTGTGTGGCTGGCAGGTTTCTGGGGCAGGATGCTGGGTAATCTTGTCACACCCACAAAGTCAGGCATTTGGAGCCATTTATGGACCAGAAACATTGATCCTTTTACTGCTACTGAGCGGAGTACGAGGGTTTCAGGGCGGAAAAGTGCACGGAGCGACCCACAGTTCAAAGGTCGCAAGTTAGGAAGGTTGTGCTGGTGTTATAAAAAAAAGTCCAGAAAGAGAAGAGACTTACACGCGCTGGTGCCTGTTTCCACGGAAGTCACGTGCAACCTCTGATAGAACATGCTTCGTAACGTAGAAAGGCTGTAAATGTTATTTTTTCCTTCCATATCAATGGGGTAGGATTGGTGGCTATTTGCGACAGCAGTAAACAGAGGGGAAGTACATGGTATGCAGTGCCATGAGAATTAAGCTGCAGGTACTCAAATATGCAGCAGGAAAAGGCAAATTATGCGGTCCAATGCAGCACATTTTGTGATACTTATACTTAAATGTTTTAATTTTTACACCTTTTAAGACTGTGCTGGCAAATGTTTCACCTCAGTCTCAGTTTAACAACCAAACAGCAAAGAGTAACTGAAAGGTGGCCTGTCAATTTTAGCGAAGGGCATTCGACTGTGCAGCAATGTATGTTGCTGTATTTTTGTAACTTTTATCTATTTCAGCTAGAAACCATTTTTTCTGCAAGCTGCAATTTATGTAGCACCACTGCCACCACAGCCCCAATCCTCACCCTCTCTGCCGCAACCCTCCCCCCCACTCCATCCACTCACACCCTGATGTCCAGTTCAGCTGGACCCGCCCCTTCAGAACCAACATCACTCGGCAACTAGAAATCAGCGACAAGAAACTGGGTCAGTTTTCGGGGAAGGTGGGTACCACTTTGCCTTGACAAAGTCGGGCGAAACCAGGAAACTTCTCCCAAAGTCACAGAAGAAGGTGTAAATTCATAGGTGAAGGGTACATTTTCTTGTGCCCACAAACTTCAATGACGATTTTTGTGTTTTCTGTAAAATTGCAAATCAACATAAATCGCAGGTGAAACTGATGACACACACTTTCAATCTTTAATGTGTAACATAACCCCCCCCCCGCTTTTCCAAACAACCTTCATGTAACAAAGGCGCCCTTCTTTTACTAAATGCCTTCACTCTAAACTGGAGACCTTACGCACACAAGTGGTCGTCTCAATGAATTATGGGTGGGGTGCACTTGTCTGCGGGGGGGGCATAGACTGGGGGAACAGACATGACTCACCCGCGCGGGCTGCAGAAGTCAGGGCAAACAAGGCTAGCCAGAGAAATAATTAAATTATGGCCGGTGTTCGCCGTCGCATGTTACCTCTCAATTGTCTCCACTCTGGCCTCTGGGATGCCTCCTCGCTTCACCAGTCAGCAATGCGCGTGACAATTGGTCAACAGCCCCACCCTAAGGGTGAAGAGTAAGACCGCGCAGATGCGGCGGCGGAGACATCTGCACGCTACGCAGTGTGCACCATTATCATTTTTTAAAGATTTTACAATTTAATTTATGAAGAAAAGTCAAGAGCAAGCGTAAGTTACATAACCTACCTATATTAATTAATTACCTATCCCAGATGGTCACAGATGTGTAGTGCTTGCTGGCACCGCCAAGGGGGCCCCTGGAGCGCTAGGGCCTCCCCACAACGCGGGGGCTGCGGGGGCCTGTGTTATGCCCCTGGGGCTTGTGTTACACCCCTGCTTATAATTCCATGCCACACAATTCAACTATAAATAATTTAACCCTACACCATTCCATACCACATAATTACAATCCTAAAAATACACATATTTCCACTTCACTCCATACCACGTAATTCCACATCACAGAATAACATTCCACATCACAGAATAACATTCCACACAACTTAATACCACTCCCAACCACATAATTACATTCAAAACAACTCAACTACACTTAATTCCACTTCAGCCTATATAATTACACTTCACACAACATATTTACACTCAACTCTAAAACACATAATTACCCTCCACAAAATACAACTCTGCAACATGTTGCATAATTCCACTCCGCATAATTATACACCACACCATGCCACATAATTCCACAATTCATCCCCACACAATTTATCACACAGCATAATAAAACTTTACATAATACCACTCAGCTCCACATAATTAACCTTCACATAATTATGCTCTACTCCATACTCTATACTGCATACATACACTCCACATAAATCCAGTCTATGCCTCGTAGCAACACTCCACATAGCTACACTTCACACCATGCCTCATAATACCACTCAACATAATTTTACTCACACCGCAACTTTCCACGTCACAATTCAACTCTACACATTTCCATTCCACGCCACATAATTCACAACAAACTTCATAATTCAGACTAACACAATAAATGCACACACCACATACATCCAATCTACACCACAAAATTTCACATCAAGCTACAATATTTAACAGCACACCACAAAAGTAAACTTCACTACATACCACTCCACAACACAAAATACCATTCCAGATAATCTCACTCCAAGACACACAGTCCACAATACCACACCATGCCACATTATTTCACTACACAGATCCAATCCACGCAACACAATTCCACAACTAACAATTCCAATCCAAACCATACATGTCAACTTGACACCACACACATTCCCTCGCCTCCAAACAGAAAACGCATAGGTAAAATACATTGTCCATTACAACATCAAATAGCTCTAACTCTCACCTTCCAATGCCTCCCAGCAGATCCTGTTTCTGGAGCTGCAAACTTTCTGGCCCAAGTCAGCTCTGTGCTGCCTCAGAGGAGCAGTGCTCTGTGGTAAATGCTGTCTCTGGGGCCCACACCCCCATCCTTTCCCCTGTCAGCTCTCCTCTGTGCTGCCTGCTGTCTCTGGGGCCCCCACCCCCACCCTTTACCCTGTCAGCTCTCCGAGTCTCCTCTGTGCTGCCTCCGGAGCCCCCACCCTTTTTATGGGCCTGGCGCGCTCTGACTGAAGAGAAACAATGTAACTTGTTACTTTGTTTCTCTTCAGTCCTGGGTCAGCGCAGGCTGCAGACTGCAGCTGCCTTAGCTGCCTTAGAGCTAACCTTCCACAGCTCTCTACCGATGAGCTGAGGGGGCCCCCCTTCATGTACTGAAGACTGGGGGCCCCCCGCACCGCGGGGGCTGCGGGGGTGTTTGTTACGACGTGGAGGGACATAATTGGGTAATAGTAACACGTGTGGTTAATAGCGCTTAGAAATGGCAGAAACTGAAGAGCGGCACCGAGCTTGCTTCCAGGCCTTATTACCACAGGGTGGCGAATAACAGGTATTTGACGTTAGGACACTGGACAGGGGAGATGCACGGCTGCAAGCGCCCTGAGCAGCTGGGAAACCAAGGGAGGCTGCAGGCGACGCTGGAGAAGGGTTGCGCGCGGCACCCTCACGCCCCCCCTCGCAGTTCCCCCCCACTGGCCCGAGTCCATGCCCCAACATGTACCCGGATCCCAGGGAGGGAGCCTTTGCAACGGCGTGCCGCTGTGGACTGGGCAATGGCCGGTCAAAGCGCTGGGGGTGCCCTGTTCCAAACCCACCGACACTTGGAGTCCCGTGCGCGGGAGGGAGCCAAGAAGCACCAGTTGTTCCCACCCGTCCCTACGCTGTCGCTCGGGCCTAAGACCCCCTTCCCACATGGCAGAGGCCCCCGTAGGGCCTCGCCATTGTGAGCGCCTCAGCCCACGCTCCTGATGCAGCGCACAGAAGGCAGGGAGAGGAGCTCAGACCCATGACGCCCGGTGCTGGTCGCCCCCCTTGCTTGGGGGTGGCGGGAAAGAACCGCATGTACAAGGAGACCCCCGACCCGATACCGGGTCAACCCCCGCTGTCCAGGCTGCACAAGGTAAGACCCTGGAACCATGTGGACAGCCACCCTACAGTGGGACGGGGTGGGGGGGGAGCAGAGCCTACACTCACCAGTCTCCTGACGAGGTGTTGCGACCACGGTCCCGAGAGACCACGACCAGTCGGCGTCAGGGCGAGGGGACAAAGAGGCCGCCAGGGGGGCGGGGTAGGAACTTATACCTCTCCCTGAACCCTACCCTGGCCGGAAGTGACGAGCGGGACCCCAAAAGGGGTCTCTGGACAAGACACTAGGCTGCCCAGTGTGCCATCTTGTGGCACTAAAGGGGCCGCCCTCTTATGAGGGTCCCCTGCGGGGACTTTGTCAGTCTCATTTCACTTATGGTGGTAAATGATTGAACTTAGCCAATAGGATTGTTTCCCAGACAACCGTGAACACGCCCACCCGTCATCCTTTCGTTTGAGGGCATAAGGAACATTCAGTTATGCCCAGGACTTTAAGTGGGCCAGATCTGAGCACCGGCAGTTATTTTCAGGGGGCCTCGAAACGGGTCTCTATCGGGCTCTATTTTCGGGCCTCGCAGAGGTAGTCCGTTATCTTTTTTTATATTTCTTGGACTATTGTTACACACATATTTAAGCACATCTAGCTAATGCGCTCCCAGTACCCCTGGCATCCCCACACCAGCTCCATCAGAGGCGCAACTAGAGCCAAATTTCGGGAGGGGCTAAGGAAAAACTTCGGGAGGTGGGGGGCTCATTATTCCAGTAGTAGGAAGTGTGGAGATGCAGGGGCTCGAAGAAGGGGTGAAAAAACAACAAAGAATTATTAACATACAGATGGTCTTTCAAAGACCTGTGAAGTACTCGGGTGCGGCTGTGTGTGTGCCTGGGAAGCTGTTTCAGCCCGGGCTGCCACACACGACGGGGGGGCTGAAGCCCTTTGAACCCAATGGGCATTGCGCGCCTGAGCTCGATTATAAGGTCTTCCTTTAATGTCCACTTCGGTCCTCCGATTCTGAGGTACCTCTTCGATTGCCAGTTTCTCAGTTGAGTATCGCGCATATGTCCGAGACCGGCAGAGCTCTCGACATTGACATTTGGGTACACCCAGTCCGGAGTTTCCAGTTAATGTAAGTACCGAATGGACGCCTTGTTTTTCAAAAACACCTCATTCCAATGATAAGATACCTTTTTAGAAACGTTATGTGAACTGGACCTATCTGATAGACGTAACCAGATAGGACGGTGCGGAGCCCTGCAGAACTAGTATGGTCTGAGCACCAAACCACAAAATCCACGGGCCGCTACTGTCCATACATAGCCTTGCTGTAATAAGGAGGGGAGAGAGCAAGCCTGAGCGGGGAATTCCAAATCTGATGACACTCTGAGGAGTCCTAGAGCTGACGGTTTGTCAGAGCGGGGGTACTGCTACACTAGTTATCTTTATCGAGACCACACCACTTCTTAGGCTACACCCATTTGATGTTTGCCCCGCCCTTTTTAGAGCACCCCCAGTTTTTTTCCCCCACTTAAAGCCCTGGTTATGCCACAGACTGTTTCCTCACATCCTGTCACCATCTTGTGGTATCTCATGCTCTGCGAGATTTACACCCCATTGCAGTGTTTCTATTAGCAAATATTAGTGTTAAGTCTGTAATGTAGGGGGGGCGGAGCTAGCCGGCGGCTATGGCGGACGTGTAAACGCGGAGCTCCCGCTCCAAGCCCCTAAAATATCCGACCATAGGATCCTGAGCAGCGGCACTGAACGGAGAACTGGCGAGGGGGTTGCCCCTGGCACTGGGCTGAGTCGCCCCGGAGGCCCGGCGGCAGCGAGCGGGACTCGGAGAGCAGACAACGACGGACGCTGAGCGGGGGAGCGGACTGGGCCCTGATCCCCGGGCTGTCCTGTGGCTCTCCCCGTCGTGCGTCACGCGGCGTGCGGCCGGCTCGCAGGGGGAGGACCCGCCCGTCCTTGTCCGACAGCCGAGAACCCGGGAGACGGCGGAGAGGCGAGGACGGACGCGCCGGACACACGAGCGGAGGGTTGTGGACCCACATAGGGTACGGAGAGGCGGTTGTGGTGTCCCCCCCCTCCCCCCCCCCCCCGGCTGGATCGCTGACTGGGCCCCCTGGCCCCCTGACCGAGGCGGCTGCCCACGCCGTGTGGAACCCTAGTCGCCCCTGGAACTCGGGCGCCGACACCTTTGATTCGGACGGCGGGGGAGACGGGCGTGCTGGTGTGGATCGCCCCCCCCCCTCTGCCTGCCCTGGGAGGCGGCGTTGGCCGTGGGGCACCCTCGAGACGGGAAGCGGCAGGGAAGCGCACTGGTGCTGCACCTGGGTGCCCGGGAGCCGCGGGCACTTGCGGACTTGGTGTGCCCCCCCCCCGCCCCCCCCAGCACCATGGGAGCTGACCCAGGCCCGCGGAGAATACAAAGGTAATGCCGCGCTTCCTTGCTCAGATCTGTGACTTGTTGTGGCGGCGCCCACCTTTGCTTCCCTCTGCTTGACGGGAGTCCGACGTCTGAGCCGTGGACGGTCCGGTGAGTGACGGCGGCGGCTCGGAGGACTAGACTGCGTGACCAGTGCTGTGGCTTGGCTGTGTGTGCTGGAGGAGCCACTGGGGCTGGCGTGCGGAGCGGAGCGGTCTGCAGCCACGGCCCTTTGGGGTGTAGCCATCGTGAATAGCGGTCGCCAGCCGTGGCCTCTGGGGCGCCCTCCCTGTCCTGGATAGCGACGGAACACGCGGAGGAGTGTGGAATAACTGGCCCGAGGCGGCGACCGGACGCTGGGAGTGGCGCAGGCTGATATACGACTCTGCGATTAGTCTGGTGGCTGTAACTGGGGAGAGACTAGAGAGTGGAACTGCGACACGGGGTGGTCGGCGCCCCAGACATCTGCGAGTCGTGGTGGGGGTGCCCTGCAGTGCGGCCCCCCCTGGGATCAGGACTTTGCCCCGGAGAGGCGGGTGCGCGGCGGCCGCTGAACCTAAGCGTCGCCATGGGCAAAAGCGATAAGTCCCAGCCCAAACTGTCTTTTGACCCCCGTAAGCCGAAGGGGCCCGACGAAGCACCACCGGCGCGGCCTCCAGATGGAGCGGCTGCGGAGAGTTCTATGTGCGCCGACATCAAGGCAATGCTGGAGGCCATGGAAAAAGGGCTGCAGGGCAGTCTGACCGCGATAGACACCAAGCTCGATGCGCTCACATACCGCATGGACCGCATGTCGGAACGAGTGGATAAGAATGCTGAGCGGCTGGATGCGTCCGAACAAAGAATAACACAGGTGGAGGAGGCACAGACGGCGTGGGACTCGGACCGCAGGCAATTCAGTAAGCTGCTGCAGGTCATTCAGGACAAGTCCGAAGATTTGGAGGCCCGTTCGAGGAGGTCGAACGTCCGCATCACCGGTGTGGCGGAATCGACGCACACCGGGCGAATGGAGCTCTTCGTGGAAAAATTGCTGCGGGCACTGCTGGGAGAGGACGTGTTTTCCCCGATGTTTGTCGTCGAGAGAGCCCATCGTTCGTTGGGCCCTCGCCCCAAGCCTGGGGCGCCTGCAAGACCCATAATAGCAAAACTATTGAATTATAGAGACAGAGACACAGCCCTGCGAGTGGCAAGGGAAAAGGGGAAGCTGCAATATGAAGGGATGGACATCTCCATCTATCCCGACTTCACGGCGAAGGTTCAGGAGGAGCGCAGGCAGTTCGCACCCTACAAAAAGCAACTCCGTGACTTGGGCCTAGACTATGCCATGTTATACCCGGCGAGGATCCGAATCAATAGGCAGGGACACTCGCACTTCTTCACGGACCCGAGGGAGCTGCAGCGATCTCTGAAGGAGTGGTCGAAGGAGCAACGGCGCGGGCTGCAGGACGGCGCGGCTGCCCGGGCGGAGGCCTCCGGCCTGGAGGAGCAGGACTAGATCGCTGGCAGTGGTCGCTTGATATGCTCTGTCTCCTGGCGGGGGGTCGTTGCCCTGTCGTGGAGGCAGCCGCTTCCCTGGCGGTGCTGCAGCGGCTGGAACATTGTTGTTGTGCAGGAGACGACGACAACCCCGGAGGACTCTGAGGCTGCGGCTGGGTGAGAACTTTCTGATGTGTTGGGGGAGGCCCGGGTGTTGCGGCCCTAGACTCGGAGGGGAGGCGGGGGCAGGACCTTTTTCATGGTTTGGTCGGGGGCAGGATAGCCCTGCGGCCTTAATAACTGCGGGACTCTGGTTTGTGTGGCGCCTGGAACTCATTGCACGGGCCGGTCTACGAGACAAATGGGCCATGGCCTAGATGACTAAATGGGGGCGTTTGGAGGGTGCCTTGCAAGCTTAGATGGGTGGGGTGGCTCGCTGCTGATGGGAGTGTTGGGGTACCCCCTAGAACTAATGGTGGGGAGGCGATTATAGCTCGAGCTGCACTGAGACTGGGGGCTTGGAAGTGGGGGCACGGCCATATGGTGGACTGTTGAGAGTTTTAGGGTAGCTGTTCATCGGAAGCCCCTGCCCCAGTGCTGATAGCTTTCATGGCCCCTCTGGGGGCTGGTTCGGGGATGGTTTTGTACGTTTGTTGTGGGGTAGGGAGGGGGGTGGGACTGGGGATCTGTCTGGCCAGGTTGGGGGTGGTCGGCTGTGGGTGGTGGGCTGGGAAGTTAGGGGGACGATCTGCCGTTGGGAACTGTGATCCGCACTGTCTGTTGAGGGGCAAGCTTTTTGTCTTACTGTTGTATGGCTGTTTCAGACTGTCTGGAATCGAGTGGTGGGAGGGGACTCCCACTTGGCCTGTGCGCAGCGGTGGTTGCTGTATGTTTCTGCCCGGATGACTGGATTAGGTGAACGGAATGGGGACACCGGAGAGGGGGCCATTAGAGCGCTGACGTGGAATGTCCGGGGGCTGAACGATTATCGCAAACTCAGGAAAGTTTTAAATTATCTCCACCGGCATCACATTGACCTGGCACTACTTCAGGAGACTCACCTCCCTCTCACAAGTAGACTGTTAGCGGCGAAGGGGCTAGTGGGCACCAGCGCGGCGGCAGGCTTTACATCACACTCCAGAGGGGTGGTTACTTGGGTAAACCCACGATCGAACTTGCGGTTGACGTCGCTGACCTCCGACCCGGACGGGCGTTACTTAATAGCGAGGTGCGCTGGTAAGGGCCATGACTTGATTGTAGTCAATGTGTACGGCCCCAATTACGACTCCCCTGAGTTCTATGATGCACTGGCGGCACAATGTAGGTCGCACGTGCACACTGGTATGGTATAGGGTGGTGACTTTAACTTCACATTCAATCCGGAATTAGACCGCTCCTCGGGGCCAGCCCGCCGCCCGGCGACCGCCGCCCTACACATGAAGGCAGAATTAATCAGGCTAGACATGCTAGACGTCTGGCGGCATCGCCACCCGGGTAAAGGGGGCTTCACGCATTACTCGGCATTCCACGACGTGCATACCAGAATAGACTATTGGTTGGTGTCGCGGTCACTGCTCGCGTGCGTTAAGGACTGCGAGGTTTTGCCGCGCACATTGTCGGACCACTCCCCTCTTCTGCTAGTACTGACTACCCCGCACCGATGAGTACCGCCGTTCACGTGGCGGCTGCCGCCTTACTCACTGCTGGATGACGTGTTCCGGGGGGAACTGGCGGACGAAATAGACTCGTTCTTTGAGGTAAACTCAGGCTCGGTCCAGAGTTTCCAAACGGTGTGGGATTCGTTCAAGGCTTATATTCGCGGTGTTGCGATGACTAAGCATTCGGGTGTGCTTAAATCCATCCGGCGGCGACTTGGGGCCCTGGAGATGCAGATTGCTCAGCTGGAGGAGAATCAGGGGGCTTCGGCGGACCCCGAGGTGGCTACGAGGCTGCAGAACCTGGTCACTGAGTTTAACAGTGAAGCGGACCGAGAGGTGCAACATATGGGGAAGTACGCCACGGCTCGCACTTATGGGGAGGGCGAGCGACCGGGATCCTTACTTGCGGGGATACTCCGTAACTCTAGGCGACCCCTGGTCATTGACGAGCTCGTCACTACCTCTGGCGATGTGATCACCGACGGTACGGGGATCATAGAAGAATTCAGGGCCTATTACGCGGGACTGTATAAATCACAGTCCTCTCACATGGAAGAGGAGATAGACGACTACCTCAGTTACATTAAAATGCCGTTTTTGTCCAACTCGCGGCGGGAATTCCTGGCGCTGCCCATACAAAAGGATGAGATCTTGGAGGCTTTGGGAGGTATGAAGGCGGGCACTGCCCCGGGAGCGGACGGGCTGACGGTGGCCTTTTATAAGGCCTTTCAGGACCAGCTCCTCCCGCACCTCATGGCTCTTTTTGACGACATATGTCTTGAAGGCTGCATGCCTGATACGATGCGAGAGGCCCTGCTTGTCACAATTTTAAAACCCAAGGAAGCCCTCCAACCTGTGCGGCTCCTATAGGCCTCTCTCCCTGATTAACGTCGATGCCAAGATATATGCAAAGGTGCTGGCCACGCGTTTGGCGCTGCTGGTGCCGGAGCTCGTGGCGCCGGAGCAAGCAGGCTTTGTTCCATCCAGGAATCTCACGTACAATATCCGCACGGTCCTTGGAGTCATGCAGCATGTGCGCCCAGAGAGTAAGGCCATAGCGCTTTTCCTGGATATGGAGAAAGCGTTTGACTCAGTGGAATGGCCGTTTATGGTGCGGGTGCTGAGGAAGCTTGGGCTGGGAGAGCCTTTTTTGCAGATGCTTGGTGCTTTGTATTTCGGGCCCACTGCCCGGCTGCGCCTCGGCGACCGAGTCACGGAGCCGTTTGCAATCACCAGGGGGACCAGGCAGGGTTGCCCTCTCTCCCAACTCCTCTACGCGCTGGTGGCGGAACCTTTAGCGTGCGCAATAAGAGAATACCACAGATTTGAGGGAATCCACTTTCCCTCCTATAAGATCGGTATTTCTACCTACGCGGACGATACGCTGCTGTACATCCGAGACCCGGAGGAGAATCTCGCCTCTATCTTGCGGGAGGTGGTCCGGTTTGGGGCGCTGTCGGGCCTCAGGGTCAATTGGAACAAATCGCTAGCATTTCCGTTGACTCCGGTTACATTGCCATTCCCTATGGAATACCCTTTGCAGTGGACAACGGACTCAATCCGATACCTGGGAATTCGGCTGCATAGGGACCCGGAGGTCTTGCTGAGGGAAAACTACGGGGTAGCTTATTCAAAACTTGTAGACGAGGTGGAAGAGTGGAACAAGCTCCCTTTGTCGCTGATGGGCAGGATTGCCATCATGAACATGATCATCCTACCGCGATTTCTGTTCCTCTTTAACAACATCCCTATAGTGCTCCCCAGGTCTTTCTTTACACAGCTGACTCAGACCCTTACACGGCTGGCCTGGGGTGGTAAACAACCTAGAGTCCAGTGGAAAGTGCTGACACTGCCATACGAGATGGGGGGGCTTGGAGCTCCGGACCTAGAGAGCTACTACAGAGTTTGCATACGTGGATACACGCCGAACCAGACGTTCCGCATGTGTTGCTGGAGCGCTTGTTTGCGGATCCGCTCCCACTCCCAGCGACGGTCTTTCTACCCGTGGATCGTAGGGTGGGTCTGTTGGACTCGCTCGGAGCTACTAACCATGCGTGGCACGCGATTATGAGAAGGCAAGACCGTGACCTCTTATACTCTCCGTTGATGCCGGTGGAGTGGGCGGTTTGGCTCCCCCCTCTTAGGGAAGCAGGGGTGAAACGGGCACTGGGTGATTTGGGAATAGTTAGGATGGCGGACCTATTTCAAGACGGAGGGGCCAAGACGCTGGAGAATGTTGCCTCGACTCAGCCGGGGATCACGTTACTCCAGCGCTTTCAATTCCACAGGGTTCGGGGCGCGTTGCTGTCCCTTTTGGGGCCGTCTGGTGAGGAACCACCCGAAATCCCGGAGCTTTCCTATGTCATTAAAACTGCGGCGCCGTCCAAAATGGTCTCGATCCTCAAAAAACTAGGTGACCAGCACAGGGAGCACCAGTGTTCCGCAGCGCGACGAGCCTGGCAGACGGATCTTGAAATGGACGTTTCGGATGAGATGTGGAAGTACTGCTGCTCTAGTACCAAAAAGATTTCCTTGAATGGTCGACACCGATTAATACACTTTAAGTTTCTGCAGCGGGTATACTACACCCCGGAAAGGCTACATAGGTACGGGTTGCGCCCTACGGCGGAATGCGAGCGTTGCCATGTCCCCGTGGCTGACTTCCTACACATGGCCTGGCTTTGCCCAGGTGTTGCCCGGTTTTGGACGGCGGTGTTCCGGGAGTTGAGCCAGATCTTGGAAAAAGAGATCCCCCCAGATCCGGCCCTGGCATTGTTGGGCTACTCCAGGCCTCTTCCGCGGGCGCTGAGGCGCCTGACGGACATGGCGTTATTGATCGCGCGACGCGTCGTGGCGGCCTGCTGGATGAGAGGGCCGCTTCCTACTAAGAAGCGATGGGTTAGGGATATGCTGTATTGCAGCACGCAGGCGGAAACGTATAGCGAACTGTTACCCCCTAGGAGTCGCCCCAAGAACTTCTGGGCGCTGTATAGAACATACATGACTGCCGGAGACCCTGAGGAGGTTGGTCAGGAGGAGACACAGCGCGAAGCCCCGGGGGCGTGCAGTGGGGAGGTGGGGGGAGTGCCACAAGAATAGGACTCTATTGCGGTGTGCCGGGCTATGACGTCAGTGAATCGTCGGTGATAGCGGCCGGTTTGCGGGAGGGGGGTCGGGGTGTCCTCCGTCTGAGGCGTGTGCTTCTTAGCAGTGTGCTTGCGAGACGGAAACGAGAACAGCAGTGTTGGAATTGTCTGGAAGTGAGGGGCGCAGTGTCTGGTCGGAGTTCGGTGCCTGGGTTTGCGACAGCGTGTACACGTAGAAACAATAAAGGAGGAGACAGTGGCATGGTGGCGGACGGGGGGGGGGGTTGGGTGTTGAGATATGGTTCACGAAACTTTAGGGGTTTGATCAGACTAGCGGCAGGTTGGTCATGCGGGAAGGTTAGGCTACTGTGCAGGCTTGGGGCGAATACGTATTTCATGCATCGGTAGTGATTTGGTCTGGACTGCTTGATGTAGAATTGCAACGCCGCCGGTCCTCAGGGATGTCGGCTAAATGGCTGTGTGGGAGATACTGGACCGGATCCGAAGAGCTCGCTGGAGCAACCCATTGTATTAGGAGCCTATGGCAGTCTGACATGTCTATTTACTATATCTCAATAAAGGTTTTTCAAAAAAAACAACAAAAAAAAAGAAATAAATTCTGCATTGTGAAAAAAAAAAAAAAAAAAAAAGTCTGTAATGTAATGGGGCTCTAGGCCCCCATGCATTAGGAACCACGGCACAGACACGGGAATGTGGTTAATGGAACAGGCCAAGGGCGCGTGCACTCACCCCCATTTATTAGCAGGCTAACATGTGCTGTGAGCCTTAGTTGGATGGTTGTGGGGATGGAGTGAAAGCCAGCCCTCGGGGAGTGGCTGGCACAGCAAAGACTAGAACAGTGACCAGCAGGTCACTACAACCCTTCCAAACATTATTAAAACTGGGACAACAAAGTCCAACATGGGGAGAGAATAAAACAACATATAGAAAAGTTCCACTGAGTCTATTCATCTGCTTTTAGAACAGGACGATGGGATAACCGCAGCCAGGACCACCAGTTCTACTTGGCACAGTTCAGTGGTGCACAGTGGATCCGGTCCTCCCTGGACTCAAGCCGTTGAAGTTTACAACCAAAGTCTATATGCACAGTTTACGTGGACGTTGCATGTGGAACAATAGTGAATATGGAGGATGTTACTTTTTCACAAATATGT
The DNA here is from genome assembly GCF_964204655.1 of Triturus cristatus. Taxonomy (NCBI): domain Eukaryota; kingdom Metazoa; phylum Chordata; class Amphibia; order Caudata; family Salamandridae; genus Triturus; species Triturus cristatus. The sequence continues at coordinate 1,011,164,317 of NC_140588.1, forward strand.
CTTGGCTCCATGAACCTCAAGCCTCCAACGACGGATGATATCCTGGTTGTTGTTAAGTCTTCCGCTGACGCAACAGTGCTTCCAGCTGCAGGATGGTGGAGTAGTTACAGACATCCTTCTCTCAGTAGGATGCCCCTCTCACGGGTGTTCCCCTCTCACGGGATGTCCCTCAGGTCCTCTTCACCAGGCTTCCACTGGACTGGGTGTACTTCCAACGTCACACTCTAGGCTCATGGAAGAAGTACTACAAGTCCCACCTTCAAGTCCCTCGCTCCGTGAGTGGGTGGTTGTTTTCGGATAGGATTATTTCTGTCATCCAGACTCTGGTGCACCAGCATTAATAGGCTGCTCTTTGGAAGAACCAGCCTAAGACACAAGATCTTCTTCTTCCTTGGACCTGCGGGGGAGCTGCTGTAGACTCATCTCTTGTTTGGGAACCCCACTCTCACCGGCTGTCCCTGATGCCCTTGCCCCTGGATTGCCAGGTCTGGTGTGGAGTGGGCGGATCCTCTTCTAGACCCATCATCCGAGGAAGACCACAGTCCAGTCTCCCATGCGACTCCAATGGTGGATGTCACAAATAGTCCAGCTTGCTCACATCCGCAGGCGTCAGGTTTTCTTGGTACAACCGAAGACTTCTGGACAGCCAGGCTCTCATGGTACCACAGATGTTACATGGGTACTGTGCTTCGCTCCAGATGTTCTTGCACTCAGTGGTCTTCTTATTTCTCTTCTTTCTTTGGACCCCTTCTGCAGTGGCCTCATGCCTCACAAATTCCTTTTCCTTGTTCTTTCACTTCGCAATGCGGTCTGGTCCCATCTTGTCTTGCTCTTCTTCACTGCCCAGGCCTCTCCATATGAAGTTCACTTCACACGGATCTTCCTGGCCCTGTCCTACCCCCAAGACAATGCATTCTCGTTCGGTGACCAGACCTCTCGTCGCGACCTTCTTCCTTTCACAACCTCTCCTAGGTCTTCATACTTTGACTTCAGGTCATTTTTTTTTAGACCCCTCGCAGGTCATCTTCTCTGACCCCTCATAGGTCATCTTCTCTGACCCCTCGCAGGTCATCTTCTCTGACCCCTCGCAGGTCATCTTCTCTGACCCCTCGCAGGTCCTCTTCTCTGACCCCTCGCAGGTCCTCTTCTCTGAACCCTCACAGGTCCTCTTCTCTGAACCCTCACAGGTCATCTTCTCGGACCTCTCGCTGGTCATCCACTCGGACCTCTTGCAATTCATTTTCTCTGACCTCTCGCAGGTCGGCTTTTCTGACCTCTCGTAGGTCTCCTCTTCGACCTCTGCAGGTCTCTTCTCTTGAGGATGCGTTCCTAGCGCCTCAATACCAGGCAGACATGGCTCTCTCTTTGCAGCCTCCACTTGGGTTGGCTTCGCAGGAATTGTCACTCCCTGTGACCACATTGGCCCTCTTCCTCACCAGGCTCTCACTCTCACTATTGGGCTCCAGCTTCAGACCTTTGCGCCTTTAGTCCTTCATTTGTGGATGCTCCATCTGCTTACACCTTGCTCACGCTGTTCTTCCCCTTGCTGTGGCTTACTTCCACCACTGTGAGCGCTATCAGCACTTTCTTCCTGGACACGGCGGCTGGGTACGACTGCAGGGGTCCTCTTGTCCAGACTCTGCCGGGGACCATTCAGTTTTTCCTCTGCCCTCCGGCCTGGCACCGAAACACATTTCAAAGCCTTCCGGCTCTGGATCGAGTCGGCCCCATTCCAGTACCGAACCGAATCCTTCGGCATTGAAATCAAAGCACGTTGTAGTGGCCATCCCTTCGCTACCGAAAAGTAAATCTTCGGAGCCGAATCTTTCGGCGCCGGAAAGTACGGCGCTCAAAGGTAAAACACCTCTTCCATCTAAAGAGCCTCGTTTTGACCTTCTGCCTTCTAACACAGATCCGAAACAAAAAGAACTGGTTATTCATCCATATACTGGGCATATTCATGTAAAATTGCCAGAGAAAAGGAAAATAGGCTTACGAGGGCTACAACATTCCTTTGAAATGCAGGAATCTGGGTACTAAACCTTCTTCTCCTCCCATTACACCTCCTTCACCCATTGACCCAAATTGACTCATTACACCCACAAATTCCCCACAACCACAACCACCTGATCCACAAGCTGAAGGGGATGGGAATGAAGTTAGACCACAGGACATTATTAATGACCCCTGGGAGGGCTATAATACAGATCCCAACACCGATAATGATCCGAATCTATACCCTTCCAAACCCTCACCACCTGATGAGAACATAGGGTATGTAGAGCTACTTAATAGAGCTGCTCAATACCATGTGGTAGAATTACATAAAGAGGCTATTGAGTATTTGAGACCTTGAGTTTCTCTTAGAGATCAACCCAGACACTGCTTATGCTTAAGGGAAGGCTTAAGCATGCTGAGGAAATTTTTAAAGACCCTGTGCGGGCAAGCAGTGTCACGCCCAGAATAGAGCAAAGATACAAACCAGCGCCAATTGACCCCACTTATATCAAGGGTCAAGTTCCATTAGACTCCCTTGTAGTATCTAATGCTTGTTAAAGAGCAAACTCACAAACTACAGGAGATGCCCCTCCTCCTGTTATGTAGTCTAAATTGATAGAAGCCTCGGGCAAAAGAATAGCAGTACAAGCAGCCAATCACTGGCAAATTGCAAATACACAAGCTCTTCTTGCCATGACAGAGCTCATTATGATGAGCTAGAACGTTTAATTCAGTTAATTCAATTTTTACCTGCTCGCGCAGTCAACACCAGTGTATTGCTACGCAGACATGCTTGTCTCAGAATTTCGGGGTTTAAACCCGAGGTCCAAGCCTCTATTCTCAATCAACCTTTTGATAAGGAGCACCTCTTCGGTCCTACAGTGGACACGTTTTTAGAGAAGATAAAAAAAGATACAGAGGTCGCTAAATCCATGGGGGCTTTGCAACTCTCTTCCAATCGGGGCTCCTTTCGTCACTCCTTTTACAGGGGCGGCTCCAAAAACACCTCATCAGAAAATCCCTTCTCGTCTTACAAGGGCAATAGTCAATCGCCTTAGTCAAGAGGTTACTTTAGAGGAGGATTTAGAGGGAACAACGGCAAGGGAAGAGGCTCAACACACACTTCCTCTGCAAACACCAAACAGTGATTTCCTTCCACTACCCCGATCATTCCACTCCTGCCAGGGGACGTCTCTCCCAATTTCTACCCATCTGGAATACAATCTCCTCAGACAGATGGGTTCTACATGTTATCCAATATGGTTATTGCCTGGAACATATACACTTCCCCAAACATTCCTCCAAGATCACACACAATGTCACAAGAGCATTTTGAACCTTATTTCTCTATTAGAAAAAGGAGCTATAGAACCAGTCCCATTACAATATCACAGGGCCATTGTATACTCCCTATACTTCTTGATTCCTAAAAAAGACGTCTCTCTCAGGCCTATACTAGACCTCCGAGATCTGAATCTATATATCCAATAGGATCACTTTCATATGGTGACACTCCAACAGGCTTTCTGTCCACTTTAGATTTAAAGGACGCCTACTTCTACAGTCCAATACACCCCGCTCACTGCAAGTACCTCAGGTTTGTGGTAGAGGGGCAACATTACCAATTCAAAGTGCTCCCATTCGGAGTCACTACTGCTCCCAGAGTTTTCACCAAATGCCTGACAGTAGGCCCAGCTGATCTACAAAGACAACACATTCACATCTTCCCATACTTAGACGACTGGCTCATAAAAGCCAGCTCACAAGCAAACTGTCTACAACACACTTATAAAACAGTGCAGATGCTCCACGATCTTGGATTCACAGTAAATCTGTCCAAGTCCCATCTCCAGCCCTCCAACACGCAAACGTACTTGGGAGCCACTGTCGATACATAAAAGGCTCTGGCCTGTCCCAACCCAGCCAGACTCCGCAACATTCAAACTTTAGTTTGCCAGTTCCAGCCTCAACACTCATTGCCAGCTCGAGTTTTCACACAGTTACTAGGAATTATGGCGTCCTGCATCCTAATGGTTCCCTATGCAAGCTTCAAATGCGTCCCCTTCAGGAATGCTTAACACGTCAGTGGAATCGGTCTCAGGGTCAGTTATCAGATCTAGTGTTGGTGGAAGGCCGCACTCATCGCTCTCTGCAGTGGTGGTATCCACAAAACCTTTCGAAAGGGCTGCCCTTCATCGACCCAGTTCCACAGACAGTGCTAACAGCAGACGCATCGCTCACTGGTTGGGGAGCTCATCCCCAAACTTACACAATTCAGGGCATGTGGAGCCTGCAGCAAAAGCAGTTTCACATAAATCGTCTAGAGCTTCTAGCAATATTTCTAGCTCTCAAAGCCTTTCAAGTTCACCTTGTAGGCAAAGCTGTCCTGATACACACAGACAACATGACAGCAATGTATTATATACAAAAACGGGGGGGCACACTCTCTCCAGCTGTCACAACTTGCACAGACTATCTGTAGGTGGGCCATACGTCACAAAATGTATCTCCTCGCAGAACACCTTCCAGGAGTAAACAATCCAATCACAGATTTGCTCAGCAGGCAGAGACAGCAGATTCACGGTGGGAACTTCACCCTCGAGTTCTCCTCCTGTTCTTTCAGATGTGGGGCTTCCCAGAAATAGATCTGTTCGCCACACAACAAAATGCAAAATGCCTAAGCTTCGCTTCCAGGTATCCACACCCATTGTCCAATGGGTGTGGACAATGGGTGAACTGGTGAGGGATATTTGCCTACACTTTTCCGCCTCTCCCACTCATTCCACTACTGGTTCGGAAGCTCAGGCAGGCATCCCTGACACTAATCCTAGTTCCTCCAACATGGGCCGGTCCACCTTGGTTCACCACCCTGTTGGAGCTCTCAGTAGTCCTCACCAAAAACTACATCTCACATCCCATCTTCTCGCGCAGAGCCGTGGAGAGATAAGACACCAATATCCCGGTCATCTCAACCTTGCGATTTGGCACCTGAAGTCATAGAGTTTGGTTACCTCAATCTTCCGCCAGTCTGCATGAACATTATCAAACAGGCTAAACGTCCTACTTCAAGGGCTAGCTATGCAGCAAAGTAGAAGCGGTTTGTTATTTATTGTACTAACAATCAAATCTACCCGCTTGATGCTTCAGTTCAAAACATCATCTGCTATTTATTTCATTTACAACGTTCAAATTTAGCGTACACATCCATACGCTTACATCTTGCTGCAAAAGCTGCATACCTTCAAAATAGACAGCATCTGTCTCTCTTCGAAGTGCCTGTTACTAAGGCATTTATGGAAGGACTCAAGAGAGTCATTCCACCAAGACTTCCACCTGCCCCAGTGTGAAATCTCAATATTGTCTCCACCAGACTAATGGGGCACAAATGTGAGCTGCGATGTTTCACTTGGAAAGTTGCTTTATTCATTGCTATTGCGTCACTGAGGAGAATAGGTGAACTTCAGGCACTAATCATAGAGGAACCATTTTTACAAGTACACCAAAACAAAGTGGTTCTTCGGACTAATCCTAAATTTTTACCCAAAGTGATTTACTTGTGTTCTTCCCTCAACCATATTATGTGGCAGAAAGTGCTCTACACACCTTAGATGTTAAAAGAGCATTACTCTATTACATAGAAAGGACAAAACCTTTCTGTAAGACTAAACAACTTTTTGTGGCTTTTGCTCCACCTCATAAAGGCAATCCCATTTCAAAATCAGGTATTGTACGGTGAATAGTCAAATGCATTCAGACACCCTGTGCAAAAGCAAAAATAACCTTAGCAATTCAACCTAGAGCGCACTCCACTCACAAACTAGGGGCTTCTATGGCTTTCTTAGGAAACATCCCCATAGCTGACATCTGCAAAGCTGCAAAATGGTCTACACCTCACACATTCACAAAACATTATTGTGTAGATGTGTTAGCAAGGCCGCAAGCTGATGTGGGCCAGGCAGTTCTACGTACACTCTTTCATACCACTGCAACAACTACAGGTTAACCACCGCTTTGGGAGATTACGGTTGCGTAGTCTATGCAAAACATTGGATCTACGGCTCACATGCCTCGGACGGAAAATGCTACTTACCCAGCATGCATCTGTTCTTGGCATGTAGAGCTGTAGATTCACATGCGCCCACCCGCCTCCCCGGTTACCTATACCTGTTGCAGTAATATCCCATTTAGATACATACACATGGACATCTCTATTCTACTACTCTTACTAACTACTAACTCCATTATAACCCTCTGCGGTAAAACAATCTAACAATGGAGTGGATGCCCATGCGCACTATCACCGAAAGCAGGAGTCGCCTACCTCGTGACTGGAAAAGACTTCTTCAAAGAAAAACAAAGTGCAAACATTCGGACCCAATACTAGAATGAAGGCTATGCAAAGCATGTGAATTTACAGCACAGCATGCCAAGAACAGATGCATACTGGGGAAGTAGCATTTTCCATATGGTTACATTTCCATACTGTGTCATAGAAATCTGCTTGTTCTTCCTGGCATCGCGGGCAAGAGTCATGTGTCCCAGGGACCATACTGGAGGTTCTCACTGAATTTAGACCGAGGATTCCTCGTTCCTTTTTTTAGGGTATTCCAGTATCTTTCATCAGTCTCTGCCTGTGATCTCTTTCCCTATGCACTGTTCCCACCTGTCTTTCACCTGTCAGTGTAAGAGGTGGGTAATAGTTCAGAAAATTACATCGTCATTGCATCAGATAGAGTGGACTCATTATCCTCCAGTTGATCATATAGAGCATACTCTATGATCAGCTGTGAGCTTTTGGAACGGTTGTTGGGTTGTTGATGTCACCTACAATTCAACAGATAAGACGCAAGCTTAGTGTAAATTGCACAATAATCTGTAAAACTAAGCATGTTTTGCTTATGCATTATAGTGGAACTTGTGTCCTGATGGCTGCATCCATTTTTGAAGTGGTATACGCTAAGTTTCAACTCTGAAGTCAGGTGAGCCATCAATTTGGGCTATTTTTAACCTAAAATGGCTTGATTTGTTTATCAAATGGTGTAAACATTCTATTGATTATCCCCATTTGGGTTTGTAGTTGAAGTATTCAAGAGAAAGTCCCGTTAATTAAAGCAGCAAGAATAAGGAGAGAGGGAATAAGAAGAAGTTAAACCGGCAGAATAAGAGGCCCCTTTTGCAGCCAAGACTCTTTACGAGCCCGGTAAAACTCTAAAAAGAATATTTTCGTATTGGCGCAATGGCTAAATTAATGTTATGTTTCTGATATATTCTTATTATTTTGTATATGTGTCATCTGGCAGTTCCCCTTTGATTGACTACAAGAGGAGGCAACTGCAACACTATTGGGTACATCTGTTCAATCACCTATATCCTAGGTGAGTTTTTTTGGGATTATTTCCCTCTTTTTTGTCCAAAATCTTTATCACAGCATTGATACCAATTTATTTTGTTTAGGCTGGTATACAATTCCTGTGTCCTGAAGAAGACCCGATATGACTACTCACAACTAGCGTTTGATGTAGGGTCGAAACGTTGACGGTTCTCCAGTCCCCTATTAATCTGATTTCCTTGTTAATAATAAAAAGATAGGACATGTGCCTTACAAGGATTATTGTACACCCATGAGGAAACCAAGGACTTTTCAAAATAAGGAACTTTGTACATATTTTGGTTTTATTGTGTAAATACGTGCATATACTGTAATTATTTGCACTGTCACTTATTGCACTAAGTCACTTTATTCACTTGGTCACTGCATCGTTTTCCAAAAATATTGTATATACAGCCTTATCTTTATCTTTTTCAATTTTTGGATTTTGTCTATCTCTGAAAGAGTTGATACCTAATTTAAAACACAAAGAATACATTTCTGTATCTAAAATTGTACATTTTTGTTTGATATTGATTATTCAATTGATTTATATATGCTGTGGTGTTTGATTTATTACGATTGAAAGTAATTGTTTCCCTATGGAACCATTGTTTATATTATGTCAATAAATCTGATAGAAGGTTTTTGAGCTCTGTAAAAATACACGTTTTGGAGTGCAGGCGATATCTGCGAAGTGGGATAACACTTTGGGCAAGGTATCAGGTTCCTATTTGAGCAGGATGTTGATATCTATTAGGCCGTCCAAACCTCGCCATCCAACATTCACTTTCATGTCCAATCGGAAAGTATGTGGTGCATGTGGTACAGGAATTTGTAGCAATAATGTGAATGCTGCTGCACTAAGACTCCAAGCACCGATTATCTAGACTCAGCCCTACCCATGCCCATACCTTCTTTATCCCTTGTATCAGTGAAACATCGTGAATGGGTCTACCACCCAAGTAACTTCAGGGAGAGGCAAAGTTATTGAGTCATACTGCCCTCATTCCCACTAGAACCATGCTATCGTGCAATGAGTTCCGCAGCTATGGGCAGCACAGCTGGGTTGAGACCCAGTATCTCAGAGGCGGGGGCTACTACAGAGTGCTTGTTTTCCCCTACCGCGCCCTGTTTCGATCCTGATGCTGCTTGTTGTCAATCCATGTAATTTGTGACCGATTCAACCAGCCGTGGTGTCTCTCGTGCAGCCTGTTCCTTAATCGGTTGACTAATTGGTGCATTTGTCTTTCTTTCGTCTTTTTTGACACGCCAATGCTCTTCATTCAAACCCAAGCTTCGACGGTTGAAGTGATAAATGAGAGCCCTATCAACTATAACCCTTAATAAAGTGCATCTGACTTACCGTTTGTGAAGCAACTGTTTGATATTCATAAAGGCTCGCCTTTAGTATTGCACATGATTGGTCTCCATGGGTATTGGGTCGCCTTTAATACCAGCGGGTGTCCCGGTACTTTATGTTCTCTTTTCTCCTCAAATAATTGTAGCATCTGTACTGCTCAGGGATGTGCCGCACAGCAGAGGAGATGCGTTGGTTCCAATGGATCCACAGAGGCTAGTAAGCACCTTAGGCCCACTTCCAAGTGTCCAGGACTCAGGTGGCACCACTTGACAGGGTAAACTCTCAGATGGCAGAGTCCAGGTGCAGATGCATGGTTGTTGGAAGCCTGTTATTTCCCTTAAGCTGCAAATCAGGAGGCCAGCCAACTAGCCGTTGGAGTCATTCTGGCTTCAAGAGGTGCAGGTCCATACCTTCTCACCCAGACAGGGGGCAGCAGGGCAGGACAGCAGTTCCTTCAGAGCAGCAGTCATGCAGAGTGGTAGGCCTTGCTTGTTTTTCCTGGCAGAGTATCCACAGGTCTAGAAGCGTACTAAAGAATTGGTGTCTGAGGTCCTTCTTCTATACCTAGGTGCCCTGATTATGGAAGGTAGGGAAAGCTTCTACACGGTGCCTTTGAAGTGCATGGACTTCTTTACCTCTCCTGCCCTGGCTTTAAGCTGCCTGAGGTGACAATGCAGAGTTGTGTAAAGGCAGGGCACAGCCTATTTAAGAGTAAGCCTATTTAAGAGTAAGTGGGGCTGTGTCCAGCTCCTCCGCCCCATCCTGCCAGTGATGGCCCACGTAAGCTCCCTATTCTGTGTGGCTGTGTAGGAGGAATACACAAAGCCCAACTGTCACCCACGCTCAGCCATGTGACCCAGAGAAAGGCTGCAGGCAGCAAACGGCTGAGGCAAGAAAATGCCAACTTTCTGAAAGTGATATTTTGAAAAAGTGTAATTTCAAATCCGACTTCACCGTAGGTTAGGATTTTAAATTTGGATTCCCAATACACCAAACATGAACTGCTGATCTCTTTCAATTTGGAAGTTACACTTTTAATATGTACTAACTCCATGTTATCCTATGTGGGAGATAGGCCTTGCAGGAGTGAAAAACGGATTTGAGTTTTTCACTACCAGGACATGTACAAGTTAGAATTACATGTCCAACTTTTTCAACACATTGCACCCTGTCTTTTCTGGGCTGTCCAGTAACTACCGTTGGGTGACTTACATGTATTAAAAAGGAAGGTTTGGGCCTGGCAAAAGTTTAGTTTGCCAGGCTGAAATGGCAGTTTAAACTGAATACACAGCTTCTGCAATGGCAGACCTGAGAAATGTTTAAAGGGCTACTTAAGTGGGTGGCACAATCGGTTCTGAAGGCCCACTAGTAGCATTTAATTTAGAGGCCCTGGTTTCATATAGAACAACTTTACTAAGGACTTATGAGTAAATTAAATATGGTAATTGGGCATAAGCCAATATTACCATTTTTTAAGGAGAGGGCACATGCCCTTTATCACTGGTTAGTAGTGGTTAATGTCCTCAGAGTCTTAAGGCCAGCAACAACAAGGTCAGAAAAAATGGAGTAGGAAGGCAAAATGTTGGGGGAAGACACCCTAAGGCTGACAGGTCTAACAGTATGGGGAAGTCATAGGGTAAAGGGAATAAGGGAGTGATCAGACCAGTCTACTGAGATGAGATCAATTGCTGATAGCTTAGCCACAACCCCTACATCAAAGAGTCCTTAATCGCTATAAATGCACACCCTCTCTGTGGTTGGTCTTTTTCCTTCCTTGCTGCCAAGCTTCGGAACTCCTCGCCTGTAAACTTCAGGAGTGTTTTAATAGTCTGCATTTCCGTAAGAAATGTGGCTTTTTGCATAACCATTTTTGATTACCTAATCCTAGTCTCATACTTTAGTGCCAGGGTGCCCGTTTTTGGATATTTGTAATGCTTTACAAATATTTTTCATTCATTGAGATATATAGCTGCGGTCTCTACTGTGTAATTATAGTTAAGTCAGACTTTCCATCGGAAAACGGTTTTTATTTTGCTTTGGCGCCGTTTGACGAATGATCACAAAACTTTCAAAAAAACGGTTTATCCACCTCGACTCCTTCCTGGAAAGTTTCAAGATGACCCGTCTATCGGGGCAGAGAAAAAAGGCGGGTCCTAAAACGGAAAATCCTCATGCATTTCCCATAGACTTCTTTAAGACAGGTTAGAGGAAAAACTGCTGAATGGAACGACACCAAATTGTGCAAGAACCTAGATATTGGTCCACAGATTGCGCTTTTTGTATTTTGGTGTACATCCGTTCAGTAGTTTTCGAGAAATTAAGGGTAAAAATTAATTGCATATTTTGGCAGCTGGGCTTGGTCGAAATGATGCAGGTGGAGCTCTTTTAACCTGTTGCTTTCAGGGAGTCCACTCCTCAAACGTTTAGAGCCAGGCAAAGGCCTTCTTTTGCAGAAGTCCAAAATGTGCAGCACATGCAGTCCTTCAGAGTGCAGTCCTCTTGTTGTAGGCCAGGGGTTCAACAGGGCAATCCATCTTCTTGTTTCTTCCAGGCAGGAATCTGAATTGCTTGGCAGCTCTCCCATATTTATCCGGTGTTCTTGGGTGACAGGCAGGGGGGCACCCCTAACCAATGGGTTGCAGGCTGCACCCAGAAGTATGATCGCTTCCTCGAAGTGTGGCATAATCTTGGTTCAGAAAGCACTGTTTGGCAAAATCTAAAATGTAGAAACACTCTCCTGTGGGGTTAAGATCTGGCTAAGCCAACCCACTGACATGGTTAACTTAACACTCCCCTTCCAGCCCCTCTGCTAATTCAATCACTGGGGCTCCTATCTGGCTGGGGTGCAGGAAATGCGGGTGAGCTTGTGCCCTGACTTAACTGTCATTTCGTGTTTGAAGACCAGTTTGGCTATTTCACTCCCATTTTGCCTTTTGCTCTGCAGCTCCAGATGTCCTCCACCAGATGTACTTTGATTCTATGCAGTCCACTTCACCCCTCATCAGAGCAGTTTGGCTCAGCCTGCCAGAGGCTTTCGGTACCGTGCTCCACGACCGGCTCTTGCAAAACCTGTCAAACTGTGGCATCGGGGGCACGGTACTTGAGTGGTTCACCTCTTTTCTGAACGATTGCCGCCAGGAAATTTGGTCTCCCCCCTTCGCGGCTCCCATCCCGCCTATGAAGGTGGGGGTCCCACAGGGATCTATCCTGAGCCCGTCATTATTTAACATTTATATGGCTCCTCTTGCACTCCTAGCTGAGTCCCACGGTGCCAAAATAGTGTCATATGCAGATGACATTCAATTATTGTTTAAGTACATTGGCTCCCGGTATGTAAGAGGATCCAATTCAAAACTTTGGTCCTAGCTTTTCGTGCCTTTCATGGCACAGCGGCAGTGTATCTTAGGAGAAGGATCCAACCCTATGTGCCACAGCGGGCCCTGAGGTCCTCTGGCCAGTCACTAATGCACATACCCAACTTTGCCCGCTCTTGTATGGGTGGTTGTTCGTTTCAAGTGCTGGCCGCTTGCTCATGGAACGGACTGCCTCCCTATCTTAGGCAGGTGCAGGACCTGTTGATTTTTAGAAGACAGCTTAAAACCTGGCTTTTCCAGCTGTAATTCTTTAGGCGACTGTGGCCTGTTTGCAAGCTTTGTTTCTCTTTTCCGGTGGGCTCATTGTCAGCGCCGGGACACTCTGTGGAGTAGCCGTGCGCTTTACAAGTACCTATTTTCATTTAATTTCATTTCAATCGGGAGAGGCTACTAGAAGGCTGGAATTTGGCACACCAGAAAAGCAAGTTCTCTAACCTATTTTCTGTAATAGTTTTAATATATCTAACCATGGCAAGTTGTTGGATTTATCACCACTATTCTCTTAAGTCTTTAAAATATTATTTTATCTCCCTCTTGTCAATAGTTATACTTTATAAAAGTATTTCCACGTCAGTCTATGGAGGCAATTTACTACAATAGAGGAAAACTAAATTGGCAGGATTTGCCTGTCCAGGGCATATAGAACATATTTTATAATGCCCCTGCTTATTTTAACATTGCACCCTACCCTTGGGGCATCTAGAGGAGACCATGGGGATGACTATTACATGAAAATGAGGTAGTTTTAGACTTCGGAAATCCCTTTAATCCCAAAGTTGAATTTGCATTTAAATTTATTTTAAAAGCAATCTGCATAGCAGACTGCATTTAAAAATGACAACAGGCAACACAGCAGTGCACGCGTTAGTGCATTCAATCTACTGGGCCCCTAATCCTACTTACCTTACCATATACTAGGGACTTACAGGTAGGTTGTCCGTGCCAATTATAATGAATTACCACTTTTACACAGAGCACAGGCCCTGGGCCTAGTTAGCAGAGTCCAGGGCACAATCCGAGTCAGAAAACCAGCATCCAGTAGTCAAAACGGGGGCAAAAAGTGGAGGGGCACTGCAAAAAACTCTGTTTGTCACATTTACCAGTAGAGAGCTTCTTCTGTCAAGAGAGTAAACTGATTGATATTTCAGTTCTTTTAGCTAGGAAAATTGCAACAAATCCCAATTTTCCCAGAATGGTTGTATAAATGCATAGTTAAACTATATTTGCAGTTAAAGTGGAATTAAAAAAATACTCTGCTTTGGGAGAATTTTTGTAATTGTTATGGTACTATTTATGGTGTGGGTTGTAAGTATTCACTTTTGTTTGATTGTTCAATTTAGTGAACTGTGGTTGTACTGTTAAGAGCAAAAAAACATGCTTGGTGGTTTTTATATACTTGACTGTCAATTAAAAATGTTTTTAAATTTTTTTCCAAAATATAACTGCTCGAATGTTGGGCCCGATCAAGAAAAAGTGAATTCATGTTGTCTCACATGACAAAGCTGCAGTCACTCCCAGTAGCCAATAAAATCTTTATTAGAGCCATATTTATGATTCACTGAACCACCCATGCGGCTGTACCAAAGTTTCGATCGAAGCAATTCCCTTCTGATGTACCCATGGATCCTAAGGTCTGCTATAGGGTCTGAAAGTTCTGCAATTCCAGCCCTTGTTTAGGTGTCCTTGCTTTTACATTATACAGAGGCAGTTTTTTGGAACTTGTTCTCCCTGCCTTTGTGCTGAAGTCAAGGTCTGCCATCACTTTGCAATGAGTGGAAATACCTTGCTTTGGATCATATGTTTCTTAAAGCGCCAATATCTTGAAATGTACATATAGTCTACTTGACCCACGTCCACCATAATAAATTGGTAAAAACATTCCTCTTCAGTTTGAGAAAACACTTTAAATGAGTTCAAGGCTTGTGTATAGTTTGGACAGAGAAATAACACATTTATATTGAGGGAGTGTAACATTGTGCAGGCAGAGACACTTGACCAGTGTACGTTTGGTTGCTACGTGGTCAAAAAGAACACTTCATTAACTATGTAGAGCATATGAAGCCTTGTCCAATGTACAACTTGTGTAATTAATGTACATTAGGACAAACAAGTGTACATTCACTGATAATAATGAACTAGCAACGTTCATATGAACCTACAAATATAGTGCTGCACCAATGTACGTTTACACCGATAAATGGTACTCCGTCCTTACCACATCACACTTAAAGGATTAAACTTAACACGCACCAAGTGAACTGACAATGCGAGAAGCCTTATTTATTCAGGAAAACAAGTATGCATATCCGGTGCCCGTTAAGGATATTCGCACTTCCATAGTTGGAGACCTACCTGTGCAACAGAAGCTGCCACTGTTGAGAGTCCTTGGAGGAACCACATTCCCCGGCATTCCCTGCTGGGCGCACGCCACTGAGGCACTCAGTAAGCGCCAGGAGGTGCATAAGAGGGCGGTCGGGCTTCCGCGGCGCGGGAGCCCGTTAAGGATATTCGCACTTCCATAGTTGAAGACCTGCCTGTGCAACAGAAGCTGCCACTGTTGGGAGTCCTTGGAGGAACCACATTCCCCGGCATTCCCTGCGGGGCGCCCGCCGCTGAGGCACTCAGTAAGCGCCAGGAGGTGCATAAGAGGGCGGTCGGGCATCCGCGGCGCGGGACGCGGTCGGGTATCCGTGGCGCGGGACGCGCGCTGGCAAAACCCGGGCCAAGGGCGGGCCCGTCGTAGCCTGGAAGAGGCTGGGCTGGGCCAAGTCCCTAAGGTCTGCCACGCAAGTAGGTGACTGTAGGTGTTTGTAATATATTTGTTGCAATGGCAAAGCGAGTAAGATGCAAGGAGAAAATTGTTGGTGTTACGGGTGGCGAAGCTGGAACATTAGATGCTTTTCTGACCCGTGCAGAATCAGTTCTTAATCGTGAAATTCTGATGACAGAAAAGAGAATTTCCTTGGACCCTGTCTCTTTGCAAAGGAGGTCTTCTTTGGGACATATTAGCAGGGTGAGTTCCCTAAGGCAAGCTGTCCAAACGGTTTTGGTCTCTCATGAAGCCTCCGGTCACTTCACCGCTATGGACAGTGCTACCGATGACTCGCAACTCGTCAATAATGGGTAGTCTCTATCTTTCCCTCATGCTTAGCGCAGACCTCCCCTGAAGATGAACAAGTGAACTCGAGGACTGTTCCTTTGGCTGCGCAAGTAGATGAACAATCTCTACCCTTGGACTCATCCCCAGTGCTTTCCTTTTCCCCCAAAAAGTCTCAGGAACCAGCGCTGGTACAAGAAGTCGATGTGTCCCTTAGAGTTACGAGGGCTAGGAATTATAAACATAAAATGTCCCCCGTTAAACAAAGGGGTGGTACAATTTTACGTGCACCGGCAGGGATTAAAACAACCCAAAAAGAACAGTTCATTAACTATGGAGAGCATATGAAGCCTTGTCCAATGTACAACTGGTGTAATTAATGTACATTAGGACAAACAAGTGTACATTCACTGATAAAAATGAACTAGCAACGTTCATATGAACCTACAAATGTAGTGCTGCACCAGACAATGTACGTTTACACCGATAAATGGTAGTCCGTCCTTACTACATCACACTTAAAGGATTAAACTTAACACGCACCAAGTGAACTGACAATGCGAGAAGCCTTATTTATTCAGGAAAACAAGTATGCATATCCGGTGCCTTTCACTAAACATACAGGGTAAGAACATTTACTCAGACTCCTTACTGTGTGCTACCTAGGTTTGTTTAATCACCATCATTCACTTAATACAAAGTTTTCATCAGGCGTAAAGGGTACAAGTGGTGCTGACTACAATACTTGTAAAATATATCTGAAAGGTACTAAATTACAACAGTTAACGATTTTTTTTAACAAAAAACCAATAGTGGTACACAAGATTCTTATCCAAGGGCTTATTTCTTGAAATATAGACGATCGGATAGATAGTCTATATGTCAAGAAATAATCCCTATATTAATTAGGCATAGTTACCTGATGTTTTTCAGTTCATGCAAGACTTATTTTCTTACTTGTTGTAGCAAACTCAGGCTTTATCTTTAATTTCCATTGAAATCTTTGTTTCATTTAAACATGCGTCATAACCTGTGTGTATGTAGGGAAAAGCATACTTTACGACTTTCTAGTACTGTGAATGATAAACATTCATGGTAATCCACTCAGTGATTCCAATTTAATCAATCTCAGAATGATAAAAAAAAAATGTGATTCCCTTGTTGGGAATCGACCGAGTGTCCTGAAAATTGCATCTAGATTCCTTCAGAAGGCACAGTGATGGCAAATATACCATCTATGTACCCAAGTACACTAAGTGGAAAGATCTAATGAATGTTCTTTCGTTAACCTTATGTAGAGATGCCACAATTTGATGTTCATTTTTTGTTTACACAGATTCACATTTCCATCCTATTCAGAATGGTTAGAATATCATGAATTGGTAAATTATAACTTCTGTTATTTGTATAGTGTTTAGAAATGGCAGAAATGTTGCATTTAGTGCTGTAGAAAAACAGCTGTTATTATTGAACTTCTTTTTTTTATTGGTCCTATGTGACAGGCCCCTTGCTGCTTCGCTGGTTCCTGAACTGTCCTCTTTGTTTTTGTGTTATTGTGCGCAACCTTGTTAAACTCATCTTTGTTTAATCTTGTTTAACCAGATTAGTTTTGTAGGAAAGTAGGATCTGCTTCTTATAGTTACCCCCACTTTTTGCACCCACTGTTTTGACTAGTCTGGTTGGGATCCTGCTATTCAGGACCCCAGCCCATCTGCTTTCTCCTTTAAATTGACATGTATGTACTTTAGTACAACTCCAGATTGGATACTGGGGTACCCTAATCAGTCCCTACTATATGGTACACATGTACCCTGGGCATAGGTACCCCAGAAGCCTCCCATGGGCTGAAGCTTGTATTATGCCACCCATGAGAGGCCATTCAAAATGGAACCTCAGGTGTGCTACTGCAGCCTGTGTAAGCTGGTGCTTGCACCACTGACGAGAGAAATAGGTGCACTATATCTATATATATCACTACAGTTAAAACCTTATAAGTCACCCCTATAGTAGGCCTTAACAATCCTGAAGGCAAGGTGCTGGGTTTTACGTGAGAGGGTGCTCCTGCATGAGCAGGGCCCCTCTAGTCTTCGGAGACCATTCTCCCGGGCTGTATGTGATTCTGCCAGACATATAGGTAGAGGTGCATTATAACCTCGCAGTAAATGCTATCTCGAAAAAAACAACTGCAACTAAGTATGTTATGTTTGGTGTTAAACACCTTGGAATCATACCTCCACACCAGTAACTGGTGTGGATGTATGATTCCTCCCCTCAGAACCGAGGTTCTGGGGGTTCCTAAGTCTACCGGTACCAACTTTCTCGAGCCTTACAACACAAAATGGATGCTGCCAGCCACAGACACAAGTCTGGCCTCCTGCTGCTGAGCCAATCTCACACAGAGGTAGGTCGGACAATAGGTATCCTTTCACAGGGAGGTGTGACCACCTCCCAGACAGGAGTTAGTGTATTGGAGCTAGGTGGATGCACGGTCTCCGTGCCAGAAAGTCTGCACAAAGGGCACATTTGGTGTCCCTGTGCATAGTCCAGTTCAAACCAGTTCTGGGAGCCATTTGCTCCTGTCTGGCGTGAAACTGGACAAAGGACATGGGTGTAGCCACCCCTCTGTCCTGTCCCTAGAATCTGTCCAACCCTTCCCCGTGGGTATAAAATGGGTTACCTGGCTACAGGGCATTAGATGTTCCGTGGACAAGATTCTGCAAGAAGATACCACTACACTTTGACCGTCTGGACATGCTGGACTTCGCTGGACTTCCCTTGGGCTCGACTTCGTCTTCCCTGGCCGTTCCCAGTCTCGCCCCTGTCCGTGATCCATACAGGCTCTGTGCTGGACCCTGTGGACCTCCAAGACAACGGAAGAATCTCGCTTGGGTTGAAGGAGTCACACCCCTGCAAACGCAGGCACCGTAACGCATCGGAGCGGTTTGCTGATCCAGAGCTCCTGCGGACTCCGAAGACTCCAGCAACACAGGAGGTGGGTTTCTGAAGGTCTCTGAGGTTGAGCTGCACTCTCACTGAGTTTTAGGCGGATATCCCTTGTGGGGACCGGAAATCCCTACCCCTGTGCATCGCGTTCATTTGCCGCTGCACATGCTTGTTGTCGTGCAACAATTAGTGCATTAGGCCATTTGTAGCCCTGACCCCAGTGCATCTTTTCTGGGAAGGACTCCGGCATCCTCATACTCTGTGCCCTGCTAGCTGGTATCCTTTGAAACCGCCTGAGGTCTCCTTGCGACTCCTGTGCCTTCAGCCTGTGGGTGCACTTGAGGGTCAACTTTGCTTTATTTCGGCTCCCCTGCTTGCTCCAGGCCTGCCCTGACTCCCCTTGCTGTGTTGAGTTTCCTGGTCCTTGCTGGGCCAGATCGACACCGAATTTGACCATCTACGTTGTTTGCCGCTTCCAAGGCTTGTTGGTGCTCCCGCCGGACACTGACCCCTCAGCACTCGACATCCTTCATGGGACAGCTCGGTCCTGGTCCTCCTAGACATGTCCAGGTCCTCGCAGCTGAAGAGTCAAGATCACCGTGAACACACCTGAAGTACCCAACATCGGTGGGCATTCGTCTACCGAGCCCCTGGTCACTCTAAAGTGACCCAGACTCTGTCCCCTCTGCTTTCAGGTTCTTCTCATCTAGAATCCACGTTTAGATTCCACCAGACACTTTTCGTACTAATCACCATAAGGGTTGTTTGGACTGGTACAGGGTGCCCATCTTAACTAGTGGACAGCATATACCAGGCCAACTTCTCACATATGTGTGCAGATGTTGGCATTCGAGCCTGCATTGTTTTACCAGAATAATCTTTTGTATTGATTAACTGAAAAACCACTAGTATCTAAGAACATAAAATACTAGCTTAAGATAGTAAGTTCTACTGAACTTGTGGTTGGGTAAGTCAAGTGTCTACACACCCTTTCTCCAACCTAAGAGAGTTTAGTTCCCACTAGGTTAGGTAGATGCCTAAACCACACCTCACTTAGTATGGCTTCTACTGGAAATGCCACTGGTGGCATCCTGCCTACTAAATATGATAGCTTTGCATTAACTGAATTGAAAGCCATGTGTGTATATAGGAAGCTGAAGACTGGGAGAAATGACAACACTCATCGTCTCATAGATGCATTACTGCTAGATGACATTAGGAAGACTCCTGGATCAGATAAGCAGGATAGAGTGGTTGGTAGAGAGGAAGAGGATAGGTCAGGAGGGGACACCTTCTATGACCTAGAGTCCAACCCTGGACAGGAGGATCAAAATGATCCACCCCTGAACAACTCGGATCCCCCAGAGGAAGAAGAGTAAGAGGGTCAAGTGGACCATCCCTTTATTCCTCCAGGGAGAGTGCTGAGTGTACCAAGGAGATCTAGATCTCCCTCTGCTGAGTCAGACCATTCTAGACATTCTGTAGGGACCTCTGCTTCTAGTAAGAGGGATAACTCTTATGACAGGGAGTGCCAACTTCTAGAGCTTGAGAGAGCTAAGTTTAGGCTCAGGCAACAGCAGTTGACCCTGGATAAAAAGTCCCTAGAGGTTCAGAAGACTAGAAAGAAATTGGGACTAGAGTCCCATGGTGGCAGCTAAAGTGTCCCTAGGGTTAGGGAACACACCTTGGATCATAGGAACCTGAGAAAGATCGTCCCTCCCTTCCATGTAGGGGATGACATCCAGAAATGGATAACTGCTTTAGAGAGGGCCTGTAAAGTACAGAAGGTCCCTCAAGAGCAGTGGTCAGCTGCTGACAAGGGTAAAGATAAGTTCCCCTCTGTTAGAGAAGAGGATGCAGACAATTATTCAGTCCTGAAGAGTGCTCTCATTGAAGGGTTTGGCTTAACCACTGAACAGTACAGAATTAAGTTCAGAGACACCCAGAAAGCACAGACTCCGGACTGGGTAGACTTTGTTGATTGTGCTATTAAGGCTCTGGAAGGCTGGTTACTTGGTAGCAAGGTGAATGATTTTAAAGGATTGTATAACTTGATTATGAGGGAGCAGATCCTTAATAATTGCCAAAAACAGTTTTTGCATCAGTACCTGGTGGACTCTGATCTGACTTCTCCCCAAGACTTGGGAAAGAAGGCAGATAAGTGGGTCAGAACCAGGGTGAAGTTGGAAACTCAGACCAATGGTGGTGACCAAAAGAAACCAAACTCTAAGAACTCAGATAAGGGTGGGGACACAAATAAAGATCAAAAGTCTTCATCAGGGCCCACAAAGCTGCATCTGGGGGGAGTCACAATCTAACAAGGGAAAGGGAAAAAGGAAACCTTGGTATCATATCTGTAAGGAGAAGAACCATTGGACTAAAGATGCCAGTTGTCCAAGGGCCAAGGAATCCACTCCTACCACCACATCCCCTAAGGCAACTGCTCCCCCTAGCACAGTTTCAAGTGGTGGTACACAGAACAAGGGAATAGTGGCGTTAATCTTGGGCTCTGAGATGGGTTCTGGCCTAGTCAGAACTCCAGCTCAGGCTGTTCTAGTCTGTTTTGGAGGCATGGATATTGCCTCCTTATTTGTTAGTCCCAGTAACCTTGGCAAATAAAGACAGCAGCCTTTAATAAATGGTAAGGAGGCCATGGCATACAGGGACACAGGTGCAAGTGTCTCAATGGTGACAAAACATCTTGTGGACCCTGACCAGATCATACTTGGTGAGGTGTACCAAGTGACCAATGCTAACAATGTCAGGACAGACCATTCCTTGGCAGTTGTTAATTTCACCTGGGGAGGGGTAACTGGCCCTAAGAAAGTTGTGGTAAGTTCAGACCACCCTGTGGAATGCTTGTTTGGGCAATGATTTGGAGACTTCAGCCTGGGCTGAGGTAAAACTCAGGACTCATGTAGCAATGTTGGGCATCACTGCAGATGTGTTTGCTGTGACTAGGTCACAGGCTAAACAGAGTGCCACCGAACAGGCCCTAAATCCTGAAATGATGGACCAGGTACCTTCCAAGAAAAGGAGCAGGAGGGGTAAGGCTGTGTCTTCCCCCCAGGCTCAGAGTGAGGGTCAGTCTTTTGAGGACGATGGCTCCAATCATGTGGAAGGAACTGTCTCAGATGAACTTGAACCTGATCAAATTGAGTTTTTGGAGAAAGGGTGACCTTCTTGTGCAGATCTGAGCCAGGAACAACAAACTTGCCCCTCTCTTGAACCCCTTAGACAGCAAGCTGCCGCTGAGGCTGCAGGGCATGTCAGTGGATCTCACAAGATGTATTGGGATGAGGGACTCCTATTTTTAGAGGATAGAGACCCCAAGCCTGGTGCCACCAGGAGGTTGGTTATACCTCTGAAGTTTAGGTGTTTCTTACTCACCCTAGCACATGACCTTCCCATAGCAGGACACTTAGGCCGAAGCAAGAATTGGGACAGGCTTGTCCCTCACTTTGACTGGCCTCATAAGTCAAAGGACACAAAGGACTTTTGTCGCTCCTGTATCACTTGCCAAGCCAGTGGTAAGGCAGGTGGTACTACAAAGAGCCCCCTGATACCACTACCTGTGGTGGGGGTTCCCTTTGAGAGGGTTGGGATTGACATAATTGGTCCCATGAACCCTGTAACAGCATCTGGACATTCTTACATCCTGGTGGTGGTGGACCATGCTACCAGGTATCCAGAAGCTATTCCCCTTAGGACCACCCAGCACCTGTGGTGGCCAGGGCCCTCCTGGGGGTTTTCTCCAGGGTGCGCTTTCCTAAGGAGGTCTTAACAGACAGAGGTACAAACATTATGTCTAGTTACATAACCGCAATGTGGGAAGAGTGTGGAGTTAACTACAAGTTTAACACACCCTATCATCCTCAATGAATTGGGTTAGTTGGAAGGTTCAACAAAACCCTAAAGGGCATGATAATGGGGCTCCCAGAAAAGCTCAAGCAAAAATGGGATGTTCTGTTGCCCTGCCTTCTCTTTGCCTACAGAGAGGTGCCACAGAAGGGAGTTGGCTACAGCCCTTTTGAACTTTTGTTTGGTCACCCAGTTAGGGTTCACTGTGTTTGGGTTCACTGTGTTTGGGTTCACTGTGTTTGGTGAAGAAGAGATGAGTTATCTCTCAAACCCTCCCAAACAAGATATTGTGGACTATGTACTTGGTCTCCGCTCCAGGATGGCTGAGTATATGAAGAAGGCATCCAAAAACCTTGAGGCATGACCAAAAGGCTGTTTTGACTGTTTACCAGCCAGGACAGAAGGTGTGGGTGTTGGAGCCTGTGGCCCCAGCTGCTTTCCAAGACAGATGGAGTGGACCCCACACCATTCTTGAGCAAAAGGGAGAGGTCACTTACTTGGTGGACCTTGGAACTCCCAGGAGCCCCCATAGGGTGCTCCATGTGAACAGGCTCAAGCCTTATGTTGACAGGACGGACATGGGCTTGCTCATGGCTACTGATCAGGGACAGGAGGAAGAGAGTGACCCACTCTCGACCTCTTCTCACAGAACCCTGATGATGGCTCCATAGACGGTGTAGCTTTAGCAAGAGCCTCACTGAGCAGCAACAGTCTGATTGGAGGAAAGTCCTCAATCAGTTTAGGCACATGTTCTCACTGACTCCAAGTCAGACCACCTGGTGTACCCATAAAGTGGACACAGGTGAAAACCTACCTGTGCAGAACAGCATTTACAGGCAACCGGACCATGTCAGGGACTGCATCAGGTCTGAGGTCCAAAATATGTTGGAATTGAGAGTCATTGAGCCCTCAACTAGTCCTTGGGCTAGTCCAGTGGTCTTGGTACCAAACCCTCACACCAAAGATGGTAAGAGAGAAATAAGGTTTTGTGTTGATTACAGAGGACTCAATCTAGTCTCTAGAACTGTTGCTCATCCTATTGCAGGGGCAGATGAACTAATAGATACTTTGGCCTCAGCCAAGTTTCTGAGTACTTTTGACCTTACAGCTGGCTACTGGCAAATCAGACTAGCTAAGGATGCCAAGCCAAGGACAGCATTTTCAACCCCTAGTGGGCATTACCAATGTGTGGTGATGCCTTTTGGCTTGAAGAATGCACCTGCCACATTTCAGAGGTTGGTGAACAAGGTTCTCACAGGCCTGGAAGACCGTAGTGCAGCTTATCTAGATGATATTGCTGTCTTTAGCTCCACCTGGGAGGATCACCTGGTCCACCTGAGAAATGTTTTAGAGGCCTTGCAAAAGGCAGGCCTCACTATCAAGGCTACTAAGTGCCAGATAGGGCAGAGTCAGGTTGTATACCTGGGCCACCTTGTGGGTGGAAGCCAGGTTCAACCATTGCAGAGCATAATCCAGACCATCATGGAATGGGTTGCTCCAACTACTCAAACTCAGGTCAGAGCTTTTTTGGGGCTGACTGGGTACTACAGAAGATTTGTAAAGGATTATGGGTCCATGGTGACTCCCTTGAATGACCTTACATCAAAGAGAATGCCCAAGAAAGTTCAGTGGACAGTTAGCTGTCAAAAGGTATTTGATGACCTCAAGCAGGCCATGTGCATTGCTCCCATTCTGCAAAGTCCGACTTCCAAACAATTCATTGTTCAAACTGATGCATCTGAGTTGGAGGAAGGGGCTGTGTTATCACAATTGAATGCAGAGGGTCAGGATCAGCCAGTAGCTTTTATTAGCAGAAGGCTGACCCCCAGAGAGAAACGTTGGTCAGCTATTGAGAGGGAAGCCTTTGCTGTGGTTTGGGCTCTGAAGAAGTTGAGGCCATACTTGTTTGGAATTCACTTCATTGTTCAGACTGACCACAAGCCCCTCTTGTGGCTAAAATAGATGGAAGGTGAAACCCCGTAACTTTTGAGGTGGTCCATTTCCCTACAGGGGATGGACTATACAGTGAAACATAGACCTGGGAGTAACCATGCCAATGCAGATGGACTCTCCAGATATTTCGACTTAGAACATAAAGACTCAACTGGGAAAAGTTAGTCTTATCCCCTTTCGTTTGGGGGTGTGTGTGTAGGAAAGTAGGATGTGCTTCTTATGGTTACCCCCACTTTTTGCTTTTTGCACCCACTGTTTTGACTAGTCTGGCTGGGATCCTGCTATTCAGGACCCCAGCCTATCTGCTTTCTCCTTTAAATTGACATGTATGTACTTTAGTAAAACTCCAGATTGGATACTGGGGTACCCTTATCAGTCCCTAGTATATGGTACACATGTAACCAGGGCATAGGTACCCCAGAGGCCTCCCATGGACTGAAGCATGTATTTTGCCACCCATGAGAGGCCATGCAAAATGGAACCTCAGGTCTGCTACTGCAGCCTGTGTAAGCTGGTGCTTGCACCACTTACGAGAGATATAGTTGCACTACACTTAAAACCTTATAAGTGAACCCTATAGCAGGCCTCAACAATCCTGAAGGCAGGGTGCTGGGTTTTACGTTAGAGGGGGCTCCTGCATGAGCAGGGCCCCTCTGTAGTCTTCGGAGACCATTCTCCCGGGCTGTACGTAATACTGCCAGACATATAGGTATAGGTGCATTATAACCTCGTGGTAAATGCTATCTCGAAAACGAATGCAACTAAGTATGTCGTGTTTGGTGTCCAACACCTTGGAATCATACCACCACTCCAGTAACTGGTGTGGGAGGTATGATTCCTCCCCTCAGACCCGAGGTTCTGGGGGTACCCAAGTCTACCGGTACCAACTTTCTCGAGCCTTACAGCACAAAATGGATGCTGGCAGCCACAGACACAAGTCTGCCCTCCTGCTGCTGAGCCAAGCTCGCGCAGAGGAAGGTCTGACAATAGGTATCCTGTCACAGGGAGGTGTGACCACCTCCCAGACAGGATACCGTAACACATCTGATCGGTTTGCTTCTCCAGAGCTCCTGCAGACTCCAAAGACTCCAGCAACACAGGAGGTGGGTTTCTGAAGATCTCCGAGGTTGAGCTGCCCTCTCACTGAGTTTGAGGCGGATATCCCTTGTGGGGACTGTAAACCTGTACCCCTGTGCACTGCGTTCATTTGCAGCTGCACATTCTTGTTGTTGTGCAACAATTCGTGCATTGGACCATTCGTAGCTCTTACCCCAGCGTATCTTTTCTGAGAAGGACTCTGGCATCCTCACACTCTGTGCCCTGCTAGCTGGTATCCTGTGAAACCACCTGAGGTTCCCTCGCGACTCCTGTGCCTTTGGCCTGTGGGTCCACTTGAGGGTCAACTTTGCTTCATTTGGGCTCCCCTGGTTGCTCCAGGGCTGCCCTGACTCCCCTTGCTGTGGTGAGTCTTCTGGTCCTTGCTGGGCCAGATCGACACCGAATTTGACCATCTACGTTGTTTGCCGCTTCCAAGGCTTGTTGGTGCTTCCGCTGAACACTGACCCCTCAGCACTCGACATCCTTCGTGGGACAGCTCGCCTCCGGCTCCTGGTCGTCCTAGACGTCTCCTGGTCCTCGCAGCTGAAGAATCAAGATCACCGTCAACACACCTGAAGCACCCTACATCGGTGGGCATTTGTCTACCGAGCCCCTGGTCACTCCAAAGTGACCCAGACTCTGTCCCCTCTGCTTTCAGGTTCTTCTCATCTAGAATCCACATTTGGATTCCACCGGACACTTTTCGTACTTCCAGCAGCAGTATTACTTTGTCGACATCCTTAGAAAACGACTAGGGTTTAGGACGCCACTTCGTGCCTATGCACCCGGCTCCTCTGGGATAGGTAACTCTGGTACAAAGGTATCCACGGGTGGGGTGGCTCTTCAAACTCTTAAGTTCCGCGGGTTGTCTTCGGAATCTGCTGGGAAGAGTCCTTAATCTCTGATTTTCCAACCGTGACTTTCCCATTGCATTGTACGGAGTACGCGGTCGTGTTCTCACTCTGCACCCGTCCTCCGTAGGGTCCCTATTCACTCACCTTGGGTGATTCCTTGGGGTCCCAGCAATTCTACACCTCCTAGACTAAGTCTAGTCCTGAGTCGTGGTTCTTTTTTGATAATCAAATTTTTATTGGTGTTTTTCAGAACAAAAATACATCGGTAGAAAATCAAGCACATTATTGAGATGAATTACATTCGAGAAAAGCCGACAGGAACTCACGAGGCACAGGTGAGATGAATATGACATATGCTTACAGAAATACATGTACACGACACATTCAAACCCTTCAAGCGGGTAATAGGTTGAACCATTTGCCCCACACCTTGCCGAATAGCTCGGGGCAGCCCAGGGCCTCAAAGAGGGCTCCTCCTGGGCCCCACACCAGTCCACTCCCCGCCTCCATTTCTTCAGAGTAGGTGACTTGGCCTGGGACCAGAGCGCTGCTATATCCCGCTCCGCCACCGCCACCGCCAACGCCGTTCCCAGGAAGCGCTTATTGGCCCTGGATTAATCAAGGCCATCATACACCCCCAAGAGCAAGCGTAATAGGTCGTGGGAACTCCCACCCAAGGGCCCGTGTGAGCTCAAGCTCCACCCTTCTCCAGAACGGCGCCAGAGCAGGACACTTCCAAACCACGTGGTAAAAATCTGCGGGAGCATGACTGCAGCTCGTACAGGCCGTGGAGGGTCGCATGTGGGCGCTGTGCAGACGTGCTGGAGTGAGGTATGCCGTATGGAGGTAGTAGAGTTGGACGAGACGCAACTTGGAGGAGGTTGTCATGGTCTTGGGGGCCATAAGGGCGTCTCTCCAATCCACCTCCTCCAGGGGGCCCAGCCACCCCTCCCAGCGGGCCCAGAGCCGATCAAGGGACGCGGGGCCATTGTTCACCAGGGATCGGTAAATCCGTGACACCCCCCCCTCTGCCTAGGTTCCCCATCATCACCTGGGCCTCCAAGGAGCTAAATTCCGGTAGAGAGGTGGGACACGGAATGTGTGTGTGGAGTGCATGCCTGAGTTGTAAGTACCTGTAAAATTGGGAGGGAAGGTGGGAATGGTTTTGTTGTAGGTCTGCAAAAGATCTGATATGTTCCCCCACCCAGACGTCTCCGAGTAACGAGATCCCAACGACAGAAATCCTGAAGGGATGAAACCTCCCGCAGCTAGGTTCCACTCCACAGGGGTGTCTGTTTGGTGAGTTTCCGGTCCCACCCTACATGTCGGAGGGCTGTACGCCAGGCCATAAGCACTGTCCTAGTGATTGGGGGCACGGGGCTTCCGTACAGGTACGCTTGGATCTGCACAAAGTCGATTGCCCTGAGTTCCACCCGGTACGCCGGGTCGGACCAGCCTCCCGCGAACCAGTCGTGGATCACGATGAGCCTCGTGGCCAGGTAGTAGAGGTTGAGATTAGTCACCCCCATGCCCCCGTCAAAGGGGGGAATGCGGCAATGTGCTAGAGATATTCGCGTCCTCCCGTTACCCCATAAAAACTGGGTGAAGATGCCATCTAATTCCCGAAACCAGTTGCCTGGGAGGTGGGTAACGATATTTTGTAATGTATAAAGGAAGCGGGGAAGGACCATCATTTTAAAGAGGGCACTTCTGCCCAGGGGGTTGAGAGGGAGGGATTGCCATTTCCTGAGGTCCGCCTTGGCCCTAGCGACCAGGGGCGTAATATTCAGCGCCCACTCGAGTTCCGGAAGGAGGGCGACCCACACACCCAAGTACTTGAAAGATTGCCTGCGGAGAGGAATGGTCATTTGCCAGTCAAAGCACGCCTGGGATGGATGTAGGGGGACCAGGGTGGATTTAGTCGGGTTGAGTTGGAGGCCGGAGACCCGCTCAAAAACAGAAAGGGCGTCCAGGCATCTGGGACCGGAGCTCTCTGGGTCCACCAAAAAAAGGAGGACGTCATCTGCGTACAGGGCTATCTTGTCAATCTGAGTCCGATCCCAGACCCAACCACAGATGAGGGGGTCTTCACGGATGAGGGAAGCCAGGGGTTCCATCGCCAACACGAATAGAAGCGGCGAGAGCGGGCAGCCCTGACGGGTGCCCCTCCGGATGGGGTGCGTCTCAGATAGCTCGCCGTTAATGAGGACACGTGCCCTGGGATTACAGTAAAGGACCCGAATAAGGCGACGGAAAGGGGGGCCGAAACCCATCTTCTCCAGCACGTCTTCGAGATAACCCCAGTCCAACGTATCAAATGCTTTTTAAAAATCTATGAAAAGCAGAGCCAGGCACGGGCTGAGGTGATGAAGGTGGGCAAGGGCCAGGTGGAGGCAGCGTATGCAATGTTGGGTGGCCCGGGCAGGCATGAAACCGCATTGGTCTGGATGGACCAAGTCTTGCAGTTGGGGACGGAGCCGCTGGGCCACCGCAGTGGCGAAGATTTTGACCTCTGTATTGATAAGAGAGAGAGGGCGGTAGTCCACACTGTCAAGGGAGGGTGGCTGTGTCTTTGGGATGACCACAGTAGTGGCCAGATCAGTTTCGGGCGAGAAGGACCCTTCGTCTACCACGTGCTTGAACAGCTCCGTTAAGTGGGGAACCAATTCATCACGATCGGTCACGTAATACTCTTGGGGGTAACCGTCGGGCCCGGGCGTCTTGCCGGAGTGCAACAGTGAGATGGCCCCATGTATCTCTTCTGGGGTGAAAGGACGGGCCAGTGTCTCTGAGACCGTCTGGGGAAGGCAGGGTAGCTGGGTTCCGGTCCCAGCCAACAGATCCACCAGGGAGGTCCGAGGAGGGCGTACTGCATAGAGGGCCGCGTAATATCTAGCGAAAGTTTGGGCAATGGCATGGGACGTCACGTGGTGAGTCCCGGTTTCATCCCGAATCTCTGGGATGATGTGGTTAGCATTGGGATGAGACACTAAGTAATTTGCCATTTTTGTCGCCCCAACCATAGACGCGTGCCACTGAGGATCGCCAGAGCATTTTAGCAGATTCTAGCGAGATCCGGTGGATCTCTTCGCAGATCAGTGAAAGCAGCCGAGTGGAGTTGTCGCTGTCGTCTGTAGTTTGGACTCTCCCCAGCTGCACTGCTTGTGCTTCCAGCTGCACGAGTTGAGCAGCAGACTGCTCCATGCGTTTTGCGTGGATCAAGCCTCTGGCCACACCCCGGACCACGGCCTTGCCGGCCTCCCATAGCGTTCCCGGCGAAGGAACCGAACCCGCATTGGCTGAGAAATAAAGTTGCAGTTCTTTTCCGAGAGACTCGACAAATGTGGCATCCTGCAGGAACCAAGCGTTCATCCGCCACATCGCACGGATGCCAGCAGGGGAGGTCCCGAGACGGAGGGAGACGGGGGAATGGTCCGAGATAACCCTGGGCAGCATGGAGGCCCCGGACATCAATTGACAGTCCGTCGCGGGCAGCAGAAACAGATCGATGCGGGAGTGGGTGTGATGGGCTGCCGAAGTGTGGGTGTATTGTTCCTTACGAGGGTTTCACACCCTCCAGGCATCACAGAGACCTAGGGCCTAGGACCAATCAGATAGGCGTTTTGCAGAGGCAAGGCGGGGGGCCGACGGAATGTCAGACGCATCACATGATGGCTGCAGGACGGCGTTAAAGTCTCCTCCAACTGTCAGGCCTTGTGGGAAGGAGGAAATCGCCAGCGTGAGGCGGCGAAGGGTAGAGGCCATGGTGGCGGGGGGAATGTATGTGCACAGGAGACTAAGAGGGTGACCTTCGATCATACCCGTCAGGGCCACGTAGAGGCCTTGTGTGTCCGTCTCGACTTTGGCCAGGGTAAAGGGAAGTCCTCACCTAAGTAGTATGGCTACCCCCCGGGAACCTTGTGTAAAGCCAGAGTGCCAGACCCTGTCAAACCCATAGCGGGCGAGGAAGTTGCATTGTGAGCCCAGGAGGTGTTTCCTGTAGAAACAGGATGTCAGGCGCGTGTCGGTGGGCGCTGCGAAGGACAGCAGCACGTTTGATACGGTCAAGTAGTCCATTAACATTCCAGGAGAGGACGTGGAGGGTCCTATTGAAGGTGGAGGCCATCAAGTTGGGCGGTGTGTGGAAGAGCGGACGCAAGTGCGGAGCTGCCCGGGTCCCCAGGGAAACAACCCCGAGGCGTTGGGTGGAAAGTGTGGGAACTGGTGAGCCTCGTGTCGTCGGCGAAGGCATACATGTGAGTGCGGGTACCGATAAGAACAAGAAATAGCAGCCCGTAGGCGGCTAAAAACTACAAACTGTTGAAAAACAACGGTCTTCCCCCCCCTCCCTCGCCCCACAACTCCCCCCACCCTAAACTTCTGAAGAGGAAGCATCTGTCGCCCTGAAAGAGAAAACAAATCAAACCAACAACCCCACAGTGAGGCTAGATGCTAAGCTAAAACGGTTAGAGAAACAGGAACATGCAGAGATGGACCCCCTCCATGTAGCCGGATAAGAGATACGTCGACAGCTGTAATCATGGTAAGACAATGTTGCAACCAGTACCGTAGGCAGGTCCTAGGATTGAATTAGAAATGAGTTCACCAAACTCAGGGGAACAGAAAAGCCGGATCGCCCCCATCGCGGGGATTTCAAGGGCAGTCGCACTGCAGGAGCCTCCGGAAAGGGAGAGACCGAGTTCACTCAGCTCAGGTATTCCCGTCCTCATCGGATCCACGGATCACAGGACTCCTAGACAAGTCCGAGTCTGACACAGCGTGTCGCAGGGTTGCGGAGGGGCCCGTAATAGTGCCCAGGTCGATCAGGGAGGTAGTCGGGCGGGGGAGGTGGACAGCCGCGGCAGAGCCTGGGAGGGGGAGTGCTGAGTCGGCACACCAGGGGAGCTCATTCCTCCCCTCGGCGGTCATTCTTCTTGCGGGACCTGGTCCGGCTCCGCTGCGGCTTAGGCAAGGTTGGGTGTGACTGCGGGGGGGCACGCCGGGCGGGAGAGCGAGCCGGTCCAGGCAGAAGGGGCCGCTCCTCTGTGAGCCAGGTCCAGGCCGCCTGGGGGGTGTCAAAGAAGAATGTCTTGTCTTGGAAGATGACTTTGAGCTGGGACGGGAAAAGAAGGCCATAGCGAAGGCCCATGGCACGAAGTTTTTGTTTGACTTCATCGTAGGCTCGACGTTGAGTCTGTAACTCCCTGGAGTAGTCAGGGAAAACCATAATTCTTGAGTTCTGAAACTGCAGTGGACCATGAACCCTGGCCGCCCCCAGGATAGCTTCCCTGTCCCGGAAGTTGAAGATTCTCAGGATTATGGGTCGAGCAGGGGCTCCAGGTGGGGGCTTGGGAGCCAAAGAGCGGTGGGCTCGCTCCACGGCAAACCAGGGCGAAAGTCTCTCTTTGGGCATCCAGGAGCGCACCCAGGTTTCTACAAAAGTGTCGGCATGGCCTTGCTCCACTCCCTCAGGAAACCCCAGAAGGCGCAGGTTGTTCATCCGTGCCCTATTTTCGGCATCTTCGGCCCTTCGATGGAGTTCAGAGGTCTGGGTCTGGAGGCGGGCCACCTGGGTTTTGAGCTGGATGATGTCGTCTTCTGCCATGGAGATACGGGATTCCGTCTCCGCGATGCGTGCTGTAGCTTTGCGCAGGTCTTGGCCGATGAGAGCCACATCCACCCTCACCTCACCAATCTTGTTCTCCACCGAGGCTTGCGACGTGCTTATCGCCTGAAGGATGGTGGATAGCTCGCCCCCAGCGGCTCCAGGTGCGACGGGTGTCCCACGCCAGGATCCCGATCTGAAGTAGTAAATTGGTCCATTTTTGTTTGGGCTAGAGGGACCGGGTTCTGTGGAGTGTGCGTTCTACCCATTGCCTCCCAGGGTAGAGGTAAATCCGGCACAGGCAGATGTGGGCGCCGGTCTCGCAGAGTAGGGGAAGGGGGGGAGAAGGGGGCCTCTGACCCCAGACCGTCAATGCTTAGGTCCGGGCGCCCGAGTTCACCCCCCCCCCAGGTCCCAGCAGAAGCCGGAAGAAGAGGATGTCCCAGGCCCAGGGCCGGGTGGAGCGGCCCTCCCAGGGGGCGACCAGGTCAGTCCGTGCGCCGGGTGTATTGACAATCCCCCAGCTCAGAGCCCCGCTCAGGAAGATGAAGAGAAAGGGAGGGGGGGTATAGGTGCCAGAGTCGGTCCACCGCCCTGCCACCCGACGCGATGGCCGATCCTCCCCTCTGGACCCCACTCACCAGAATAGTCACTGAGGAGGCGGAAGGGGGGTCCCGTCCGACCCAGGGTCTCGGCGGCCCAACGGAGGCAGGTGGATCGCCATGCCCACGCAGGACCACCGCAATGGTCAGGGCCAAGCCGGGGGCACCCAGTCAAGTGTGCCAGGAAAGTACCGCAAGAAACACCAAGCGGCTCAGAGGCCATGCCGCAGAGGAGTCGGGCCAGTGTCAGAGGAGGGAGAATGCGGATGGAGGGAGTGGCGAGCACTAGGTCACCTCCGCGTCTCCGCCACCAGATATGGTGGCCGGTCCACAGCCCCTAAGTCCTGCTCACCAGCGACCGAGAGATCAAGGGGGCACCTCCACGGGTACACCAGCAGAGTGTCGGCTCTCCCTCCACATCGGGCAGGGCCCCCGGGTGAGCCCTGTGCGTGATCTCCGCCACCTGATTCGGTAGCCGGGAGTAGGTCGCACCAGATCGCCTCAGACCGGTGCGGGGCGTCGAGGGAAGTGAAGCCGGGTCATGAAGGGGGCCCCACTCCCCCACCACAGCCCCAGGTAGCTCAGAGGTCCCCCTCCTCCTGTGTAGCAACGTTGAGGGCCCGGGTCCTGCAGGGCGTCGCTGGTGAAGGCGGGGGTCCAACTCGAGAAAGGACTCTGGAGCGGGCAGCCGCAAGCGCCAAGGGCAGGCTGGGTCTGAGAGGCGCTACGGGCAGCAACGTTGACAGCAAAGGGTGCAGGCAGCAGAGACAGCGCGACCAGCCGCCGCGAGGAGCAGTCCTGAAAGAGGCCGAGGAAAGAGCAGGGCCCCGAGTCGGGGTCAGAGGCAAACAGCCCGGGGGCCTCAAGTGCAGAGCCGATCTGGCGTGTAGGCCGCAAGAGCCGAGGCAGCGCACTGGAGGAATGGAGAAGAGGAGGGGTGGCGGAGGTCCCCTCTGGCAACCCCGCTGCCCGAGTGCAGCAGCCGAGACTCCTCACTGGGCAGGATGACTCTTTACCCCCTTGGCGCCGTCCGCAAACACCACTGAGCTCCTCGGGGGGTGGAAGGTAGGCCCCAGCCCGGATGATGCGTGAGCTACCAAACGCAAGGGCAGCAGCAGTGAAGCAGGCCTCAAGGCAGGGCCCCCCCAGGACCAAAGTGCCGGCCGCAGCACGATCGCGGTCCGACTAGTGGGGGGAGGAAGTTCTCCACCGCCCCGCTGCTCGATGGTGCAGTCGAAACCACCCCCCCTCAAAGACCGGCCTGTTGGTGCGTGGGCCGCTGCCGCCAGACCCAGCAGTGGAGGCATCCAGAGCCCATGGGCGTGTCCAGGTCGCAGGAGCCGCCTGCCGTCCGAACTGATAGCCGATCCCGGGGGGCTCCCGCAGCGCAGGCCTCAGGTCGGGCCGGGCACCGCCAGATCGCCAAGTCCCTGGCAGGGAGGCAAAGGGCAGCGCCGGAAGGAGGCTGCTGGCCGAGCCGCACCGTCCGGTGCCCGGTCCAGGCCGCTATCACAAGGTCTCTCCGTCTCCTCCCCACGAGGGTGGGGGACTCTCTGGGGACGCAGCGGCGCCCGTTGCACCCATGGTGATCAGATCCGGTGGCAAGCTGTCATTCAAGGCCCGGCAACACAGGGAGTGAGCGCCGCCATTATGGGTGGGACGAGGCGGGAGAGCAGGCTGCAGATGTCGTAGCGGACCGATCGCCGCAGATGACGGCTCGAACAGGTAAGGCAAGCTGCCAGGAATTGATGGTTAAAGATCTGGGGGTCAGAAGGCTGCAGATGTCGGCAGATCGTGGCACAGATGACGGAGGGGTCCAGAGCACTCCTAGAGTGCGACCGCCATCTTGACGTGCCAAGCCACGCCCCCGCCGAGTCGTGGTTCTTTTACCACTTATTTAGTAAATGGTTTGGTCTCCCCCTGGAGCCCACTGTGTATTGTGCTACTTACGTTTCATTCTTTGCAACTGTATTATTGATTTGTGTTCTATCCTCGTGTAGAGGATACTAGAGAGTGTTATAGATAATAAATACATATTTTTATAACTACTGTGTGGTTTTCCTTTCATTTAACCAAAACTATAAGGTTGCATTCTGGTAAAACAAGGTGCCTAACATTCCTTCAAGACTTAGCCTGAAGGCTGCTCTCCAAAGCTACCACTAGGATACCTTTCAATTATGGTTATCTTTGACCTAATCACCATAAGGGTTGTTTGGACTGGTACAGGGTGCCCACCTTTTTTTTAACATTCTTTTTATTTGCAGTTTTCAAAAACAAACTTAAAACAACATCACTCACTATGGTGTACATATGACAAGCAATGACGATACGCCTCCACATCGAGCAGCTCATCACAATTTGGGTACCATCACACGAACTCAGTGCTAAATTATCAAGTGCGTGGCATACAGGAGCCGATTATCCCATCCCGCCCGCATGCG
The DNA here is from genome assembly GCF_964204655.1 of Triturus cristatus. Classification (NCBI taxonomy): domain Eukaryota; kingdom Metazoa; phylum Chordata; class Amphibia; order Caudata; family Salamandridae; genus Triturus; species Triturus cristatus. Next base: position 1,011,198,874 of record NC_140588.1, read on the forward strand.
GCATCGCAAACCAGTTCAGCACCCAAAATAGCCCCCCTGAGAAGTACGGTCATCCCCATCGTGCGTCCGCCTTAGGGAATAGTATCGAGTCACAGCGCCTGCAGTGTAGCTTGCTCCAACCATTGTGTGAAAGGCCCCCAAATGTCCTTAGGTCGGGACCGCAGCGGCATAAGCTCCCAGTACAGGGCAAGTTGTGTCTGACAATAGACTGCGCTCGTGACCCACGCTCGAATGCTAGGCGACGTAGCAACTCCCCAGTGCATCGCAACTTGTCTTCTAGCTAGTAACAATAGCATCGCTGGCAGCTTGCGGTGTTTGGGCTTAATCATGTGCAAAATACCAAGCAGCGCAACCTGCGGGGTGCACGGGATCTGTAGGCCAGTGAGTTCGCATATAATCTCTACCACCCTTTCCCAGAATGACGACAATGTAGGGCAGTTCCATGCCATATGCAAAAAGGTGGCGCCATGAGCGTAGCAGCGCCAACACTCATCCGTGTCTCTTAAACCCATTCGGTGCAGTCGACTAGGGGTACGGTAGGTCATGTGTATATATTTGAAGTGGATCAGGCGCAGCCTGTAGTTGGGGGACAAAATCTCAAGATTCTTACAGCACAAGTCCCAATGTTGTTCCGAAATATCCGTACCCAACTCCGCCTCCCACATGCCCTGCGCCGCAGGAAGAACCACGGGGTGACAAGTCTGCATTTGCACATACAAGCGGGATATAAGTTTGCGCCCGGACTCCACGGCTAGTACATTTTCCAAGGCAAGCAGGGCCGGCGGCGGCGCCGGGAACGCAGGAGACAACCTCCGGCACGAGTGACGGAGCTGATAGTAAAGAAGCGTGTCCAGCATCGTCGGAGCCTCTGCATTACACATCTGCTCCAGAGTTAGGAAGGTATCTCCCGGAAACAAATCGCCCCCAGTGCGGAGACCCAGCTCCGCAGCGCGCTCCCCGGTCTGCATGCTGCGCAGCGGCGGCCACATCGTATTTCCGCGCAGGGGCACAGAAGGTGAATAAAGAAGGTCAATGCTGGCCCTCCGCCGCAGCCCATCCCATGCCCACCTGAGCGCGTGTACCGGGTCTATGTCAGCGCATCTCCGGGTGTGTGGCACGTAAAGTGCCACATTTAGCGGCAGCGGTGCTACTCTGTCCGTCTCTATCGCCACATGTGGTTGAAACGGTGTGGGATGCGCCCAGTAATGCAGGAATTGTGCCTGCGCACAGTAAGCATATAAGGAGAAGTCCGGTGCTGCCAGGCCTCCCTGTCGCTGTGGGAGAGTCAGGGTCTCCCATGCCACCCTCGGTTGCTTACCCCCCCAGGCAAGCTCCACCATCTGCGAGCGCAGCCGCCGCAATAAATGTGCAGTCAGGGGCAGAGGAATGTTCCCAAACAGGTAGAGGAGTTTGGGCAGGATCACCATTTTGGCCACCGCAATTCTGCCAGCCAGCGAAAGGGGCAAGTGCTTCCAGCGGTCGACCCTCTCCTCCACCCAATTCATCACCCGTCAATAATTCTCCGTCCATATTTGCTGTTTATCCGTGCTAATCCAAATCCCCAAGTAACGCACCGGGCCAGTGGCCCATTTCAGCGGGCAATCCGGAGTAAAGCGGGGAGTCCCGGACGTCAGGGGCATAATTACCGACTTCTCCCAATTTATATTCACCCCCGATAATTGACCATAATGCATCAGTTCTCCCGTCAGAGGGGAGAGGTTCGTCTGCGGATCAGTGACATATAGCGTGATATCATCAGCATATAGTGATATCGTCAATGCCCTCGACGAGAACCCAATGCCTCTAGCCGCGTGATGCTGCCTGATACGAGCAGCCAGAGGCTCCGTGGCGATAGCAAAGAGCAGAGGCGACAGGGGACATCCCTGCCTGGTACCCCTCTGAATCGCAAAGGGAGCCGAGACGAGCCCGTTAACTCTCACCCTAGCAGTGATGCCAGTATAAAGCAGTCTAATGTAGCTAATGAAGGCTGCACTCACACCCATGCGCTGCAGCAGCGGAAACAGGAACCCCCATTCCAGGGAGTCGAATGCTTTGGTGGCGTCCAATAGCACCGCCGCAGCCTTAACATGTGGGGCCAAATAGTGTAGCACCCCAAAGAGGGTACGGAGGTTGTGAGAGGTCGATCTGCCCGGCACAAAGCCAGACTGGTCCGGACGGATCATGATGGGCAGCACCGGCTGTAGCCGAGTGGCCAGCATTTTCGCAAAAATCTTTGCGTCAGTGTTAATTAATGACAATGGCCGGTAGGAGTCGCATTGTTGGCTATCCTTGTCCGGTTTCAGGAGGGTGATGATGACAGCCTCTCTAAGCGATCCAGGGAGTACACCCGACTCGAACGCCTCCGCATACATCGCCAACAGCCGGGGGACCAGGAGATCTGCGTACTCCTTGTAGAACTGCGCCGGCAGTCCGTCCGGGCCCGGCGCCTTTCCGGCCGCCAATGAGCCTATGGCCTCCCGCACATCATCAGCCTCAAAAGGCCGATCGAAGTAGCCCTGCTGATGCGCATTGAACCAGATAAGCTGTACAGTATCCAAATATTCAGCAAGCTCCACCGGCGTGCGGGCCACCCGCGACCTGTAGAGGTCTTTGTAGAAGGTCCGAAATGTATCCAGGATTTCAGGGGGAGTGCACACGGTGTCCCCTCCCTGTGTCATCACTGAGGATATGAAGGGAGATGGTCTTTGAGCGCGCAGGAGCAGGGCGAGCGTTCTACCCGGGCGGTCCCCTTCACCATATCTACGGGCCCAGGGTGCCCACCTTAACTAGTGAACAGCATATACCAGGCCAACTTCTCACAAGTTTTGTACTGCCTTCCTTTATTTCTGTTGTTTTGCGACGTGCTCCCTTTCCCACCACTTTGTCCTGCTTTTTTACGCCGCATCTCCCTCCTGCTTTCTGCCCTCAAAGGCCCCGCCCATCGCCTCCTAGCACCCTCCCTCCTCCCCCGACCTACTTAATAAAAGCCGCAGCGGGCCCCAGCAAGCAGGACTTTCGTGACCGCTCCCCACATGCTGCTTTGCTGCCTCCCTGGTTACTGAATTGTTCACCATGTTATTGTGCTCAACCTTGTTTTACTCACCTTTGTTTAATCTTGTTCAACATGTTCAATTTTGTACTGCCTTTGTTAATTTCTGTTTTTCCTCTGCCCACTCACTTTCCTGCCACTTTTTCCTGCCACATCTCCCTCTCACTTCATGCCCATGCTGGTCATATCTCCCGTCTCCTAGCACCCCTCCCTCCTTCCAGGACCTACTTAATGGAGGCCACAGACCAGCCCCCATGAGCAGATCCCATGGGACAGCCCCCCCTTTCTGCTTTTCGCCCTCCCTTGTTACTGAACTGTTTGCTTTGTTATTGTGGCATTGTGCTTAACCTTGTTTTACTCATCTTTGTATAATCTTGTTCAAGTTGTTTAGTATTGTACTGCCTTTGTTAACCCCTTTGATGCTCGCGACGGAGTGGTTCCGTCACGCGCGTCGGTCGCGCTGTGCGGGTGATGAAACCACTCCGTCACGGCCCCGCCCGCGCAAGAACCCTTCAGCACAGCGCGGTAATCCGCGCCGCGCTGAAGGGGTTAATTTATGTTGTTTTTTGCGCCCGCTTGCTTTCCCACTGCTTTTTCCTGCAACATCTCCCTCCGGCTTCCCACCCTCGCAGCCCTACCCTCGCAGGTCCTACTTATTGCAGGCCGCAGTGCGGCCACGCTACCGGTGTGCCAAAGGCAAGCCCATCTGTTCCCATCCGCACCTGGACAGGAACCCTGGTTCTCCAGCCACACACCAATAAACCGCCTTCGAACCCTGGACCTCAGACTCCGGCTCATCAATTGCTGTCGCACTTCTCCACAATCGACAGTAGGACCTTTTTCCTGCGGACACTGTATCTTCTCCTGGAACACCGGAGCACCCGCACGCACAATGACCACCACCAAGCCAACTATGGCTGCTCGGAACAACTCCCCTGCCTCATGCTCAATGCTCAGTCACTCTTAAAGCACGCCACCGACTTCTGGGACAATATCGTCTACCTCACCCGACGTCATCTTGCTTACTGAGACCAACCTCAACCCCACAACTTCTCCCGACATCACCTCAGCAACTCTAAACGGCTACAAAATAGCATACTGGAACCTCATCAACAACGCTATCATCCACAAAGAAACCATCTACTTCACCACCGCCACAGACGAAATCACCCCAATAATGGAACACCTCAATTTCCAACTCCAAATCAACGGCAAAACCACCATCCGATGCACCCTCGCCTACAGACTGCCAGGACTACACCACAGTTTCTGTGTCGCCTTACCCGAATTCTTTGCCACGCTCACCATCAATTCCAAATACTACAACTTCCTCCGAGACCTCAATTTTTACCTCGACGATCTCAACAACTCTAACACTGCAAACCTCCTGGAAAGCATGAACAACATCGGCCTCACCCAACTAGTCGCCAACCCCACACACTACACAGGTCACATGCTCAGCCCTATCTTCATGGCCAGTGATAGTTGCATACAGCCATGTCAATGAGCTCACCTGGACCGACCGTGCCATTGTCCACTTAACCATCACAGGATCTTCCGGCACTGCCACGAGCCTCAGGGACCCAGAGGACCAACACCATAAACACCTCCCACCCTTCTGCAGCAACTAACCTACTTCTGGCTGTCAAGAACTTTTCTGCATGGATCATCGATTGTTCTGAAAGAGTCGCCACCATAAAAGTACACCAAATTGAAGAGACCCGCCAAACAGGCCAGTTGGTACATCACGGAGCTGAGAACTGTGAAACACAACTGCAAGCAACTAGAAAGGAAATGGCGCACCAGCAAGGAACCCACAGACCGAGCCACCTTCAAGTTGTCTCTCAAACAGTACAACCAACTACTGAAAGAGGTGAAGAGGAGACCCCAGGCCGACAGCATCGAAGCCAGCTCTAATCACAGTAAAGAACTCTTCAACATTGTCAGAGTTCTCCAACCCCTCAGCCACCAAAAACATCATCCCTTATCAGGAACTCTGCAACACCCTGACGGACTTCTTCCACCATCTACAAAAACTTCGTATCCCAACCCCACCACTACTGACACCCTTAGCCTCCTTGCTTCCATGGATGCACAACCCAATGCTATCTTTGACCACCTGCTCACCGCCTGGGACCTCCTCACCACATAAAACACCACAACCATCATGAACTCAGTCCACTCAGGAGCACCCATGGACCCCTGTTCCCACCACATTTTCAGCCTTGGGAGCAAAAAGATCAGCGACGTAGCAAACCTGCCACCTTCAACTCCTCCATTTCCACGGCTACCTTCCTCGAAAATTGGAAACACGCAGAAGTCAAACCCTTTCTCAAGAAATCTTCTGCTAACCCCGGCCAACTCAAGAACTACAGTGCCATCTCTTTCCTCTCCTTTCCCGCCAAAGTCCTCGACAAGACCATCAACCGCCAACCCACAGAACACCTGGAGATCAACAATCTTCTGGACCCCTCCCAATCCGCATTCCCCACCAAGCACAGCATGAAAACCACCCTGATTTCTGCCTCTGATGATGTCAGAACTCTCCTCGACCGGGGAGAAACTGCGGCCCTGATCCTCCTCGACTTCTCAGCCGCATTCAATACCATATCCCATCACACCTTTATCAAGAGGTTTCTTCACATCTGAATCCTAGGAGACGCCCTCAAATGGATTGCATTCTTCCTCACCGTAAGAACGTAGAGAATTTGCCTACCACCTTTCACCTCGGAACCCAAAAACATCATCTGTGGCGTGCCTCAAAGTTCCCCTCTCAGCCCTACATTGTTCAACATCTACATGACCCCCTTGGTCAATATCAGCAGAACCCACGTAATGAACAAAATATCCTACGTAGACGACACCCAGCTCATCCTTTCACTATCAGAAGGTTCTCTCAACCACGATGGTCAACTTCCACAGGTGCATGGTGGGCATCACTGGCTGGATGAATAGCTGTCTAAAACTCAACACAGACAAAATTGAAGTGCTTATCTTCGTAAACAAAACCTCCCCATGGAAAGACTTCTGGTGGCCTACTGAACTAGGACCAGCACCCACTCTGACAAACCACGCTTGCAGGCTTGGCATCATCCCGTACAGCAAGCCAACCATGAAAAACCAGATAAATGAAGTCTCTTCCACCTGCTTCCTTACCCTTCGCATGCTCTGTAAGATTTTCAAATGGCTCCCCCTCAACACCAGACAGACTTTAACTCAAGCCATAGTCGCCAGCCGGCTGGGCTACAGCAACGTACGTACTCTATGTAAGAATCACCATGCAGCTCCTGAAGAGACTTTAAATCATACAGAATTCAGAGGCCAGACTGATCCTTGACCTCCCAAAACGGACCCACATCATCCCCAACCTCAAGAATCTCAACTGGCTCCCCATTTAGAAAAGATGTCAATTTAAGACGCTAATCCACACCTACAAGGCCCTTAAAAAACAAGGACCAGCATGCATCAACCAGCACCTGAGTTCCACGAACCCTCCAGACACCTGCTCTCAGTTTCCCTCTCCCTCGCACACACAACCCGCATCCGCTGCAGCAACAGTGAAGAACGCTCATTCTCCTACCTAGCGGCAATATCTTCCCCTTCAACTACGGACCTCATCCTCTCTTCTGGAATTCAGGAAAGAACTCAAGACCTGGCTGTTCAAATGAACCCTTTAGCAGCTATATTCTCAGTGCCTGGATACCCTCACGGGTGATTAGATGCGCTCTATAAATACTGATTGATTGAGAGTTAGGAAGGGCCCTTCATCGAAAATAAAATAAAATATATCGCATCTAAAGTCTATTTGCAAGCACATCTGAATTTACTTTGTTGAGAAGGAAAAATAATTTTCAGATTTATATGCCCAGTCGCTGTTTTTGTCTTGTGGATGCCTTTTTCTGGGAGACTTTTTTCTTATAATGGGAATGTAACAGGACACCGTCTGCTGTCCATTTGAACACGGTGTCAGCAGCTTCCACCCCTACTGATTTAACACCTTTCTCTGGACACATAAAGTGGCAAAAGTACATGCTGGCTATTGTGAATGCAAAGCTTTTATGCTGCTAGAGTGGAGGACCAGGCCCCACATGTAACATTACAAAAAGAACAAAGAAAGGTTTTCCAACACTGACTGGGCCTCCCGAACCGAGCATGGTGCATACAGAAGCACCTGGCTCTTTCTTTTTTTTTTTTCTCATTTGCCTTGTTTCCACCCTTCTTCTAACGAAACCAACCCTGGGTTTTCGAACCTCATATGCTGGAAAAAGGGAAAGACTCAAGGTAAAGGCCCCCCAAAAGGCGCCCTCTGATTTTGCTGGGGGACCTCCTCCTTCATTCGACCGCAGACCCTTTCCCATATCCTCCTGCATGCACAGAGAAGACTGTAACCAGCTGAGGCAGATGAAGTCGTAATCATCGGACCGCTTTCAGAGTACCCCATCCAACAACCACACCAAGAAAGAAAATGAGTCCAAAATTCATATCTTTCTCATCTGATCGAAATATCCAACTTAACAATAAATCTCATCAATTGCAGCCAGCCACCCTCCATTGGGGAGGCTGAAGATACCCATAATCTACATATCTATCTGCGAGTTAAAAGTACAGCATAGAATACCAGCTTTGCACTGTCCTTTGTAGCAATACATTGCAGATATAATCTTCCAAATATAACCAACTCAGCGGTGACCTTGATCTGCAGACTTAAGACACTACAGGCAATTACCCACGGCCTCCCAAAAGGACTGTATCTTCAGGCAATGTACAAACATGTGTAGGTCATCTTCATTTGGACTGCCGCACTTAGGACACACCACCACTCCTCCTGACCCAAATTTAGACAAAAGTAAAGAAATGGTTCTTCCTCAGATATGCAGGTTTGACTGTTTTATAAAGCATAGACATTGATTCTTGCCATTGGTCTTCCAGCGCGGTCTCTGGCAAACATCTTCCCCACAGATCCTCCGGTAGTGTAAAAGCACCATCATCCGTCTCGAGCAACAGCCAAAACCATAGTGCGATTTCTTTTTTTAACACAACACTGGACAAGAGCTTTTCCTCAAATTCGTTTGGACCTCCTATTTTTTCACCCTACGCCAAGTGCCAACTTTGGATCTGGAGAAGTTTAAATCTTGAGAACCTTGGGCCCAACTCCTGCTCGCACCAACCCTACGAAATTAATTGACCATCTGGAAATAACTGCTTCCCTATTAAAATACCTGCCTCTTTTAAGGGTCAGGCCAGTAGATCCTTGGTCCAAAGCGGAGACCCTGGTGCGTCCCATATCGGAGCCAACTGACTAAAGTACGGAATTTTTAAGGCCTTTCTGATTCTGTACCATGTTTCCCCCATGCCCTTTAAAACCGTTAACCTAACTTTCTTGAAATATTTCGGATCAGCATATTTATACATAAACCCCCTTTCTGCTCCTTTTTCTTTTCTCAACATTTCTTTAAACATCCTGCCTATCTCTGTATTGGTGTGGGTATCTAATAACATCCTTCCATTTTTTAATAAAAAAGCCCAGGAATAAAACAACAAATCGGGCAGGGCTAAACCTCCCGTCACCAGCCTCCTCCTAAGTTTTTTCCAGACAAGCCGTGGCCCTTTAGACGCCTAAATAAAAGAGCTGATTTCACTCTGCAGTTTTATAAACCACTCTTTCCTTAAGGTTAAGGGGATTGTTTCAAACAGAAAGTTAACTTTGGAAGAACAATCATCTTCACTAAGTTTACTCGGCCAAATAATGTAAGTGGGGGATGCATCCATCCTTGTAGACTAGCATTAATCTTCTTCTTAACCCTATCAAAATTTGCCTTAGTAAGATCTGCAATATTCTGGGTAATCCTGACTCCTAGATATCTTTTTTTTTTTTTACATTCTATCCCCTCTGTCACCATGTTCCAAGCCATAACTTCAGTTTTCTGCTTGTTGATATCATAGACCGAAATGTTTCCAAACTCATATGTTATATCCAAGAGACACCTCATAGATTGTTGTAAATTAGTTGTAAAAATTAAGATGTCATGCGCAGAGAGCCCAATTTTTCTATTCCATCCATAAAATTCAAAAGGCGATATACCATAACTGCTCCTTATTTTTTGGGCTAGCGGCTCATTATAAAGTCAGTCAAAAAGGCTTTAATTCGATATAAATATATCTTAAAAAGCAGAAATACAATAATAGGTAATAAAATAATAAAAAGGAACCAGTGCATGGAGAAATAACAAACATTTCATACTGCTTCAGGTGTCAATAAATTAGCTAAAAACCATGTGTATTTTGTTAAAACAACAGATTAAACAAGATACAAAAGCCTAGTTGATCTAATACGCCAAGCCCATCCTAGGAACTTGGCTAAACCACAAGCAAAGAGGGGCCGTGGATCGTTTTTTAAAATTCGTAGAGCCTCTAGATGGTGTCTAGTTCCTAGAACTCTGCATAGTGGCTTTAACCATCTACTCCGGGGGGCTACAGAGGCCGGACATTCGAACAGAAAGTGAGCAACAGACTCAAACCTTTTTTCGCAAAAAGGGCAAGAGGAAATTGTCTGAGTTGGTACCTTCCACCTGGAAGTCAGTTCACCAAGAGGAAGTAAGCCTATTCTGAATTGGAAATATAGTGCCCTGTCCTTACGATTTGAGATGACATCCAGGAAGGGTTCACAGAAGTGCACATCCTTAATCAAGAGAAAATCCGTAGTGGACCTACACAGATTGGCATTGCTACTTCTGGTGCCGGCTACCCAGCTCCAATAGATCTTTTTCAGCTCAGACTTAGGAGGTGCAGTTCTATTGTTCCAGTCCTCGCCGAGACCGAGGCTGAAGAGAAGACGCTTGACTTCCCTCAACCAAACGATCTTGGCCCAGGCTGGAGACCCCAACACATCGGTTAGGGCGTCCGCATAACTGGATAGTTCTGATGTTCTCCAGATTCTCGCCCATAGAAGAAGAGGGCGGAGCCTAGCCTGGTCGCTAATTGGCCGAGTTCCTGTGTCTAAAAGCAGTGGGAGGGTTGGGGTACTATAGGGGAGCCCCATTAGATCTTTAAGGAATTTACTTTCGGAACGGGATAAATGATCCACCTTATAGACCCCCCAAAGTTCAGCCCCATATAGAGCAGCGCTAACACCCCTTGCCCTGTAGATGTCTAGAACAGGGGCAATGGGTTTCAAAGATGAAGCACGGTGTTCCTTGAGGAGGGCACCCACCACTCAACAGCATCTTTTGGTGGTGGCATTTCCAGCTCATGGAGTCACAGAGACGAATACCGAGGTAATCGAACTCTGAGACTCTCTCAAGGGCAACAGAATCCAGAGTCGGTGGTTTAGCCAACTTTTTCGGAGGGTTAAGGACCAAATACTTGGTCTTCGCTGTGTTGATGACTAACCCTCTCGCATCACAGAAAGACTTAAAGTTAACTAGTAAGCTCTGCAAACCTACCGGAGTTTTAGAAATCAGGAGGGTATCATCTGCAAATAGAAGGGTGGGTATTCTTCTACCAGCCAGGGATGGTGCATCTGCAGGGTGTTGTAGCAGATGCTCCACCACTCCATTGACATACAATGAGAACAGGGTGGGAGCAAGGACACATCCCTGGCGTACCCCTCTTTTTACAGGTATACGTACTGTTTTTTGCCCCTGATTACCCCACCTGATCTGTGCAAAGTTGTCAGCATGGAGATTTATCAACATGCTTAACAAATAGGGTGGAATACCCTGTTCGTCAAGCACACTCCATAGTTGGCTGCGGGGAACTAGGTCAAAGGCAGTCCGCAAATCTATGAAGGCAAGATACAGACTGCCCTTGCCCAGTAAAACCACTTTCCAATATAGCATCATAAGTCGAAAGGATTGCTCTATTGTCCCCGTGCCAGATCTAAAGCCAGCCTGAAAGTCTGAAAGAATGCCCTTTTCCTCTACCCATTGCAATGTTCTGGTCAAGATCACTTTTCCAGCCACCTTTTGTGAAGTATCTAAAAGGCTTATTGGGCAGTAGTTGGCTGGGTCGTTCCGGCAGCCTTTCTTAAAAATTGGGACGACCTCAGCACCCTTCCATGAGGTCAGGAATGATGCCCCTTTGAGACTGGAGTTCAATAGGGCGGAGATGAGTTTTCCCCATTCTTCCGGGTTAATGCGAAGCAAATCTCCAGGTATATCGTCCGGACCTGCTGCTTTGTTGGGCACCAGGCTATTGATTGCCCCCACCACTTCCTTAGATGTAAACAGGAACTCGTCCTTAGGCTGGGTAGAGACATGAGAATATCGTGCTCTCATACTTTCCCCCTCATCCTGTACCATTAACCCCTTCAGTGCCCATGACGAGATGGTCTCGTCATGGGCCGCGGTTGCGCTGTGCCCATGACGAGACCATCTCGTCATGAACTCCGCCCGCTAATAGAAAGCCCGGCACAGGGCGGGGAAAGGGCGTGGCACACAAGGGGTTAAATAGAGTTGGGAGAAGTGGTCAACCCACGCACTCTCAGGTACGTTGCACGTAATCAATGTGTCCACAGGTTTCTCCCTAGATCTTAATAGATCCCAAAAACCCTTTGCATCCTTCCTTAAGCTTGCGGCCTTCAGGTCCCACCAGAACTGGTCTTCCCATTCTGCCTTTGCCTTTAATAGGGCCCTCCTGTAGATGCCCCTTTCGATGCAGACCAGGACTCTATTCTTGGATTTTACTGCCTTTAGAAGTTCCGATTTGGCAGCTCGGCATGCAGCTGAGAACCACCCGGCAGAGACCTTCCTGCCACCTCTCTTGTTGTCCCCCTTTCCCGCATTGTTGGCTGTAAATAACTCACCTATACCCTTTGTGGTTTGTACAAAAACTGCGGATACTTCCAGCGCACTTAAAGAGGGAGAATCTAGGCGGGGTATAAGTTTAGCCATTATAGATTGTATCTCCCGCATCTTGCCCTCATTACCGAGGATGTTCTTCCATTTCAGGCGCCTGCCACAGTTGGAGGGGCACACTTCGTGTGTTGATTTCCACACATGGGGGATTGAGAGAGGGTAGCTGGCCTTCCACAGGGGGGACAAAGACAGAACTAAAGGGTTATGGTCGCTGTCAATGGATGGCCGGACCTCCATATCCACCAGGAAAGACCACAACCGAAAGTTCAACATGATGTAGTCAATCCTGGAGGAATGGCCTATTCTATTAAACGTATGAGCCCCCATTTGATCTGATTTAGATCTGCCATTGATTGCTCTAAGACCATGCTCCAGACACAGGACATTAAGGTCAATTGCGTTTTGAGTCCACCTTTTAATTGGAGCAATTGACAGCGGTGGGATGCCTCTCCTTGCGTCATCATCGCTGGTGCCCAACACATCGTCCGCAGCAAGGGGTTCAAATGTGCAGTTAAAGTCCCCGGCTAGTAAAACAAGGGAATCTAGGCCACAGCTCTTAAGTTCCTCGTCAATGCCCGTTGAGGAAAGAAAAGGTAAGCCACCCCTAGTGCCTCTAACATAGATATTAAATATTTCAAGCACTCCTCCTCCACACGGGCCTCTCACTGAGAGTCTCTGGAGGTCCGGGGAAGTGGTGGCTATACATTTAATAGAATACCGCAGGGAGATGCTTACCCAAATTAACAAACCTCCGGAGGGGCGCCCCTTACCTCCGTTCGGTCGAACAGCTGGTACGAAATAGGTGGTATAACCCAGCTTGTGCTGTGGTTCCAGGCACCAGGTTTCCTGGAACAGGCAAATCCCGAAGGATTCGATAAATGTGTTCCAGTCTGGGATATTTATATTCCGAACTAGGCCAGCAATATTCCAGCTAGCTACCTTCAGGGGCATGTTAAAGACCTCTCCCTGCCCTAAATCTATTGCTCTTATAGTGGGGGTATTGTCAATGGTAGTGTCCATTTCGCCGACAGGTGATGTCACATCATAAGTTGGATTGAAAGCCTTCGGCAGGCGACTCCCTACTGGGCTGGGGCACCACCTGTGTGTATCCCCTGGTAATAAATAGAGGGGAGAGGGTAATAACGGGAGTGCTCACCTGCTGCTCTCCATTGGGTAAACTGTCAGTTAGTGGCTCCCCAGAAACTTCAATATACAACTCCCGTGTGGGGCAGATTACCTGTCAGTAACTTTGCCAAAATCGGCCCTGCGACTGGCTAAGGTTATTATTAAATAGACTAAATTTAGAGGTGCAGCCGCGAGATTGTCTGCTCTCCCAGCCCTCCCACCTGTGGATTTCAGTTTGCCTCACGGGCGGGATTGGGGGATTAAAATAACTGAGGTCGCAAGTGCCAATTGAGCTTGTGCTACCTACTAAGCTGTCTTCCTTCTTAGGATCCCTGCATATAAAGCTAACAATCCTTGGATCTTCAAAATTCACTATAATACAATCCCCGTTTATCGATTTTTTCCTAGTGCCGATCCATCCAACTCTACGTACATGGATGATCCGGCCCTCCCAAAACTCGGGCAAGGGTCTATTCTCTTTGAGCCAGAATAAAGTCTTGTTAAATAATTCAGTATAAGGCTCGCGCTTACCCGGACTAAGCACCGGTACCCCGGTCAGCACAACTACATAGGGCTGGCAATCAGGGGGGAGATTTATATTGAGATCCCTCCCACTAAAAGGGCCCTCACCTGGCTGCAACACATGGGCCTTTACAGTTTCAACAGGATTAACAATTGGGGTCTCAAGTACATTATGGACTACTGGAGAAATGGCTATAGGAGTAGCATTTTCCTTGCCTGTGCAAACCAAGGCTGGGGGACGTGCTGTCTTTTTGCCTGGAGTAATAAGAGTAACCTTAGGGGACTTGAGTTTCTCTGCAGGCTTAGAGAAAGAATGGCCAGGGTTACTAGAAGTACCTACCGCCAACACAGTGGGGCACAAGTTACGGCTAGTCGCTTCCAAAGCGACTAGTGGGTTGTCAGCTATGTTGGCTAAACTATGTTGAACAGTAGACGGTACCTTATTTTCAAGACCCCCCCCTAGGCCATCATCCCTCGTTCTTAGCTGCAATTTTATAAATGTTTTTAGTGAGTAAAAATTGTCTAAGGTTGTCTGCTCCAATTTATCTACTCGCTCAGTTAGTCCTCTAATTTAGTCAAGTACTGGGAGGAGTAAAGATTTCATTATTTCCTCCATATTTGTGATCAGGGAAGAATCTGGGGGAAAAATCGCCACGCTACCAACAATCTGGTTATTAGGAACAATAGTTGCAAGCCCCTCAGTAGTGCCCTCTTCTTTCTCTTCCTGAAAGGGACTAGAGACCCCCCTTACTATATTATTAGAAACACCCCTCCTAACGCTTGCCCGCCTCTGGTTCTTACTATTTTTAAGCAGTCTGCTTTTTTGTGGAAAGGCAAATTTTTTCTTCTTTGTGGAGGCTGGGTGGATTTCTGCCTGCACCACGATTGCCGCGGGGGGGGGGGTGGTATTGGGAGAGTAGTGAGGTCAACCGGATGTGAAGTAGAAATGGTAGACTTGTTTGCTGCTAGGACAGGGGCCACATGGTTTTGGGCATTAAGTGCTGTAGCCGTCAGAATTTCGAGCCCTTCTATGTTGGCTCTCAAGGCCGCCACTCGAGGATGGTCCAAGGGAGGGGGGGCAAGAAGGAGCGGGTCCAATGTTCGCTCCGGGGAGGGTATCCGGGCTATCGGGCCAATCGAAGATCGTCTATCGCCAAACGGGCTTCGAGATAGCCGCCGCTCGGCCATAGTGATTTCTTTGTCGATAACGTTGGCCACACGGGTAGTAAACTGGTCCATGGTACCCGCCATGCCCCCCTCGCTCCCCCTCAAACTTTTACCTGAACGAGTTGACATTGCGAATATTGCTAATACAGGACCAGGCCGTAGGTAAGAACAAAACAGAGCCCTGAGTGAAAATTGAACAGTGGATTACAGTGGGGAATATGTAATGCAAACAAGCAGGTATCAATGAGGGGGGTCCCAGTCACTAACAAGCCTGAATAGCGTAGGACGGCTTCCTCAGATAATGTCCAATAGACACAACCCCAGTCCGAGTCCACTGCATTGGGCGAATGACAACACTCAACAATAACAGTACCTGGATTGGAACAGGTGCACTAATGCCAGAGATTAGAGGGTGGGCCCGGCCCGGCCTCCAGCGGCCCCGGACGGCCACAGACGGTCCCGCCCTTGTCCCGGGCTTCTCCCGGCGCCGCCCGCGCGCGGTCCGGCGACGCGGGGTGTGGTGTTGATTTTAAAGCGCCTCCGGGCGCTAATCGGGTGACGCTGCTTCCAGTGTGGGCCCGGGGAGCCTGGGTAATGTAGTCCTTACACACCCTCCCTCCACGCTGTGGCCACGAAGGACTGAGACGCGGCGGCGGGAGGGGGGCAGAAGGACAGTGCAACAGCGAGACAGCAAGGAACAATGTCAGCCGGGCCCCAGGTACGAGCAGGGATAACCAAAGACCACGTTAGGAAAGACTCAATATAAAGGTCAAACAAAAGTGGGGACAATGGGCAGCCCTGCCTAGTACCCCGCATAATCTGCACCGGCTGTGTTAGTACCCCATTAACTAGCACTCTAGCTACCGGAGCAGTATATATACCTTTCAATATTCTACAAACATTTGAACCCAAATTGAGATGTTTGGCCAGTGTCTGCAGGTATATCCTGTTTACGCGATCAAAAGCTTTGGCAGCATCTAATGCTATTACTGCCAAAGGAAGATCGTACGCAGTAGCCATATCTATAGAACCTATAAGGGAATACGTCGGATCTTTCAAAGCTCTTCCTCTGATAAAACCCTTCTGATCTTCATGCACCAAATACGACATAACCCCATTTAGCTTCCCTGCTATAACCTTCGCAAAGAGCTTGTAGTCAGCGTTTAAAAGAGAAATAGGCCTATACGAGTCAACGCTTTTTAATGACTTCCCAGGCTTAGGAATTAAAGTTATATTGGCCTCTTTCCAAGAATCATGCTGAGCAAAATCTGACAGAAAGATGGCGTTGAAGAGCTGCCTCAAAATGGGTATTATAGCACTAGCCAGAGCTTTATAAACCTCAACTGGAAGGCCATCTGGCCCTGGAGCCTTTCCCCTTTTACCTCCTCTAATATCCTCCTCCAACTCCTCTTCGGAAATCTCCTTATTCAATATCCCCATTACCTCTTCCGATAGCGGCTCCATGTAATCCAACCAAGTCAACACATCCTTCTCAGTAACAACCAGATCTTCCTTATAGACTTTCCCAAAATGTCTATAAAATGCTGATGCAATTCCACTACTGTCACTGAGAACCATACCTGAATCTTCACAGCTAATTACTTTAATCAAATTTCTGACCTGATCACTCTTTGCTTTCCAGGCTAGTAGTTTGCTGCAGCCCTTGCCATATTCAAAATGCGCTAGCTGGCTAGACTTCCATTTCTCCTTAACCCTATCCCTTAAGACTCCTGACAAACTTGCTTTTAAGTTTATTATTTCATCCATCTCCTTTTCACTACTTGCATGACTTCCTGAATTTATTAAACCTGCTTCCAACTTCCGGATCTGCTCTTCTAAGTCCGGAACCTTTCTATGGTTTGTTCGCCTTTTCCCTGCCACCAAAGCACCTAGCCTGCCTCTTAAATAAGCCTTGTAAGCATTCCATACGATCCCAATCTTAGCTGAACCCTGGTTCTTCTAAAAAAGTTCCTTGGTTTCCTCTTTTAAGGTCTCAACCGTCACAGTTTCAAATAAAATTGTGTGATCCAGCCTCCTTCTTGAACTCGTAGTTCCCTCTCCTACCCTCACCCTAAGGAGGATAGCTGAATGATCTGATAAGTGAACCCGATGTGTTCAACCTCCAAAACAGAGTCCTTAACAACTCGGTCCACCAAAAAATAATCTATCCGAGACTTATGTTTATATTTTTTATTATAATATGTGAAACCCATTTGAGAGCCTGCCTTACATCTCCATATATCACAGAGACCCCACTGCGCCATAAACAATCGCACTGTATCCAACATCTTGTGATTTACTGCCGCTCTACTATTCAGGGATCTATCTAGTTTGTGGTCCAAAACTGTATTAAACTCTCCTGCCATAATAATCTGGTCATGGAAACCCAAAAGCTTATTAGCTGGTTCATCCAAAGGACCGGTATCATCTTGGTTCGGGCCATAATAGCCCACCAGGGTAAAGTTCTGCCCAAAACTTTGTAACTTACCTATTAGCCATCTTCCTGCAATACTCGAGCCATTACTTTCTATCAAAATATTTGTACCGTGTTTAACTAATAATGCTACCCCCTTAGTAACTGCTGTCTGCCTCGTGTAAATTGCATGTGCGTCCCATCTCTGTGCCTTTAAGATCATCCTACTCTCCCCCTCCGTCAAATGTGTCCCTTGTAAAATAATAATTTGTGCAGGACAGTCTTACAGATACTACATTATCTTGTCTCTCCTGCTGCTCACCCGAAGCCCATTCACATTCCAGAACAGAACTTTGAACTCATTTGTTCTATTCCCTGTCATCACCTAAACACCCTCGCAAAACAAACCCGCTTGGTGAAAACAAGACATCTGAGGTCATTTTTATGTTTTTTTCCACTAAACTCCCCACCCTGTGCACCCTACGCAAAAGCCCTATGAGTGACCCCTCGGCGTGAAACTTGGAAAACCTGTAAACCCTTGGTGCGGATTAAACAATATACTGAACAACAATTAAACTAACTTATCACTGAAGCAGAAACCCATCCTCCTTCCTCCAGGATATAACACTTATTGACTCCCCGACTCAAGCTGCTCAAACATATCAACTTCCTCAACGAAGCGAAAGGAGTGCATCTTGTTGTTTAACATCACTTTAAGAAGAGCAGGAAACTTTAGCTGAACCAAAGCACCTAAGTTCCTTAGCGGCTCCATTCTTTTCCCTATCTCCCATTGCCTGTTGGATGTTACCACCGTCAAATCAGATCTTACTTCAATTCTTACTCTATCCACTTATAAAGTTCTTTTCTTCAGGGCCTTAGCTATAATCTTCTCCTTCAGAGTATAGGTGAGGAAATTTACTAGAATTCTCCTAGGTTTGGTTTGATTTGTACTTACCCTAAAAGGATCTCTATGTATCCTTTGAATATCCCTGGCAATTTCTTCCTCCGTTTCCACCAGCTGAAGCTCTCTTCTCAACATCTGAACCACAAAACTTTTAATGTTTCCTCCTTCCTTGCCCTCAGGAACTTTTAAAACCTTTAAATTGTTCCTCCTTTGAGAATGTTCTAACCGTTCAACTCTTTCATCCTGCTCTCTCTGCCTAGCTCTAAGCCCTTCAATCTCTTTCCTGTTAACCTGCACTTCCTCCTTGAGATCTCTAACTTCTGCTTCTAGTGCCAGTGTTCTTCCACTCAAATCATTTATCTTTTTCTCTAAGACTTCACACGCAGACCTAATGTCTTTCTGATTTAAATCTCAAATCTCAAATCTGTCTTGAATCTCTCGGGTAAGGATGGTGAGCAACAAGCTTATGGAGGGGCCACCACTCCCAGGGTCTACCCCCCCCCCCCCCATTGCCCATATCCTCCCGGACCACCCTGGTACCTCTCCCAGGTTCTGACTCACTCTGCACCTCTTCAGGATTTAAAGACTTCCCTCCCTTGTCTGAAAATAACCTGACTACTGGCCTCTTGGTCATTTGAAAGTACCTCACACAGCGGAGACACCCCTACCTCCCCCATCTCCGTAGCTAACACTTGAAAACGATTAGGGCTCAAATGTGCTGACTATTCTCCCAGGTTTACAGTCTCCTCAGCGTTCCCCCCCCACCTACTAGTTGATCAGTTTGTTTTTGCTTTTGTTGATACTGCTGGAGCTCCACTGCCGCTATCATAGGGTTATTCCTCAACACCAAGGTTCTCGGAAGCACTTTAAAGTAAGTCCTGAGAGACGGGGTTACCTTTATCTTGCACTCCAAAGATCCCCCTTTTGCCAATTTATTTTGAACGGAGGTGTCTTTAGTAGACAGACTGCTCCTAGATTTCACCTCTTTCATTTTTCACCCCTCGGTCCTTTTCACACTTTGATGGGAGATCCAACAACTCAGGGAATTCCACCGCACCCCCTCTCACCACACTTCTCAAGGTATATCTTGAGACTCCTCTCTGTCTTCCCCTGACAGTCTCACTAGCACTAGAGCCACTCTCAACCCTCTCGCCTTTTTTCTTAGTTTGTCAGAACTCTGATTCTTACTGTTATCTCCCCGCTCCTGAGCCGGTCGAGAAAAAGGATGAAACTGTACCTCTGTTGCTTCCAAGCACACAAACTGCTCAACTATGGTTTTACCAGCACTCTCCTCGCTAGCCTCACTCTTCCTACTGCCTCCTCGTTCCCTCCCCCGGAAGAGAACCCTAGCTGCAGCACGACGTCCCCGGCGTAGCTCTAGCGCTGCTCTGACCCACGGCTGCTCTGCCGTGTTTACCGCCTCACCTTCCACGCTCGTAACTCCGCGCTCGTCTACAGAGACCCCTGCCGCTGCACCGGACCAACACACACGTAGGTTTGCTGCCCAAGTGCTATTCAAACTTACTGTTTTTGATTTTAACTTTCCATTAACCCCACTAGTTAACCTCTACTTGTTTAATCAAAAAAAAACTCCGCCGCACGCCTCCGGAACAACCGCGACCCGCCGCTAGCCGGCCGCCATGTTTTCCTGACTCGCCACAGGCTCTTTCAGCAACATGCAGA
Organism: Triturus cristatus; assembly: GCF_964204655.1. Classification (NCBI taxonomy): domain Eukaryota; kingdom Metazoa; phylum Chordata; class Amphibia; order Caudata; family Salamandridae; genus Triturus; species Triturus cristatus. The sequence continues at coordinate 1,011,218,592 of NC_140588.1, forward strand.
AATTGCCTGTATTGTTTCTGAGAATGGCGGAAGCCCTAAATATCACTTGTGTAGATCCTACTCCAGGGGAGGAAAAAATAAACATTACTCTCCAGGGAAGACTTGGAAACACCATAAACTTGTGACTTCTCTCCCTGCAAACCAGTGGTGCTGGAACAATTTTCGGAATGACATTGCTGCCATCAGTGTTACATCACTGAAGTCATGGGGATTTTTGAAAATCCAAGTGTCACACAAAGAGCAGGTATAGCAATGAGCCACACCCATTCAGCAGGAGAGTAGTCAAGGTGTGGTATGTAGCTGGTGATGCATTTTGGAGCACACGGTCACAAATCTATCACTAAAGCACGGTGTGGTAGCGCACTGTCATTTACAAATGGCATATTTCCCATTGAAAGGGATACTGAATTTGCATAGACCTACAGTTTTACTGTTAAAATGATATAGTGCACAAACGATAATGTGTCTAAAACTGGTTTCGGTGAATATTTATCATTTGTCCATCACCGAGTGTCTTGATTTGTTTTAAACCTAATACAATCTTTGTTTCTATTGCAACTCAGAATTAAAAACACACTTAATTTGTGCTTTCGCAATTGCTGATGTATTTTGAAATGTGTACAGTTCATTTACTGGTATTTTAATTGTGTTGTGTTTGGAAAAAAAATGCCATCCTACAGCCTTTCCTTTCACACTCCCTGTACCCCAGCAGGATTGTCACAGTGTTCACTTTACAAAGTCTGCAGGCAGAGAAGGAAAAGTAAACACCAATCTCCATGAGAAAAGAACAAGCAACAATTTGTCAGAAGACACAGCCTAACATTTGACCTCTGTTTTTGGACGCACAGTAAATGTGACAAGATAACAAGTAAATGTAAAGGCATTTTATCGTTCATTCATCTTCTGAATCCCATGTGGGTTGTTTTAGGGACCCTGCAACACCCCGGCTTCCATCGTATATGCTGCAAAGTAGAGTAAAAGATCATCATTAACAGTATTATTGGTGTTTTTCTTTTCTTTTGATCATCGATGAATAGTGGTGTTGAATAGAAATTACCCTCAGGAAAGGTCAGGAGATACCCATACGTTATTGTGGTACCCGTGGTGTGGTGTGCACATTGGCACCAGTAGCTGGGTAGCCAGGTGGCATGCACAGCGCATAAACCAGTGTCATGTAGCCAGGGTGCACGTGAACTCGGGAGGTTCCCGCCCATGCCATGTGCTGTCACTCTGCCTCCCACTTCCTGCCTCTGCCCGGAAGGCCTAGGGAGCGCTGCATTGCGCGGACGTTATTCCAGGCACCAGTGCAGTGACTCAGTCGTGCTGCAGTGGTTTCCTGTGGTCGACACGAGCAGTATGGGTCTGTTACTGTAAACGCAGAGCCCGTCCGGCAAGTCGGTCCTGACTCCTGAAGGCCCCCAAGGTGCGGAGGCGTATGATTAATGATTATCCGTCTACCTCAAAATGCCGTCAGCGACGTTTCTGCAACGATACACACCCCGACCGAAAATCAACGATAGGCCAAATAGAACTGTTCATTTTTAAGTAATGTGCTTGGATATTTGTTGTATTTCGTATCCTTTTCTTGTCAGTGCGCGTAAACGTGTTGAGCATTCAAAAAGTGGCTATGTGCAGTCTAGACATCATTTTCTGGGCTATAAGCGTATTGCACACTGTGCCAGATCACACGATTTGTTATTTTTTACAGGCTCTTCGGCAAATTATTATACCTGTCCATCCAATTAAGGTTAACTCGGTGCAGTTATCATGTTTTAATTTCCACGAGAAAGAGAGTGAATTAATTTTTCCAAGTCTGTTTTTACACAGCATTCGTTTATTTTAAAATACCAGCCTAAACATGGAACATGAGCCATGCACAGCTATCATTTACATATTATAAAAATAGGAAATCCAATTTGAGAAGCAGATTTGGAGGGACTAGGAGGATCTTCGGTTCAGAAGTGTTTAAGTAATATGATCTCTTTTTGAATGAAAATTTGTGCAGGTTTGGACTCGGTCCAAACAGCCACGGAATCCTTATGGAAATGGGGGTTGGGCGAAATCACGCAAATTAAGAAGTGCCACTGTTATCTCTCCAAATGGGGCTCCTAAATTATTTGTTTTATTATTTTTGTACATACATTTATTTATTTATTTTTATTTGATTTATAAAGTTTTATATAGCGCGAACGTGACACACGAGGGTATCAGAGCGCTTTACAGTATAAGAACAAAATTGGTTGAGGTAGTATACATACATTCACAAGTGTCAATTCATACAAAAGGAATAGAAGATATATGATTAACAAACATAGAGGACCATGATACTGTAGGACGTAGTACAATATACAGTTAAAGAACCTTAGATGAGTGTGCTAGCAAACATACATATTATAACCATGATCGGATCCCAATGGATAAGAAGTATATAGATAAACCCAAGAGAGACCCACCACTAGCTAAGCTTTACACTACATACAGTAATTGAACAGTAAGGGTAGTGATATTCGTCATACATAATGAGGACTCAACCATTCCACTTGAGGTCGGCAAAAGTATTCAGATCATAAAGATGACTCCGTGACATCATAGAAATCAGACTTATAGTATGTATTTGTTCATTAGTAGTGTTTTACTTCTTTTTTGAAGGCGGTAAGGGAAGTGATTCCACGAACTGCTGGAGGTAGAGAGTTCCAGATCCTTGGTGCAATCCCTGAGAAAGCTCTACAGCCGGTTTTCTTCTTATGGAAGGATTGGGGTTTCAGAAGGAGGGTGCTCGCACTACGAAGTCGTCTGCAGCCTCCAGACCTTTCCAACTTTAAAGCCAGATAACTAGGAGTATTGTTGTGAATTGCTTTGTGTGTCATGCAGGCCACTTTAAGGTGTATTCTTGCCTCGTAGGGCAGCAAATTCAAGGCTTTCAAGGTTGGAGAGATGTGACATTTTCTCTTGGTTCCAGATACCAGTCTAGCCGCAGATTCAATGCTGCACTTTGCGGAGCCAGCTTGTATTTAGGAAGACCACAGAGGGTGGTGCTCCCATAATCTAAACTGGGTAACACAAGGGCTTGTACTGCCATTTTTAGATCAGCCTGGGGGAGGAAGGGTTTGAGTTTCCCTAATATACTCCGCTTGTAATTAGCTCCCTTGGAGGCATTAGAGATGTGTGACTGCATATTCAGATGTTTGTCTAAGGTGATTCCTAGTGATTTTGCTGAGTCAATGATTAGGGGGACGCAGTCAAAGGAGGTTAGGTGTTTTAACCATAAGTCTAGCTTTGGTGTGTGGCTCGGTGGCGAGAGGAGGATGAATTCCGTTTCTTTGGTATTCAGCATGAGGTGGTTGTTAGTGAGTCAGCTTTGCGTGTTCAGTAGAATAGAGTTGAGGGCAGTGAAATCTTCCGGGGAGGTGATTTTCAGACACAGTTGGGTGTCATCAGCATATAAATGATTCAGGATGTTCGCAGATCTCAATGCGTTCGCCAAAGGCTCCATTAGGAGGTTGAAAAGAATGGGTGATAGGGCAGATCCCTGAGGAACTCCAAGGGTGACCAAAGAGGATTGCGAGAGTGAGTTCCTCATCTTGAATCTTTGAGTTCTGTTATTCAAGAAGGAGGAGAACCATTGCAGCAATGTGCCAGAGAGGCCCATCCTTCGTTCCAGTAGGGACAGAAGTTCGTCATGCTTGACCGTATCGAAGGCAGAGGACAGATCAAGAAGAATCAGTAGGCATGATTCATTGCAGTCAAGTATTTTGAGGATATCATCCATAATATGGGTGAGTGCAGATTCTGTGCTGTGCCCTTGGCGGCAGTCCGATTGGTGAATATCTAGGAGGTTATAGTGTTCAATGTGATTGCATAATTGAATTTGTACACATTTATCCAATAGTTTTGCCAAAGTAGGGATGTTGGTTATGGGCCGGCAGTTGTTTAGATCAGATGGAGTGGCGTCAGCTTTAAGTATAGGTGTGACCTGCCCTATTTTAAGGCAGTCCGGAATGACACCTTGACTTAGGGAGGCATTTACAATTTTAGCCCATAATGGTAGGATAGATGGTTTTAAAATTTTGAACAAGGCGGGGGACAGGGGGTCAGAGAAATGATTGGAGGGGTTGATTGCTTGAAGAGTGTTGTCTATAATTTGTTGAGAGATTGGCGAGAAGGTGTGCCAAGAGGCATTGTTTTTTGTGACTTCCCCTGGATTATCAAAATGTACTTTGAATAAATCGCTACAGTTGGAATCTTTACCCTTAGTTTGCGGTAGCGCCAACTGGGATTGTATATCAAGTTCGATGGACTTAGTCTTTTCGTGGAAGAAATTGGCAAGCGCATCACAGGTAGGTATGGCCAGGTCGTTGGATTCCATAGAGTTAGTTGTATTGTATGATTGTTGATTGGCGATTTTAAAGACTTTTTTTGGCCGGTTGCTAACTTGGTTCAGCTGAGTTCTGAAAAAGTCTGCCTTTGCCTTAAGAATCTTCCTATTGTAAGAGTTCCTTAATCTTCTCAGGTGCTCAAGATTATCAGTGGTCGGAGCCGATTTCCAAACACGCGCTGCAACTCTTAGGTGTCTACGCTCCCTGTTCAGACCCTCGTTGAACCATGGTTTGGAAATCTTAGTGGATACGTTTCTTTCCTGGAGGGGAGCTGTGGAGTCCAGTATTTCAAGCAACGAGTCATTGTAGAAGGTTGTGAGGTCATGTACATCAGTAATGTCCATCACGGGGGTCAGGGCGGAGTTACACCAGTTTAACAGGGTGATGGGGTTGATATTTTGTAAGTTCCCTTTTCCATTGCCTTGTTTTTGATGGTTGGCCCCTTTTTTGAGTAACTTCGCTAATGATGGAGAAGAGGATGCAATAATGATCAGTCCAATCGCATGGGGTGATGCATTCTAGTAAGACGATGTTTGGTTTTGCAATGATGAGGTCCAATGTCTCTCCCTTGTTATGAGTTGGGCTGTCACAGAATTGAGATAGCTACTGTACTGACAGAAACTCTTTAAGACAACCTACAATATGATCGTTTGCGTTGTTTCAATGAAAGTTAAAGTCACCCAAGAAGATATGATGAACTTGTGAGTTGACATTAGAAGCCATGATCTCCATTATCTCATCAATACAAGTCAAGTTATCCCCAGGTGGGTGGTAGAATATGTGAGGCTTGCTGGCGATGCGCTTAGTATCAGAGATATTAATGCATAGATAATCACAGGAAAAAAGCCTAATAGAGTCCGCTTGCTTGACTGATATTGAGTTACGATAAATGCAGGCTACCCCTCCCCCTAGTTTCCCAATTCTATCTAATCGTATCAGGTCATGGGAAGGAGGAACAAGTAAGTCGAGGATGGGTGAGGAGGAACTATTCAACCAGGTTTCAGTGAGGACCATAATATCGAAATCATTTTCTAGAATGAGATTGAATATCTCCGTAGCATGTTTGCTAGCAGATCTGCAATTAATGAGCCCACACTTCAACTTATTAGTAGAAAGGTTTAAGGTAGTTAATTAGGTTAATGTTTGTAAAGTTGTCTCTATTTATAGATCTGTTGTTGAGAGTCGGTTCTCTGAGGGGATTGGTTACAATGGTTTGGATGGTGTCACATTGGGACTTACTGCTATCAGAATCCCGGGCATAGGATGAGAGCAGGTCGTCAATGTCACTATCAGATAGTTCATCGGATGACCTCCTAGGACACGTAGGGGAGGGTAAACTACCCGGATTAGTATTATTGGGGAGTGTGACCGTGGGTATGTATCTAGTGTGTTGGATGTTGATTTGGTTATACTGACTACTGTTCTCCGAATGATCCTTCATGAGGGGGGGAGTTTCTCATTTGGAGACTGATTTGGTTCACGGTGTCATTGGTGGCTCTGTGTTTTTAGCAGTTTTTTAGTGATAGTAGAAAGGTTATGCATTTCATCCATGAGATGGGATAGACCAGTGGCTTGCTCGCTAAGTTGCGTGCTCCAGACTGAATTGGGAGAGTAGGTAGAAGGTGAGGACGTCTGATCAGTTATAGAGGACAAGCCGCTCGTAGAGTCATAATGCATGGTCTTCAAATGCTTGTGAAGATCTATATTAGGTCTGGGTGTAAGGCCCGTTATGGAAGGCAAATTTCCAATGTGTTCTGATTGCAAAGACATTTTCTCCATTTCGATTGGGATAGCTTCATTGGATGTCAATGAAGGAGGTTGAGCCAGGATGTTTAATGTGCAATCCACATCCATGAGTGGAGTGGTATGAAGGCTAGACAACCGGGTGGGAGCATCCACCTGAAAGGTCACTCATTCAGTAAATGGATGGGCGGGGTGATTGTATCAGGTGAAAGAGTTCCCTCATGTAACGAGGAGACAGTGGGTGGGAGGAGCCCAAGCGATCCATTTTGAATGAAGGATTCACATCCCTGGGTGGAGTGGAATAATGGTTGGACAGCCGGGAGGGGGATTCCTCCTGAAATTGGGGAAAGGTCACTGTGTTCAGTGAATAGATGGGAGGGGTGATAGTGTTGGGTGTAAGAATTCCCTCAAGTAGCGAAGAGGACAGTGGGTGCGGGGGGGTCTAAGCGATCAGCTAAGAGTGCAGAGGAGGAGTGGAGTGCCGTGTTAGTGGCATCTCGTTTGGTGCCATCCCGCAAAAAAGGCAGGGCTAACAATATTGCGTCAGACATGATGGGATCAGTAGCAAAACCTTGACTCTTCTTGTCTGGAGGATCTGGGAGAGGACTTGTCCAAACAGTCTAGTTGGTAGTGATTACTGGTGGTTTCTGCATTGCAGAGGATAGAGGCTGGAAACATCAGAGTCATAACTGGGATAGGAAGCCCCTGCGTGTTTGGATCGGCCATGTCTGGGGGCTAGAGAGAATGTCAGGGTCGACATTGTTACGAATGGGCGAGTATGATGTGGTATTTTGAGGAGGAGTTAGGGAAGCCACTAAATCCTGGTGATGCGAGTGTATGGTGAGTGTGCTATTCCTATTATTTACTGCTTTCTAGATCGTAGGAAAGAGTCAGTCAATGATATTGAGATTATCGTTAGAGGCTTGTATAAGAATATTTTCATTGTTGTAGATAGTAATGGTAGCATTCGCTGGGCAAAGGTCCGAGGGGATAACCGTCAATTTGAGGGCATGAGTGGATTTCTTAGTTATGTAAATTCGGAGCATAGCGTAGAAGGTATTTCTCCATTGGGCAAGTTTTTTCGGGTGGAAGATAAGGTCATTAGAAATAGTGCCTTTTTTTTGTGCTGAAGTATGCATCTAGAACAAGAGTCTCAGGATGATTTATCAGAAGCCTGTGCTTGAACTTTTTAGAGAGATCGGGTGGATACAGAATGGTGTAGGCATTGTGGCCTGCAGGTTCAAGGTCTATGTCCATCCTGTATAAATGTAATTCCTTTTATTTTCTTTTTTTTGTTTTTCTTTTCGTTCCCTATCTCTTCTCTTCTTTTCCCCTCATATACATCCACAATACCGCTTTACATTTGTTTTAATGAACTGAACAGGGGAGTGAAAAGGGCACAAAGGACCCTTTGTTGCTTCTCTTATTTCAGGCAAGCATTTATTTAAATGTTTATTGAAGTTAAATAACGGAAGTAACTAGGGTGTCCTGCATTGTTTTACTTTCGGAAAACATTCACTTTCAAAGACATCTTGCAGCAAAAGTGTAAAAATTTGAATACGTTTCTTCAAAATTCAAAAAGCGCATGTTTATTGAAATGCAGAACCGTTTCTCCTTAGTAAATCGATTTTATCAGTGCTTTGAGAAGTGCTTTTTTAAAGTGATGCATTCAAACATGAATTCTCTCCCTTCCCCCTCCCCTCCACCCTGACAACAGCGAACAGAGGCAAGCCAATTGTTAAGTGCACTCTTTGGGGGGGCCTGGGTTCCTATTATACATGAACAACATTATAGTTTATTAAATCAAATACAGGATAAGATTTTGGACAGCACACATCCTGAAGTCATGTTCTTTGAGGTTTTCTTATAAAATAGTGCATTAAATTCCAAGAGGGAGTAACATTTTGAGAGCAACCCCACACACGTTCTTCTAAAATTACGTGCCCAATGATTTAGCCACTGTTGCTAAATAAAGCCAGGAAGTTCTCTGCTTGCGTTGCCTACGCTGCCTAGTGCTGCCTTCTGCTCCTCCCTTACTCATTCTCTTTTACTGTTGAATCTCACTTGTTTGCCTGGTAAATTGTGTTTTCCTTATGCTCTTATGGAATCCAACAAAACCTGGGGGAAAACGTATGCTTAACAGATTGAATCTTAATCTCTACATACCCACTAACAACATCTCTAGTTTATGTTGAGATGTATTCAGTCCGAATAGATACGTTTTAGTTTACCATTCAGTTCTTAACGGAGACTATCCCACAATGCATTGCAAGAAGCTTTAGGCAAGTCAACCCCGGATTCTGCTAAACTTGTTTGTTTTACTTAGTTCCCAGGTTGTACTGTCCAAACACTGTTCTTAGGCAGTGCAGTAGATAATACAAAACATACCATTTGTTTGTGTCACTGGCAATTTTTCACGAGGTGCAGTGTCGATAGAGGGTTGATCAGTCATTTCTTTGCATCCCTTCTCCTTCTGTCTCATCCCTAACATTTATGACTACTATGAACTCTCAAACATCCTTCTCAAACATTGCCTCTCGATTTTAGTCTTGCCACCCAAATAACAAGCATACACTGCCACTACTGACAAAAAAACCTACTACTTCCCCTTTTCAATACCATTCCTCTCTTTGTATCCCTGCTCCAAACCCCCCTTCTCAAATCCTCTCCTATCATTTTATCCCCTCTCCAGACTCTTAAAAACATGTGTGAAATCAAGAGCACAACTAATGCACAAGAAAAAAACCATATTTCTACTAACTACTAATCTTGGATGGATTCCAGACATAATTAACACTAGTGTTGTCCCAGGGAAGGGTAGGGCAGAGCAGAGCAGGCAAAGTAGGGAAGCACAAGCCAAAGAAGGTATGTATGGAGTGGTCCCTCAAGAACTGGGTGACCGGGTTTTCTATTTAGTCAGATATCCTCTCAGAGAGGTTCCCTGCAGTAGCCTCCCAATTGTGCAGTTATATATCTATGATACACCGTGCGGCTTCTGACTTTCAGGGCTCCACCTAGCTTCAGTATGATATTAAGTTTAGGCAAATTAAGTCTGTCCCACAGTAGATAGCTTGGGATCAAAGAGAAATCAACATCTGGCATTCAGAATTCCATATGGTCCCGGCAGTCATACAACCTCCACAGCTCTTACGATCTGACAAAAGTGCATGGGACTAAAAACTGGCTTGCTGTCAGTATAACACGAAAGAATGTAGCAGAGGTTCCGCCTGCAAATTCAAAACACCTATGCTTCTTTTGTGGGACCCAAGGTCATCCGGAGGGCAAGTGCTTCAGGAAGCAATGGCGACCAAGAGAGCAGCACCCACCAAAAATCTGTTAGCTTTTCCAAGGCGAGCAAGATGCCCACATCCATTCGTTTGCACATGCTCGCTCGCTCTGTTATATCATATTTAACAAACAACAAGAGCAACCCTAATGTCCATGCAAACAGGGGTATCAAGTAATCCTTGAGACAGGCATTCACATGAAACTCGTTCTAAAGAAAATTATGAACCTCACAGATGTTTCTGTGCTGACTAAATCCAACTATACCAATGTCAATTAAAAACGTTTAGAAAAAGCAATGATGGCTCAGCTAGAATGTAACATGGCTCAGCCGAACCAAGTTCTATTCATAAAAATCACAAAATTCTAATAATTTTTGTTAGAAGTGTCTTAGAGAGAGAAAAGTGTCAAAGGACCACAGGTGTGTAAACAAACCAGAACCCAAGAAAACAAATAAGACAAGGTGAAATTCAACATAAGCAAACCGGTAAATTGGTTGATACAAGTAAGAGGCAGCAGTTTCAGTTAAAAATAATCATGGATATATAAATTCAATCATTGTATCAGCAGAACATGGAAACGTTATCTGTCTCTGTAATCGTGTTGACCGCGTTTCGACCCTTTAAGGATAGTAGGGTCTCATCGGGACTAGGAATGTCTGGGGTTTGCTGGACTTTGAAATAATATGAATTTGATAGATTCTCTGGAAAAGTTCCTGGTTGGAGGAGATATCTTTTGAGGGCGGCACTCCCTTTAAATCCACAGGGAGTGGTTCATTGGTGGACTCCCGAGTTAGAACTTTGGGGGGCTGCGCCTGTGTTCAAGTACTCAGGCGGGGCCAATGCATTATGCGGTGCTCTGGATTGGTAGTTTTCTTCCGGGATGGAGGGTTGTGGAAAATTGCTACCAATGACTGCTGGCTAATGTGTTCCATCAGTGATGCCCTGCGTGGAACCCGGGGCTCGGTGGAAATTGGGGCCTGCTGACACAATCAGCACAGGAGATTTCACCACAATGTACGTGTTCTTGATGATTAATGCAATGTATATCATGTAAATTCGTTCTTTCGACGAATGTAACCCTCTGGCTATTGATTGAATGATCTAATTATCCTTCATCTAACTTTCAGAACATTCTTGGTAACACTTATGCATTCGTAATGACCAAAGCTCATATGAAATGGTGAATAAAGGACTACGCCGTGGTTGACCCACAAAGCTGTTTTGTCACTCTTCGAGGCATGATCGAGGGGAGGGTTAAGTAGCGGGCGAATCGCACATTATATTCATATTAACGCTGCTGTCTATAGTGTGCTTTTGCGCGCTACTTCTGTTGTGGTGTATGTCTGGCCATTATGCACATCAGTTTTCTGATCTGTTCTAGCTCTTTGTTTTCTCTTCATCCTCATGCCAGGTCCATTTCTGTTTCCTTTAAGCCCATTCATTGAATACAAACATTTGCCTGGTCTATTTATAGCAGCATTCAGTGCTTTGAGCTTCCGGTGCTGAATGTGTCCACACAAAGAACACTTGGAAATGGACTTGGTGCACTGCAGCAACTTAAGCTTCATGATGACATTAACGCTTAAATGTAGTGTCAAGGGGGTCGGTTGGTACAGGATTAAAACAGCAAACATGTGTATTTGTTTAAAACCCATATGTGACCGTTTAATGTTTTTTTTTAATTCAGCGTCCACTTAGAAAAACCTAACCACTCTGATATGGAGCTTGGTTCCATCTTCCATCAGCATACTTAAGTTTAAACTACAAATTAGTCCGCATTTGTTTTTAACCAACAACAATAAAGGTTCTTTTCGGCTATTATGAGATGTGTTCTTTTTTCATCATTTCATAGTTTTCATAAACTTTAGATGGAGGGTCTTCATTGCCAGCGGAATTGGGCACCTGATCATATTGACCTTCTCTGTACATCTCTCTAAAAATATCACCCTCTAATCTCTTACTGAGGATAAGCAAGAGTATCCACCGACATGCAGATAGAACAGAATAGAACCCTTTTTCCATACGTGAACTTCTGTATTAGATGAAAGAGCTGGCAACAATTTGCTGCCACACCGTAAAAAAAGGCTAAAACGACTGCCAAAGCAACAAAGGAGTGAGTGAGGGCAGTAGGTGAGGGTTGAGCAATAGTGTGGGGGTGTGAAGATGAAATAAAAATAAAGATGGTTGGCGGGGTGGGGGGAGCAGCACATGGAGGAGAGAGTGTCGTGACGTTAGTGACTAGGATTAAGGAATTGTCACTAACCTCGGAAGGAAGCCGTTGGGAGCGATGGAGCGCAGCTGATCCCCCCCCTCGACCCTGAGGCACAGACTCTCGCAGAGGGATGGAAACACTACTGCTTGAGAAAGCCCCCCGGGGAAAAGGGAAGTGGATAAAATAAGAAAATGCTGCTCTGCCGTGGTGTGGCTCTGGTACTGCGCTGGTAGCGGGTCAGGGTTATGGCCAATGCACTCTCCCAAGGTAAACTACAGAGGGAACATAAGAAGCAGAGAGTAAGTAAGCACCTCCCACCCTCCACGCAACTCAGGCACTCTGGACTACAGCCTTCACCCAGCCTCACCGGATACTTACAAGGGAGATTAGCAGCCAGCTTGGTTCTGATACCAAGTAAAGGGTCCTGAGAGCAGGACACGGTGTCTAGAGTAGGAGACTCTCTTCTTCGCCTCTTTGTTTGGTCACAGATAGGGCGTTTGCCAATGTCACGAAAGCTCACAACCAGATGACGGGCTTAGCGGGAGCCGGGACGCGTGCTAAGAGCTTCGAAGAGCATCCCTAGCGCTCGGCTTCAGGCAAAATCAAAACGTCCGATGTTGCCGCAGTTTGTGCGCATGTCCTGGCACTGATCAGTGTCTACGCGCAAGGAGTAGGTCAGCATGAGCAAACGGGAAATCCTTGTCAAGGGAGGGTTTGCTACTCACGCTTCCGGAGTCTAAGGAGAGACGTCTGTTGGCAGTGCTACGGGCGACTCGCTTCGGGAACAGATAGGCAGCCGAGTCCTCAATACCGCATCAGGGCTGTTAACTTCAGGGATGTCTGCAAAACGGCTGGAAACTCCAGGCTCCGTCGTGAAGAGAGGTATCCCGCGGGGAACACCATCCGCGACTGTAGCTAACATCCGGATTGTCAAGCCCCGATCCTTGGCAAAGGGGAGGGCTTTATCGCGATGCCGGCGGAACTGCCGGGAACCACTTCCGGGTCGATGGCCGCAGGCATGACGGGAGTCGTAGTCCCGGTCTTTTGCACAGATCGCGACCTCCCTTCACGCACCAGACATACCGTGCAGCGCGCTGGATGGAAGAGGCACTGGGGGTGTAATGTGTGTAGCGCGCCGCGCCCTGGCCATGTGAGGTGCAAATCGCGACAGAGAGCCTCAGTCCTGGTCTTACTGAGACTGCAGCTAAATTCCCCGCATGAGATGTGCTGAAAACCTTAACCCAATGTCAAAACTGGTTCCTGAGTCGCACTCAAAATGATTTTATAGTAAATATATATATATTCACTGAAAAAACCATAGGTTTCACACATGTTATAGTTAGCGGAAATTTTACTGATAAAAAACCAATGAAATTCCCCCGTTATAGTTAGTGCAGGCAACTATAACTCACGCGACCGCAATCCTCTGCTGATGCTAATACTGTATTTAGACACTTATTTGCCCATGTCTTCTTCCATACATTTTTAGCTATACATATATTACAAATATTTTTTTTTCATAAAGACACATATGTCATCAGCAGAAGATTGCGGTCGCGTGAGTTATAGTTGCCTGCACTAACTATAACGGGGGAATTTCATTGGTTTTTTATCAGCAAAATTTCCGCTAACTATAACATGTGTGAAACCTATGGTTTTTTCAGTGAATTTGCAAGGTTTTTTAAATGCTAATTCCTAACTATAACGTGTGTGAAACCTATGGTTTTTTCAGTGAATTTGTACGGTTTTTTAAATGCTAAGTTACTTTACGCCATTCGTGGCGTGCGCGCCCACTTAACGCAGTTCGTTCCGTGCGAGCACAGTGAGCACGCGGTGCGCTTCGCGCACCGCGCGCCCACTTTACGCAGTTAGTGCCGTGCACGCACGGTGGGCACGCGGTGCGCTACGCGCACCGCGTGCCCACGTTACGCTAGATGGGCCATGTACGCACGATGCGCTTCGCGCACCGTGCGCACATGGAGGACATATGATGCACTTCGTTTTGAAAGGTAATATTTTAATTTTTCGTATATGTTATAAGCCATGCACAAATGGTGCCCTTCGGGCACCATTTGCACACGGGGTGGAGAGAGTGTGGATAATTTTTTTTTTTATTTTATTTTTTAAAAATATTTTAGTTTAACTCAAAAAATAAATAAGCCATGCACAATGGGTGCTCTTCGGGCACCAATTGCACACGGGGTGGGGAGAGTGTGGATAATTTTTTTTTTTTTTATAATTTTTTACCGTACGCGTAAGCGTAATCGGCGAAATTAGCGAAAAAATAAAAATTCCGTTTTTGGCCTTGGGGGATCTTTGGGGACTCCCTCAACATTGCTATGTGTGGGGGAGCTGTCTAAACAGCCCCTTTACATGTTTTTGTGCTTTATATTTTAAACATCACTCTCAGTGCGAGAGAGAAAATGGCGGCCGCCGCTTCCTGGTTTCGGCCGATTCGAATGTTTACTAAGATCTAAGAGCCAATCAGAATCGCGCTCGCGCACGCCACCGTACGCGTACGGTAAGCGTACCGTAAGCGCACCGTAAGCTGGCTCAGATATATATATTGATTTAAAGGCTATTTTCTCAGAATCTACTGAACAGATTTACACCAAACCTACAAAAGGCACTTCCTTGACCTGAGGACTACCTCTCTGCCAAATTTCTAGTAATTCTGTTCAGCCGTTCGGGCTGTAGCCCTGTCTAAAGGTCCTATGGAAAAATGCATGGGAAAAACGCGTTTTGGGACCCCCCTTGTATCTCAGCCCCCGCTTGACGAATCCCCCCGAGACTTTCAGGGTAGGAGCGGAGCGTAGCGCCCCACCTATTTTGAAAAATTCGCGAGGATTCGTCGACCGGCGCCAAAGTTATTCAAAATAGAATGTTGCGGATTTCCTATGGAAACGTGGTCCTAACTATAACTACCTACTGGCGACCGCCAGTAGGTAATTATCTACTGGCGGTCGCCAGTAGATAGTTATAGTTAGGACCGTGTTTCCATAGGAAATCCGCAACATTCTATTTGGAATAACTTTGGCGCCGGTTGACGAATCCTCGCGAATAGGTGGGGCGCTCCGCTCCGCTCCTACCCTGAAAGTCTCGGGGGGGATTCGTCAAGCAGGGGCTGAGAAAAAAGGGGGGGTCCCAAAACGCATTTTCCCCATGCAATTTTCCATAGGGACCTTTAGTCCAAGGTACAGCCCGAACGGCTGAACAGAATTACTTGAAATTTGGCAAAGAGGTAGTCCTCAGGTCAGGCATGTGACTTTTGCATATATGGTGTCAATCTGTTCAGTAGTTCCTGAGAAAATCAAAAGTAAAATCACATACATATCTGGGCGGAGCCTAACCACACATTTCATCGTGAGATCTGATTGGCTGTCAGTACTTCATCCAAGAAGTGTTGGCAGCCATCTTGGGACCAATATACATGATAGCACCTCATTAAAAAGCATTGCAGTTAATAGAAGGTTTTAAAACTTTAGTTACATTATAAATCATTTGTTGATGGTACCATACTCATTTTAGGAATTGTGGTGTGTTCTAAGGTGATGTTACCATGTGAAAAAGCCTTCTGCTGTGATATCACGAACCATGTTTGAGAGAAAACTATTTTCTCATACTTTTCCCACAGAGGTTTGGAAGGTGATCTATAAGCTAAACTGAGAGCATATTTTCTGTAAATTCACATTATCTTTCTCAGTCATGTAAGAATGAAGTCTGACATTCTCATTAAAACATGTACATCCAACAAGGGCAGAGACTGTCAGTTGATTCCTTTGTGTTCTACTGCAGCTTCCCAGAGTGCTCTAAGGAACAACTAGAGCGCAAACAGTCTTACTTATGACAAAAGTATGGCACACCTGAAGCCATCTTGATTGGAATAAAGTGGTAACACTTAAAACATTTAATTTACAAAGGAACAAAATGAGGGGTTTCATTTTGCCATATAAATTATGATTAGTGCTGCAGAAAGAAAAACTAGGGCACATTTT
Organism: Triturus cristatus; assembly: GCF_964204655.1. Lineage (NCBI taxonomy): Eukaryota > Metazoa > Chordata > Amphibia > Caudata > Salamandridae > Triturus > Triturus cristatus. Next base: position 1,011,234,205 of record NC_140588.1, read on the forward strand.
GACTTCTGAAATCCTCTTTTATTTCATAAAAACATTCTGACATGCAGACTGAAACATGCACTTTGAATACCAGCAGCAGACTTGCCTGGTGAGCAGTAGCTTTACTACAGTGATCTAATGAGCAACTAGAGTGCTAACATTCAGAATTTATGGAAAATGTGTGACACATCTGAATGCCTTCTTGATGGAATCAAAGTAAAAAACTGAAGGTATTTCCTACTGAGGAGACTGCAGTAAATGAGGAAATTAGGAAACTTCATAACAAATAAATCTCCCAAGATGGCCACCAGAGACAAAAGAGCCCAAATGTAGCCCAAATATCACCCAGATGTAGCCCAAATGTAGCCCAATGACAGAAGTGTGCAAAACACTTATTTTTTGTGTATTTGCAGTTTTATATAGTGCAGACTTGTCAGGTATTGGAGTGCTTTACATGAACATTAGTTACATCACACAAGATCAAATTCATTTTGGTTGTAGACATGGGGAGTGTAAGTGATTTGGCCAGAATCACAGAATGTTGAGCTGAAGCAGAAACTCCAACCTGGTTCCCCAGTTGCAAAGTCTGCAGCTCTGGAAGTAACACCACACCCTCTCCCCTTGGATGCAACATTTAATCAAGTGGTCAACTGGATAAAAAAACTAAGATTACAAATAATTTAAAAGTTCTTTGTCGCTATTTGAAAACTCAGAAAATATGTCCTCATTTTAGTTTTTTAGAGCACTAACCATAATTTTGATGCAAATAAGACCCTCTCATATATGTAATTTCTAAAGGAAATGCTCTAGGCATTACAGTTTTGATTACATCAAGATGACGTTAGGCATTCCACACTTTTGTAATAAATATAGAATGTTAGCAATCTAGTTGTTCATTGGGATACTGTTGAGAGGCAGAGGCCAGGGGCACGGACTCTGAAAATTGAAGGCAGGTAGGAGAAAGCAGAGGCAACAATTTGACCACACTAGGCAGGCAGGAAGGGCAGTGGCAGCACAACAGACTATGGAGGGCAGTGGAAAGGGGGGCAGGGGCAACAAACCAACAATACAGGACTGGCAAGAGAGGCTGTGGCAATATAATAGACCATTGTGGGCAGAAGGAAGAGGCAGTGGTCATACAACCATACATGCCAACAGACCCGTTTCAGCCAGGAAACGTCCAATGTTTTTAAGCTCAAATGGGCTTTACTTGATCTGTTTCCTGTCTACAATCTTCTCTTTTTCAATGTAACTCAAAGGGGAAAATCAATACCCCAGTTTTATTTCAAAATCTCCCTCTTACCAAGTTCAAAATGTTTGCAAGTATGGTACATTGGATCATGGTAGGCAGGAGGAATTGGGGTAGGGACATGGACTCGGATAACAGAGGACAGGAGGGACATTGAGAGGTGCACCAAACTGACCCTACAGGGCAGGCATCAGGGTTTGCAGCAGCACAATACACCACACAGGGCATGCGGGACGGGAGTGCAGCACAATAATCCATAGAAAGCAATAGGGAGGGGACAGGACCATGCACATGGACAACAGACAACAGAGGGGAAAGAGGCAATGGTAGCTAGCTGACCATAATGGACAGACAGGAGAGAAAGCTGCAGCATAACAGACCATAAAGGGCAGGAGGGACGGATCAGGGGCATTACAATGGAACCGACAAGCCAGGAGGGAGGGAATAGGGGTCTGCACATGGAAACAGAGGGCTGGGGGCAAGGGGGCAGGGCAGGAGCAGCAAGATGACCATGGAGGTCAGGCAGGATGGGCACTAGAAACAAGACACACCATGGAGAGCAACAGTGAGACTATGATGGCATACACACAGACCATGGAGGGAAGGTGGGAGGGGGTCAGGAGCAGCTAGCTGACCACACAGGGAAGGTGGGAGGGGCCATGGCAGCACAGAAGACCATGCATGGCAAGCGGGAGGGTTAGTGGCAGCACAATGGCTATGATGGGCAAGAAGGAGGGTGCAGAGGCATGCACAACGGACCATGGAGGATAGAAGGAAGGGTCAGGACCTGGGCACAGACAAGAGAGTTCAGGGGAAGGGGCCTCACAACAGACCGTGCGGGGCAGGCAGGAGGAGCTGTTGCAGCACAACAGACCAGGGAGGGCAGAAGGGTGTGGCAGTAAAATAGACCATGGAGGACAGGAGGAAGGGGATAGGGGCATGGCATGTGGACAGGCAGGGTGGAGGTGGCAGGGACAGGTTACAGTCATCTGACAATGTTAGGCAGGTGGTAGGGGAGTGGCAGCTCAACAGAACACTCAGAGTAGATAGGAGTGGCAGGTCCATGGAACATGGTGGTCAAAAAGGATGGAGCAGGGGCATGCACAAAGACATCGGAGGGCAGGGGGAAGGAGAATAGGGGCAGCAAGCAAAGCACAGAGGCTAAGCAGGAGGTCAATGATGGGCCATAGAATTGGGCAATGGAGGGCAGGATGAGTGGACTGGTACATCATGCTAAATGCAGGGCAGTGGCAGCACATCAGACCATGCATGGCAGGAGGGAGATGGCTAGTCCATGGATTCAGACAACAGAGGATAGGGAGGAGGTGGATGGGGCAGCAAGCTAACTGTTCATAAAAGTGGGTATTAGGAACTTTATTGTTTTTAAAATGTGTGTCTGTGCTTACTACTTAAAATATGAACAAGTATGCAGCATAATCTCACTTTTATTCAGGAAGAAGAGGACGTTTGGGACTGTGACTCCGGGCTCACTTGGCAGAAACATCCCCTGACCCTCCATCGCAAAATGTAATGCCCGTGAAAAGGGTAGGTGGACGCAGTGTTATATAGATCATAGTCCTGAGAGCACGATTGAAAATGAAAACTAGATATAGTATATGGTATAAACTATGCACCAAAAAGTGTGATATAAGATGAACCGGGGCGTGAAATATAATATGCAATACATTGTGCGCAATGACAGATTCATTGGAGGGCGCGAGATAGCACAGGCACTAGCGCTTGCTATGTGATATGCGCCTTGGAGTGTAATATGCACAGGGCAGTGTTGTGTAACCTAAGTAGTCTCTAAAGTTGTAATATAAAATATGTGCTGGGTAGTGTAACATTGCATATGCACTGTGACAAAGATATGGATCCCAGATTGTAATATGTATGGCATAGCGCTGTGCCAAGTGTGGCATGACATATTCACGGGGTGGTTTTACAGTGCACATGGGCTAGAGAGTGTCATAGCATATGCACTAGCTGGTGGAATACAACACAGAGGTGTGTGGCACTCGGCGGGCACTGGTGGGTGTAACACAGCATTGGGCTCAGCCAGGAGCACGCTGTGACTCTCAAGTGAGGTTTGTCTCCTTTCCAGAGAGTAAAATAAAAAGTATTACACATCCGGCGGTGGATGTGTGTTTTATTAACCGTGAGGGGGTTTCTTGCATAGTTTGGTCGAATTTTTGTTGAATCCCCTATGATTGGCTTGTTGTGCATATGTATTAAATGTGCCCGTCAATAGCTACCCATGTTTGTATAAATAAACGACAAGAGTGTCTACTTGGAGAGTACCCACCAGCGGGGGCGCCGGGATTAGGCACGGTAGGGTGTCAGACATGTCAGAGCTTCACTAGCGGTGTGAATACATTCTACGTGGATTAATTGTATGCATAGTCGCCTTTTAATGAATATCGCGCAAATCGTCATGGTGATAGGTACATACGGTTTGTCCAGCATGTCCTAGGTGTTTCTATAAATATATATATATTTTTTTTAAATAAAAAACAAAGGCTGGCCCCGGGGGATGGGGTCCCCGGGGCCATAAGTGGCCTGAGGAGGGGGGCAACACAGCCCCCCTCCTAAAGAATAAAAAAATAAAAAAAAGGCCATGACCTGGGGGTTGGGGTCCCCGGGGCCGATTAAGGCCAAGGGAGGGCCAAATTAATTTTTTTCAACAAAAAAAATTAGGGTACAGGCCCTGGGGGATGGGGTCCCCAGGGCTAATAAATGAGAAAAAGAAAGGGGGCCACACAGCTCTCCTTCTTAAAAATAAATAAATAAAAGACCGGCATCGCGCCGGAGGCCACGCCCCCTCCTTGCAGCACTCTGCAAACGCGCCCCTTGGCCAGTTGTAAGTTGAGGAATTAATTCCCCTTCAATACTGAGGGTCCCTGAGGGCCAACTAGCCCAACAGGTATCTCCAGTATGTGCCAGGGAGCTGCGTTGCAGACCGGTGTTCTGAGACCACGCCCCTTTTTACACCTCCATGCAACGCAGCTCTGTGGCGCTTACTGGAGGTACCTAGTGGGCTAGTTTGACCCTAGGGACCCTTAGGATTCAAGGGGACTTAATCTCTCAACTCAGAACGCCCACATGCCCTGTGGCGCATTTTTAAGTTGGGGAAATAATTCCCTTTCAATCCTGAGGGACCCTGGGGTCCAACTAGCCCACCAGGTGCTTCCAGTAAGCACCACTGCTCTGCGTTGCAGAGAGGTGGTGCAGGCCGTGCCACTTTTTACACCTCTCTGCAACGCAGCTCTGTGGCGCTTACTGGAGGTACCTAGTGGTCTAGTTGGACCCTATGGACCCTCAGGATTCAAGGGGACTTAATCTCCCAACTTAAAACGGCTACAGGGCGTGTTTACACAGTGGGGAAGGGAGGGGACGGGGCATGAGGTGACGTGTTCAAACACGCCCTGTGGTGCGTTTTAAGAGGTAGTTTTAATCCCCTGCCCTATTATATACTAGGGGCTTACAGAGGAGGTCATGCTAATCAATGGGGGACCCCAACACATAGTGTGCCCTAGTGTATGTAGGTGTTTTCACTGTATTCTGAGTGTCTTTAATCATAGCACTGGCTCTAGGACTGGTTAGTCAGACTCAGTTACCACCAGTATCCGTCTGAAAAGGTTGAGGGTACAGGATGATTTTGCAACAAGGCTTGTTTCTGCTCTTCTGTTTGTTCTTTCTGCACGTTATACTTCTTCCTGCACTTTTCTTCGTCTTTGAGGACTTCTGTTGCTTCTTTCTGCATTTCTTTTTTTTCTTTCTGTGCGTTTTTCCTTCTTTCTTCACATGTCCTATCTCTGTAGGCATAGCTAGAAATTAGCATTTACAAAACCTTTGAAATTCACTGAAAAAAACATAGGTTTCAGGCACGTTATAGCTAGGAATTATCATTTAAAAAACCTTAGAAATTCCCTGAAAAAAACATAGGTTTCAGGGGCATTATAGTTAGCTGGACTTTTCACTCATACAAAACCATAGAAATTCCCCCGTTATAGTTAGTTCAGCTAACTATTACTCTCGCGCCCGCAATGCACTGCTGATGACGTCACATATTACATCACTCATGACATGGTCAGTGACATCACTCATGACATCACTGATGACATCATCCTTGTGATAGAGTGGCAGACTTCCTCTCCCCCTAATATAACCTTTGATACACACATTCAAAAATAGAAATTACAATTTTCAAAACAATGGACATACCAATACCAGTTACAAAAACCTATTCAGTAATTGTAAGATCCACATCCACATCCACTCATTCACCAACAGTCCTATACAGTCACTCATACATGTACTCACTCATCATATGTACTCATACACCTATACATCCTGTTACACAACGCCACTCATCCATAAAGTTACTCACACACATAGTCACTCATGCTAATAAAGAATCAAACATCTGTTTACCTGCATATACAGTTATTCACACACAACCACACTTACTTCTACAGAAACTTACACATACTTAGTCTTTTTAACAATCACTTATAGAAACACATACTTATTCATACAGGAACTCTTTCAATCTCTCACTCTCACATATACTCACTTATAAACACCAATAGTCACATATACTAGTTTAAAACATATGTAGTTACTCATAGAGACACTATTGAGACAGTCATTCACTCACTAACACACCCATGCACACACTCATCCACCCATACAGTCCTGCACACATGCTGTCTTCAACACATACAAACAGTGAGTCACTCATTCATGTACCTATGCACTACGTAATACCCCCCACCGAACCATACTGACATCTGACACTTATACTGATACTCAAAAAACCAACTTATAACCTACATAGACACTCACCTAGCTACTCACCAACCCATGCAGCCACTTATACATAAAGTGAGAGACTGATACAGATATTTACATATTTAAACATTACTCACTAAGCCATGTATTCACTAAGATACACTTAATCAGTCAGTTATACAATCAATTTTTCAAAAACAAATCATCCAGTTAGACACTTATATACCCATTTATTCTTCCATCGACCTTGAGATATACAAATATAAAACATATGTAATTTTCAGAAAAACACACATTCACTGGATGATGTCATCAGTGATGTCATTTGAGGTGTCATCAGTGATGTCGTGAATGATGTCACTGACCATGTCATGAGTGATGTAATATGTGACGTCATCAGCAGTGCATTGCGGGCGTGCGAGTTATAGTTAGCTGAACTAACTATAACGGGGGAATTTCTATGGTTTTGTACGAGTGAAAAGTCCAGCTAACTATAACGCCCCTGAAACCTATGAGTATATATATATATATATTCTCAGTGTATTTCCGTCGTGGGGTACAGTATTTGAACACAGCTTAGTAACCAAATCCACAGCGTGGAGTTAGTCCAGTGTGCGCTGCCAATAAAAGCCAATCCTGCTTGAGAATGGTTTGCCAAAAGAACACACTTGCTGAAATTTGGTTAGATTGATTGATGATAATATGGCCTGGTACTACCTATACCCCCTCCTCCCTTGTTCAGACCCACAGAATATCAGGAACAAGAGTTTAATTGGAAAAGGGGGTCATAGATCTTATCCCTGGCCGTATTTATTAACAAAATTAATCCAACATTGAATATTAATTTTTACACAATTTACGCAATTATATCATTGACATTTGATTACATTTGAAATGTACAGATATCAGATGGCTATCCTTAACATAACTCTAATACAAGTTATTCCTATCCGAATCTAAGCATACATCATTCATAATGGCAATCATTTTCTGCGTATCCATGTTTGAGCCTACGGCAAGGTCAATAACTGGTGTCAGATCCTTATCAGTTAAACCCCGCCGTCCCGCCTGAGTGCGCATGCGCAGAGGGCCCGTTCACTGTGAGGGTACTCCCCTCTCCCCCCCAGTTACCCCCGTACGCCCTGTATACTATCTCCATCGGGGACCCTTGCAGTTCTGCGCCCTTTACTAGCGCCATTGTGCACGTGCGGGGTGGCCAACCAGCCTAGGAAAAGCGTAACTCCCCCCTCCCCCGCACCTATACAGCCACAACGGCTGTAACTGCCCCTGGAGAGTTATAGGAGGGACGATTTGTCCCTCCCCCTTGGGCGACCCCATTCAAGAAATGGCACCACCCCCTAAGGACCTTACATTTACTGCTCACCAATCATGACCTTACCGCCTGACCACGGAATAGCACTAAAATACGACAATCTCACCTAAAAAAGGGAAACACAAGATATTTTACACCTTACAACCTGGAAATAAAAAACAAGACAATTGCATGCACATAACACAACTTTTGCTCTTGGGGATGGTGGGTGGGCAAATATTAAAATGACGACCTAATGAGATCGCACGACAAGGCTAGGGAGCGCGAAGGGCAAAGAGGAAGATTCCTCTGCTCCCCAGCCTTTTATTTGGGGCGAGTACTCGCCCCTCAAAGGGGCGGGAGCTGGCGACTTCCATGACCCGGAAGTGATTTCTTTCACTTCCGGGACACGACCTGTTCGCCAATGAGTGGATGGCAAGCCTGTCACGTCACACTGTGTGCGACAGGCCCACCTCCGTTGTCGTCGGGGGCCGGCAGGACCGCCATATTATCGGTGGGTCCGATGCCGGCCCCACCTTACTACTCTGTTTGGTCTTTCATTTCATTTCTCAAAACTTCCTCTTATTTAACTAGAGCAGCATGTTAAATACTTTAATTTATGCGCTTATGTGAAATTTCACTGTAAAATGTGAGAAGCACAGTCCTTTGTGCATTGTGCCATTTACACAAATCTCTAATGCATTTCGGCTTTCATGCGCCATTCGTCAGGGTGGAAATACCTTTTATGCACTGACACCCGTTCACAAGAGGCTAAAACATGTTCTTTTACAGTGACAACCTGCAAATTGCAACTTTGTACATAATGAGCTAGATTCATGAAGGCATTCTGAGCATAAGCATACTTTATCGAATTAAAATGCTATGAGTTATGTCTTTAGCAGGGATTCACAGGATTCCCTACAGACCTAAATGGTTTGTAATTCTGACCACAAGTGTCTAGAACGACACTGTAGTAACCACTCTGCAAAGGTTCGGAGTGGGCATAAAAAGGTGTGCTTAGCCTTGTAAGTTCGTCAGCGCCGACAAAGTTGTATACGCTTGCAAACTTGGAGGAGATATAGAGGAAAGGGTTTCAATTTGGGGGATTATGTTTTGCCTATGGGGAAAAGAAAAAAAAGATATGTGCCTCTGTTTGCCTAGTGCTTACTCGTGCGCTGTGTACAATTATCTTTGAGGAAATGACCGGGGAGGATGTGGCAGAGGTTCCCAGTGGTGTGCCTGCTGCTGGTGCAGCGTTCCAAGCTCAGAATGATCAAAACAAGTAACTGTGCACCTGTTCATTTGAGTTTTTGAGGGTACAGATTTACTTATTTTACTACGAGGGGCCTGATTGGCCATTTATCCTTCTGGGCATTTCCCATTGGAGGTCGGTTTTAGGGCTCACAGCCGCTGCCTTTGTCGCCAGCTTCCCAGGGTTTAGGACAGCAGGTACAGTGCAAGGAGAGAGAGCGAAAAAACAAAATCTGAGCTGGTTTGAATATTTTTGCCTGGGCTACTCTTAGTTCCAAGCCGGGCCCGGACTCTGCACATTGACAGGAAATGTAAACATCCGGATAGGAATGCCTCATAGGCCTTTACTAAATTCATCTAAGCGAAATCAGGTGAACAAAAAGTAAAGCAATGCAGAAACACCTGCTCATCACGCATGTTGTACCTGGACGTCATACTACTGTGTGAAAGTATTTATACCTGCTACACCCATACTTGTAGATGTGCCCAAGGGTGTGTCGGAGTGAGTGGTGGTAATGTGTGGTCATTCACAAACATTTATGAATGCATTAGTCACACTTTCCAGCACATGCTCCTTCAAGATACTGGTATAAGTGTTTAGCAATATGGGAAGCAGTGTAGAATACTCCTCTTTTCATGTGTGGTGGACGAGAAGAAGACATTTGCCAGGGAAATGCATTTATACTGGAAAACAAAATAAATTCAAGGTTAAAAATCTGACTTCCTAACCCTAGTCTCGTGTTTACATTCTGCAGACTGTAAAACAGCAATGCATAACGTATGCATATATAAAGTTAGTATAAATTGTGGTTTTATTTCAAATACCATGTAATAACAATTGCTTCCTCCAACAGTCGCCAGCTGGCATGTTTTTTCTTTTGCTAATCAATTTTATTATCATTTTGAAAAAACAAACAAGTGACAGCACATACATTACAGAGTGATGCAAAGTCGGCCCCCAATAGGCAGTGGAAACCACAGCCACCCATGCTGGAAAGCAGTACTGGATTACATGGTAAAGCCAATATGGTAGGTTTAAAACAATAGATTCAACCATTTGCCCCAGACCCTGTGGAATTTCGCTGGGCATCCACGTGCCTCAAAGAGGGGTTCCTCCTGAGCAGTGCACCAGTCTACCCCTCGGTGCCATTTTCGTAAGGTAGGAGGCTTGGTCTGAGCCCAGACCACTGCAAAATCTCGCTTAGCCACAGCGACCGCCATCCCCAGAAAGTGTTTATCAGCTCTAGAGCCGTCCAAGCCATCAAACATGCCAAGTAGAAGACGCAGGGGGTCATGGGGAACCTGCCAACCCAAGGCCTGTGTGAGCTCAGACTCCACCCGACCAGAACGGTGCGAGGCCAGGGCACGACCAAACCATATGGTAAAAGTCAGCCGGAGCCCGGCATCATCGTGTGCAGTCTGGGGAGGGGCGCAGCCCCGCTTTATGTAGACGTGCTGGAGTGAGATAGGCCATGTGTACGTAATAATGAGGCGGAGTTTAGATGAGGTTGTAAGGGTTTTGGGAACCATAAGGGCATCGCGCCAGTCTGCTTCTTCTAGGGGACCCAGCCATCCCTCTAGCGAGCCCACAGCGAGGCTAAAGTGGCTGGACCATTGTTTACCAGGGAGCAGTATATCCGAGACACCCCTCCTCTTCCCAAATTCCCATCATGACCTGTGCCTCCAATGGGGTAAACTCAGGGATTGATGTACCTGTTGGGATGTGGACGGTGAGGGCATGATGGAGCTGCAAGTACTTGTAGAATTGGGAAGTGTGAAGGGTGTGACGCTGCTGTAGATCGGGGAGGCCCAGCCCACACATCCCCAGTAGAGAAAACCCGACGAGGTCCCACTGCCGGAAGCCTGCGAAGGTCGCCACCTCTCGCAACGACGTGCCCTGCCAGAGAGGTGTGTGTTGAGTGAGTCGCTTGTCCCAGCGTGGGTTTCGCAAAGCAGAGCACCAGGCCACCAGGACCGCTCTAGTGATTGGTGGTATCGCCTGTGGTATGGGGGCTCCATACAAGTAAGTTTGGATTTGCGGGAAGTCCATGTCCCTAAGTTCAGTCCGGTAGGCCGGGTCAGACCACCCCCCAGTGAACCAGTCCTGGATGACGAGGAGTCTGGTGGCCAGATAGTAGAGGTGGAGATCCGTCATACCCATGCCTCCATCAAAGGGGGAGATCCTACAGCGGGCCAGGGTGATACGTGTCCTCTCTTCCCTCACAGAAAGCTCGTGATCACCCCTTCAAATTCTCGGAACCAACTTCCCAGGAAGTGAAAGGTGGTATTCTGAATGATATATAGGAAGTGGGGTAGGACCATCATTTTAAAAAGTGCCCCTCTTCCAAGGGGGTTAAGTGGTACGTCCTGCCAGCGCTTGAGGTCGTTTTTAGCTTTCGTGACCAGGGGGGGTAATGTTGAGCACCCACTCCAGCTCCAGGAGCAGAGCCACCCAAATCCCCAGGTACTTGAAGGACTGTCTCCTGATGGGGATATTCAATTGCCAATCAAAGCACGCCCTAGAAAAATGGAGGGGGACCAGGGTAGATTTAGCTGGGTTAAGTCGCAAACCTGAAACTCTCTCGGAGGCCTGGAGCACCTCCAGGCAGCGGGGACCAGAGCTCTCTGGGTCGGCCAAGAAGAGTAGGACATCGTCTGCGTATAAGGCGATTTTGTCCACGTGGTGGGGATCCCAAGACCAGCCCCGGATTTGGGGATCATTTTGTATGAGGGAGGCCAGGGCTCCATCACCAGCGCGAACAAGAGGGGTGAGAGAGGGCACCCCTGGCACGTGCCTCCAGATTGGGAATGCCTTTGACATGGCACCGTTGGTGAGGACCCTGCCTTTGGGATTGGAGCACAGGACTTGGACAAGGCGTCGGAAATGGGGGCCAAAACCCATCGTCACGAGGACAAACTCTAGGTACCTCCAGTCTACCGTGTCAAAGGCCTTCTTGAAGTCTATAAGTAAGAGTGGCAGGTACGGTGTGAGAAGGTGGCGGTGGACCAAAGCGAGGTGGAGGCGCCGTATGCAGTGTCTGGTACCTCGCGCGGGCATGAAGCCGCACTGATCTGGGGGGACCAGCCTGTGCAAGAGGGGACGGAGATACTGGGCCAGGGCTGTGGCAAAGATCTTGATTTCAGTATTAATTAAAGAGATCGGCGGCGGTATTCCACACAGGTGGCAGGGGGTGGTTGGGTCTTTGGGATTACAACAATAGTGGCCACGTTGGTCTCGGAGGGAAAGAAGTCCTTCTGTTGAGAGAGTTCCACCAGTTGAGGCACCAACAAATCCCTGTAGGCCACAATATTCCTGCAGGAAGCCGTCCGGTCCGGGCATCCTCCCCGGGTTCAACAAAGAAATGGACCCCTTTATCTCCTCCGCGATAAAGGGGAGGTCTAGGTCCGCTACCCCTGACCTGGTGAGGCAAGGGAGTTGGACAGTCGCACGGCCCAACAGATCCGCGAGAGTAGCCTCGGGGGGGCGAGCGGAATATAACTGAGCATAATAATCCGCGAACGCCTGCATGATGGCCAGAGACGTGTGCTGAAGAGTTCCGGCCGTGTCCCGGATTTCAGGGATTATCCTGTTGGCCATGGGGTAGGAGACATGGTTGTGCAGCAGCTTCCCGTTTTTGTCCCCCCAGCCGTAAACACGGGCCACGGAGGAGCACCACAGCATCTTGGGAGAGTGGAGGGAAATTTGACTGATTTCATCTCGAATTTGGTTGGACTTCAGCAGTGTCGGAGAGAGTCATTTCCATCTGCGTGGCCTGAGCCTCGAGCTGAGTCAGGTAATCGGACCGTGCCGCTTGCTTTGTGTGTACCAGGCCCCTGGCCACACCACGGATGGTGGCCTTGCCGGCTTCCCAGAGCGTGCCTGGGGAGGGGACCGAACCCCGATAACTAAAAAAAAAATTTAAAAAATATTGGCGCAACTCCACCTCTATCGTGTCCTTGACCCCTTTGTCCTGTAAGAACCCCGCGTTCAGTCACCAGAACGCCCGTCTACGGCGCCACCCAAGCGCAGTGACAAGGCCGAGTGATCGGAGATCCCTCGGGGCAGGATAGAAATATTGGAGACATTTTGTCAGTCGGTAGCGGGCAGGAGGAGTAGATCAATGCGAGTGGCGGGCCGCCGAGGTATGGGTGTATTGTGTCCCTCTGGGGTTCCAAACCCTCCAAACGTCGCACAAACCAAAAGCGGCCAACCAATCCAACAATCTCTTGGGCTAGTCTTGCTGGGGAGGGTGTCCCAGTTGCGTCAAGTGACGGCTGCATAATCGTGTTAAAGTTGCCCCCAACTATTGTCTGACCCAGGGGCAGGACGGAGACTATGGCTGTGAGGTGGTGAAGAGTAGAAGGCAGTGTCGCGGGTGGGACGTAAACAGAGACCAGGCTCAAGGTATGCCCCTCGAGGCTACCAGACACGGTCACATAACGGCCCTATTTGTCTGTCGTTACATTTTCAGGGAAAAAGGGGAGTCCCTTTCATACTAGAATAGCTGCCCCCCCCTCCCCCCGAGAGCCCCGTGTGAAACCGGAATGCCACACCCTGTCGAGCCCATACCTCGCCAGGAAGGGGCAATGGGTTCCCAGGAGGTGGGTCTCCTAAAGTGGGAGAACATCGGACGCGTGGCGCTGGGCGTATTTAAGGACCGCTGTACGTTTGATGCGATATAGAAATCCGTTCATGTTCCAAGACAAAACGTGGAGGGACCTACTGCTGACAGACATTTGGGTCATACGCGGCTCCTGGTCAGAGTGGGCCAAAGGGGCCTGGGCTCCAAGGAGAACAATGCTCTGCAGCCAGGGCATAGAGGTGTGGCTCGGCCAATGTAATGTGCTGTCGGACGATGGCAGTGTGGTGTGTAGGTGTCAAGGTGCTGTGAACAACAAAAGGCAATGGCTCAAACGGAGCCAGATCAAAAACAAACCTGAGGACAATGGTCCCCCATCCCTTCCCAAACCCCCCCCCCCCCGGAACCGAAGCATCAGTCGCCCTGAAAAGAAAGATATGTTAACAGTAACAAAGGGCTTAGCTATACGCTTAGCTGGGCAGTACGTGGCATTGGTAGACCCCTCCACAGTGACAGATATATTAATGTCATCAGTATGCCTTTAAGAGTGCAATGTTTATGGGAGTTCTGCTCCCATACTGGTCAGGTAGGGCTTCTACCAATTCGATCCCAGCCTCCCCGCCGAGGTCCCGAAGCGCAGGGCTTTTAGAAAGGTCAGAGTCTGACATTGCGGGGCGTAGAGCTCCAGGTGGGTCCAGATCGCAGTGTAGATCGTCCATGGAGCTGGCTCGGCTCTGGTCACCAAGAGTTGGGGGGGCCCCGGTGGTGGTAGGCATCCGGGACCCGGCGACCCCGACGTCCCCTCCTGCCGATCCCTCCTCCTGCGGGACTGCATGCGCCTCCGTTGTTGCTTGGAAGGGGGTAGGTTTGTCACTGAGAGCCAGACAGGGTGGCAGGGGGAGCCGGCTGGACCCGCAGGGGTCGTTCCTCAGTGAGCCAGGTCCAGGCAGCCTGTGGGGTGTCGCAAAAGATTGTCTTGCCCTGGAAAACAACTCGGAGGCGGGCCGGGAAGAGGAGACCATACCTCAAACCCAGAGAACGCTGAGCGTGCTCAATCGCAAACAAAGCCAAGAGTGCATCCGCGGGCATCCAGGATATCAACCATGTCTCCACAAAAGTGTCCGCGTGGCCCTGCTCGACCCCCTCCGGAAAACCCACCAGGCGCAGATTGTTGCGGTTCATGGCGTCTTCCGCTCTACGGTGCCGCTCCGAGGTGCGGGCTTGCAGATGGTCCACCTGGTTCTTCAGCTGCCCAAGCTCATCCTCGACCGTGGATAGGCGGGACTCAGCATCCGTAATTCACGCCGTGGCGTTACGAAGGTCCTGGCGTAAAAGGGCCATGTCCACCTGGACCTCTGGGGGGAGGGAGGGGGGGCCTGGACAACCGAGCAGCAGGAAGTGCACAGGCTCGTGGGGCAGATGGTCCCCTATGTGCGTGAGAGTCTTCCGCACCCAGGCGCCTCCACAGGGTGGGGCGGGGGAAGAAGAGAATGGATGGCCGCCGTCTCTTCTCTGGCTCCCACCGCTCGATCAGTGCAGCTGAGGCCCCCTCGCCACCGGCTCTCCGCAGCGCCATCTCAGGGTGTCGCAGGTCAGGGTTGCGGCCCAAGCCAGCCATCCGTCCCCACCCGCCACTGCTCTCCGCACCCTCCGGGGTGGCGACCAGGTGTCGGCCAGGCAGGGTAATTGCGCTACCGCAGCACCAGGGACAACTGCGGCCTCCCAACCGCACTCGGGCACAGCGGATCCGGTCCAGCCCCCGCTAATCCCGCCTGCAAGAAAGATGCTGGCCCGCGGGCCCCAGAGCAGCCCCCACAGGAGGGTAGGAGTACGTCAGGGCCCCAGGGGACTACAGGCAGCAGCGAGGTGGTGAGAGGAACCGGGAGGCAGAATCCCTGTCGCCCGTCCTAGTCCTCCGCAAGGGAGCGCCGCAAGATCCGTAGGTACAGGCCTCCTTGTCTACCCCCGCTGCCCGACCGCGGAGCAGCCGAAGCCCCCCGCCGGAAAGCTGCGAGTCCGTTGGACCCCAGGGGTGGGGAGGGTCCATCTAAGCATGGGCCGAGCAGGTGTGGAAGGAGGAAGTCTCTCTGAGGCGTGCTGGGCTCGGCCTGAGGAGTGAAGCAGGCTAGCACCACCGTCCCAGGTGCCCGGGAGTCAGGGCGGGCCCAGGACACGCGGGGAGTCACAGTATGCACAGGTGGCAGTGGGGCCAGCCCACACGCGGCCACAGGCAGAGTTCAAGGTCAGGGCCACCGCATCCCAGGGGCAAGTCCGCAAACCAGAAGGGGAGGACGAACAATGTAAGAAATCCGCCCCTGCACCTCCACCGCTGGACTCAGGCTCGTCAGCGTCAGTCCGTGGGCCCAGGCAGCTCTGGCGTCAGGATGCCGGTCGTGGCGGGATCAACGATCCGCAGCTTAGTGTCGCCTCCTGGGCTCTGCCAAAGGCACTGCAGCTTCTGGCCCAGCCAGGGTGGCAAGGCCTCGGTCACACAGAGTACACGGTTAGTCCGGGCAAGAGTGGGGGATCTCACAGGCCCCAAACGCATCGGCGGCCCGGGACAGAAAGCACCCAGCTGCGCAGCAGGAGGTGAGCCGGGGCAGGCCAATCCTCCCGGTGGGCTCCCGCTATCATGTAGCTTGTCAACCGCCAGCTGGTGTCTTTGCGGTTTTGGCCCAAGGAAGCAGTCTGAGCCAGGCTCCCCACGGAGACCGGCTCGAGCTCCCACGGAGACTGTTCGCCAGAAAGTCCCACACAGGTCCGATCCGGGACAGGATGGGGAGGGGGACCTCAGCCTCCGAGGTCCTGCTGCCCGATACGGCAGTCGGCCCTCCAGGTGCGGGTCGCCTCAGCAGTTGGTCCCGCCGGTTAGACCGGTGAAGCCAGAGACACGGCCAGGCGGGAAAAGGAGGCGCAACCCAGGCCTCAGTGGAAGATATCACAGCTCCCGGAATGTGCCTCGTCAGGTAGCCAGATGAGGGGCCATAGTGGCAGGCAGCATGAGGTTCTCACGCCAAGAGGCAGTCAGGACTGCGAGATCCCGGGAGCAGGCTCCGCCATCTTGGGCACGGGAGCGCCAGAGGCCGGAGAGGGGTTGTCCCCCGGGAGCAAGGGAGAGCAATGGTTTTCTGCCCCGCCATGCAGCCTCAGCAAGGCGGGTGCGGCGGAGACCCAGCAGGTGATTGTAAAGGCACTGATGGTGGCGGATTACAACGAGGATGACTGAGGGGTCCGAAGCACTCCTAGAGTGCGACCGCCATCTTGACGCGTCAAGCCACGCCCCCCCAGCTGGCATATTTAGGTACGATTGTTCGTGACTAACCCAAGCGGTTTTAAACTATGTACAAATGTAGAGATATTTTACAACTGTTGTGGGTGAGTTGCATCTGTCCTTGCAAAACAGGCCCAAAGTTTGGTTGGTTCGCAAAGTCTTTCATGCAAGATAATTCTTGGCACTTTTATGCGGTGGCTTCTTTAAAATGTCATAGTCGTGTGAATGTTCTTAGGTCTGCTCTATATGTAGGCACCATATATGAGAGGCAAAGGACTTTATCAATCATGGCAAAGCAAGAATTATGCCCAACTAAGAAGATAGAGAGGGTAGTGTCATATTGTGTACCACGATTGGGCCGGTTGGCAGTATTTCATGGTCTGAATGACTTTCATTGATGATTAAAGTCACATTATCAACTTATCATGAGCTGTCGCTTCTGAATTTCAAGTTTGTCAGTCACTCTATTTATCTGCTAGTCTTCCAACAAGTGGTCAACACATGGTCAATAGATGTGCGAGTAAGTGGATTCAAAGTTAAGGATTGTAAGATGGATACACTAGTTTTCCAGATTTGCAGCTTCAAATTACATTAGCAGTTCGGGTGAGGGGCTCTATGCATGAAAATGTGTGCCCTTGTATGCAAACGTGGAGGCTGATCAACAAAAACTGATGTTTTCATGTGTGGAAGCTGAGCGAGAGGGACTGTGTCTGCCTCAGTATAGCTTCTTTTCATAGGTACAAAGTCTCCTCTGCTTCATGCATCCAACTCCTCAAAAACGTCCTGCACATTATCTACATCTGGATGTCCAGCACCTATCCGAAGCTCACCCCAACTCCGACAGAATGGAAGAGCACGTACTATCAGGAGTGCACCATTAGTGCACAAAACCCTGGGGTCCCGGCCACACCCTGTGCTTCATGGTGGCCAGATTGGCCCTCGCGTCTGGCAAGTATCACTTCCGGGGTTAGGAAATGACGTGATGTCATTTCTGGGCGGTGCCGGTGTTTGTGGGGGGAGGAGAGTTGGGGGGCCTATTTAGGGCGCATTTCCCGGGCACTCGTCCTTTTTTCCCTCCAGGGCCGGCTCCGGATGCAGCTGACCCTGCAAATCTGAAACTAGAATCAGAGCAAACCTGGCTCAATGACATGAACCTTGATGGCTTCAAATCCAAACTTTCACTTAATGCCAAGTCATTTGGATTCACCCCGGACACCAGACTTACCCTCACAGAACAAATGACCAAAAAACGTCAGCCTGGTACCAGTTCTCTACAAAAAAAAAATAAAGTGAAACTGCTTCTTCCAGAAAGTGACTTCAGAACTGCTGTTCACATGAAGGTGTATAGAAAGAAGACCCTTGCTAAGGATAAATATTTATACCGGAAAGCAAAAGAAATTCATAGTTAAAAATCTGCCCTCATACTCTCACATCTGGATGGTGCTAACCTCCTGCTCAATGACCTCACTGGCTTCACATTAACATCCTATTCTCTACAGTACATCTCATCCAGGGCCTAAAGAAATATGATCACATCACCCCTGTCATGATCAAACTCGCCCCATTGGCTCCCTTTGCCAGCCCACACCATCTTCAAAGCCAGCTGCAGCATTTTCGAAGTCATCACAACTGCTTATGTTGCAGATGAGCTCACCAACTCTAGTGGTTTCTGGCACACTCACAGCCAGGACACCATCAGACCGCAGACTAAGAAGTGTAAAAAAGAAAAAAACAAAGCTGCAAGCCTTTTCTATCAATACACCCAGGCTTTTGAACAACATCTGTGTAATCATCAAGACTGATCCAGTTTAGAAAAGAGTTGAAGATGCACCTCTTTAATAAACTCTGCACCACAAATGCATTGACACTCTACGAACCAGCTACCGGCACCATCATTCCTTGACTTTATACTTGTCTTTGACCCTGTAGAGCTCCGCTGCCCTTCGTCTAGGGTCATGCTATAATAATGCCACATGCATACATAGCGCTGTAGCAGATGGGGCCCAGACCAAAATCAATATGATCGAATTGTAGACCAAAAGTAATAATGCCATTGTATTTTAGATATATTCTAACGTGTAATGTTTTTCACTGTACACTATATGCGTAAATTGTGTTTTACTGTACCCCCTGAATAGCTTATGATACAAGGATTAGAGTTGCTCTCTTGTGTTTAAATTGGTTGGTCTGGAATCCAGATATGAGGTCCATTTGGACATTTCTGGATTCTGTAACATATTTCAGAATTTAGCATATTTTTCTGAGACAGTCTTTAATGAGTGTTGTGCGTTCAGCTGCCTGCCTGAGAGAGTTAATTGCTCCACTGCCCCAGCTGGCATATCAGAGATCCTTAAAAACAATATGCCAACTCCTGATGCATTATACATCCCCTGGTGGAGCAAAGGGCAGGCTAGCATTCTCTATAGCTGCTAGTTCCTCGCGGGACAAAGGGAGGACAGACGTCTGGCTCCAGGCATCGCAAGATGTTTCTGTGATGTTTTGAGAGGGAATAGAAGAAGCCTTGGTGGACGGAGCTTAAATCTGAGAGAGATGGAGGGCGAATGTGTTCCTATTCAGAGCTGCAGGCGCGCTTCTCCCTCCACTCCTCCCAATTCTATAGATACCTCCAGCTGCGCCACGCCATACGCACCTACACCCCACTGGACGTTCGGCTGCCGGACCACAGCCCCCTGGAGGCTCAAGTTATGATGGGCAATTTGGGGAGGGGGGGCATTTCCAGGATCTATCGCACCCTAATCAACTGTAGCCCTACATCCCTGGAGGGCCTTAAGGAACGATTGGAGGGCTGGGTGGGTCCCCTGGATGAGGCCGACTGGCGGGATGCCCTTATGGCCCCCCGCTTGGTGACGGCCTCCGCCAAATTGCCGCTTATCCAAATTTTCTACCTGCACACCGCTTATCTCACACCGGCTCGCCTACACCGTGCGGGCCTCTCCACTGACGCGGTCTGCCCCCGCTGTGGCTCTGAGCCGGCCGACTTCATTCATATGGTGTGGTCTTGCACGGAACTGGAGGGGTACTGGAGGGGCATAGAGTCCGAACCTACTGAGGTCCTGGGGTGGGAGGTGCCACATGAATCTAGACACTCCCTACTGGGCATCACCGACGGCCTGGATGGCACACGCCCAGAGCAGCTATTCCTCATGACAGCCTTAATGGTGGCCAAGCATGACATTGCAGCGGCGTGGAAGCAGCCGCAGCCGCCTAGCTTGGCTAAATGGGGCGCCGGGGTGGACTGGTGTGCGGCGCAGGAGCGCACTCTGTACCGGGCGCGGTGTTGCCCCAAGAAATACCGAAAAGTCTGGGGGAGATGGCTGGGCAACATACCATAAAGGGGCGGTTCAGAAGATGGGGGGGTGGGGGGGGAGGGGGTTTCAAGGGGAGGGTGGGAATGCGGTGCACTTTCTGCTGTACTACTGTGTGATGGTGGTTCGAAGGGCCCGAAAGTTTTTTCTGTTGTACTACCTAAAAACAATAAAAACTTGTTTATCAAAACAAAATCTGAGAGAGATGTGCCACAATTTTACAGCCGACTGCCATTTTCAGACTTTCCCATATTGCAAGACTGGGTGGGTCAAGCAGTGGGCTGGTACCTGTGAGTGACATTAAGAGGTGCGGAATGATGTGGCACCTGTAGGTTTGGTAGGTGCCTCAACAATTATAAAAAACTGCACATCCCTATTTTAGTCCATGGACAGTCTCAGAAAGTTGAGAAGAAGCCTGCAAAAGTAGAGGAAGGACCAGCCTTGGCTGTTGCACATCTTTCTGAAGTCTGAAGCCCCCCACACCCCTCATCGTATTCTCGTGACTGTGTGGGCTCTCTCCAGGACTCACTGAACCAGCTCCCTGCTTCCCTGTGAGGCCCAGCACATGGTGGACTTGTTGGGGACCCTCACAGAGTTGCTGCTTGGGTGTCTGCAGATCAATCCGATTGTGGGTGTCTCACGAAGTGGCAGTGTCTTACTGGGGACCCACACAGAGTTGGTATGTTGGTTATCTGTTCTGTTGTGGGTGTCCCATGAGAAGACACTACACACACCCTTGCAGGATACACAGTCACCCTGCAAGCATCAGAAGCCCTTGGTGGCTAGGGAGGGCAGATAAGAAGAGTGATTTGCAGTGGCAGACTTTGGGCGACTGCTATTACGAAGATCCCAGAGAGACCACCATGGCTGGAAAGGAGTACAGGCCCTGGCACCCAAAGCTCTATTTCTGATGAGGAGGAAGTACAAGTGCTTGAGGTGGTGGAAAGCAACAGGAACTTCTCGAACAATCTAAGGGTTTGGAGTTTTTTGAGAATTGCCCTGGTGGTTGGAGCTTGCCACCAAGAGCACAATGGCAAAAGTCTCATGAAAAAGAGAGGTGGAGAAATAAAACAAAGGGCCACTCGTGAGGCATTTTTATCTATTGCCACGGGTGCCCTGGAGCAAAGGAATCCAGCAGGACTGAACATCCTTAGTGCTGTTCCGATTTCCTGCCAATGGTGCCCTTGAAGTTGGGTCCCCCTGGTGAAGGTGGAGACCCAGGCTTGTGCTATACATCATCATGAGAAGGGGCCCCCCGGGCACGAAGAGTGACATTCACGCTCAACATTCGCTTCCTACGTTAAAGACCAATGGTCATCAATTGCCCAGAAGTGGTAGGGGCACCCACACAACAAGTCAAAGGTTTTGGACGCAACTGAGCCCATCTGTGTTAAATAAAGCCAAGCTAGAGAAAAAAGTATTGGACCTCCAGAGAGCAAGCCGTCACTAAAGCTAATCATGGAGCTGCTCAATGCATCCCTGCAGGAAGCAGTTGTTCCATCTGAATGAAAACACGCCATGGTCTTCCCACTCCTGAAGAAAGCCAACGCGGATCCGGCGGAACCATCCAATTTCCACCCGATCTCTTTACTTCCAGCTTTTTCTAAAATATTAGAAAAACATGTCACCCAACAATTGACGAATTTCGGTAACTTCCCAAACATTTTAACACACATCACAGTCTGGCTTCAGAACCGGTTTCTCCACGGAAACCACTCTGTTAGGAGTTAGGGAAACATTGTGCCGCCGCCTGGATATGGGTGACACCCCGATCCTTCCTGATTATCGCGTAGTTGGGGGGCAGGGTGGAAGCGACATCGAGACCAGAGCTCTTGCTCTATATACAAGCAAAGTAGAGAAAATCCACTCCGCACTGAACGTAGGGACTTCCAATATGGGGCAGCAAACCGTGAACTTTCCCCCCACATCAGTCAGCCCCGCTCCACTGGATAAGCAGACTCACTAACCATCCAATACTTTAGGAAATTGGTTACCTATGAATATCAGCGCTTTTAAACGTATTTTAACCTGCCTAAAATCCGGCTCTCCTAGAGATCCTCTTCCCATTGCCATACTTCAGAAACTCGAGCCATCATCACTAAAGCTAATCATGGAGCTGCTCAATGCATCCCTGCAGGAAGCAGTTGTTCCATCTGAATGGAAACACTCCATGGTCTTCCCACTCCTGAAGAAAGCCAACGCGGATCCGGCGGAACCATCCAATTTCCACCCGATCTCTTTACTTCCAGCTTTTTCTAAAATATTAGAAAAACATGTCACCCAACAATTGACGAATTTCGTTAACTTCCCAAACATTTTAACACGCATCACAGTCTGGCTTCAGAACCGGTTTCTCCACGGAAACCACTCTGTTAGGAGTTAGGGAAACATTGCGCCGCCGCCTGGATATGGGTGAAACTGTGGCACTCATACTGCTTGATTTGAGTGCTGCTTTCGACACTATGTCTCACACCGCCCTACGTAAAGTTTTACAATCACTGGGAGTTGTTGGGACAGCACTCAAATGGCTCACTGATTTCTTGACCGACTGTACTTTTCAGGTCTTTTCTCCGTCAGCCAGCTCCAAGCCCCATGCCTCTCCTCACGGAGTACCGCAGGGCTCCATTCTCAGCCCACTATTGTTCAATGTTTACGTCAGGCCTCTGGCTATGATTGCTGAAGACGCTGGGTTGTCTGTTTTGTCCTACGCTGATGACACCCAACTAATCTTCTCCTTTTCCACCAAAGAAGCATCCAAGCCATCTTCTCTCCAGGCAGGGCTACAAAATATAGCATGTTGGATGCAAGCCAACTTGCTAAAACATAACGGCGAAAAAACTGAAGTATTAATTTTTGGGAAAAACAAATATCTCTGGGGCCCCGATTACAGGCCTCTGCAAATGGGTGCTCTCCCACAACCTGCACAACAGGTTCGCAATCTAGGCATTATCCTTGACGACCAGCTGTCAATGAAGCAACAAGCAGTCAAAGTCGCTTCAACCTGTTTCACCATCCTTAATTGGCTAAAAACAATCCTCTGGATGTTGCCTAGTCCTACGAAAAAAACTGTGGTACAGGCCCTTATTACTTCTAGGTGGGACTATGGCAACATCCTGTATTTAGGAGCCAGTAAGGAGGTGATTCGTAAACTACAGGTAGTGCAGAATGCGGCGGCCAGGTTACTCTGTCAGATCCCTAGAAGGGCCTCCATCTCATGCTCGGTCCGTGACTTTCACTGGCTCAGGGTAGAGAATCGCATCAAATTCAAAACCCTGAGTTATATGCATAAAATCAAATCTGGTACAGCGCCACAGTATCTAAACATCTTAGTCCATCCCTATCATCCACCTCGCCTTCTTCGCTCTTCCACCCAGGCCAAATTTTCAGTTCCTAGGACCAGACTGTCGTGCATGGGCGGCCGATCCTTCTCTTGCCTAGGCCCTTCTCTGTGGAACTCACTCCCTACGTCTCTTTGGAATGAGGCCATCTATATGAACTTCTGCAAAAGCCCAAAAACCTGGTTATTCAATCAAAAGTCGTCCTTCAATCTGTCCATGTCTGATGGAGCCGGGAAACCTCCGGGTAGCTGTGCGCCTTATAAAATTAAAAATAATAAAAATAAACGTTTTAAAAAGTTTTCCTTTTTAAAGAAAATATAACTGGCTAGCCATGCTTCATTAAGACATACTTTGTGTGTTGCTGTGCTCTGAGTTTCTAGCTTACCTCCCATTGCTAAATCAGCTTAGATTGCTCTGCTACTCTGAAAGCCAAGGGCCAAAAGTTGACCAAACTGGAGAAGCAGAGAAAAAAATGTCCATTCTGTAAACCGCTATAAACAAAAGGTAAAGTTCTGCTTTAATCAGACATCAAGAAGATGCAAACCAGATGTCAGTGTGGAAAGAGGCACCAATATAAATGCTGGTGTAAGCGGCGAAGATCAGAAAAACATCCGCAACGGAGAATCAATCCAAGTAACAATTGCACGGAAATAACATTACAGGAACCTTTGGGGTAAGAACTGATGGAAAAGAGGAGTACACAAAAGGGCAGCTCAACGTGGGGGAGATACTAGTGAAGTTGCATTGTTTGTTCGAGCAGGTCTCTTTACGACACTGTTCAAGGATTCCAGTAAACGCAGCACTTTAGAAACAAGATAGTCATATATATCCTGTAAGAAGAGGCTAACACTTGCATCAAGATAGGATCAAGACTTTGCAGTACCCGAACAAAATTCTGCAGCGTGCACTGGGGTTTCCAGAGTGCCTGCATGCATCAAGCGAGTGCACGTTACTCACAAGTGCCAGGACCAGTGGGACGCTGTGCCCTGTAGGAGGGACGAGGCAGTCTCAGCCACTGCATGGATGAGTATGGGAGCCTCTTGACATAGGCACTTACTGCTTGGACGGTGTCCATCTCAGGAGTGTGAAAAAGGGAAGCTGGTTCCTTCCACCAGACTTATTAATGCATATTTTGAAACAAGACATACATAAAATGTGAATAGAGTGCAAATAGTGTATTTTACGAAATGCTATGAAATGTGATAGGAAAGAAAGAGAAAATTAAAAGTTGAAATCGGTTTGGAGTGATAAATGCAAACACTATCGCAGTGTATGCTTACAAATTCACTCATATCTGCACATATGGCAATATCTTGGAAACAATGATTCCTAGAAAAGACTGTGACACACTTCCTATCATTTGTACCATTTTATTGGACTTTACATCAGATTTCATAAGATCGATATGGCACTTGGAATATGCTTGATTATAACAGTATGGAGGAACTTCATGTAGAAATTAGAAGGATGGTTTCAAGTATCTCTCCAAATAAATTTTGTGTAATGTATAACTGACAGTTGAGACCTCAATTCATGAAATTTTGACTTGACATACGATTGTAATGCATTTCCAAGACAAAATGGTTAAAGAGATTTATCTATACGTATTCATCAAAATACATTTCTTAGATCAATATTCATTTGTGTGAGAGAAGGCTTCTGTGAATTAATGAGGTGGAAGATTTTTGGTGATGAGACCAGGAGGGAAGCGTCAGCACAAACAACATGACTTTCACCTCCTTCCCAGATGACTGGAAACACGCCAAGATCAACACTCTCCTAAAGAAACCGTCGGCGGACCCCTCCGACCTTAAGAATTTCAGACCGATCTCCCTACTTCCATATCTGGCGAAAGTCATTGAAAAAGTTGTCAACAGCCAACTCTCCTCCTTCATCGACGAGAACAACATCTTCGACCCCTCCCAATCAGGCTTCAGGAAGAACCACAGCACAGAGACCGCCCTCATTGCTGCGAGAGACGACATACGCTCCCTCCTCGACGGAGTAGAGACTGTGGCCCTCATCCCCCTGGACTTCTCTACAGCCTTCGACAGTCTCACACCGCACCCTATCCCACAGACTCCACAATGCAGGAATCCTTAACAAAGCCCTCGACTGGATCTGCTCATTCTTCTCCGGCAAAACGCAGCGGGTCAGACTCCCTCCCTTCATCTCCCCACGCCAACCACTTGCAGAGTCCCCCAAGGATCTTCCATCAGTCCCACCCTGTTCAACGTTTAAATGGCCCCTCTCACTTCCATTGTCAGAGCGCTCGAACTCAACATCGTATCTTACGCAGACGAGACACAACTCATCCTCTCACTATCCAACGAACCCAACATCTAGAAACACAACTTTCAAGAAGGAATGGAAGTAGTCGCAAGGTGGATGGAAAACAGCTGCCTACAACTGAACACAGACAAAACCGAAGTACTCATCATAGGCCCTCATCCCGATGCCTGGAACGACCCCAGATGGCCCCCGCCCTCGGAGACCCACCCCCACCCACTGACCATGCACACAACCTCAGATTCATCCTGGACTCCGAATTCAAAATGGACTGCCAGATCAATGCCGTCACCTCTTCTTGTTTTCGCACCTTCCATCGCCTAAATAAGACTTTCAACTGGATCCCCCCTCGAATACAGGAAAACCGTCACCCACGCTCTCATTAGCAGCAGACTGGACTACGGCAACGCACTCTATACCGAGATCAACAAGAACCTCACCTGCAGACTCCTGAACATCCAGAACACCGCCGCCAAACTAGTTCTTAACTTACCGCACCACTGCCACATCACCCAACACCTTTGGGCACTACACTGGCTCCCTGTCGAGAAGAGAATCACCTTCAAGCTTTTCACCCACGCCCACAAAGCCCACCACAACACCGGCCCCGCCTACATTAACCACTGCCTCTCGTTCCACGCACCCCAAAGATCCCTCCGCTCAGCTCAGCTTTCCCTCGCCACGGCACTGCACATCAAGACCAGAACGGGAGTTCGTTCCGTCTCCTTCCTCGCAGCCAACGCATGGAACACCCTCCCTCTCCACATCCGCCAGACACCAACTCTCTCCAAGTTCCTGAAGGATCTCAAGACCTGACTCTTCGACGAATCACCGTAATCGTCCTGCAATGCACCTACCCTGATGGGCCAGGGAAAACCTCTGAACCCACTTAGCCTTCGCCTATACGCCAGAAGTGCTTAGGAGCCGCGCCCCTCCCCAGCACCTTCAGACCCTTCTTGGTGACTAGACTCCATCGATACATATGCATCTTTCCGTCCCTCACAAGTACTAAGAGTCATCTTAGTTTGAGAAATGAGATATGACTCTAATGAAGGAAGTCTTCTAGTCTGGATGACCACTGAGTTTGTAGCACCCCATCAAGAATCATAGGCATCGGGGGGGGGGGCAGGCCGTAGCCTCCGCATTGGTGTAGGGTGGGGGGGTAATTTACCTTTTCTTTTTAGTTCTATGGGCCTCTTTCTTCTATGTCTCTGCGCTATACTTGTTTCCGATTCGGGGTCCGGGTGTGGGGTGGATTGAGTGGGGGCGGCTTTGGAGGGGTGCGTATTTACTCATGTGACTATCCTGTTATATAACTGCATCGCCTCACTGTCTGAGATTTTCTATGGCCGTTTTAATGATGCTGCTGCTCTCCCGTGTGATGAAGCCATCTTGCGGACTCGAATCTCCTTGGTTCTATCCTCTACTGACTTTTTCCTCGATAAAATTATTTTGAAAACCTTAAAATTAACCTTTACTTCTCCTTCCCCTGGTGTCAAGGATCTCTCCAGTGTATAACTCCTGAATCGTTGCTAATCTTGACCATTGACGCACAGGGGTTGTAATGTGTGTCTCAGTGCTTAACCGTTTTGTGGCCGGCCTGATGGTTGTAGGCCCGTATTTGTCCTTTTCATATGCACAAATAAAGGTTTTTAAAAAAAAAAAAAAAAAAAAAAAAAGAATCATAGGCATGGCGCTCCTGCAGGTGTGCGAGGCAGGAGGTGAAAGCGGGTGCCAGATCCACGTTCCCATGAAATAACCCGTGTGAAGGGATTCCGGAAATACTGTAGAGCTTGTATGGGAACATGGCATTCAGTAGTCACACAGTGCTCTAGGTGCTGGCTTAGGGAGCAAATGACTTGTAAACACAAGGTTCTTCAAAGAGACTGAAGCCTCAACTGCTAGAGCTGGAGCAGAGGAGGAAAGCCACAAATGAAATATTGTGAACCACAGTAAGCCCTTTTGTGGCAAAGGTAGTACAAGATGTGGGATGCTGGTATGGCAAATCCAAGCTGGAGAGAATGCAGAGTGCTGGGATCCTTCTGAGACAGCATAAGCGGGGTGCTGGGATCACTGTGTCAGAATGGGACCCTGAGCGAGACACGATGCCTACACTGCCCTCAGGATGTGACAGTTCAGGTTGAGTGCCTCAAGACATTTGTAGGAGCCAAACTGAGATGCTGGTGACTTAGGGGTTTAACATATCCGAGGCTTTAGGATTGGATGGGGTCTAAAGAATATCAGGGAAGAACATTTCTTCAATGCCAAATACTGGTTCTAAGATGAGGGTTTAGAATGTGAAGCGTGACCTACTGTGCATAGGGATGAGACAGACTTTATATCAGTTGTTGGAGTTGGGATGATGATGATGGGAGTTCAAAGAGTAAATCGATGGTCAAGTTCAGTAATTTGCAACAGGTTTGGTACGAGGAGTTGTGGAGAATGTACATGACTTCTGCAAGGGTCAGGGGTAGATTCTGTAGATGTTTAACAGGTTGAGGCAGGATGCAGTTTTGATACTGATGAAGAGTGACAAGGCACTTCTTTTGATGTCAAACTGGACTCTTGGGTTGCAGAAAGGTCCAGTAATATCAGTGAGGGCGGAATGGCGAAAAACATTATATTGTGGGAATTGAAGGCAACAAAGGAAATTATTTCTGTGTTGACTGATTGGACAGTGTAACAGTGCAGGAACATTCAGTGCCATCTGTTACATGCGATTTGTAATGCAACTTTAAAGATGGGTGAGCAAGAGGAAAAATGTAATCTGGGTATGCTATTGATATTTCAGCCAGACAGACACTCAGCAAAGAGATGTCTCTTATTGAAGAGAGAAGATGAGCCAAGGGCGATGACTTGGCAACTCCTATGGCAAGAGGGGTATTAATGAAGGAAGCATCATTATGATACAGGTTGCAAATGTCATCAAATAGGAGGAAAACCACCAGAATATTGGCAAGCCCATAATCGCCCAGGACTGATGTTCTAGACAAGAGGACATTGTGGTTCATAGTGGCAAGGTGACTGTGATGTGTGGTGGTAAAGTTAGATTGATGCATCAGGGGAGGTTGGTGGAGTGTTGTGTTAAAAAGCTTCAAGCACCAGAAGTATGATAACATCAGTCTAATAACAAAAGCACAATTCAGACCACAGACACAGTGAACAAGACCACAAAGTTCAGGTCCACTGCCCCAAAGGAAATTTCAGGTACCTAACTAAGAAATGGTATGGACATGATGTGCCCCACAGATAAAGAGCTAGTACAGCTCACACACAGTCTTTATTCTTTCTCTTCACTGCTGTTTCTCTCTCTCTATTCCGTTCTCATTCTCTCTAGCTTCCTCTCTCTCTTCTGGTCTTTCTCTATCCCTCTCTCTCCTGTTCTTTTTCTCTCTTAGGGTTTCTCTTTCTCTGCCATTCTGTTTCTCTCTGTAGCTTTCTTTCTTACCTTTGCTGATTCTCTTTCACTTCCTCTCTATCTCTTGCGCTCTGTCTCTCTCTTTCTGTGAGAGGTTGATGGGTACTTTGCCCTTGTTTACTTTTCATCATGCATCGTTGCGCATCTTCTTAGCACCACAATCCAACCACCCACAATGACATCTGTCCCCTCAGGCCCACATTATGGTAAACTGTCTTCGTCCACCACTGTCCTAATATTTTTTTAAGTAGTTCGAGGCATGTGGGCTACTGAATTCATAGCTGTGCATAGATCGCCGCCTAGTGTTGGGTCCGGATGTTTGCACGTTGTTGTCCTGGAAGAGTCTTCGAAGTATCCGTGGATAGGTGACTCCTCCCCTGGACTACAGTGCGCATGGGCATCCTCTCCATCCTCAGATTGTTTTTTTCCGCCATTGGGTTCGGATGTGCTTATCTTGACTCAAGTTAGGAAAAACTCTTTTCAGGCCAAAAGGCCTCTAGTTCGCGTCGGTACTGTTCCCGATCGGTCTCGATAGTATCTTTGTTAGTTTACTAACGTCCAAAACCAACTTTTTCGCATCTTACCCGACCATCGACCCAACATCGACGATGGAATCGAGGACACCATTCAAGCGGTGTCCGGTATGCAATGCGAAATATCCCCACATCGACGTCCATCCGGTGTGCAACAAATGCCTTTCACCGGATCACGACGAATCTACATGCATGGCCTGTGCCCGATTTCGATCCAAGAAGACTCTACGGAATCGACGAGCGGCGAGACTCAAGGCGCAGCAAGCGGCACTGGCCCCGGCCGACATCTTCAACGCCGAGACCGAAGATATCGAAGAAGTGGAGAACCTACCCTCCAGTCCCGCTTCCGAACATGACTCCGGATCGGAAGACGTCGACGAAACATTCTTTCGTAGAGATGAAGACGACACCGAGGTAGGAGACTACAATGAGGCCTTAGGGGCCGAAGAGAGTAGCTCCGGTGATGAGCAAGGCCTACCAGTTCAGACTGAGGAAAGCCCAGTGCAACAGTCTATGGCTCCGGTCGAGGGATCGCCTTCGGGCCTTACCCAAAACCTATCCCGCAGTTCTTCGGCCCCGCCCTCGGGCCCGGCCTCGGACATTCGGCGGCAGCCATTAACGCCCAAAACGGCTGGTTTCCCTTCTTCGAAACCGAAACCAAAAGCTGTATTGATTCAATTGAAACCGAAACCGAAAGTGGCGCTGGTCGGATCGAGGCCCTCCACACCTTCGACGCCAGCAAAACACGTCGGCACCGAGCGCACCAAACGAGACTTCGGTGCCGAACTTGAAGCGGCCGACGTCGGAGTCGGCGTACGGAAAAAGGCCTTCGGTGCCACCAAACCTGCTCAGCTCCCGGCACCGACGCAATCGACTCCGACCCCAAAGGTCAAACTGCCTGCTGCGCCTCACACCGCTTCGACGGCAACACCAAAGCCACACTCATCGAAGACGTCGACGGCCATTCCCACCCCTCGACTCGATGACCCACCGGCGCCGAAAAAGTCCACGGCCGCCTCTACAGAACCGGTCGGCGCAAAAGAATCGAGGGCGCTCCAGATGCGACCCGTTGCTGAGCAAAGCACCAAAAAGAAAACGGTCCTCCAGGACATGTCGGGCTCCGAGCCAATAAAAGCTCCAGCAGCCTCTTCAGCACCAGCCAACATTACCTTTGGCCTGCCACAATCCACGGCCCCGAAACTGTTCCAAATCAGGACACGGGTCACCTATACCACGATCACGCCTGCCGAACGCTCTGCGGAGACGTCTCCATCCCATCTCATCGACGCCGACACCGGCAGGATGATTATCCACAAAAGGAAAATAACTTCTGAGCCAGCTTTGGAATCCTTCCGGATCCCACTAAAAAGAAAGCTGCCTGTGGCTTCGGAACCAGCTCTTTACGAACCTTTCCACTCACCCTACCAGGATCCACAACCCTTCTCTCCCGCACACTCCGACACGGATGCGTTAGAGGACTACATGGGTGACCAAGTCCCCTACCCCGGAGACATGGACCCTGACGGCCAACAGGACCCTGATCAAGCTTGGGATGACCCTGTGGACCCAGGTGCACCTATGGATGCACAGGACCCGCAACTCTATGGAGCAAAAACATCTCCCACAGAGGACACTGCCGCGTTCAACGCTCTAATTGAACGTGCTGCGGCCAATCATGGAGTGCAACTTCACTCTGACACGTCGAGGACGACTTTCTTATGGATACTTTCGCAACCTCAGAAAGAAATATAAAGACTCTGCCCATGTTAAAGGGGGTCCTCAAACCAGCGAAGGACATCTTCAAGGAACCCACCAGGGCAAGAGTGATAAACCCCAGGATCGACAAAAAATACAGATCAGCGCCTGGGGACCCTACTTACATTAGAGGCCAATTAACTCTGGATTCCATTGTCGTTGCGAATGCTCGCAAAAGGGCACACTCGCAAACAGGTGACGCTCCTCCCCCGGACAAAGAGTCCAAGGTGTTAGAGACCTCTGGCAAACGGGTTGCCGCCCAGGCAGCTAACATTTGGCGCATTGCCAATACTCAAGCGCTCCTCGCTCGCTACGATAGAGCGCACTACGACACATTAGAGCAACTACTCCAACATCTCCCTGACCAATACAAAGAAGGTGCAGAGATCCTCATCAGGGAGGGACAGCTCCTCACAAACGCATCCATCAAGTGTGCGCTGGATGCCGCAGACACAGCTGCCAGGGCCATAAACACTAGCGTCATGTTGCGACGGCATGCCTGGTTGCGAATCTCCGGATTCAAACCTGAGGTGCAAAATAACATACTCAACCAGACTGTCAACCCCGACTATTTATTCGGGCCGGAGGTTGACGCCACCCTAGAGAAAATAAAAAAGGACACGGACACTGCAAAGTCCATGGGGGCTCTCCAGACTCAGTCCTTTCGGAGCGGCTCCTTTCGTCGCCCCGGAAATAGAGGAGCAGGTAGAGGACAGGGGTCACAGCAAACATACAACAAGGGCAATACACAAACCACCTACGATAAAAACACCCGGGGTGGATATCGTGGCTCCAGTACAAAGGGCAGAGGACGCGGCTACGGCAACACCAGGTCCTCCCCCAAGAACAAGCAGTGACGCCCTCTCCCTTCCTCCCGACCACATAACACCTGTCGGGGGAAGGCTACAAAGGTTCCTGTCCACGTGGAACTCCATCACCACGGACAGGTGGGTCAAAGATATTGTCAAATACGGTTATTGTCTAGAACTAACCTCCACTCCACCCACAATACCTCCAAAAAACCGTCCTATGTCCTCAGAGCACTTAACGCTCTTACAGCAGGAGGTGCAAAGTATGCTTCTAAAAGGCGCAATAGAGGTCGTACCCATCCACGAGCAAGGTACGGGGGTGTACTCCCTGTACTTGTTAATACCGAAAAAGGACGGGTCACTCAGACCTATATTAGACCTGAGACCCCTAAACCGATACATTCTTTCCGAGCATTTTCACATGCTCACTCTACAGCAAGTCCTCCCGCTGCTCAAGCAGGGAGACTTTCTGGCCACACTGGACCTCAAGGATGCGTATTTCCACATACCCATTCACCCCTCACACAAGAAATACCTCAGGTTCACTGTTCAAGGGCAGCACTACCAATTCAAAGTCCTTCCCTTCGGCGTGACAACAGCACCCAGGGTGTTTACAAAGTGCCTAGCTACTGTGGCGGCACATCTACGGAGGCAGCACATACACGTGTTGATTTACAAGTTCAAACCACAACACTCCCTTCCCGCGCGAGTGTTCATGCAGTTGATAGGCATGATGGCCTCCTGCATCTTCATAGTCCCACACGCGAGACTACATATGCGCCCGCTTCAGGAGTGCTTAGCACGTCAGTGGAATCAGGCTCAAGGACAGTTGAAAGACCTAGTGTTGGTGAGCGGTTGGGCATTCAACTCTCTGCATTGGTGGAATCCACAAAACCTTTGCAAGGGCCGACCGTTCCAAGAGCCTGTCCCACAGATAATACTGACGGCGGACGCGTCTCTCCAGGGATGGGGAGCTCATGTACTCCATTACACAGTGCAGGGACTATGGACACAACAACAAAAGAAGATGCACATCAACCTTCTAGAGCTGATGGCAATCTTCCTCGCGATGAAAGCATTCAAAGTACACTTGTGCAACAAAGTCGTGTTGATCCGGACGGACAACATGACTGCCATGTACTACATACAGAAGCAGGGAGGAACACACTCTCCACAGTTGTCTCATCTGGCTCAGAGCATGTGGAAGTGGGCCATTCAGAGGAACATGTTCCTCATGGCAGAACACCTCCCCGGCAAGGACAACCAGATGGCGGATCTGCTCAGCAGACACAGCCACCAGATGCACGAGTGGGAGTTACACCCATCAGTACTCCAACCGTACTTCCAGCAGTGGGGTCATCCAGAGATAGACCTATTCGCGACAAGCGAAAACGCAAAATGCCAAAGCTTTGCCGCCAGGTTCCCACATCCGCAGTCGCAGGGCAATGCGATATGGATGAACTGGTCCGGCAGATTTGCGTACGCTTTTCCCCCAGCACCACTAATACCGCTGGTGGCACACAAACTCAGACAACACTCACTGACACTCGTCCTAGTTGCTCCAACGTGGGCACGCCAGCCGTGGTACACCACCTTTCTCGAACTTTCCGTGGTGCCGCATCAAAGGCTGCGGGTCAAACCCGAGCATTTGACGCAGAACCGTGGAGAGATTCAGCACCCAGATCCGCAACAGCTGAACCTGGCAATCTGGCTCCTGAAGTCCTAGAGTTTGGCTACCTAAACCTGCCACCTGACTGTATGGACATCATTAAGGAGGCCAGGAGACCCACTACCAGAGCTTGCTATGCAGCAAAATGGAAGAGGTTCATCATTTATTGCAATAATAATGACATTAACCCGCTAGACGCATCCATCCAAAACATTATTTGTTACCTATTACACCTATACCGATGCAATCTGGCGTACACCTCTATACGTGTCCATTTGACCGCGATATCAGCCTACAAACCAGGCAGCACCTCTCTCTATTCAGAGTGCCTGCCATCAAAGCATTCTTGGAAGGACTCAAACGAGTCATTCCACCTACCCACCCACCAGCCCCAATGTGGAACCTCAACTTGGTTCTCACACGCCTGATGGGTCCACCCTTTGAACCTCTACACTCATGTAGGATTCAATTCCTTACCTGGAAAGTAGCTTTCCTAGTAGCGATAACTTCCTTACGAAGAGTTAGTGAACTCCAGGCACTAACCGTCCAAGAGCCATTCATACAGGTTCACGCCAACAGGGTCGTACTACGTACCAACCCCAAATTCATGCCTAAGGTGGTATCGCAGTTCCATATGAATCAAACTATTGAACTGCCTGTTTTCTTTCAAAACCCACAAACTGTCGCAGAAAGGGCACTCCATACACTAGATGTAAAAAGGGCCCTCATGTATTATATCGACAGGACCAAACCCTTTAGAAAAACAAATCAACTTTTCGTTGCCTTTGCCCCACACCACAAAGGTAACGCTATCTCCAAAGCAGGAATAGCCAGATGGATCGTTAAATGTATTCAAATTTGCTATCAAAAGGCTAAACGCACTTTAACGATTCCACCTCGAGCCCACTCAACACGTAAGTTAGGGGCCTCCATGGCTTTCCTAGGAAACATTCCTTTGCATGACATATGTAGAGCAGCCACCTGGTCCACTACACATACATTTACCAAACACTATTGTGTAGATGTGCAATCAAAACAGCAGGCAGCTGTAGGGCAGGCTGTTCTCAAAACTCTTTTTCAGACCGCTGCAGCTGGCACGGGTAGCCGCCGCTAATAAGAGGGCACTGCTATATATTCTATGCACAGATATGAATTCAGCAGCCCACATGCCTCGAACTGAATATGCTACTTACCAGTATGCATCTGTTCTTGGCATGTAGGGCTGCTGACATTCATATCGCCCTCCCTCCTCCCCGGCGCCTGTTGCAGCTGCAGCTCTCAGAATTACTGTAAGCATGGTCATCACTTTCTGTATCTACTCCATCACAGCCACAATGGCGAAAAACAATCTGAGGATGGAGAGGATGCCCATGCGCACTGTAGTCCAGGGGAGGAGTCACCTATCCAAGGATACTTCGAAGACTCTTCCAGGACAACAACGTGCAAACATCCGGACCCAACACTAGGCGGCGATCTATGCACAGATATGAATGTCAGCAGCCCTACATGCCAAGAACAGATGCATACTGGTAAGTAGCATATTCATTTCCTTCCACTGTGTGAAGCGATAAGGGATAACCCCTTATTCATAAACTTTGATATTCCTGACTTGCAAGGTACTCACCTTTGGAAATGTTACCTCACTGAAATATTCTAAGCGTCTTGATGTCCAGATTCCCTTGACCGCTTCCTTTTCATTGAATTAATATTTTGAATCTGCTCATTTCAGAAGCATTGGGACCAGGTATGTTGTAATGTTTTGGTCACGCCTCAGGTATGCAAATACGGCAAGTCCTACTGTTCTATGTACCTCAGCATCCCCTTCTTGCAGAATGCAATTCCAGGTGCAGCCAGTGCTCTTGGCGTGATACCCTCAGAAAACTGCTGTTTGCTTAGTCAGCAGGTTAATGACAGAGACCTATGGCATAAATACTGTACAGTGACGCATACAGGCCATTATACCTGAGTATGCATCCTGTATTTACCCCTTGGTAGTCTTTTTAACTATCGGGGATACCACCAAATTAAAGGATACTTTAGTGGTCTATCCTAAGGTTTTTTTTTAATTCATGAACTGGACCTACATTATTGTCCTGAAAGAATAGAAATATCTAAGAACTTCCTCAGAAGAGCCCCATTCTGAGGTTGAGTCCGCCCTGGTAGAAATATCACACCAGGGAGGGACGAGGTGGCAAATGATAAAGCATGTCACATTATGTGAGTGAGCCATCCTTGTACAATTCTTGGAATTGCCTTGAATTTAGGTAAAGAACAACTAGCAGCACACATAGAACTTGTCGGCTCTCTGTCATTAACCTGCTGACTAAGCAAACAGCAGTTTTCTGCTGGTATCACGCCAATTTTTGTGTTTGAGTTAGTGAGGGCAGGCGTGAGCCCCATAATGCCCCTCCATCTCTCCCCTGTGTGATATTGCAGCCAGTGCTCTTCCCTGTCATCTGCCTTCCTGGTGAGGAATGTCTTAATGCCTCTTGTAAAATTCAGATTTAATGTTAATGGTGTGAAGGTAATGAAGCAGTTGAAGGTCATTCTTCTGAGGTTCTTCGAGATGAATGGGAAGAGGAAGACAGGGCTGAAGAACGCAGCTGATGGTGGCTGAAAGTCTGCAAATCTACACTACTGTTGGGTGATAAGTACCAGTGAGAAGGCACAGTTTGAAGAATACAGGACGTGACGAAGCGTAAAAGCGTCAGATTTTAATGGTCTTGTCTGATAAAGAGTCTTATGGGATAGTGGAATTTGGGCTAATGTTGCATACAGAAGAGTGTACCATCCTGCAGGATGGTGCTAGATGGTAGAAGAAAGCCAAGGGAAGCTAGGCGACTAAACAAACAAAATTATGCATAATGTGGATGGACGATAGATATGGAACACATAGACATTTCTGTTTGAGAAAGAAGTCAAGCCATTTTGTTTTGGAGAGCCTTTTACAGCTGACTGGACAGGGATAAGGGTGTGTTCACAAGTAGAGCACAAAGAACCCACATGAAAGATTCTGAAACGTCTACTGGTGGGTTGAGGGAACACTGGCATATCTGCTCAGGCATAGTAGAAGAGTAAACCACCAAGTCAAAAAGGAAGATCATCCTGAAGTCATCTGATGACTTCAGCTGGGCTATTCCTGTATTTATCTGGCGAGGTATTCCCAAGCCACCTTGAAGTATGTGTATAGGGCAAAATATTTAAATGGGATGGCTGTCATTACAGAAACTGCTCCGGGATGGGTTCCTGATTACTTCAGTGGAAAATATGTCGTGGTCATGTACTACTGCAGGTTGGTTCTAGGATTAGGCTGTATTACTCCTGGATGCTCCTAGGAGTATTTCAGGATGGGTGCTGTTTTATTATAGAATGATCTTGTTATAACATCAAAATGAGGCTGCATTA
The DNA here is from genome assembly GCF_964204655.1 of Triturus cristatus. NCBI lineage: Eukaryota > Metazoa > Chordata > Amphibia > Caudata > Salamandridae > Triturus > Triturus cristatus. Next base: position 1,011,271,183 of record NC_140588.1, read on the forward strand.
CTCAAGGATGATCCCAGGATAACTTTAAAATGGGTCTCTATTAGTCAATGATGACTTCATGATGGGGATGTGATACTCCAGGATGGGATCTGGCTTTATTACTCCATGATCATTTCAAGATGGGGAAGCATTACTCTAAAATGATCTCGAGTAGTAATGGGCAAACTTTGTTTGACATACTGTGGGAGTTAAGAATTCCTCCTTTTTTAAATTTTATCTGCCGAGCAGATCATGGCTACGAAAACAGGCATAACTGCTTCATGGGCTGTCCCTAAAGAAACAAAATTGGATTCATAGTCTGAACAGAAGTATACCTTTCACAAACTGCTCAGTGGAGGAATGCAACTCTAAATGGGTACCTAGCATCCAATCAGAAAGGTCTAAGCATAGAGAACTATTCTGAATGCCTGAAAGCAGCAATTCATATTTAATATAAGAAAAGGTTGTGGTTGGACCCTTCTGATTGGCTTGTCATTCACCCTAGTACTGTCCATGCTTGTCAGTCACAGACTGTCATTGGAGGGATGGGCAGGTATTCTCTCAGCAGTTTATGGATCACCATGGGATACTTTTAGCTGTTCACTATTTTATGTATGCACATAAAATAGAAGGAGAAACATGAAAAGACAATTTGGCTTGGAATTCAATTCAGCTTAGCACAGAACATTTTCCCAGCCTTACTTGTGAGGACTTCAGGATATATTTAGGTTACTCCAGAGTATGTTCAAAATTACTACTTTATTAGTGTTCTATGATCATCAGTTTTGCTATTTCAACTTAATAGCATGGGTGTGTTAAGCTATCACACAAAGCCGTGAAACACTAATAATATTATTGCACTCCTTTTAATCCGGTCTCACCTCCTATTATTTCATCTTGATCTTTGTCGCTCCAATCAAGGAATTTCGTTGACGGAAGATGTACAACAGTAACTGTAAGTTAGGGGTTAGCACCATTAGTGTAGGATTGGTGTTGAGTGAGTAATTGTTCATACATGAGACTGCTCAAGTTGTGACTAGGTGGCTTTAAGTAAGCATCTAAGTGGGTTTGTGAGTGGTCAAGGGGGTTACTGCAGTTTTGTGGAGGTGTGAGCGGGTCATGTGGTTGTGAGCAGTAGAAGTAGTTGGTTTTGCATGGTTTAATAAAATTATGTTGGTGGCCATTGAATCTGTGAGTGAATAAATTAGTGCTTTGTGTACCTCAGGGGCATTTTGAGTGGCTTTAGTATGTAGTGTCAGGGAGGTGTGATACCCAAAGAGGTCCTGGATGTGTGAGAATGCCATCTTTGGGTTCAAATGGGCTCAGCATGGTTATATGATAAATGTAGGTGAGTGAAGTCAAGCAATTTTGGTGATGTTCTGAGTGGGTGCTGTGAGCGACTGCAGGTAATTAGTGCAACTGGGTTGTGTTATGAATGTAGTTTAATAGTGCTGTGAGCGTAGAGATTTTTGAGTGCTGTGAATGGCTGCAGGAATGTTGCAAGGGATATTGCAACTGATTGAAAAACATTGCTGAGGTGGCACGAGTGGAAATGGGGCAGGCCAGAGTTGCTGAATGACCGTGTGTTATTGCAACAAATAGCTTGATATGAGTTGTGTTGTGAAGGACTTGTGCAAGTAATGTGTGATGTGGGCTGCAATTGAAGTGAAGTAGTGTATGTGTTTTTAAGTTGCTTAGTTGTGAGTGATTGGAGGTTGTGATATGAAAAAATAGTTGTGGGTGGCTTGCTAATACTGTATGAGGCAGAATAGGGTTACGCAAAGCTGTCAGTGGGACTTGACTGAATGGCTACATTGTTGAGTGATAGCTGAGATGGGTGAATGTTGTGAACAAGTCACAGTGTGTGAGTGGATGCAGCTCATTGCTGGTTTGAGTGAAGCATTTGATTGTGGATGGTGTTGCTGATGGGTGGTGTGGATAACTTGTGTTTCTGACCAGCCGAGAATGAATGATGCATGTAGCTGAAGGCGAGTAGTTTGATTTAAAAAGGTGTTCACGGCTGTGCCAACTGAGATACCTAGCAAATGGTAACAGTAGTTTTTCTGAGGAGTTGTGCACCGACTGAGCAGTAAAGTGACAGAGGTGAGTGGCTACAGCAGAGGTGTTTAGTGAAAGTGGTTTTGTGAATGGTCAAGGGATACGAATGCCAAAGTAATGTGGCGAGTAGTAAAGTTAGTGGTTGAGATTAGAGGTATTTGTATGGTCAAGTTATCCTGTGTTTGGGTGATAGTGGAAATGGTTGGTGCTGAAAGAAAGTGCTTATTTTGCCGGGTTGGAGCTAGTACTGGGAATTCAGATATACGGGTCCCCACTTTTGGCACATAAGGAATTATTGTGCCTAGAGCCCCACACTATTGAGATCTTTAGTGGTGTAAACTAAACAAACTTGAAGGTACTGAGAGCCAGCACAGGTCTCTAGGGACTGGACTTAAGCCGCGTTAACCCTTGCGTTGTTTTAAATGTTATGTACTGTAGAATGGGCTGTTAGGAAATCGAGCATTCCCTGATCTCTGCTTAAATTGTGTGTTTTTTTCCTTCTGTGTAAATCTGCATAGATAAAACTATCTTAAAATACTGTTCATCTATCTTTATGTATTCGTTTTTGTGTAAACACTACACATGTTGGTGGTTTGTACTCGTGAGCTCTGTATGATGCTGGTGTCTGCTATGTTTGAATGAAAACCTTCAAATGCGGCGTTTTTTAAAAAAAAGTTAAGCAAAATAGCAAATGAGAAACGTGGAATGTGCCTTAGAATTATTTAGGGTTGAGACTGGTCTTCTCCAGCTGGGTTGATATTTAATAAAATATGTTTTTTTTTAAAAGCAGTCCATTCTGTGTTTTTGTACAAGGCAGTACTGAAGAGAAGTTGGCAAGACAGGAGCTGTAAAAAGACGTTTTATGCAGGGTATTTCAGTCTATGAATAGATCAATAGAAAAGTATTATTTATAACCGAGGCGGAGAGTAATCATTATGAAAACTAGGGCAATCCAGATTGGCAAGATATCCAATTTATCAACAACCCGTCTACGAAACTATAATCTTTAGGGGCGTTACTGTAATATAAAAGATTCTCTGGTTTCAAAATAGGCCCCTTATACAGCAATCAGGATATTGTCTAAATCATACTTCAAATACAATTCACAGGCGCTAAGCCTCTGCATTTCTGTGACTCCAGCTAGACTCCTATTTTACACACATTTTTTTAACCTCAACTTTGGCATAGTTCCCTAAGCTCATAAATTATTTCCTTACATCTGTTCTTTAAAAAGTCCTCCTTTGTCCTTACGCTTTCCCCTCAATTTTTTCAATAATGCTGTGGTCTGTTGTCTTCTTCTCAGACCTGCCTACAGGCATGACATAGCATTCTTTCTGCTTCTATTGCACTTGTCACCCACATCTCTGGGCATATGACATAAAGCACCCGCGTACTTCCACAAATACGCATAGTTACATTTAGATGTGCTACAAGCGTTTGTGACCAAAAAGAATTTGGATCGTGCACGAACCTCAGGGTGATGGTTGAATTGTTGTCGTGTGCCACAGAGGTATCACTCTCATAACCCAAGGAGTGTAAGTAGTCAAAAAATGATCATGCGTTGGCTGTCAACAGACAACGTCCCTCTGGGCGAGCCGTTAAATCTTCGCTGAAGCGAATTGAAAGTTTGTAATGAAGCGTTGAAACAAAGGAAGGTTGATGCTTTATTAGTCTCAAAGTTTATTGACAAGACTCTGTGGGTAATCCATATAGTTATATACAGGAGACTTCCCAATGAAATGGTATCGCTGTATAAGCTTCGTCTCAAATATTAGACGTGATCCCAATGCATTTCCCAATGCATTTCGGGCCCATCAGGCCCTTCATCAGGGGAATCTAGATAACAAAAGAATATATACATATGACTAAATGTTACAATGAGGGGTAATTCCATTTCAACAAAAGACAAAAGGACAATGCCTAGAAAGTGAATTTTAGTAAAAAGCCCACGGTGTTATGGTGCTTTAAAATGATGAACGCCATAAACTAATTTGTGCAGAAATGTCACAATTTCATCATGTTGGTAAACAAAATCCAAAACATGAAGCGCAATAAAAACACAGAAGACTGCTATCCGCCATTATAAAGAACGAAAGTGTGTTAAATGGGTGTTGGTGCCATATTAGTGAAACACGAGGGTCATTAAAAAGAAAAGTACGTTGAAAACATCGCCGTTAAGCATGCTCCGTGACTTGTTTGTTAAGGAAAAGGTGCCTACAGAACCAAGCTCTATAAAGGACACGTGGCTATGTTTAACCGTTATCGGGGAAAAAACGGTGAGTGCCATAAAGACACGTAACGAAAAAAGGAAAGAAAACGTGCTCCGGTTCGAGTCGTTCAAAAGGAACGTGGAAGTGAAAATCGCCAGTCTTAAATCGCGCTAACAAAGAGCACGGGACCCACGTCTGGGCATACCCTTCCCACTTAGGGCGACATGTACGAAAGAAACAATTAATGGACGGAATGCTGGACAATGCAAACATTCACCCCCAGTCACCAGGATCTGGGTTAAATCCATTATTCTTTTGCTCACCACACCACCCCAGTTTGGACCCAGCCATATGCAAATCAGTCTTGACCCGGGAACAGTCCAGCCCGAACTGCCAAGCCAGGTCCTCCCTGGACCAGAAACAAGCATCCTGGGACCGGTTTCAGGGCATCACCCTTCATCAGCCAAGCTAGCTTGAATCCAGTGGTGTAGTGAGCACAGGACCCACGTCTGGGCATACCCTTCCCACTTAGTGCGACATATACAAAAGAAACAATTGATGGACGGAATGCTGGACAATGCAAACATCCACCCCCAGTCACAAAAGAGGGACTGAGTGTTGGCAGAATGGGCCATCCTGATAGAATGGGTTGGGCGGAGTTGTGCACAGCTCCACTTACTCTTCAAAGATGCTGCCTTAGCCCACATTCAAACTACAGTAGCCTTTTGTGCCCCCAGACATGCTGGGACCAGGGCAGGGAGGAAGGGAATTCCAACACCATCTGTGGGGAAAAACGTGAGAAGTTTCTTCCACTTCAAAGCTGACACCAGGTATAAAATTAGGACCCTCAGACCCACTCTTCAGTTCACATCTGAACCTCTCACCTTAGGAGGACTCTCAGATGACTGTCCTGCAGCCTGTGGCCTACTGTGTATTTGAAGGACTTCCCTGCTGCACCTGGAGTACTGCCCTGTGCCCTTGGAGGACTGTCCTCCTGCTTGAGACCTACTTTTCTGCTTGAACCCACGACCACCAAAGTGACTCCAAGGACTAGTTGGCAGGCCTCAAGATCAGAGGGCCTCAGGGATATAAAAGCTCTAACCATGTTGAACCCTAACGGGACCCAGCCTGAGTGAATCTCGACCCTCCAAGTGGTGCCCCTCCAGTCCCAAACCCTTGGAAGTGGTGCTAAAAGTGCCCAGATAGCTCAAGTTCAATAACTTAAGACTTGAAAAAATTTCAGCCAAAAAGTGCTTTGGTAACTGAGAGAAGACCGGGACATACCTGCTTGCCGCTCTGCCCATACATCTCGAATCCCTTATGTATAAATCTCACCCAGTCACCTACGTCACTTTATTCACTAAACATTTGGTCACTGATGTCACTTGCTGCCTATTGAATTCTGACAGCCATATATGATTTACAGAAAAGGAAAAAGTTAAAAATAACGTTTGTATCAAATAATTCTTGTCACTGATGTTCCATCCTGAAATCTTCAAACAATATCATTAGAAGCATCAACTTTGTTTTTGCATGATTAATACCGCATAATTTCAAAGCAATTGCTCTACCAGACAGAACCATTTGTAGTTTATTGTATGTTTGCCCAGGTTCTCAGGGCCACAGGGTTACCCCATTGACTTTTTCTATTCACTGTGAGTGACAGCATTCTGCTCTTTCACAAGGAGCATATTGACACACTAAGTAGTTTTATTTAGTGCCAGGTACATCTGTGGCAATGTGTGCTTTTTGAGACCTAAAAATATTTTTGCTTATTGCCTATGTTTTTATTCTAGTGAAGGCCCGGCAGCTCCAACAGCGATAAAGTTTTACAAAAACCATGTCAAAACAAGACATACATTGACAAAACCAAAAGTCTGACCACCAATGTCAGACCTATTGGGTTTGCAAACACTTGTTGAAACTCGCTACATTGATTTTCCATTATGAATATTTTTGGGAAATGCTAGCATGTATCAACACATTTTACTAAATAATACTTTGAATGCATTTTTCCTAAAATGCCACAGTAAATGATAAACATTTTTTCCCTAGTTTCATTTTTTGTGAATATTTTATTTTGATGTTTTTTTCCCTAGTTTCATTTTTTGTGAATATTTTATTTTGATGTTTTTTTCTCTAGTTTCATTTTTTGTGAACATTTTATTTTGAAAGCAAAGAATTATGATTCTTGCTTTCACACTTCTGAAAGTATTTGCATCTTATCACAGAGCATTCTGGAAGCATTATACATAGCCTCATATTGTTAAACTTTGCAAACGTCATCCCACACACTCTGAGGAGACTCCAAGTTGCTGGTGCAGCTGATATAAAAGACTTGACTTGATGACAATGTAAAATTTCTAAGCCCATACCTTTACCGTTCTCAATAGATAATATCAGTGTTGCAGAGGTATTCTCTCCTGGTGTATGATCATGCAGACTAGGAAATTGACAGTATTAACAGATTTATTGCCAATATAAGCAACAGTCTATTGAAAAAAAAATGAATTAGGGTTATGAAATCTAAATATGAATCTTTCTAAGCATGTGTAGGAGTCTTGAGTTTCAGTACCATAAAATCATACACCAAACTGAATGTAGGGCAAATTAACCATGTTAAGTATATAATTTTTTATGTACAATAGTAAAGTTAGAAGTCTGAAAGAACCTAGCCACCATCAAAATATCTACTTCTCAACATCATTAAAATGATTCTTCTTTGCTTGCCATTCTATAGTAAATTACCAGTAAGACTTCACTCAGAAAAAAGATAACGGAACTAATTTATAAAGAGTAAACATTTATATAAAAATAAAATAAAATAAAAAGATGTAGGTTGCTAACTTCACACAAGAGGTTTAATTGGTGTGCAGCAAATACTGTCCTGAAATCTCTCCTATTTCTGTTGATGTTTATGCCTTTAAGCTCCTAGACATTTTTATATCACAGTCTTTTATTCCATCTAGGAGTTAGTCAGTCTGCATAAGTTCTGGTTTTTTCTATATTCATTTTAAACACAGAATCTGATGCCAGCCTGCTAACAGTGAAGTGAGATTCGGGAATATTTTCTGTTTTTTGGGAGATTGGAGAAAGAGTACTTTTGGGCATGCATCCAGTTATTATGAGCAAGTACTTGAATGCACTCCATAATCTTCTAATTACGCCTACGATATTTGGCAACCAGTTGTTCAGTTTACAAGATAAACATCAAGGTTGACACATGTCACCTTTGCTGTGTACCATTGTATTACACCTGCTGTCGACAAACAGTCTGGCTGAAATGTTAGCACGCATTCACTTGCTTCTGAGGCGTAATGAACTGGCGAGAAATCAAATTGTGATTAATACATTCCATAAAAATTCCAAGTGCACAAAGTCAAAACTTTTTTTAGAAATTAAAAACCTAATCAGTGATGAGTGTTCCGTATCATGAGTATATTTTACTATCTCAGATGGTAAATAGCTTTTTTGGTGCCTGTTACCATCCAGTTTCTGAAGTGAAGTCAAGTGGTTGTGTTTTGAGTAAATAAGTAACATCCATGGACAATGACATGGCCGTAGTTTTCATAAATATAGCTAACAATCTGTTTAATATAGTTATTGGCCAGTAGGAGCCACACTTTTGTATCTTTGTTTGGTTTTGGAAACATACATTTACTATATGAAAACTTTATGGTATCCTTCCCTATTCCAGATACTGTTGTACATGGTGTAAGAAAGTCCTTTTTTTTGCTGTGTGGCTCCCGTTTTTTTATTAGGTCTTGCCTGGCGAATGCAGCGCAAAGCGCTGCTGTCGCCAGCGAGATCTATTGTTGCTGACTTGCCTCGGAAGTGGGACAGGAGATGGGCACGCGCAGGCTTTGGCGGATTTGAGTTGGTGTACGCGCACGTACAGCCACGCGGTGTGCACATCTTTTGTCCCCCTTCTGTCCTCGCAAGCCTCATGCAGCGTTACTTTCACTTTCCCCCTCACACACAACAACCACACAAGACCCCAGTCTCAGAGATCTGAACTCGGCTGTTGTGAGAAGGGTGCACTGAGTTTATGAAGTTGTTTCTACGGGTCTGTCCACGCGCTCCGCCTTTGACTAAAACACGTCATACCTGTAGTCATCATGTCATGTCCCCATTAGATGAGAAATGTCCCTGCCCTATTATTTCCAGTCTCAGACCACCCGTATAACTCTTCTAAGCGCCAATTATTTTGATATTATTAGAGCGCTATAGAAACATCGTCATGTAATTTAATATAACTTTTCAAGTACGGCGTACATGAGCATGCTATTACTGAGACCGTACTATATGTACATGTAACGCATTTGAACACAGAGCACTCCTGTTAAGTCACTTATTATAGCCCCGATTAAAACGACATCCCATAAAATTGGCTTAAATCCTGACCCTAATGCATGCGTTGCAGGCGAAAACTGGGAGTGCATCAAAACTATCGAACTCCAGTACCAAGCGCTACATGATCGCAGTACCTGCACATTTCACACGTGTTTTCCATGTATGTACTTTTCGCCTTGGGGAAAAGCGCTTCATTGAGGACGTGAATTCCAGGCGCCCCCTCAGACTAGTTAACGCCCGGACACTTTTCCTCACATTATTTAAATAAATCTGTCCCTGTGGGGTGTATTGCACACAGTTGGTTTAGAAGCAGAATAAAGTTACAAATGCTTCCACAATGGCAATCTGGGTCTGGCAACAGTGACCATAGCTGCTAAGGAAGAACATTTCGCCACCGGAAGAGGCGACGGTCTGTTACTGGATTCCCAAATATTTGATACATACCATAGCTTCCGTCCTCGCAAACCTCACGCAGCAGTATTTTCACTTTCACTTTCCCCTCCCCCTCCCCACCCCCTTCTGTTCCACGGAGACAGCTTTTCACATTGGTTTCAGTAATAAAAGCACGCGTCAATGGCTGCTGAAAGTGTCAAATGTGGGGTCAATGACCGAGGCTATGTTAGCCTCCCGTTGCCGGTCCGTTAACGCGCGCCAAAGTAAGTGCTCCTCTCTGGCAGTCACAGCACACTTTGGCAGCATTCACAAGTACCCACAACACTCCTGATCAGCAGCAGCATCTCTGGGGTTCTTACATCCGAGTCCTCTCCAAACCGCGCAAGAGCAGCTAGGAATTCCAACTCAGCTGCCATGTGTCCTCGCCTTGGCCGCCCAGGCGGCCCCCTCCCTGGGCCGTACGAGCTGCACAGCACCCATTCGAGTACGGCGAAGTCTGCAGGCGCTGCCACTGGGCACGAGCCGCAGGCCACGCCGATGTGCACGCTTGGCGCGCCTACAACGCGTGCATTGCGCTCCCCCACTTTCAGCGCACAGCAATTAGTAGAGCGAGCCCACCACAGGCATCAGTCAATAGTTTAGTGCTGAAATGCTTTCACAACGCCAAAGGGACGTAGTTCACCTCTGGGCTATTCATAGATTAGCAATGCAGACATGAGGCACGATCACATACGTCGCACTGGTGCCAGCAAGATGACATCGGCTCCTGGCTATTTAGTATCGGTTTCGAGCAATTTTTCCTCTGTGCCAGGCAGTCCTGCAGTAACAATTATAGTGATGGTCAGTGTAAGCTTTTGAACCACTCAGTTGGTATAAACCAAGGATAGTACAAGTGTGGTGCAAATGCACGAGGAAACAAGCATTTGCAATGCAATAGGCCTTGCATTACTGAATGTTTGAGCTATTGGTGTTGCATTATTATTAGCAATGCCAATATCTCAAACTTTAATAATGCGAGACCTATTGCATTGCAAATGCTTGTTTCTATGGCAAACTGGTCTTTTGACATCTGCGGTGTTTGGGGCCTCCTAAGCAGGCCCAGACTGCTTTGTTGAAGCTGACTACTGTTTTAATTTCCAAATTGCCATAACTTTCAATCTGGTAAGTCAGAAGTTGAACATAGAGGGGGCTCTTTCAGAGTTGTACAGAGACCTACACCTACAACATAACATACATTTAGATTACATGATTATTCTGCAGGTTAGAGTGTCAATGTAAAAAAACACATTTAAACTTTAAATCTATGTTTTAGGAAAGTACCAAATATCAACTTATGAGTACTTTGGGCTGAGAAAATTGGTGGCAAAGTTAGATTTTTATTACCTATAACTTTTTATAAGCACGTCAAAATAGAGTATTGTATAAGCATATGCATTTCTGTCTGGGATTTCACGTCTTTTAAACCTTCTGGGACGATGAGCATGTCGTCTGTTAGTTGAAAGACCTGCTCACACAATAGACTTTAGGGTGTTTTTGATTGAGAACATAGGCTTTTCCGGGTATACCGGAGCAAGGCATTGCAGAGTTACTTTGAAGGTTAGGAGGATAAGTTGGGCAAACCTGTTTTGAGGATACCACAAAGTTGAGCTAGGCATCCGCTATCTTAGTTTTTTGGTTAATGGAAGTTTGAAATAGTTGTGTTTCCACAAAGCAGGTAACCAGAAAATGAAATCACCTCACTGCTGAAGAACTGAAATGAGAAACCTGTGGGCTTGAATTGGGATTGGCTAGAGGCTCAATATCAATAGTTGACTGGTTTACTCTGTAAAATACTGTACTTGATTCACTCAAAGCAAGCACCAGCAACCGTAAAGTAGAGACTAGTTCTCTGCCTGCTTCTGCACTAAAGAATTCCTGCCTCAGCTGTGGAGAAAACTGTCTCAAGCTCTGCGGTGTAATTTCTGTGAATTATTCAGGTGTGGTAGCACTAGCCTCCCACTACTTCTGCAAGAGAAGCCTGTGCGCTCCCATTGGAACTTCTTGCATGTGTACAACTGGACATTCCTCCCAATGGCCTCAGTGGAATGCCTTCCTGTAGCAGGACAGTGCAAAGGATCAGAACAATGAGGAAGCTGTTGCCTGTGGTAGAGAATTTAAGGATTAGTTTGAATTGAACATGTTGTTCTGAACCATAGGATTTAAATTCTAAGAACCTTCACACAATTGACTACCGAACCAGTTCTGAAACTATAAAGAGATTTGTCAAGCTAGTTGAACAAGAGGAACACTTTTCTCAAAACTAGAATACATTCATTTTCAGAGGACTAGAACAAGGTATCAACTGTATCCAAAGAAGACACAATAATTTCAATTTAATGGGAGGACGTTTGTGGCTACAACAGAATTTCACACACCACGTATCTGGTCTCATGGTGCCCGTCATAGGTACAGCTTTCAGCCTTGCTCTGCTGAAGATTTTAAACCTCCAGAGGTAAAAACTTTCAGCACAAGGTACCACCCTCTTATATACGCTGTGGTCGCTTACCAGTTGGCCTCAGAGAGTGCCAAGGTTTTGGTGGCCCGTGTGTATAATACAGTTTTACAAATGTTATACAGTTTTACATTTCCCAGTGGGATAACATTGCCTGCCTTTTGTCCTATACTTTCTTGTTTGTCTAGCAAAAAGTTTTTATTGAAGAGTAACAGATTTTACAAGAAGAAAGTTTCGAGATATAGAGGTAAATTCAAGAATATAATGTTTGGATCATAATGTTTGGAAGCATCAAGAAATATACAAGAAGTCTGAAAGCAGATGAACTATAACAAAATATATATTTGCTATAAGTCAGGTGTTGGCTAATAGCAAATAATCATGAGCCCCTAATAAAATATTTATTAATTGAATGAGTTTAAAGTTTAGCGTTTACTTTACTTGATGTGGAGTTATTGAAGTCTAATTCATCCTGATCAAGAATTACCGGCCTACTATTCAGGCTCCTGGCTCAAAACATTCCTCAATTGAAGTAAGTGAAACATAAGGGAGACAAATGTGAACGTTTCTTTCTTTATTTTTAAATAGGTCTTTATTGGTGTTTTCAATTGTATACTAATGCATACATACAGGTATAAAAATGACAACAATCAAGCGCAGTACGATAAACACTGTATACGTTTGACTTTACCTGAGTGACAATTAACGTGGTATTAGGTCCTCCATCAATTCACTTTTGTGACAATGTAATCTAGTACCATCTAGCATCCTAACAATGTTTCCCGTTTTCATTATCTACATGTGCTCTAGGGAGTCACAAATGTCTCTTAGTCATATAGACATATCCTATAAGTAATAACAAACAATTTGTATCAATCATTGGGAAACAGTGTAACTTAGTGTCGTGCACTAGTGTCCCCAGAATAATCTTTATGTGGGGGGGAATGTATGTCTTCATAAGCAAGATTTCTGCATGTCACTGGGGTTGGGGGGGGTTGAGTGGGGGGAAGGTGGGTACCACCTCTCAGCCGGACCTCCCACCTGTCTCCTCCCTCAGGGCCCTGTAGAACCAGTCCAGTCACTCTCCGCGCTCTCATCGTTGTCCACACAAATGTAGATGTCACTTTGTAAATATATTACTAAACCATAAACTCACCTCGAATTTGGCCATATTTATTAAGCTTTTAAGCCTCTAGACCTTAAAGAGCGTGTTGTGGTAATGGTGAACGCCCAATCAGTTATGATGTTCTGGGATTTTGTTTTATATTTGCAAAAGGAGTGCTTTTATGTTTCTATTTTAAGTTGATTTTCTCTGTCTCTTTATCTATAAAGTATGTTAAATCATAGGAAAACAAAATAGAAACCCTTTATGAGAACCCAGATTATTGTTTTAGGGAAACAAATCGAAAAAAGGACAGTCCAAGGACTGTGTAAAAAAAAAAAATGAAAGAAAATACATGGACTCTACTTTGAATGTGGTCATTGAAGACCATTTCAGCATTATCAACTCACAAAATCAAACGGTTTTTTCTTAAAAAGAGAAGTTCGATAAAAACACCAGACGTTTTGAGGCTAATAATAGCCCTCATCTGTTTCTGCTGTAACATTAAACAGGAAAAAGATAGAAGACAGAAACAGGCAGAATGATGGAAGGAGTCAAAACACAGAAAAGGAGACGAAGTTAGAGGGATAACAGGTCGGGCAAAGGATAGCAGGGGAATGAGGGTATAATAGGTGGAAAAAAGTGAAGTATGGGACACTTTGATTTCTGACATATTTTGAAAATGGGTGAAGAAGAGGTTTAGTGGATGCCCCCTCCAAGAAAATTAATTAAAAACTAGATGTGAAGCTTTAAGAGGGAGGAGGGAGGGGAACAAAACAAAAACAAAAAAGTAGAATAGGGAATTGGGCTAGGTTATCTGTCAGAGCAACAATTTAAACAAGCATTGGAAATGCAATAGGTCTCGCATTTGTTTGATTTTGAGCTTTTTGCGGTGTAAATGGCAATGTTTTGTACCCATTTGTTATGGATTGTATATATGTGGTGTGTAGTGGAATATTTTGAGCTGGATTATAGTTATTTGTGGAGCACTATGAAGTATCAGGAAGGATATTGAGGAGGTGAAGAGCAGCATGAGGCAGAAGGACAGCAAGTGAGGGGAAGAGAAGCGTGAAGCACATGAAGGAGAGTGAGGAGGAGAGCAGCGTGAGGCACAAGGACGGAGAGTGAGAAGAGCAGCATGAGGCACAAGGACGGAGAGTGAGAAGAGCAGCATGAGGCAAAAGAAAAGGAGAGTGAGGAGAAGAGAAGAGAAGCTTGAGGCTGAAGGAAGGAGAGTGAGGAGAAGAACAGCGTGAGCCACGAGGACGGAAAGTGAGGAGACGAGCAGTGTGAGGCACAAGGATGGAGAGTAAGGAGGAGAACAGCGTGAGGCAGAAGGATGGAGAGTGAGGAGAAGAGCAGCGTGAGGCACAAGGAAGGAGAGTGAGGAGAAGAGCAGCGTGAGGCACAAGGATAGAGAGTGAGGAGGAGAGCAGCGTGAGGCACTAGGATAGAGAGTGAGAAGGAGAGCAGCGTGAGGCACAAAGATGGAGAGTAAGGAGGAGAACAGCGTGAGGCATAAGGATGGAGAGTGAGGAGAAGAGCAGCGTGAGGCACAAGGAAGAAGAGTGAGGAGAAGAGCAGCTTGAGGCACAAGGATAGAGAGTGAGGAGGAGAGCAGCGTGAGGCACTAGGATAGAGAGTTAGGAGGAGAGCAGCGTGAGACACAAGGATGGAGTGTAAGGAGGAGAACAGCGTGAGGCAGAAGGATGGAGAGTGAGGAGAAGAGCAGCATGAGGCACAAGGACGGAGAGTGAGGAGAAAAGCAATGTGAGGCAGAAGAAAGTTGAATGAGGAGGAGAAGAGCAGCGCGAGTCACAATGAAGGAAAGTGAGGAGAAGAGCAGCATCAGGCAAAAGGAAAGGAGTGAGAAGAGCAGCATGAGGCATAAGGATGGAGAGTGAGTAGAAGATCAACATGAGGCAGAAGGAAGGAGGGTGAGGAGAAGAGGTGTGTCGTGAGCTCAGCCGGCATACTCCAGCATGCAATAGGGATGAACATGTAATTGTGACAGTAGATGGCACACATTTGTTTTTGAAAGTACATATACTTACAATTACAGCCAAAACAAGATCATGACTTAATTTGTGGTCATTTTTCAACTTCGGGGTCCCGAGGTCCAAATTCAGCAGATTAGTACCTAGACCGGATGTATAACATATTTTATATGTTACCCAACAAATCAACCAAAAAGAAGACTCGTTATAGGGAAAGCAAGCCGGTAGTCTGTCATGGGTAGCGTAACATATAGTAGTACATACATGAAAGCTGGCACTTTGCATTCGGAGGGGACCATGGGAATGAGTTAAAAGTGTTTTTGCAGGCACCAGTGCTGTTTTCAACACATCGTATGCCAGGGCATCGCGTTATGCAGTCCTGTCAATATTTATGTTTCAAGAAACCTCCTTGTGATACGTATTTTATGTAGTACCAACAAGCCACCCGAAGACCTTCGCAGCGCACAAGGCAACACAGTGCTGTAAAACCCGTCAGAAAGATCAGCGTATGTAAACAGCGGCAGTAAACTCACTGTGTGCTGAAAAGTAAACTGTCACCTTCAGTACTGCGCTACCATGATGCAAAGCAACAACACACCTGGAAACAATGTCACATATAAAGCCTTAGAATCTAAAATACGTCTTGAGTGACATGGAGTAACTGAAGTTAACCAAATGTTTTTAGCAACCCAGAAGGATGATTTTAATCAACCTAGGAAGGTTGAAAGCTCGAGGTATGTTAGGAATTAAAACCTCAAGTGCATTTTCACTGTGGGACTCCACGAGCACTTACGGGCATTTTATGACGCCGCTAAATTCGAACCAAAGATTAAGAGACAGGAAATAAGAATCGCTCGTTACCCTTTAATCCTTGGATGCCCGGGGGGGCTTCCGGTTGCATGGGTCACCCGATGTTAGACGCCGCCCTGTTAACCCTCACATTCTGCCGATTGGTATGTGGAGCAATCCCTGCAGACACCGCACAGCCATAACTGGGACCAGAGGCGCAACTAGAGCCAAATTTCGGGGGGGCTGAGAAAAAATTTCGGGGGGGGGCTGAATCTTTTAAGCCATAGGCAGAGTGGAGCTGCAGGGGCTCTTAGAAGGGGTGAAACAACAGCGAGGCCTCATTAACATGCAAATGGTCTTTTAAAGACCTGTGAAGTGCTCGGGTGCGGCTGTGTGTGTGCCGCGAGGCTGTCTCATCCCGGGCTGCCAGACGCGACGGGGGGGGGACTGAAGCCCTGTGAGTCCAATGGGTGTTGCGCGCCTGACTGGGACTCACAGTGGAATACTGGCGGGTCGGACTCCACGGGCACTGCGTTCAGTCACCAAGGCAAATATGCTGGTATAATAAACAAGGAGCAAGGGGCGCGAACCAGGCGCCATGGCAAACAAGTTGGCTAGCTTCTGTACTTCGCTGCCACGGTGAAATACAACTCCCAGAATCCTTGCTCATCATGTAACAAGCAAGTCATTAGAGGGAGGACAGTTTGCAGTCACTCTCCATAATGCCTTTTCTTGTTTACAGCATGGCATCGCCTGACACAAGGGGAGACGGAGGAGATGAAATCCAGTTTAGTTAAACTGGAGATAAACTGCTCGTTGTGAGAGAGTGATACTCGCATCTGACCATCAGACTTGGACTCAGTACAAGAGAAAAAAAAACAAGAAGGGCTGGGCGAGAAGGGAGGGGGGAATGCCAGCAACAGAGGAGCCCGCGAAAGTGAAAGTGATCGTGATTACGATCGCTACGGAGGAAAGACACATGGCGCTGCGCGCGTGCACGTTCATGTGCACTGTAGCTTTAGGCCACGGCAGCACTTTGAAAAGCCCAGATATAAAATGTCTCTTCGAGCCTTTGGCTCGCGAGACCTAAAAATGTGAATTACAGGCTGTGGAAGTGAAGGGGGCTTGGGATTTGGATGTTCATTTTAGAAAATCCAAGAAAGGGCACAATTTAAAAAATAATGGTATTAGAACAAAACTGTGTTCTTAATATTTCAAGCAACCAGTTTCGATTTTGTCTGTTAGTACACTCTGCAAATATAGGCAGTAAATTAGCAAAGAGGACTTGGCAACACTAACAGTTACCACTATCCGCAAGCTCTAGCTTCCCCATTTTTTGTGGAACCCTGTATTCTTCGATGAGCACCCACTGTTGGCTGTTTATACTGTTGGTAGATTTGCACTAACGTCTGGGGCATTTGTAAGGACGTTTGCCAGTATTCTGATATTGCTGTTTATGTCTGCAATTCCCGGTGCATTCCCTCACACTCCGCAGATGATGCAAAATGAGTTAAGAAATGAGAGAGGGTCTAGTCTTTTTTCCAGTGCTTTGTTAGGAGCCGTTTGTGTTTTCCTTATAATGTTTGAATCCTTTATCCTATTTAAATAAACAATTGTGCTGTTTTCTTATTAGTTTTGTCTTTTTAAGTAATGTGGTTTTTACTTTAAGTTCTGTATTTCATAGCTGTATTATTCTGGGTACTTTTTGAATTGACTCTACTCGCATTTCTCTGCGGAAAGCTTTGCCGCTTGTGCCAGTGCACCAAGGTAGAGCCAACAATTCTTCACAGACCCCAGTTGACCATGTGAGGACTCCGTGACCAGTCACGTCCAGACTGTGGCCTCTGTCTCCCATAGATTAACAATCCGGTTCCCTGCAAGCTCATCGGTGAAATATGTGAAAAACTAACCATCCCTTTAATCTGGCCTAACACCCTTCCCTCAGGTCAGGCCTCAAGTGACAGTCAAGCCTATGGCCAGCCCCTTCTTGTGCTATTAGCATAGTGCAAATATTCCTTCATTATATTTATATCATCAGGGGATGGGCCTGGGGTGCATACTGATACATAAAAGGAAATAACGCCTTGCCTGGCGCTATGGTGTTTCGAGTCTTAGGCCCAAGATGCCCGTGCATAGGATGCGTACTAGGAATCCCCGTTACACCATTTTACTCTCACAGATAGTTTCATGCACTAGTGGTTGAGTGTTTCTTACTGCTTTCGCATTTCTACATGAAGAGGTAAGAGGAGCAACACAGCATTACATATGATGCTTCTCAGTAATCTTCATAATAATGCCCCATTCTACCTTCTCACAGTCCTTGCAAGCTCTCCCACGTGCCCACCTGCGAGGACTCAGACGTTTTAGCAGTTCTTGGATACACTAAAACGGATGTTCATGGCAAGAGTGCAGGAAGAAGTATATCCAGTTCAAAGGGGGAGCTTTTGAAAAATGTAAGCGCATTTGGGGTTCCTTGTCTTTAGGGCATACACATGCCCTCATTAAGTAAGGTCTGTGATGAGGCGAAGGGACACACTCTGCACGATTGCTTTTGGAATTATGATTGTCTGAGGATCAAATTGTTTTCGGAAAATGAGTGATATTGTGTCTGGGTTACAACTTCTATTAGAAAACAGCTCTGTTTGCCCAGTACTTCATTACTAATAATCTCCGGCAATAGGCCTTCCAAAATGGCAGGTTCCTCGATGATGTTTGTTTGGGATATGAGATGTAGTGTGACATCATTCACTAGATGGCTCCCTGAAAATTGTGTCAGAGTCCAAACTGATCTTCAGCTGGTTATAACAAAGGTGATCCTGAATTTAGGAAAGGACTTCCTTCCAGGTCACTGCTGCTCCTTGTTTTTCCTTTAAACTCTCTACTTCCTGCATTCTTGAGATCTAATAATAGATGTCCCGGAATTAAAATATCGCCTACTATTTTGAAATGATCCTAATCTTATTGTAATTGTGAACAGAAGGGAAATGTCTGTGCAAGGAAAATCTTTAAATTCAGACTTCTTACTCATGGTATTTCTGAGAATAATGTCTAAATTGCACGTGCTCCTTAATTGAGATGTATTATTGCCTTTTCACAACTGCTCATGGTGTTGTCGTATGAACTGGTCTGAAGTCATCCATGCCACATCTGATATTGTAATGGTATTTGTCAGTGTATGTTGACTACTATCAACAATACTTAGCTGCGTTTAATTATGATGTGAATTATCATTCCGTCAGACCTGATGCAGTCTGGTTATGATTCTTAGCTGTACCTAGTACCGATACAGTAACTACCTCTTGGTCAGAGATGTTTATAAGAATCCTCTTTGCGTTGAACCTCCTCCTGGCATTGAGATAATTCCCCCTGTATCAGAGATGCTCCTGGCATTGATTTGAATTTGGTTGTAATCAAAGTTGCTTTCAGTATTTTAGGAGGAATGCTGTGTGGGCTTGTACTGTTATAGAGTTAGGATAAAGAATAAATCTCTTCCTGGTATTGTGAATACAACTGTACCTGGATAAGTGCTGTAATTGTTTTTTGTGTGTTCCTGAGTTAGACCTGTTCCTGGTATTAGATTGTGTGGTCCATGAATCAAAAGAGCCCTCAGTATTGAAGTGTGTGGTCCTTGCATCAGAACCAGCGCTGTTTCAGTGCATGGAGTCTGATTTGGAACTAGAGCCAGTTCTAACCAGTGGCGGCTGGTGCATTTTAAAAGTGGTGTGGCAGAAAGCTGTAAGTTGAATATAAAGTGTGAGCGAGCTTTATTCAGACATAGGTGGGGAATGCCCCGCATAAGAAAATTTGAGAAATAATAGGTGTAAATTAAATATTTTTACTATATCTTTTAATAAAGCTTGTTACCATTAAAAAAAGAGAAGCAAATGGACTCACAAAGAGATGCCCCTCTACCTGCTCACACACATAATACTCACCCTACACTTAAAGACACGTCACCCCTCTCCCCCTACAGTTACAGACTCACATTACTTTGCTCACATTACACTCACACACATACTACTCACCCAGCACTCACACAAGCAAACCCTGCACTCATATAGTGTCCCCACACAAACAGTGGACTCTCACTACTTAGCCTGCACTCATACAGGCACACTGCTCACTCTTCACTCATACAGGCACACTGCTCACTCTTCACTCATACAGGCACACTGCTCACCCATCACTCATACCGGTACATTGCTCACCCCTCACGCATACAGGCACACTGCTCACCCTTCACTCATACAGGTACATTGCTCACCCTCCACTCGTACAGGCACACTCCTTACCCTTCACTCATACAGGTACATTACTCACCCTGCACTCATACAGGCACACTCCTTACCCTTCACTCATACAGGTACATTGCTCACCCTGCATTCATACAGGCACACTGCTCACCCTTCACTCATACGGGTACATTGCTCACCCTCCACTCGTACAGGCACACTCCTTACCCTTCACTCATACAGGTACATTGCTCACCCTGCACTCATACAGGCACACTCCTTACCCTTCACTCATACAGGTACATTGCTCACCCTGCATTCATACAGGCACACTGCTCACCCTTCACTCATACGGGTACATTGCTCACCCTGCACTCAGACAGGCACACTCCTCACCCTCACTCATACAGGCACACTGCTCACCCTTCACTCATACAGGTACATTGCTCACCCTGCACTCACACAGCATTCTCACTCTGCACTCATATAGGCACACCACTCATCCTGCACTTATACAGGCACACCACTCACATTGCACTCCTACAGCATCCCAACTCATGCAAACACACCCCCTGCCCTGCACTCATACAGCGTCCCCACTCACCCTGCACTCATAGAGGCACACAACCCACCCTGCACTAATACAGGCACACCACTCACCCTGAGCTCATACAGGCACACCACTCACCCTGAGCTCATACAGGCACACCACCCACCCTGTGTTCATACAGGCACACCACCCACCCTGCGTTCATACAGGCACACCACCCACCCTGCGCTCATACAGGCACACCACCCACCCTGCACTTATACTACGCCCCCACTCACCCTGCACTCATACAGCATCTCCACACAACCAGTGGACTCTCACTCTCATTACTCACTCTGCACTCATAAAGGCTGCCTGTTGGATTGACCTTGTCTGCTTACAAACCTGACTGCCCACTGGCTGGTAAACAGCGATAAGCAGGAATGCACGAAGTATCATGACAGTGCCATACTAGAAAGAGGATTTACAGGCAGCACTCTCGCAGATGCACAACCACAAAATGGTGCCTTACTTGCCTTTTAAAAGTGGTGTGAGCTGAAACATTTTTTCTTGAAAAGCCTACTCATTAGCATTATGCTATGTGTGATACCCTGCATTTGTTCACTCTTAACAAACGAAAATTTGCATTTTAAGACAATATAGTTCTACATTTCTCATTGTAAGTAAAAGCAAACCAGCATTGGCAAAGACAATTGGTCTCGCCTATGCGAGAACAATTGTCTTTGTTGATGTTTTTGAGCCATGTTGTACAGCTACAGAGCTATTGTGCAGCAATGCTGAAAGTAAAGGAAATAAAAGGGGCTATAACAGAATCAGCGTTGGCCTCTTTAACGCGCTTTTGCCCCTTTTTTTAGCCGTGCTGCACAGCAGTCACGCTGTAGTACAACATGGCTAAACAAACGCTGACAAAGCCAATAGATCTCGCATAGGCGAGACCTATTGGCTTTGCCAATGCTTGTTAATACATATCAGTAACCCCTAGGGTAGGCACTGGACAGACCCAGAGGGCAGGGTGCAGTGTATTTAAAAAAGCTGGGCATGTACATTTAAAATTCTCTAAATCTTTTTTTACTACTGCAAGGCCTACCTCTACCATAGGGTAACATTGGTGTTACTTTATTACATTAAATAGGCTGCAATTTCTAAATGGGAGCAGGTTACTAGTTCATGTTGGTTGCATTTGGAATTGTAATGGGAAACCCTCTCTCATGGTAAAGTCTGATTTTAAATTACAATCTTGAATATGCAACTTTTAGGAAGTTGGAATTTTCCTGCCTTAGCCATTTAGTGCATGTAGCTTGTCCCTGGGTCACATGACTGGGTGTAGATGACAGTTAGACTTTGTGTATTCCTCCTAGACAGCCACACACAATAGAGAGCTTAGGGGGGCCTGGATGGGCCATCACTGGCAAAATGGTAGGGGGGAGCGGGGCACAGCCCTACTTACACTTGAGACGGGTGTGTCCTGTCTCCACACATAGGGCCGCATACCCCCTGTAGTTTGTCTGGAGCCAGAGCAGGGAACTGGGAACTTCAAAGGGAATTTCTAGAAGCTTCTCCCACCTTCCAGAGGAAGAGCACCACCTCTACAGTACACTTCTGGACCGTGGGTATTCTGCAGGAAGGAGGACTGCTGTGCTGCTGGAAGGACTACCACTCTGCTGGACTGTTCCTCTGAAGGACTGTTACCCTGCGGTGATGACTGCTGCCTGTTGCCCTCTTCCCAGGTTGAGAAGGACTGGACCTGTATCTGTTGAACCCAGGACTCGAAAATTACTCCAAGGGCTAGTGGTCTGGCCTCCTGACTAGAGCCTTAGGTACAGAAGACTTCAACAACCTTGAACTCAGCATGTGGATTCTGCCATCTGTTAGTCCTATTGTGCCAACTAGTGCCGCCCCAGTTCTGGACCCTTGGAAATGGGCTGAAGGTGCTCTGCCAGCACATATGTGGATCCAGCAGAACTGCTGCATCTCCTCTGCTGAGAGGCGCAAGCCTGAGCAGAACTAATAATAATAATAAAGCTATTTATAAAATGCACGGCTGCTTCAGTAGAAGCGTCCCAGCGCTAACCAAGTCGAAGTTACCAGAGTGAACTGGGCTAACAGAGAGAGGCAGAAATACCTGAAAAAACAAGTTTTAAGATTTCAGCAAAAGGAGAGCTCTTTCTTAGACTGTCGAAGATCCAAAGGGAAGGAGTTCCATAGCTTGGAGGCAAGAACCCTAAAGGAACTGTCCCCAATGCGGGCCTTCCTGAAAACGGAGACCTCTGCCATGGAGGCTCATGCAGATCTCAGACACCTAGATGGAAGATAAGGTTTGCTAATGGGGTGAAAATAGTTTGCTCCAGCTTTGTTAAACCCCTGTAGAAATGACACAGGGCCTTGAAGGATACACGCTTCTCCACCGGAAACCAATGCAATTTGTGCAGGGACACGAGCATAGAGGCTCATCTAGGGAGATTCGGCAGCAGGTGAGCAGGAAAGTTTTGAACACATTGGAGTCACCCCATCCTTTTCTGGAAGACTCCTAGATAGAAAACATTACAGTAGTCCAACCGAGAAATGATGGCGGCCTAGATAACTGTTCTACTTGCGACCTCAGGTAGAAGCTCGGTGATCTTTTTTTTGTGATTTTATCATGCCAAAGCACTTACCCGCCAAGGCCGTGATCTGGTTGTCAACTTTCAGGTTTGCATCAAACAGAATGCCCAAGTTCTTAACCACAGACTCTGGCTCAGGATGGGAACCAAGTCATGGCAGCCACCAGTCAGGAGTCTAAATGGACGTCTGACCCCCCCAGGATTAGGACCTCTGTTTTGCCAGCATTTAAGTTCAGGCAATTGAGCTCCATACAAAGAGCCACCTCAGACAGGCAAGTCCTCGGAGAGGCAGCAGTCGTAGCTGTAGTCGTATTCTGCAGCAGGGTGACAATGATTTGAGTATCATCGGCGTATGACAGGATGTCAAAGCCATGCCGCTCGATGATATCTGCCAGGGAGCGCATGTAAGATTAAATAGGACTCAAAGAAGAGCCCTGTGGCACTCCCTATTGCAGTGGCAAGACTTTGGATTTATATGGTTTCTGCAGGACCTAAAAAGGTGTGACCCTGCAGAAAGGATGCGAGTTGCCGCAATGCCTTCCAACTGACACCGTAGATCCACAACGGTTCAAGCACGATGCTGTGGGACATGGCGTTGAAAGCTGCGCTCAGATCCAGTAGCAGCAAAGCTGCAGTGTCACCTCTGTCCATGGACTGGCTTATGGTTTCGGCAGCCAGCAGCAAAGCAGACTGTACTGGGGGTGGAAACCCAACTGAGTTCTGTGCAGCAGGTCTCTGGCCTCTACAAAAAGTCGATAGTTGGTGAATAACGTACTTTTCTTTGACTTTCGCAGGAAAAGGGAGCAGTGAAATAGGTCTAATCTTTTCAGGCTTTGAAGGGTCCAGTGAGGGTTTCTTCAAAAGCGGCACCACTGAGGCATGTTTCCAACAAGCGGGCAACTCCACCGAGACCAGGGAGATGTTGATCAGATTACCCAACACAGAGAGAAATTCCTCAGTTCCCAACTTCAAAATAGCGGGAGCTGCCACCTCAAAAGGAGAGCTGGACTTAATAGAGTGCATCGGGGGGTATAGCTCATCAGGTGCAACCGATTTGAATTGGACCAGACGAGAGTCATCCTTCGAGGTCTCAAACCAAACCTGTAAGCACGGGCGCATCTAGCCTCCTCGGTAAAGGTGCTATATAAAGAAGTAACTTTATCCTGGAAGAAGGTAGTGAGGGCATTACATCCCGCCTCTTATGGAGGATTGAGACAAGAGAAGCGGTCCAAACAGGACAGGGACTTGTCAATAGAGAAGATTTTGCGTGCAGAATTCTGTGCCCCTGCAATTTTGTTAGAGCAGAATTCCCGTCTCACTTGTTTCATGCACTTGTGGTAGGTTTTTAAAGTAAGACGATACAGATTTTTACTCGCCTCTTCACAATCCTCCCGCCACAGATGCTCTCAGTGTTTACATTTTTTTTTTAATGACACTAGTTCTTCATTGAACCAGTCCGCTGTAGTCATTGTTCTGCGGACTACCCTCTCGACCATAGGAACAATCTGGTCCAGGGCCCTTTGTCACGCATTTGACCACCCTGGTATGTTGGTTTGTCAGTTCAACTATCAAGATTGGACCTTCTAGCGGTGAGGGCAAGGCTGAAATTGGCGGAAGAAACATTGTCCCATTTCCTAGACTTCACCCGAGTACCAGAGGCGAAAATGGTGGGAGCGCAGCTCAGAGGAAACTGGAACAGTGCTGCCAGATGGTCAGACCATAAAAAAAAGAAGGGGAGCATCCACAACTATAGTAGTTAAGTTAGAGAAAATGGAATCAAGGGGGAGAGGAGTTGGCCTAACGGCTAGGGCGGTCGACCTCGAATCCGAGGAACTGGGTTCGAGTCTCGGCAATGACGCTGAACTTCCTGTGATTCTGGGCAAATCACTTAATATCCCTGTGCCTAACAAAAAAGAATGTGTCCTCATGTAATGGAACTGGTGCTGTGTATAGCGCTCTGATACCCGATATCTTGTCAAGTTTGCGCTATATAAAACTACTTTTAAAAAAAAAAAAGGGTGTGACCGCTTCTGTGAGTTGGAGAGAGAACTAACTGAGATAGCTGGAGGGCCTCAGGTCGGCAGTTAAGGTGGCTGCTGCCGGGCACCCAGTGTCTTCAAAATGAAGATTAACCCCTTCAGTGCCACTCCCTTTCCCCCTCCTGTGCCGGGCGTTGTATTAGTGGGTGGGGTTCATGACGAGATAGTCTCGTCATGGGCACAGCGCAACCGTGCTCCATGACGAGACTATCTCGTCATGGGCACTGAAGAGGTTAAGATCACCGATCATAGAGAAATTAGCATAGTTTATGATCAGAGGGGGTAAGACTTCTACCAATGATGATACGAAACACGAGGCTGTATCTGGCGGTTCATAGATAAGTATCCCTGATAAGCTGAAACTACTAGAGCAAGTCAAGGAGAAGAGCGCTGCCTCACAGACCTTTATAGCTATCTCCGTGAAAGAACAAAGAAAGGTCTTCTTAAAAATTACAGCAGTGCCCCCCTCCCGCATTGGCCATGGCTGTCAATCGCATTATGACGCAGCCAGAGGGGATGGCTAAAATAATATCTGGCTTCGAATTCGCCGAGAGCTGGGTCTCAGCAGGCACAAAGTCTAGACAAAATCATGCATTTCTATTTTGTGCTTAACTAGCGAGCAACAGTTTACTAGATAGGAGGCTGTGGGAAAGTCTGATGGCACGCTACTCACCCTAAGGGTGGGAACAGATTCGGGCGCAAACTCGTAACTACACCCATCAGAACGTGGGCCGATGTCACAAACATCCAGTTTCTGCTGGCACACAAAGTAAGTCTAATGTCTAGCTCATTAAGATGAAGCGAGGAGTATTGTCCAAAGGCCCGGGTCTCAGAACAAGGGGGCCTGGCCCCTGGCGCATCGCCTCTGCTGAGAGGGTTCTCCTAATGCAAAGGACTCTGCAGCGACCCTGCAGTCGCATCGAAACCAACGCCTGTATGAAGCTTTCCCGGCGCAGGGCCTTGCATCTCTCATCGACAGCAGCCTCGACGACAATACAGGTCCTAGCATTGCAGCCTCCCAGCTCCTCAAAACTGACGTATGGCCTTGACTGCGTGACACATCCTGTATGCTGGATTTCGCATCATAAGCCCTCATCGACGAGATTCTCAATGACGAAACGGAACCTCGCATCACAGCTCCACAGCACCTCAGAACGGACGCATTGCCTCGGCCGATGACGCATCTTTGGCCCAGAGCCTCGCAACGCTCCTCAACTAGGACCTAAGGTAGTTTGTTCAGCTGGCCTAATTCAGTTCCTGTACTCGGCCCACATTCCATCACAGTCTGCCTGCACTTGTGACTTTGTCCCGGTCCCGCGTTACCATATATCCTTAATTGGCGCTTTGTGCTTTTTGGAGCTATTTTCACTCAAATCCTGCATATCTCCGGTTCTACTGGTTGGATTTTTGTCATTTTGGTCTTGTTTTATTTATAAAAAATGACTAGTTTTCTAATATGTTGTGGGATCCTTTTGTGGTGTGTTTTCACTGTGTTACTGTTTCAAGTGTTGCACAAATACTTTACACATTGCCTCTGAGTTAAGCCTGACTGCTCTGTGCCAAGCTACCCGAGGGGTTGGGCACAGGTTAATTTTAGGTTTGCTTGTGACTTCACCCTGAGAAGAATTGGGGCTGCTGTTTGAGGAGAGGGGAAATCCTTCTCAACCAGTAACCCAAATTCTTTTAGTATTGAACCTGGATCGGGACAGTCCTTTGTTTTGAAGTGCCAAGAATGTCTTCAGTATTGATGTGTTCTGGCCGTGAAACAGAACCCCTTGTGGTATGAAAGTGTAATGTCCCTGGATCGAACTAGTTGTGACAGTGATGTGTATTGTCCCTGAATTCCCAATTCTTTGTATGTGTGCTGTCTGGAAGCGAGCTGCTTCCAGTGTTGATGTGTGCACGTTCTGCACCTGCTGTTTCTGATATTATTGTATATGTCATTGGCACTGCCCAGGGATCTGATGTGCAATGCACCTAAAGTAGAGCTGCTTCATTATTATTAACGTGTATCGTCCCTCGGTCAGAGCTTACATTGGCATTCTATGTCAGGACTGAGAGAAGGACTTTCAATTAACTCTCCCCTTTATTGACAGCAGCCAACTAGAAACATCTAGAACCAACACTTCATGGGGTGGGGGAAATGCGGCTGTCCGTGGCCCCTACAACGGGCCATCCAGCAGGGCGGCCCTTTAGTGCCATTTGGCACCAGCCCACCGCTTTCCAATGGTTGGGCTCCTGTAGGAGTCCACTCGCCAGGGCGCCATATGGGCGTCACATCCGGTGCGCCAAGGAGGGCGGAGGGTTTATATGCCTCCACCACCCCTCCTGGCAGTCTCTGTCGCACCAGCCACGCTGTCACTGTACCTCGCTGGCCACGCTGTCCAGTCCCTCCGGTATTGTCATCGTCTGGTTTAGCTTTGTTTGCGGTGAGTGCGGGCCCGGAAGGGCAATTGCTGAGTGGTGCACGAGATAGGGAGGACTCCTATAACTTCCGTAGAGCAGTTCTGGGCATTGTGACTGCGAGGGACTGGTGGGTCACATTTTCGCGGCTCATGCGGTGAGCCCTGGGGTACTTGGTCGCGCCATTACAGGCACAGGGGTTGTTATCTGCCATGGTCAATCCGGCGCGGTTTGGGGAAGGGTTAGATCCCCTGAGTGTAACCCGCCTTTATCTAGGATGCTTCTGGTATGCCACTGTCTTAAATCCTTGCTGCATTAAGTGCATTGGGGCCTGTTACATTGATTTACATTGCATTACATCGCGGGGTGAATTGGGAAGCCTACTGGTCCGGCTTTGGGGCACGCCCGGCCCGGCGTTGTATGGGGGATCACAGAGCGGCGTCCGGGTAGTAGAATCGGTTGTAGACATCCCGGTACAGCCCTGGTCACCACTTTAAACTGAGCAGTCAATAGGGGCAGTATCCGTCCTCGTGGTTCACCCCCACTCCCTGACTGTGCAGCTTGAAGGAGCTTGGGGCGCTATGCGGTGCTGCTGCCGAGGTTTTTCTACAGTGGAGTTGAGGGAGGCCAAAAGGCTCGACTGGTGCGTCAGGCAAAACCCCAGGCAGCTCGGACCCTGCCCGCCTCGCGCCGATTGCTCAGCTTGTACTACTATATGTTAGGGTGATCTACTCCTTGGTGAGCTCACACGAATCAGGTGGGATACAGCAGCCGATAGTAGCAAAAGCTTGGTGTGAGCTGAGAACGGTAGGTGGGCACTTGAGAGCAGGTCTCTCTAGGGCAGTACTCCTTGCCGTTGAATGTTTCATGCTTCACGGTTGGGAGTGGTTGGATGCGTGCTTTGTCCCAGAGGAGGCTTCTTGTGTTCTCTACGCTTTTAAATTATTGTTTTTCTCCAATTTTCCGAAGGTAAAATGAACATAGGGTTGCTGGGCTCAGGTGCGCTAAGCTCTTGCCCTGCGTCCCGTGATGGTTCACGGTTTTGGGAATAATTAGATGCGTGCTGTTGCCTTGCCCCCCCTTCCTGTTTTCTTATCATTGGGGCAGAGGGATTGATGGTCTTCTGCGTCGGGAAAACTTCGATTTTGCAATGGATGGTCCCATGGGTATGGCAGTACTGCTGGCGGGTGGAGCGAACTTCTATTTGGCCCGGTCTGCGCCATGCTTAGCTCGTGCAGGTCACCCAGGGCCCAATTCTGTGAGATTGAGTTGGGGTTTTGCGAGCTGGGTCAGTGGAGCCAGAATTTCACCCAGAGCTTAGTTTGTTGGGATTATATTGAGTTCACTTTCTAACTGGAATATATATACAGCTGATTTGAGGAATGTAATCTGCTGCTCTGCTACTGCTCGTTTATTTGGCCTCATGGCTAGGGCGGCAGACTTTAATGCTGGGAAGCCGGAGAACCGGGTTCGAGTCTGGTGGGAGGCTTGGACTTCTCATAATCTCTCCCCACCTAAAACTGATGGTTTCAGTCTGTAATGCAACAGGCGGCCATGTAAAGCGCTGTATGAAACCGCAAAAATAAAGGCTATCAAAGTAACTATCTCTACGCACCCTCTCAGGCCATTGGTTTTTTACTTGTGTTGTTAATCTGCAGGAGTAGGCATGGAGTGCGAGGTTCCTGCTGTCTTTCCGGAGTGTCTGTTTGATGCGGGATGGTTCTTAATTAGGCACAGCTGTGGGTTGGGTCTTGCTTCGTAGGTTTGGGGTTAGCTTGACCTGAAATCTCCCGGTTCGTTACACATGGTTTTAATGCTGGGGGCGTCTCCTAGCCCTGTACTCTGAGGCACATGGGCAGTGTATGTGTCCTCTTACAAGTACATGGATTTGCCAGTGCATGGCAGTGGGTTACATCGCTTGCGGGTTTAGTTAAGGGGTATAGCAGTCGCGAATCGGCGAAACTGGCAAGCCTGTCCAAACGGAGCTCTCTCCAATGGCATCTAGGGTTATGTTGAAGGAGCGGGCGGCTCAGCGGTGGTCGGCGGTGCAACCGGGTTGGAGAATCCCTGCAGTGGCATAGTGGTTACGGTCTTTGACACCAAATCCGAAGGTTGTTTTAATCCGATAGCGGATGGTTATCTCAGTGGGTTAGAGTTTGTTGTTAGTCACCCCAAGGCCGTGGGTTTGATCCCCCTACTTGCCAATGTTTTGGGTTGACAGGTGGTGTCGTGGGTAAACTGATCGAGTAGCCTCAGCTTGGCGACCGGAGTAGGCGGCCCGAGAGGACCGATTGGCGATGGTGGGCATTGCCGTTTTCTTGCATTTTCGTGTTGAGAAAGTGCTAGATCCTATCAACCTCCGCCATGTCTAGAGCATGGGATGCCGTGTGGGGGTGCTCTCACTTGAGTACATTGTGCATTGTGCAGCTGGATTTATGCACATTAGGAACACTAGACCCTTCCATTATTAGGTTGACTGTTGGAGCCATCAGGAGAATTCGAGCTACACCGTCAGATTGCATCACAGGTCCCACTGCATTAGAGGACCCCTTCTGCACGGTGCAGGATGTGCACGGCCTGGGGGCACACACAGGGGTGTGTAGGCGAGAGACACAGAATAGTGAGCACTCAATGACATCCCGAGATTAGCCTTGCACAGTGCAACAGCACTTATTGTATGTTACAGGTCTAGGGGCTAGCTGACCATGGCACCCACCGCAGGGGCCTGTGTTTTTTACCTTTAACATAGAAATGCGAGCTGTTTGTTGTCAGGAGCGTGATGCAATTAGCATCCAATGTCAAAGTCAAAAGTCCTGACTTGCTGACGAGGCTGTGCCCATGTTACATCCAGTGATAGTGTCTTGATGTGAGGCAAGGCAATCTTTAACAGGGGCTGAATATGGCTCGCTTTAGCGGAATATACATTGCATGGGTATCTTAGGGTGATGGGGGCATGGTTGCTTGCTTGACTGAATATGGATGCGGTGTAGGCGCCTGCCTTGATGGGTATAAGCATGTGTTGAGAGACCCGCCACTCGTGACATTGAGCCCGAGCCCGGCGGTGGTCCTGATGTTTTGGCAGGTCCGGGCCAAAGTAGGGTGGTGCTGAGTGGTTTTGAGGTGGGTTGATTTTCCATGGTCGTTCAGAGGGTGCTTCAATAGGGTAGGATGACCCAGCAGCAGGGGGCAGCACTCAGTTCAGCCCATCAGGCAATACCGACCTGCACTTCTGTCTCTCTCCAGTTCAGAGAATTCTTAATCAGTAGTTACGAGCGCTGCAAGCGTGGTCTCTCACTGCTTCTGGGGTACAAAGCATAAGTTAGTGGTTAGTGGCCACGGACCAAGGCACCGTAGGTTGGGGTGGGCGTAGGACCTCATGGTCACAGGTTCAGAGCCCAGCAGGCCACCCAGCCTGTCATCCTTGGAGGTCGTATAACAGATTTCTGATTACACTGATTGATGTAATAAAGTATCGGCGATAGGGAACATAGTCGCTCAGCGGAGGTGTTGCACAACCAAACCAAATCAGGGTATTCAGTGGCAGAGGCACGATAGACATCAGTCACGGATACCAGAGTGACGCCAGTCAGGGTTCGCCACAGTCTATCAACAGAATTGCCTGCACAAATGTCTGGTCAAATACAGCAAGGCAGGTGCATCCCGTAAACGTGGGCATGTTACAGGTTTCTCCTGTGAAGCTAAAATCACCCGCCCGATAGCCATGGCAGCCAGGCGGGTTGTGGTAGTTGTCATCTAAAAGTGGGCTGCGGGGCTATAAGTTGGGGGAACCCTGTGTTATAGCACAAATGGGCTACAATGGATTAAAGAACATTTGGCATCCACATCATTGTATAAAGGGCAGGTACTCGTACATATTGTTCCCCTCCTGTTCCTACTGACTAGCTTGCCCCGCACCCCTGGTTTACATTAGCAGAATTTTGGGAGTGCAAGACTCCATCTAGGGTGGAGCCTGGCTTAATTTTGATGGACTAGTCCAAAAATGCTCACTGCTACTGCACGTGGGAGAGCTTCAATTACCTGTGCATAGTTTTCATATACACAGTATCATATTGATTTAAAGAATCGCTATAGTTGCAAGCGTGGGATTCCCACAATGTCGGCAACGCTCACAATGCCAGCAGTCAAGCTGCCTGGGAAATCACACCTTACAAGTGTGCTGTGGTTTAAAAGTTGGCGAAACACTATAACCTGTGCATAGTTTCAGGCCAAGGAATGGCGGCATGGCCCTTGGGGTACAGGGGACAGTTTTGTTGGCAAGATTCACAGAGGTTTGTCGTAAGCCTGCGCAGGCTGTTGTTTCCGCAGAGTTTGGGGCAGGTTAGCATCCCCACCTTGTCTCTGCGATGGTGTAGATTTCTGGTTGGACAAGCTTCAAGGATAGGCCCTGACCTTTTTCCCCTCGAGGGACAATCTCTAATTCCAATCAAGTAGGCGTGGAGCATACTAATCCCCAGCGGGTGTAGCACAAGAGGAACGGGTACACATGAATGTGTGACCTCATGACGCCCGGTCTTAGCAGTCCAGGTCTCACCACAGAGGGCAAAGGCAAGGCCTTGGCCCTGATGGACTAGGTTTAATTGCAGTTGTGTGGGAGTGGGGCTTACAATCTCGTCTCGCTATGTCTGGTCGCTGCAGCTAAAATGTTACCCTCCGGTTCCCACAGACTTGTCTGCCCCCTGGGTTATCCTTTTATGGGCTAGATCCAGAGATTGGAGGGGCATCTTCTGCAACCTGTGTCCCAAATAAGTTGATAGTCAACGCTGGGGTAGATGTACCATGAAGGGCATGGTTACTAAGGTTGTCCCACAGTTTTGGGGTCAAACTGGGTTGGAGCAGTAAGTCTACAGCCCTTAGGAGGTATTCAGCATTCCTTCAATCCAAGTAGGGCATTTAGCAATACATAGTATCAACAAGTGGAACTTGCACCAGTTATTCAGCGACATCATGCCCCAGGGGTATGCGTGCTTCACAAAAACAGAGTTCAACCAGAAGGGTGCCAAGTGGCAAAAACCAGTAAATAGGTTTAATATGTGTGTCTCTGGCCTGACAGCTGTGTGGAGCCAGTCTCATTTAGAGGTACGCCCAGGTGAAAATTGGGTGCTTCTTAAGGTACTCATGACCAATGCGGTTTGTGGCATCTCCCAGCGGATCCACTGAAGGTGTACAATAGCTAACATGAATCTGGGATTCCGACACTTGTACGGGTTTAAGCATCCAGGGGCAGATATGGTCAGCAGGTACTGGCATCTGTGATCCGACGGCAGTTAAGCAAGCGGGGTGCGCTGCGTAAGTTGTCGCTGCACGAAAGGGTGAGGTGTCTCCAATAGTGGGCACAAGACATGTATTGTTTCAAACCAGATTTGACACCATTAAGGTGTTCACCAGGGTTTAGCAATCAAAGGGGTTTGTGTAACCTTCTGATCAACGGGGCGAAATAAGTGCACTCCAGAACCAATGGTAGGTGACATGATCCTGCAGTTAGGTGCAAATGCCTGCCCGGTTACCCATAGTTGCCTCGCTGGGTGGTGACACTGTCAGCCAACATAGTGCGCTGCCGTCCCAAGAAATGGGGAGACAAGGTGTCAAGCAGAAAAGGATACTATGTAAAGGAACATTTGGCATGTCCAGTGATCAACAAAAAAATTTAAATTTAATGGAGGAGGTAATTTTCCACCGCTGGGGTTACCCAGGGGTGGGCAGGGTGAACGCCCCTCCCCCCTATTCGGCAATATTCGAGGATGATGGTAAAGTAGGATTTAGTTAATCCTTAATGTTAGGCACCATATCGCAAACAGTGCGCACTGTATTAAATCAGACCGATTCTCTCAGCTGGTATGCCTAGGGGGCTTCACCACAGAGGGAGCTGAGCTGGCGAAATTCCCACAAGGAAGAAGGGATGCATGGCAAGGGCAGGAGGGCACCCTTGCTCATTGGCACATACTTCTAGTTATGAACATTCCTGTGCGTCATGATTTAGAAAGCAAAGGGACTGTGCAAATGGGAAGCATAATCCTCCTCGCCCAAATAGCCAAAGTAGGCAGGCGGGGTGGAAGCAGTTACCTAACAAGGGGGCTGCTGCCCCATAGATAGGGGACACAGGTGCTCAGGCACACACGGTACTAGAAGGACGGCAGCTAGGTGAGATCAGCAAATAAATGGGGCAATGTGAGCCTTGGTGTTTGAAATCGGCCTACCCAGAGTTGGCATGGGGCTAGGTCATGTGAGGCAGTGGAACCTTCCCGCAGGAGGGTGAATAGTTCTTGGCACAGGTTCACAGGTCAGAAGGGTCTTTGGTTTCATCAGACACTAGCTGATCCAGGCTAACGTCAAGGGCTATTGTGAAATAGACGGGGTTCATCTATCACCAGTAGGGAGGGATCTCTTCCCTTAGATTTGCAGGAGGCCTGGAAATGAGCGGTTGCAGGTGAGAAATGCGCTGTTTTGGTGAGATCAGCAACTACATGGGTCAGTGTGAGCTCTAGTGGTCTGAGATGATCCCCCGCAGAGGTTGGAGCTAAGTCAGAGGAGGCCGTTGAACATCCCTGTAAGAAGGAACTGTTCATGGCCTAAGTCCGCAGACCAGAGGGGCCTGGGTTTCATCAGACACGAGCTGATTCAGGCTAATGTTAAAGGCTACTTTGCTAAAGATCAGGTCCATTGTCACCATTGCCATCCAGGCGTACGCCTAGGTTAGGTTGACAAACATGGGGTGCATTTGTCACAGGTGGGCATGGACACTTTCCACTGGACATGCAAGAGGCCCTAGAAAGCAGGTTGCAGGTCAGAAATTAGCTGTTTTGATGGGGGGGGCTCTGGCCGCGACGGGGGTCGCCTCCAGAGCTGTGGTCGAGTTACAGGGCGATCTGGAATCAGACGGGTACAGTAAGGGTACCTCTGCGGCAGACTGGTACAGTAAGGATACCTCTGCGCGGCACAGTAGGGGTGCCAAAGCCAAAGACCATGAGCCTCAGGGCAGGTTTCTGGAAAACCGCGACGGTGCACCATTAGTTCTTCTGGCGGTTGGGGGCATGACCAACCGGAGGTTTGCCCTGCTACGCTTTGCCCCGAAAACGGCGTGAGTAATAAGAGACCAACGTGTCACGTGATCCACAAGAGGATCACCAAAAGGTGAAGCACTGTCTTGGTGTCCCACAGTGCTGGCTCATCAGGCGGGCGGGACCAGAATAGGCTGGTACAGCTGCTCGCCCTTGGATCGCCCGTAAGATAAACCCCATATTGCATGCTTCTGTATGGAATAAACCTGCAGCAATATTTTCCCAGAACAAAAGTTGTCTTGTGTATTTATTTATTCTTGCATGCTCGGACTGTGGGTGGGGGAAGTTGCCGATAATGGCACTATGCGGCTGTCCGCGGCCCCCGCAGGGGGCCATGCAGAAGTGCAGCCCTTTAGTGCCATTTGGAACCAGCCCACCCCTTTCCAGTGGTAGAGCTCCTGTAGGAGTTCCCTCGCGAGGGTGCCATATGGGCGTCACATCCTGTGTGCCGAGGTGGGGGAGGGTTTATATGCCTCCCCCCTGCCCCTCCTGGCGGTCTCTGTCGCACCAGCCACGCCGTCTCCCACCTCACCTCTCAACCTGAGGCCGGGCTGGTGGACAGGGTACTCATAAGGTTTTAATGTTTTCTTTTGTGTTGCAGGCCTAGTTATAGGGCGATCTGGAAGCAGACGGGTACAGTAAGGGTACCTCTGCGGCAGACGGGTACAGTAAGGGTACCTCTGCGCGGCACATTAGGGGTACCAGAGCCAAAGACCAAGAGCCTATGGGCAGGTTCCTGGAAAACCGTGACTGTGCCCAGTTAGTCCTTCGGGCGGTTGAGGGCCTGACCAACCAAGAGTTTGACCTGCTACGCTCCGCCCCGAAAAGGGCGTGAGTAATAAGAGACCAACGTGTCACGTGATCCGGAAGAGGATCACCAAAAGGTGTAGCACTGTCTGGGTGTCCCACAGTGCTGGCTCATCAGGCGGGCGGGGGCAGCATAGGTTGGTACAGCTGCCTGCCCCTGGATCGCCCGTAAGATAACCCACCATATTGCATACTTCTGTATGGAATAAACCTGCAGCAATATTTTCCCAGAACAAAAGTTGTCTTGTCTATTTATTTATTCTTGCATGCTCAGACTGTGTGTGGGGGAAGTTGCCGATAACGGCACTAAATACCCTGCTGCCCAGAAGAGTACAAAGAATAATTAGCTTCATCTAGCAAGGACGACAGCCCCATGTCTTCTCATCAGGGCTACCGAAATGGCAGAAGGACTACTCATTCGTGGAGTCGTGCCGTCTAGTGGAACCGCGGGTACAGAGTGCACCAAGTTTCCTCTCCTGCCAGAGCACTCGCGGTCACAGGAGGGGAGGGCACTTCCTGATAGCACTCCTGCCAAGCTACGGAAGCCGAGGGTAAGAGCAGCAGGCCTCGCCGGTCCAAATCCTGTACCGCCCTGAAGGGATGTGCTACACTTCCTAAACTACTTCAGGTGGCACCTCAAGACCGTGATCCCTCGTCAATGCACGCCAAGGCAAGCAACCAACGGGCCCAGCTCAGCCTGCGATCGTACCTACAAAGGAGGTTTTAGCCATTAACCATACAATAATCAAATGCCGCCAAAATCTCCTCACACCCAATTGGCTGATAGATAGAAAAACACTTATCTGGCTGCTTCCCACCGAAGGAGGAGGAAGTGCTGTTTATGTGATGGGTTTACGTCATGGATGATAGGACTCCGATTGGGAATGTTTTTCTGGAATTATGGAAAATGTTGTTCCAATGGGATAAGGTTTCTTGGTGGTGGTTATGAATAACGCGAAGAGAGGTTAAGTCATAATCCTCGCCTGTGTCCTTACTAGAACTGGCACTTCCCTTCACTACAGGTAGGAAATCTTGCATTCAGGAGCATTGATTGTTCTTTGATCACAGCTGCCTTGAAGTTGATGTGGATCAGAGTTGCCTCTGGTATTGCTTCTGTTCTTGCTGTTTGTCCCGGGATCACTTCTGCCACTGGTGTGTATTGTCCCTGGAACTGATCTGTCTCTGGTGTTGATGTTTATTGCCCCAGTCTCAGACCTGCCCCTAGTATCTGTGTACATTATTCCCGGATCAGAGCTGTTGTTGATACTGATTTGTTGTAACTGCAGCTGGTAGTGATGTGCGCTATCGTGGATTGGTGATGCCCCTTGCACTCAGTGTTAACGCGCCCTGGATCCAGCCATAATCAGACCTGCCCCTAGTATCTGTGTACATTATTCCCGGATCAGAGCTGTTGTTGATACTGATTTGTTGTAACTGCAGCTGGTAGTGATGTGCGCTATCGTGGATTGGTGATGCCCCTTGCACTCAGTGTTAACGCGCCCTGGATCCAGCCATAATCAGACCTGCCCCTAGTATCTGTGTACATTATTCCCGGATCAGAGCTGTTGTTGATACTGATTTGTTGTAACTGCAGCTGGTAGTGATGTGCGCTATCGTGGATTGGTGATGCCCCTTGCACTCAGTGTTAACGCGCCCTGGATCCAGCCATAATCAGACCTGCCCCTAGTATCTGGGTACATTATTCCCGGATCAGAGCTGTTGTTGATACTGATTTGTTGCAGCTGCAGCTGGTAGTGATGCGCGCTTTCGTGGATTGGTGATGCCCCTTGCACTCGGTGTTAACGCGCCCTGGATCCATCCATAATCAGACCTGCCCCTAGTATCTGTGTACATTATTCCCGGATCAGAGCTGTTGTTGATACTGATTTGTTGTAACTGCAGCTGCAGCTGGTAGTGATGCGCGCTATCGTGGATTGGTGATGCCCCTTGCACTCGGTGTTAACGCGCCCTGGATCCAGCAATAATCAGACCTGCCCCTAGTATCTGTGTACATTATTCCCGGATCAGAGCTGGTGTTGATACTGATTTGTTGTAACTGCAGCTGGTAGTGATGCGCGCTATCGTGGATTGGTGATGCCCCTTGCACTCGGTGTTAACGCGCCCTGGATCCAGCCATAATCAGACCTGCCCCTAGTATCTGTGTACATTATTCCCGGATCAGAGCTGTTGTTGATACTGATTTGTTGTAGCTGCAGCTGGTAGTGATGCGCGCTATCGTGGATTGGTGATGCCCTTTGCACTCGGTGTTAACGCGCCCTGGATCCAGCCATAATCAGACCTGCCCCTAGTATCTGTGTACATTATTCCCGGATCAGAGCTGTTGTTGATACTGATTTGTTGTAGCTGCAGCTGGTAGTGATGCGCGCTATCGTGGATTGGTGATGCCCCTTTCACTCTGTGTTAACGCGCCCTGGATCCAGCCATAATCAGACCTGCCCCTAGTATCTGTGTACATTGTTCCCGGATCAGAGCTGTTGTTGATACTGATTTGTTGTAACTGCAGCTGCAGCTGGTAGTGATGCGCGCTATCGTGGATTGGTGATGCCCTTTGCACTCGGTGTTAACGCGCCCTGGATCCAGCAATAATCAGACCTGCCCCTAGTATCTGTGTCCATTGTTCCCGGATCAGAGCTGTTGTTGATACTGATTTGTTGTAGCTGCAGCTGGTAGTGATGCGCGCTTTCGTGGATTGGTGATGCCCTTTGCACTCGGTGTTAACGCGCCCTGGATCCAGCCATAATCAGACCTGCCCCTAGTATCTGTGTCCATTGTTCCCGGATCAGAGCTGTTGTTGATACTGATTTGTTGTAACTGCAGCTGCAGCTGGTAGTGATGCGCGCTATCGTGGATTGGTGATGCCCTTTGCACTCGGTGTTAACGCGCCCTGGATCCAGCAATAATCAGACCTGCCCCTAGTATCTGTGTCCATTGTTCCCGGATCAGAGCTGTTGTTGATACTGATTTGTTGCAGCTGCAGCTGGTAGTGATGCGCGCTGTCGTGGGTTGGTGATGCCCCTTGCACTGGGTGTTAACGCGCCCTGGATCCAGCAGTAATCAGACCTGCCCCTAGTATCTGTGTACATTATTCCCGGATCAGAGCTGTTGTTGATACTGATTTGTTGTAACTGCAGCTGCAGCTAGTAGTGATGCGCGCTATCGTGGATTGGTGATGCCCCTTGCACTCAGTGTTAACGCGCCCTGGATCCAGCCATAATCAGACCTGCCCCTAGTATCTGTGTACATTATTCCCGGATCAGAGCTGTTGTTGATACTGATTTGTTGTAACTGCAGCTGGTAGTGATGTGCGCTATCGTGGATTGGTGATGCCCCTTGCACTCAGTGTTAACGCGCCCTGGATCCAGCCATAATCAGACCTGCCCCTAGTATCTGGGTACATTATTCCCGGATCAGAGCTGTTGTTGATACTGATTTGTTGCAGCTGCAGCTGGTAGTGATGCGCGCTTTCGTGGATTGGTGATGCCCCTTGCACTCGGTGTTAACGCGCCCTGGATCCATCCATAATCAGACCTGCCCCTAGTATCTGTGTACATTATTCCCGGATCAGAGCTGTTGTTGATACTGATTTGTTGTAACTGCAGCTGCAGCTGGTAGTGATGCGCGCTATCGTGGATTGGTGATGCCCCTTGCACTCGGTGTTAACGCGCCCTGGATCCAGCAATAATTAGACCTGCCCCTAGTATCTGTGTACATTATTCCCGGATCAGAGCTGGTGTTGATACTGATTTGTTGTAACTGCAGCTGGTAGTGATGCGCGCTATCGTGGATTGGTGATGCCCCTTGCACTCGGTGTTAACGCGCCCTGGATCCAGCCATAATCAGACCTGCCCCTAGTATCTGTGTACATTATTCCCGGATCAGAGCTGTTGTTGATACTGATTTGTTGTAGCTGCAGCTGGTAGTGATGCGCGCTATCGTGGATTGGTGATGCCCCTTTCACTCTGTGTTAACGCGCCCTGGATCCAGCCATAATCAGACCTGCCCCTAGTATCTGTGTACATTGTTCCCGGATCAGAGCTGTTGTTGATACTGATTTGTTGTAACTGCAGCTGCAGCTGGTAGTGATGCGCGCTATCGTGGATTGGTGATGCCCTTTGCACTCGGTGTTAACGCGCCCTGGATCCAGCAATAATCAGACCTGCCCCTAGTATCTGTGTCCATTGTTCCCGGATCAGAGCTGTTGTTGATACTGATTTGTTGTAGCTGCAGCTGGTAGTGATGCGCGCTTTCGTGGATTGGTGATGCCCTTTGCACTCGGTGTTAACGCGCCCTGGATCCAGCCATAATCAGACCTGCCCCTAGTATCTGTGTCCATTGTTCCCGGATCAGAGCTGTTGTTGATACTGATTTGTTGTAACTGCAGCTGCAGCTGGTAGTGATGCGCGCTATCGTGGATTGGTGATGCCCTTTGCACTCGGTGTTAACGCGCCCTGGATCCAGCAATAATCAGACCTGCCCCTAGTATCTGTGTCCATTGTTCCCGGATCAGAGCTGTTGTTGATACTGATTTGTTGCAGCTGCAGCTGGTAGTGATGCGCGCTATCGTGGGTTGGTGATGCCCCTTGCACTGGGTGTTAACGCGCCCTGGATCCAGCAGTAATCAGACCTGCCCCTAGTATCTGTGTACATTATTCCCGGATCAGAGCTGTTGTTGATACTGATTTGTTGTAACTGCAGCTGCAGCTGGTAGTGATGCGCGCTTTCGTGGATTGGTGATGCCCCTTGCACTCGGTGTTAACGCGCCCTGGATCCAGCCATAATCAGACCTGCCCCTAGTATCTGTGTACATTATTCCCGGATCAGAGCTGTTGTTGATACTGATTTGTTGTAGCTGCAGCTGGTAGTGATGCGTGCTTTCGTGGATTGGTGATGCCCCTTGCACTCGGTGTTAACGCGCCCTGGATCCAGCCATAATCAGACCTGCCCCTAGTATCTGAATGAATGAATGATTTAAGTCTTATTGTGCGCAAAACTTTGCCCAATGGGCGTCAAGGCGCCTAAATCAAATAATCCAAATAATCCAGCTCGTCACTCGAAACAGCGAACTTTTATTAATATGCTTTGGTAAAGTACCAGGTTTTAAGGGCCTTTTTAAACAAATCCAAAGAGGGAAGTGTTTTAATCTCAATTGGAAGAGAGTTCCAAAGCTTAGGGGCCACCACGGAAAAAGCTCTCGCTCCCCATCTGGCTAATCTCATGCGTGGAACTACCAATTGAAATAAACCAGCAGACCGAAGAGTTCTAGAGGGG
Organism: Triturus cristatus; assembly: GCF_964204655.1. NCBI lineage: Eukaryota > Metazoa > Chordata > Amphibia > Caudata > Salamandridae > Triturus > Triturus cristatus. Next base: position 1,011,311,551 of record NC_140588.1, read on the forward strand.
CAATAGCGAGTAAGCAAGGATCCAAGTGCATTTTCGGTGTCAGCAACAAGAGCCCTGTAAGTAAGACATAGAATCTTAAAGGAGACTCTGTGTTGGACAGGAAGCCAGTGAAGATCTCTCCTAGCGGTTGTAGCTGAAGATGACAGAGGGAGGGCCAAGACAAAACGTGCAGCAGCATTCTGCACAGTTTGCAGTCTATGGATCAGGCCTTTGTTGGATTCGGCATATAAGGAGTTACAGTAGTCAAGCCTGAAACCTACAAGAGCTACTGCGATCTGCTTCCGCGCCTGCAAAGAAAGATAGCTATGAATCCTTTTTAGGATTCTAATAACACCACAACATGTGGCCACGGTCCTATTTGTTTGAAGCGTCATGGAGAGTGAGGTGTCAAAAACCACGCCGAGATTTCTGGCGGATAAAGAGGGAGTGGGGCAGATGCCAAGAGTAGTGGGCCACCACTCACTCGACCAGACGTCTAGATCTTTCCCAAAGACCAAGACCTCTGTCTTATCGCCATTTAACTTTAGGGAGTTGATAATCATCCAATCTGCAACATGCTGCATGCATGACCTAAAGCCAATGGCGGATGTCTGGACAGAGGAATGGGCCAGTGACACCATTATCTGAGTGTCATCTGCGTAGGACACCACCTCCATCCCCTGCGATCTTAATAGTCTAGCAAGGGGGGCCACATAGATGTTAAACAGGGTCGGACTAAGAGCCGACCCCTGTGGCACCCCGCATTGTAATGACTTGGCAGGGGAGAGGAAGCTTCCAAGCTTTACTCGTTGTTCTCTATCAAGGAGAAAAGAATCGAGAAGATTCAAGGCCGGTCCGGTAACCCCTGCCTCACTGAGCCGAGAAGTTAAAATGGCGGGAGATAGGGTATCGAACGCGGCTGTGAGATCTAATAGGACCAGTATTGTAGTTTGGCCATTATCCACCTTACGTCGGATGTTATCGACTACAACAGTGAGTGCGGATTCAGTGCTATGATGCTTTCTGAATCCGTGCTGTGTATTATCAAGATACTCACTGGTCTCAAGAAAGGTGGAGAGATGAGAGTTGAGGTGTGCCTCTAATATCTTTGCAGGAGCAGGAAGCAGAGAGATGGGTCTAAAAATTTTAAGGAGACCAGGGTCCAAAGAAGGCTTCTTAAGGAGAGGCTTTACAATAGCCTTCTTCCATACTACTGGAAAAGAGCCCTGAACAATGGACCTATTCATAACTTCCAGCATAGGTGGTAGAATACTGTTACTACACTCCTTCAAGGTTTTTAAGGGTATAGGATCCATAGGAGAAGAGGATTTAATCTTATCCAGTAGGAGGCTCAATCCTTCCAGAGATAATAAAGGAAATTCCCTCAATAGCTTAAGAGGCTCTTTACCCAGCGCATCTAACTTGGCTACAGCAGCAGGAGTATCCTTATCCAAGGACTTGCATTGAGCTTCAAGGGCTAGATGAATGTCCAGGATTATGTTGTGGAAGAAGTCCGAGATGTTATCGCAGAGATCCTTTGAGCTCACTACAGGATCAGGAAGTTGGAGAGACCATAGGGAATCAGCAATTTTAAAGAGCTCCCTAGATGACGTTAGGGAACCTGTAAGATTGGAAAAATACTCTTGCTTTTCCACTATGACTCTCTGTTTATAGTACCGCAAAGCGGACTTGTGAGCTGCTCGGTCTTCCGGATCCCAGGACTTCCTCCATCTTCTCTCACTACTTCTGCAGCCCTGCCTTAAGAGTCTAAGATGTTCGGAAAACCAGGGAGCAGTAGGTTTCTGACGAGCTACATATCGCAGGGAGGCGGGGGCAAGCTCTTCCACAGCACTGGAAATGGAATACATAAGTTCATGTGCTGCGTCATTCGCGGTTTTCGAGGAGAAAGATTCAGAGAGTTGGATATAGGGAGCAATAGTGTCATCAGTAATGTTTCTGTAATTTCTCCTAAGGGTAAATGAAGTGACAGTCTGATTAATTAAAGGCTGGGCAGGGAGGGCAAATTCAAGAGGTATTGCAAAATGATCTGTCCAGACTAACGGCAAAGGTGAACCCGTAGATAACCTGGAATCACTAGAGAAAACCCCGTCAAGTATATGACCAGCCTTATGTGTAGGGCTGCTCAGCAGCTGAACAAGGTCACAGGCACCGAGTGACTCAGTTAGAGTTAGGGTATCCTTAGAATTGACATCATTGAGATGAAAATTAAAGTCACCCAAGATGGAAAGAAAGGGTTTTCCGATATAGGGTTCCAGGATTCTAAGAAGGTCTGAAGGAAAACTCGCCCTAGGGCCAGGAGGTCTGTAGATAAGTATTCCAGTAAAAGAAACAGATGGAGCACACAAGAGACAAAAATAAAGTGCCTCAAAACTATCTCCAGGCAAAGACAGAGATTTAATAGAGCAAGAGAGAGAGGATTTAACAAGAACAGCAATTCCTCCGCCTCTGCGTAAAAGTCTATCCTGCCTATGAAGAGAATAGCCATCAGGGATGGCCAGAAGAAGATCGTGGCCGGAGGTATCCGAAGCCCACGTCTCCGTAATAAAGACCCAATCTGGCTGTCTTTCTTCAATGAAATCATGGAAAGCGACATTATGCTTAATCAGCGATCGCGCATTAATTAAAAAGCCAGTTTTATGTGACGAAGCAGGGAGACATCCCGTGCGTGAGTGAGATCTAATAAAGCTTGAAACAGCGTAACAAAGAGAAGCCTTACATGAGACACATCGCTGGGAATACAAGCACTCATCAGGTAGAAGGCGATGAAAGCATTGTAGCACTGGGGGTCTAAGGGCCATGAGTTCCGCCGGAGAGTAACGCCTAGGTAGCTCATGGAGTTGTAAGGAAGAGTCAGCCGAGTCCAGTCCGCCCTGCAGCACGTCCTCAGCGCGGACGGGCGCAGACGGGCTGAACTCAGGCGTAACTCCGGCGGAAGTCCGGCGATCCCGCTGCGCGATGACGCTGCGCGAAGGCGTGGCTGCCATTTATGCTGGTCGAGCCTCCTGAATGAGGACTAGACCGCAGTGTGGCTCACCCCTCACTCAATATGGCCGCCAACAAGACAGTGGCGAGGGACCCGCGAAATGCGGTGAGTTCCAAATTACTGTGCGGGTGAGATGACAGCGTGCAGGTAAGCGGGCCAACCGTATTTAAAAACAGGGGAAAGATTCAAACATAAAATAACTAAGGCGACAAGAACAGGGATTTAAAATATGCGAGAGCAGCAGAATAACAGCGCGCTGCACGCAGGTATGCCGAAGCTGAATAATGTATCTGTGTACATTGTTCCCGGATCAGAGCTGTTGTTGATACTGATTTGTTGCAGCTGCAGCTGGTAGTGATGTGCGCTATCGTGGGTTGGTGATGCCCCTTGCACTCGGTGTTAACGCGCCCTGGATCCAGCAGTAATCAGACTTGCCCCTAGAATTGATCCGCTCTGGACCCAACATGAACTCTCCCTGCACGCAGTATTGCTGAGTGCGGATGACTCTCTTCCCTGTGTCGAACAGCCCTGCTCTTAGCTTTGAATGCCCCTCCTCTCTGCTCTGTGTTGATGAGTCCTGCCACCAGCGTTGACTGCAGTGGCTCTCTATATTGAGGTGCCCTCCTTTCTATAGGGATGCGTTCCACCTGTATTGATGACACATGTCTCTGTATAGCCGGTGTTCCCTTCCTTAGGTATTAATCAACCCTTCCCCGTGTATGGATTCGAGCTGCCCCCTCCCAGTGTTCGGTGGTACTTCCAGTATTGATGGATCGTACACACTGCACTCATTATATGTCCTTAACCTTGGCGGTGGGCGCTGGCGCCCGTTCCAAGGCTTAGCTCAAGCGGGTGTAGGAGGTGAGCTTCTCTGCAGTGCAACTCAACAATCCAAGCAACGGTAAATTAGAAAAATCCAACCAAGGGTTGTAGCGACACATCACTTTTAATAAAACCACACTGTAAGAAAGTGGACTATCATTTGTGGGAGGCGCTCGCAAACCCCGAGGAATAATAACGCGCACTTATCAGGGTGGACTCCAAAGTCACTCAGGGATCCTGCTTTCAAGTCCCTAGTGGCATGGCACGGAGCAGACCGGCGTCTTTGGGGGCGCTCCCTTCTTAGGATAAAGTGCGGAGGTCACTAGGGGGGTGGGTGACCCTTCAGGCACCAACCAGCAGTATGGGTAGAATCCTCAAGCGGTCGCCAAACGTTTTTTAAAAACAGAAACGCAGATCTCACAAGTCCAGTATGGCTGGGATGCCAGCTGCAGGTTGTGTGGCGCGGTCTGTGCCGCGGGACTGCTCTGTGGGGAGGTGCCCTGCCTCAGTATGAAGCGAGTCATTCACGGTATTGATTCCGCACGCCCCTGCCCCCTTCAGTGATACACCCCGTTCTGTGTATGTGTAGGCGCTGCTCCGTTCCGTCATCAGTGCCGACATCGGCTCTGCTCCCTGTAATGATTAGCTCCGTTGTGATTGGTTCCTCGTCCGCCTGGGTCTCGTAGTGATTAGACAGTCTGCTTCTCCTTGACCAGCTCTGATAATAGTAACCACCATTCACCACAGCTTCTACTGGTGAGTAGCCGTGTTCCTATGCTGATTGGTCAGATTGTATATTGATTAGCCATGCCGGTATTGATCCACACTGTATATACTATTGGCACTGCTGCTACTGCTGATCATCCCTGCTCCCCTTCATGTCTTTGTGTTCCACCCCCTGTAAGGCTGCCCGGGGTGGGGGTTGCGCAGCGGCCCGCCCCCTTGAGGGCGGCCGCCTTAGTGCCACAGGAAGGCACAGGGGTGGGAGGTCTTGTCCCTGGGCTTGACCTAGGGAGACCCCAAGCAGGTAGCTGCTTCCGGCGGGGAGGAGCCTTGAGGGGGGTACATATTCGGTCCCCGCCCCCTCCTCGCCCTCTTGTCCGCTCGGCGGTGGGGTGGTTTGGAGCGACGAGTCCGCGTAGCGCGCCGAGGCCCAGGCCGCGGACTTGGGTACAGGAACCAGGGATCGAGCGTCGAGGTCGCGTTACACCCGTGATTCTGGGCATATCACTTAATCCCCCGGGTCTGAATATGTAGGTTAGTACGGTCTCACGTTCAGCGCTCCCATCCTTGGGTCGAGTCTGCGCCATGTATCAGAGGTAGGATGGTACTAATTGCTGTGCAGTGCGCAGGCAACAGGCCCACCCATTCGGGCCAGGCGCGACGGGCAGCGGGGGCAGCGCCGCGGGGCCAGGCGCTACGGGCAGCGGGGTCAGCGCCGCGGCGCCTGGACAGTTTTCCCCTCTTGTGCAGGGTGATAGGGAAGAGGGGCGCAGCCGCCAGTTACAATGATACCAAAGAAAGTAATGAGAGTACAGATTAGTCACCACGAGCCTGCCGGCGAGTGGCCATGGGGGGGGACACATGCATCTGCTGCTTAACACTTGGTTCACAAGGGGGCTACAGCTGAGGGACGGCGGGGCCAAGATGGCCCACGTGCACCTAGCTCGGGCGGGTGCCTCCTGGTAGGTTGCACTCAGAGGCCCCCTTGTTTCCTATGTTTTCTGTCTCCCCAGCAGGTCACGATCGTAGGTTGACTTGGACCTCCGTTGAGCAGACCTTCCCTCCTGTGCCTGCCCTCTCCCGCGTTCTGTCCCAGTACGTATATATAGATCTCTCTCACCATCGCAACATGCTTTCTCCCCCTTTACTTATGGTTACGGAGTAGTGTCTCTCACATCGTTGTGTGCCCTGTCACACTAGGGAGGTCAGCCAGGTGTCGTCTGCAGCCTGCGTTGGGTGCGCATTGGGGCAATTAGAAGGTCGCTGTATATCTTGTGTATATCCACGTGTCTTGCAGTCCAGGTGCCGGTGCTCGCCATGAGCGCATTGCATCCACTTATCCTGCAGCAATGTGTGCGTGTATGCGTGCACCAGTTATGGATAATTTTAATCAAGTCTAAGCAGCCTTGGTTGTGGAAACGTGCTAGCGCTGGCCGCAGGTTTCTGAGCAGCGGCCCGTGCACAGGCACACATTCATTAAAAAAATTAAAAACTGGTGAATAGCGACAACAGTCCAGGAGCCTGGCCTTCGCCTGGTCTCAGCGCGGTTTCTCCTGCTGTCGGGACAATGCAGTGATAAAGTGTAGTTTGGTAGACAGTTGTAATGGGGATGCAACTCCTAAGTGACTGATTAGGATTTACACAGCCTCATCATTCCGGAACCATTACATGTACAACGGAGCCACAGTTGTTGCTTACATTACGGAGGCAACTATCTCCAACAAAAAAAAAAAAAAACAAAAAAAAAAAAAAAAAAAAAGACTGGGGCCGCACTTGCCACACACAGGCACTATGTGGTTAAGAGTAGGAGGTTAAGGTAAATGCGCAACAGGTTACGATGACTGTGGAATTATATTGTTATTGGCGTTGAGTGAGGATCGGCGGTGCTGAAGGTTTGCCTCTAACGGAAAGGGAAGAGCCGGGGGGGGGCTTCCTTCGGAGGAGGTCACTGTATAGCCTGTGCATTACCTTTTTCCCTCGCCTTTTATTAAGGGCTCTTCCGGGTGTTGTATAGAATTTGCTGTCTGCTGGTGTGGGGATGCCAGCCCAGCTTTCGTTTCGCTGCAAGTCTGACATGAGGTAGAACAGCACTCGGTTGGCCATGCAACTGAGCTATAATGGGGAATTATTTCACTACATGCAATTAGCAGCACTGATTAGCCAATAGAGGGGCTTGTTGTAGGTAGTGCACCGTGTGCAGTAACTATAGGGATGGGATGACGTGCTTAGGATGTCAGGTAGCTGGAGTCATGTTTAACGTTTCAACACCTTGCGTTCACATACTCTTGTTGGAATCTATTTCTCAATGTGCATAGATTAACGCCATGAATGGTGATCAGTCAGGTTCGCAGTGAATGTTGTAAATAGACCTGGCGAAGCAATGATCTGCCTGACTTTGCCTGGGTCACCAGTAATGACTACGGCTCTCACTGTTGGTAATGCACATAAATAAATAATATGCAACGGGGGCCCTGGCTCACAGTAGTGGGCAAAGATCACACACGCCACAGGTTCCGAGGCCGGTTCTGATGCCTGGCGTTGGGCGCCCAGGTTACTTCTGAAGGATGTCCGTTGTTATTTTCTCGATTTGTTATACGATTGGTTATTGCCAGGGTTATCCGCGGGTGTAGAGCGTTAGGCGCTTGTTGTCTTTTCATCGGGTTGTTTTGATGTGGGACTGTGTTTTCCTTGGGCACAGCCACGTGGTGGGTTTTCTGTGTCGGACTGGGGTTAGCCTTCCGTTAACCTTCTGATTGAGTTGCTACTACTGCTATTAGTATTACACACATCAGGTACTCGTTTGAACCCAACTATAGGTACTCTAGGACGCATGTCCTCCATCACACACGCTTCAGACCAGACTGCCCCTCCTTCCTCCCCCCCCCCCCCCCCTCCAACCCTTGGAGGAATAGGGGTTCAAATACTGGTGGGGTTGGCAGGCTTGGAAAGAGGTTGGTGGCGAGCTCCCATATCATTCGGTAGGAGGATCTCGAAGAGTCCTTGGGCAGGTCATTGGTAGCTCCTCCCGCTGAATTTGCAGTCATCTTATTCTCACTGGAAACCCCTACTCCTTCACGCCTATTGTAAGCTGAGGGTGCTGGTTGACGCTGTTGGACCTGCGATTAGTTATTACACACACCTGTGTGCCTTGGCATGGTTTGTTTCGCATCAAGGCCAGTTTGGGGTTACTGGCGGATTGTTTACTCCAGGGCTGAAGCGGGCACTTCTAGAACAGGGCTAGATGGCTTAGGCCAGGCAGCAGGACAAAGGTCTTTTCGGCACGGGCAGAATGGTGCAGGCTGCGAAGTAGCGCCATTGCAGAACATAGATTTGTCAACATCCTGCTAGGAATTGTTAGCTGCAGGAAGGTATTGAACCTGGTGAACAATTGGTTTTGGGTTCGTGCTCAACAGGAGCAAGGGATTTGCTCTCTGTTCCATCAGGGTACGGGGACCGTCTATAGCACCAGGTACTGTAAAGCTGCCATTCTCGCCCTGGGCTGCGGTGTCAATGTCATCCAACTTTGCAGCCAGACCCTGAGCAGGCAAAGGCATAATTGTGATGGTGCAACGGGCATTCAGCAGTAGAGTTAGATGTGTCATCATACCCCGGTATAACATCAGTGATGAAACATAGATTGTGGCTACACACGACCAGGCACTCCAGGGCAGCGGGGGTGTGCCAGTGCCATGAGGGTGCGGGTTGCCTGGGTAGGGCTGCTGGCTTGGAGGGAGCTCTACTCGGATCGCCACAAGGGCACATTTTGCATGAGAGATACTGCCCGGTAGCCTGTGTCAGAACCTACCTGCTGCTTCGCCCGCGGGGGGCGGGTTACCTGCTAGTGCATCAGGATGGCCTCCCGGTCACTAGATTTCAAGTGGACCACATCCTCAAGGCCTGCCTTAGGCTGTCCGGCCATGAGGTCAGGGGTAAAATATTCAGCAGCCACTCTTTCCGCATAGGTGCGGCCACCACAGCGTTCCTGGCGGGAATGCCTGCAGAAGGTATTATGATGGTGGGGCGCTGGCAGTCGCATTGCTTCAAGCGGTACATCCGGCCCTAAGGGTGGCCGGGGGGGCTGTGGGTCACTTGGGGGGGGCTGTCTGTCCTGCCCACATTCATAGCAGGGCTCCCCTCCCTCGCTGGTTCTTCTTGATTGACGTATCCTTTACTGCAGATGTGCTGAAGTTTGCTTGTGTTGTTTTCTTTTCCGCTTAATAAACATATACTCAAAACCAATTTTCTCTTTATTAGGTATGAAGGTGTGGGTAATTGGTCACTCAATTATTGCAAGACTGGCACTTTGGGCGGCGGCAAGAGAGTGGCAGAATGGATTTGCCAACACGGACATCACGTGGTTGGGTTTCCCAGGCTTGCGCTGGTGCGACTTGTTACGGAAGGTTAAGCAGAGACTCCGGGGAGGGTGGCTGCCGCCCAACCTCTTGGTGGTTCACCTGGGGGGGAATGACCTCACATCACTAGGAAGGAGAGCTCTACTACAAGACATGAGGGATACTTTCTGCAAGTTGAGCGTGTTGTTGGGACCGTGTGAGCTGTGGTGGTCTGAGATGACTCCACGTACTATTTGGCATGGTGCTCGCTCAGGCGATGCCATCGAGGCATCTAGAAGAAAGGTTAACAGCGCTATGCGCAAGTTCACGGAGCAAAGAGGCTTTGGTTTCATCAGGCACGGCCTTCTGCATGCCAAGTCAACGGGATGTCTCAAAGGCGATGGGGTTCACCTCTCGGATTTAGGCATGGGGTTGTTTTTACTGGATCTAGGAGAAGCTCTGACAGCTGCGGGTTGCTATTAATAGGGGTTCTGGTGGGGGGCCCTGGTAGTGACGGTGGCCACTCCCAAGGCTGTGGAGGAGTTACAGGGCGATCCAGGGTCTGCACATACCAAGGGGTATAGCATGCAGCAGCACCGTGTGGTGCTAAGCCAGGATACCCAGGGATCTTTTAGCGTGTCCACTGGAAGACCTACGGCGCCCCGCTACCGACAGGCGGTTGTGGGTCTGAGCAACCGGGGGCTGCCATGTATGCTCCGCCCACCCATCACGGGGGGGCGTGGTGAAGCATGTGGACTGGAGGTTCACGGATGGGAGGGGTGGACCCTCCCAACATTTGGTGGTCACCAATTGGCGCTGCCATGGTGACCCTAGGCTTATCAGACGGGCAGGCGCCATGGGGCTGGCCTGCCCTGGGATCGCCCGTAAGATAACCCACCGTGTTTGCATATTTATTATGCTAATAAACCTGCAGCAATATTTCTCCACTTACATTCAGTGTCGTGTGTTTTATTATGATTATGTACTGATGTATGATATGATAACGGTTGCCGATATTGGCACTATGTAAGGCTGCCCGGGGTGGGGGTTGCGCAGCGGCCCGCCCCCTTGAGGGCGGCCGCCTTAGTGCCACAGGAAGGCACAGGGGTGGGAGGTCTTGTCCCTGGGCTTGACCTAGGGAGACCCCAAGCAGGTAGCTGCTTCCGGCGGGGAGGAGCCTTGAGGGGGGTACATATTCGGTCCCCGCCCCCTCCTCGCCCTCTTGTCCGCTCGTTTTGCCTTACCCGCCCATCCGCTTACCCGGCATCAGGAGGGACAAGAAGGGGGGGGAAGGTTTTTCTAACAACTTTCACTTTTGTGTTGCAGGAGGAGTTACAGGGCGATCCAGGGTCTGCACATACCAAGGGGTATAGCATGCAGCAGCACCGTGTGGTGCTAAGCCAGGATACCCAGGGATCTTTTAGCGTGTCCACTGGAAGACCTACGGCGCCCCGCTACCGACAGGCGGTTGTGGGTCTGAGCAACCGGGGGCTGCCATGTATGCTCCGCCCACCCATCACGGGGGGGCGTGGTGAAGCATGTGGACTGGAGGTTCACGGATGGGAGGGGTGGACCCTCCCAACATTTGGTGGTCACCAATTGGCGCTGCCATGGTGACCCTAGGCTTATCAGACGGGCAGGCGCCATGGGGCTGGCCTGCCCTGGGATCGCCCGTAAGATAACCCACCGTGTTTGCATATTTATTATGCTAATAAACCTGCAGCAATATTTCTCCACTTACATTCAGTGTCGTGTGTTTTATTATGATTATGTACTGATGTATGATATGATAACGGTTGCCGATATTGGCACTATGTACTGATTACCCGAGCTCGTGGTAACGCTCAGACCTTCTCCCCCTCAGTAACCTGTGTGGTATTTGTTCTGCCCCCTGTATTAGCAGTGGCATGACTGGACAGTCTGCATGCATTGATCAACCCTGCTTCCCTTCAGTAACCTGTGTGGTGTATGTTCTGCCCACTGCATTTTTTTATTTTATTTATTTAATGCGTTTTATATAGCGCGGACTTTACCCGAAGGTGTCAGAGCGCTTCACAATAGGAACAGTAATGATACATAAGGAGACAAATTACAAGTGAGCATGTTACACAATCAAACGTTACGTTACACGAGGCAATAGTGACAATTGTGCAAGTTTCAGGAGCAAACAAAATACAAGAGGTAGCAAACGATACGTTACAAAAGGAAAAAGTGACGTGTGCAGGTTACAAGAGCATACAGAGTACACATAGGTACAAAAATTGCAATAAATGGCAGACACTCAAAACACTAAAACAAAAGTTACGTTACATGAGGCAGTGGTGGCCGTTGTGCGTGTTCAGCCGATCAGCCCTATCGTCTCATGATTAACCAGGCTGCATGCATTGAACGGCGCTGCTGCTGGCAGGGCACTGGCCCGTATCGTCCTGTCCCTGTATCGATCACCGCACCTCGGTGACCGATACCGGCAGCACGCACGTGAGCCCCCATCACGAGACGCCTTGCTCCTGGGTCGGGATTCCCCAGTCGTGAATGTCTGCTGCGTCACGGGGAAGGGCCGGCCCGGCCCGGCGAGAGCAGAAGAGGAGGAGCGGAGACTCCCCTGGGTCAGTCAGGAGGGAGCACCGCGAGCGACGGGAGAGTCGACTGCCGGGGAGCACAGGCGAGAGTCTGGAAGCGCCGAGACTGCAGAGCAGACGGCTTGGGGAGCACGGGCATCTGAGGCAGCAGCTACTGCGTCCCTTCACCCCACTCGAGGCGTCCGTGAGTGCTGGCTCCTTTCCTTCTAATGCCCTGGGTGTACTGCAGTCAGAGGAAGCTTCGTCATACTTTGTCTATTCTGTATAATAACTGATCCTATTGGAGCTAGGTAGCGCAAGGGACACGTTATGTGGTAGTTTAGGTTCTATCAGCCTAAATGGAAAGCATCTGCATCGTTTGCTGGAAACAATTGTTTGCTTCACTTTTAACAACTCACAAAGTTAGCCCGCTACTGAACGGAGGAAAGTATCTTGCTCAGGATCACACAGTGTGGTCACTGGTCCGAGAGACAAGCTGGGATTGCAAGTCAATTTCGCCACTGCTAGACCTAATTCACCCACCCACCCACGCATCTGACAGACACATGAGGTCTAGCATCAAACAAGAGGTTTTATTTAACTTTGGCAATGTAAGTATGTGCGTCGGGTCTCCGTACTCTGGCTGCTCCCTTGCCCCACTGTACGAACACACGTGCCACAGAGCGGACACTCGTTGTAGAAGCGCAGGGGCGCACTGATCATGAACCGTGACCATCAGATGCCCCCGTCTTTGGTCAGGCTGTTAAAGGGAAGTACTAGAGAGAGCTGACATGACTGAGTGCGTGGCCAGGAGTGGGGGCCGTTCCTTCTCAATCCTGTGGAACTAGAAACCCTCTCATGCAGACTGAAGCCCCGAACATGGCACTGAGAGGTCTGCCCGTGTCTGGGCATGCTGTGTTCAGCCTGTCCATGGGAAGTAGCCCAGACACGGGTGGCACCAGGAGGCTGGCAGTGTCCCGTCACAGCACCTGGATCAGGCTGTGAGCCCAGGCTCCGGCAGGGATTTCACCCGTGACTCACGCCTGATCCGGAGGGGCATCCCGCCAGCTGCCCTATAGTCTGAATGCTGTAGTATGTAGGGCGCTGTTGTTATGAGTGAACCCGGCTGCTGCTCCAGCTGGTGACAACATCCGGCTGTTCCCTGGGGCCATGAACTCCGCTGACCTGCTGGAGTTTCCACGGTGTAGTCAATCTGCCTGCTCTGGAATACACCTGCTCTGAGCAGTAGGGATGCTCGTAGAGAGAGGGGACTTCTGTAGTGCTTCACAAACTATGACACTGCCTCTAGGCGCTTGCATACATACCTTCTGTTTCCAAGTGCGTAATACCCATGCTTGTGCTCTGAAGTAAAATCCGCATTTCTCAGTGGCGTTCGTTTTTAGGCCTTTTAATCACCTCGGAGGCATGTTATTTGTGCGGGTCAGGGCTCGATGGAGTGTAGGTGACTTTGCATTTATGCCCAGAGGAGCAGTCCCCTTTCTCTCGGTGTGCCGCATCCATTGTGTTTGGTAATCGGGTGCATCAATGGACGTGATGCAGTGGGGCATTACTTTGGTTTCTGCCTTTGTGCACGAGTCACACCAGTCAATTCATTGGTAACTTTCACATTGATGTGACCATACGCTAAATATCATCTCTGTTGTTTCTACTGTTATTATCGTAGCTTTTCTACTGCTGTTTTACCTCCATATTCAAACTCCACCCATGCGTACCACCGATATTAGGGCTTCTGTCATTAGTAGAACACCTGCTGCTGTTCCTATTTCAACTCCTACAAGTATTAATACTACAACTTTTGCTATTCTTGTACCGATATGACGTGTACTAATCTTGGTATGACCATCTACGATTCTGCCAGGACTCGTCGATGGTTACTGCTGTTGGTATTCTGGTTACTCTGATAGCTTCTCCGGCTTCCTCTAGTGCGCACAACATGCACCGCTTCTCTAGGAGCGGGTTATAGCAGTTGTTTCAATGAATCTTACAGAGGAAGGTGGAACATTAATCCCCAGTATAACTATCAAATCTCGACTGAATCATCATGTAAGTGTAAATGAATTGCGTCGTACATTCATGTACAAGAACAAATAGTTTTAGTCACTTGAGCGTCATATTAATCCAGTACTCAAAACACAAGGGATTCAGTTGCATCATAGACCCACATATGTCCAGCAGTAAAACAGTCCAGTAATGCACAATGCTCATATGTTTATATGCGCTGCTCCGCTGTTGCATATTTTAATGTCTATAATTAGCAATGAGTTGCTTAATTTGTTGGCAGGTTGCCATTTAATTATAAGCAGAGCAAGATGTGGAGTGTGCGTTGACGTTTCGGTCTCTGTTAGTGAATATGCAAGGCCATCATCAGGACTGTATGTTTGGACAAAATGGGCTGACCCTCATTTCTAAATAAGAAAATAAAAATCTACACAATATAATGCACATAGTGGGGGACAAAATAGCAGTTTTAAAAGAACCAACAACACAACTGGTGACACGTATGATGAAGCCGAGTAGAGTGTAGAGAGAGAAGTTACTGAGAGCGAGGGTGAATGCAAACACACAAAATGCACCAATCAAAATTAATGAATGGATAATTAATGGCCATTGACCAGCAAATTGAGGTGATCAGAATGGTGCCGTATAAATCCCAAAGTGAGTAAAAGAAAGTGTGCCCTGCATATGATCAACCAAGAAACAACAAGATGCCAATACTGATACACATTTTTCACAATTCCACTGGTGCATTTAATGGAAACAATGTCACCATGAAACCTCTTTTTCCGTATGAATTCATAAAAATGTATTAAAAAAATCACATGTATAAATCAGATGAAAAAAATGTAGTCCATTTAAATTTTTTGACACACATCAAACTACCTTATCCCATGAATACCATCCTTAATACATCCTTAGAACCACAACAACTTCTCTTTCATACCCAATCAGTCCACCCATCACTACCATTCTTCTCAATCAACCACTAATTCCACTCTACACACGTTCCAGCAAACCCACACCCAGCCCACCTTTCAATATTTCATGTTTGTACAACAACAACAAAAAGATAACACATGAACAGAGGGCAAACACGAAAAAATTACCAAATTGCAAGATTTTTGGCAACAATTTGTACACTTGATTGGCCACAAACAGGTCAACGCATTTCAAACCCCTCCAAATAAAGAGTTCTCCTCAGGACCAGAAAGCTTATTTGATGCTGCGAGATTAGCCGATCGATACTTCGCTATATTCAAACAGCCTACAGAACGAACATTTATTGCGGCGTACGGTCGATGACCGAGAGCCGTTGTATCACGGGTAAGTTGTTGGGGATTTTAGGCGTGAATCCTTTTAACTAACACACTCTTCTCCTCCTCCTCCTCCTCCTCCTCCTTCTCTTCATCTTCCTCTTCTTCTTCTTCCTCCTCTTCTTCTTCTTCCTCTTCCTCCTCTTCTCCCTCCACTTTGTGAAGTTGTTACTGAGTCGTAGGTAGGTTGGGGCTGCCACTGTCTGTTCAGTGGGCTTGATTCACAAGAATTTTGTAAAAAGTTAGAAATCTGCGTATCATTTATCTTGGCTACAATTTGCGTACATTTGAGTGATTGACAAATTTGCTGGGATATGTTTAGAAATCTCAGTGAATCGTAGATTTTTATGCTTACTCCTACTTCATTAAACGTTGTGCTGTCTACTTGCCGCAAGACGGATAATTTGCTGGTGTAAGTTTGGCAGACTTGTTTGTACATTTGCACAAAAACCTTTATTTCTGTTGCTTTTCACATAAAAGTCCCTTTCCTCTACACACCACAGATTATGATAGTGCGCCCTTCCTACTCTCACCATGCAAACACACTTTATTGCATGGCTAGCTCTGTTTTTGTGGCAGGAAACGACAGGAAAATGGCTTATAAATACCAACAAACATATAAATGTGTCTGTTTTGAGGCATTTTTCTTACCCTAATCCCCCTTTTCCACTCTTACCCTACACCTAATACTGCAGAAAGCCCGCTGGCCAGATACATTGTCCTTACATTTAAGTTCAGTTGATATGAATACATGTCCCCAGACTACTGCTATGTTGATAATGATCTCTGAATTTACAACTGCAGTTTAGTGCTTTATGCATTGAATTTCAGCTTAGGTGCACAGAAAAGTTTATGCATCTGACATAGTAGATCTCTTTCTGGTGTTCTCAGAACCACTGAATCAATCTTTCCAGGATCTACAAAGGAAGCGTTCAGGAGGGCGTTCCATGAGGCTAAGTTGCGTGTTGACGGTGATGGTGCCCAAAGGCCTTGGAGGTTTCTGGTCATAGTAGACAGTTTGGGGGTGATAGATAGAGCTATCACTTGACATCAACCTCAATCCCTCCTGCAAAAACTTAGCCCCAACAGTCGAAACCACCACGAGCATGCTCCGCATGAAAGCCTGGAAATCCTTCAACCCGTACCTAAAGCTGAGATTCTCAAACTGATCTCCTCCTCCAAGTCCGCATCCCACATCCTCGACCCTGTACCCACCCAATTGACCAAAAAGCTGAAATTCTCCCACTGTGGTGCGAAATCTTAAACAGCTCCTTGAAAAACGGTATCATACCAGACTGCCTCAAAGTCAACCAAGTCACGCCACTATTGAAAAAGCCAGGCCTAGACACAAACGATCTGAACAACTTCAGTCCAGTTTCCAACCTCCCCTTCCTATCCAAAATCCTTGAAAAGTGCGTTCTCCTACAACTGACTCAGCACATTGACAACATCAACCTGCTTGATCACAACCAATCAGGTTTCCGAAAAGGCTGTAGCACCGAAACCGCGATCCTTAACATCGTGGATGACATCCACAAGTCCCTTGATAGTGACCAATGCTACCTACTCACCCTCCTGGACCTATCGGCAGCCTTTGACACGGTTGATCACAATCTACTCATCAAGGCTCTCAAAGACCGAGTAGGTGCGGACGAGGTGGTCCTACACTGGTTTTCCTCCTCCTTACACAACTGCTCCCAAAGAATGAAAATCAAATCCTTTACGTCCGACCTACACCCAGTCAACAGAGGTGTCCCCCAGGGCTCAGTGCTCTCCCCTCAACTGTTCAACATACCCTTCCACCTATACGCAGACAACACCCAGATCTACTTCGAAACCTCCTCCATCAACGACGTTCTAAGACTCAACAACACTCTTAGAGAAGTTCAACTTTGGCAATCAGCAAACCACCTTAAACTCAATCAAGACAAAACCGAAATCTTCCTCATCTCCAACAAAGAAGAAAACCCTCAAATCGTAGAGTGGCTGAAAGCAATCGATGCTCTCAACGGTAATCTCACCCTGGCTAACTCGGTAAGATCTCTAGGAATCACCCTCGACCCAAAACTGAACATAACCAAACACATTAAGATCTCAGCGAAGAGTGCCTTCTTCAATCTGAAGCTTCTTAACAAAATTAAGCTCTTCATCCCACCCAAGGACCTCAAAAAAGCCACCCAATCAGTGGTGTTATCTAGACTTGACTATGGGAATGCAGTCCTCTCCGGTACAGCTCATTCCCACCTAGCGCCACTCAAAACTCTCGATGCTGCTTCCAGAATGGTCACCGGAGTTAAGAAATATGACCACTTATCTCCCGCACTCAGAGAACTAAATCGGCTCCCAGTTGAAATGCGTGCCAGCTTTCGAACTGCCTGCCTCATGCACAAAGCCCTGCACACAGGGAAACCAGAATACCTGGCCTCCAAACTCAAGAAAGCCGGCCAGACAAGAAACCTCAGGAGCTCCAACACCCTCTTACTTATCCCTTTGAAAACACGCAAACAAAAAAACGCTGCACGATCCTTCGCTGGAAACGCACCCAAAATCTGGAACTCCATCCCAGCCGATATCAGGACCATCCCTTCCTTTATAAAATTCAAAAAACTCCTAAAAGACCTCTTCCTCAACCATGCCTTCCCGAACCGAGAACCGCGGCTGAAACGCACAAGCCTGCACTCTACAGTCACTTGACAATGTTCCAACACAACCTACCTCTTCCTGCACTTTATAGTCCCTTGTCAATGTTCCACCACTATCTACCTCATTCCCGCTCCCCTACCCCCTACTCGTTCCATCCCCCCCCGGAAGGAGGGTTAGCCCAAGACTGTGCACGCATCGAGGCTGTCTCAGGACCTCGCTACCTCATTGACGCACAGCACAATGGACCTTTCAAACATTTACGCTTACCTTTGTCTCTTTTATGTGATTTCTCCCCTATTTCTGCTGTAAAGCGCTCCGATATCCTCGGGTCTGGCCAGCGCTATATAAAACCTCTTAAATAAATAAATAAATAATAAAAGATGTTTTATGAGGAACAGGCATCTACATTTTCATCATTGCAAGGCACATCAAAGAGCAGTTTAACTATCATTTCTGTGGCAAGTGCCTGATACTAATGCATCGAGAAACTGTTGGCAGTTTGCGGGTCAGAGCAGGCGGCTTGAGCCTGATGTGTATTTATTGGAAGAACAGGCATTTCATTTACACCATTGCAGCCATCATCTGGGACCAGTTTCACTTTCATTTCAGTGGTGCGTGCCTGATGCTAATGCATCCAGAACCTTGGTGGTTTGAGCCTGATGTGTATTTATTGGAAGAACAGGCATTTCATTTACACCATTGCAGCCATCATCTGGGACCAGTTTCACTTTCATTTCAGTGGTGCGTGCCTGATGCTAATGCATCCAGAACCTTGGTGGTTTGAGCCTGATGTGTATTTATTGGAAGAACAGGCATTTCATTTACACCATTGCAGCCATCATCTGGGACCAGTTTCACTTTCATTTCAGTGGTGCGTGCCTGATGCTAATGCATCCAGAACCTTGGTGGTTTGAGCCTGATGTGTATTTATTGGAAGAACAGGCATTTCATTTACACCATTGCAGCCATCATCTGGGACCAGTTTCACTTTCATTTCAGTGGTGCGTGCCTGATGCTAATGCATCCAGAACCTTGGTGGTTTGAGCCTGATGTGTATTTATTGGAAGAACAGGCATTTCATTTACACCATTGCAGCCATCATCTGGGACCAGTTTCACTTTCATTTCAGTGGTGCGTGCCTGATGCTAATGCATCCAGAACCTTGGTGGTTTGAGCCTGATGTGTATTTATTGGAAGAACAGGCATTTCATTTACACCATTGCAGCCATCATCTGGGACCAGTTTCACTTTCATTTCAGTGGTGCGTGCCTGATGCTAATGCATCCAGAACCTTGGTGGTTTGAGCCTGATGTGTATTTATTGGAAGAACAGGCATTTCATTTACACCATTGCAGCCATCATCTGGGACCAGTTTCACTTTCATTTCAGTGGTGCGTGCCTGATGCTAATGCATCCAGAACCTTGGTGGTTTGAGCCTGATGTGTATTTATTGGAAGAACAGGCATTTCATTTACACCATTGCAGCCATCATCTGGGACCAGTTTCACTTTCATTTCAGTGGTGCGTGCCTGATGCTAATGCATCCAGAACCTTGGTGGTTTGAGCCTGATGTGTATTTATTGGAAGAACAGGCATTTCATTTACACCATTGCAGCCATCATCTGGGACCAGTTTCACTTTCATTTCAGTGGTGCGTGCCTGATGCTAATGCATCCAGAACCTTGGTGGTTTGAGCCTGATGTGTATTTAAGGAAGAACAGGCATTTGATTCACACCATTGCAGCCATCATCTGGGACCAGTTTCACTTTCATTTCAGTGGTGCGTGCCTGATGCTAATGCATCCAGAACCTTGGTGGTTTGAGTGTGATGTGTATTTAAGGAAGAACAGGCATTTGACTCGCACCATTGCAGCCATCATCTGGGATCAGTTTCGCTTTCATTTCTGTGTCTGTCTTCGTAGTTCCTTTTCCAGAATTTCCTCACTGAGGTACCTTAAAAGTTAAATCACTGTATAGCTGACAGCAGTGCTTCGTGTGGGATTCCAGCCCTTGTGGGACTTTCACCAAACGTTTGGTTCTTGAAAGAATGTTTTATTTAATTAAAACTGACTCAGGAGGGCCTCCCAGGGATGCGAACCTCAGGACGTCAAACGGCCACCTGCTCCACCGCTCCTACAGCGAAACAGTTTCTTGCCATTGCATGTTTTTATTTTCTATCTAAAGTTCGACACACGAAAATACGTTTAAAAAGGAAGGTAGAACTTTCGGTTCTCCTTCTGTTATGAAAAGTCTTACTGGCAGCATTATCCCTCTTCGGGTTGTACTTTAATTTGTCTAGGGCAGTGCAAAGACCTTTCTCGTTCATTGGTCTCTCTCTCTCTCCCTCTCCTCTCTCTCTCTATCGCTCTCTCTCCCCCTCTCCCTCTCTCCCTCTGTCGCTCTCCCCTCTCTCTCCCTCTCCCCCTCTCCCTCTCTCCGTCTCCCTCTCCCTCTGTCCCTCTCCCCCCTCTTTCTCCCTCCCTCTCTCTCCCTCCCGCTCTCCCTCCCGCTCTCCCCCCCCTCTCCCCCCTCTCCCCCCCCCTCTCTCTCTCTCTCCCCCCCCCTCTCTCTCTCTCTCCCCCTTTCACTCACTCTCTCTCTCCCCATCTCACTCACTCTCTCCCCATCTCCATCTTCACTCTTTGGCACTCCATCCGCTCCCACCCACGTTCTTTCTCTCACTGCCACTCTCCTTGTTTTTAGGTTTGCTGTTATCCTAGACCTTTTGAGTTTACTAAACGTGCATGTATAATAAACGTCCTCAGAGGGGCTTTCAGCGGGGCTGTCCATCCATTGGTCTTTTTGTTGTTCACATTCTCTTCTACGCTCCAGTGCATACAGCACGGGGCAGTGTGTCAGCCCACGTCTGCCATTGGCTAGTTAAACAATGAGTGCCGGCTCTCTCCGTGTCCTTTCACATGGGCCGCAAGTTCACACACAAAGTAGTTCGTAGTACCTTCAAGTGCCAGGGATAACTATGTCAATACATGCTTTTTGAGCTTTTGAGACCAAAATGCATTGTGACTCCAGCCAGTGTTTTTTTCTTGTTTGTTTTTATAAGGATTGCTGAGAGCCCAACCATATTTTTTGGCAAAAACCATGACAAAACCAGCATTGACAAAGCCAAAAGTCTGGCAGCCACCTCCAGGCCGATTGGCTTTGCCAGTGCTCGTTTCAGCGTTGGACCAAATTTCTTTGCAAAATGTTTTTTAAAACAAAACTTTATCACAATCGTCTAATGGGATGGCAGTGTGTTTCTTTGGTGATATAGGTCTGTGCAAAGATTTTTGCCACTCAACGTGACAGTGAAATGCATGGACGTCGATTCAACAGAGCGCTATAGGCAGTGGAAGTTAGGTAGCCATGATTGTCAGTGACATCGCAGGTTGAGCCCCTACCTACATGGGTTTTAAGTGGGATGGGTCCTGCCAGGTCTCAGACCCCATGTTAACTGAATCCCAACTTTGAAACTGGTCCCTATGGGGCTCCATGGTCATGTCCTCAACTTACCTATCAAAAAACACGAGTCCGTTTCTCGATAAGGGCTTTAAAAGCCCTTGAGATATCTGTTGTATGTCAGCGATGCAGTCCTTGTTTCCATTTCGCATGTTTTGCATCATCTTGCATTCTCTAAGAGTGTTGGTGTTTTTCAAGATACTGCGCTTCTGTCGTTCTTAAATGCACCATATGCCTTTTGTATTGCGTACACTTTGAGCTGTGCCCCCTCCAGGTACCTGAGTGCAGATTGTGATGGGTGCTTACAACGGCACATGAGTGAGAGCTCTAAACTGTAGGCAGTGTGAGTTGCTCAGTGCCTGAGAGTGGGTCTGCTGACCACATGCACATCGAGTCCTGGTCCCATCGGCAGCGCCACAGAGCAATACTCGTACGTGTCGTAAGGTCAATTGTGGGAAAGTGTGAGATATGCAGGTAGAGGACTTGGGGAACATGTAGGGAGAAAATGGGTACCAGTGTCTAACGGAGTGAGACTGTAGAAGCGAAAGGGTCATGGTTGCGTTGTATAAAACTCAATAAATCAAAATACATTACATAAAGAGGTGTGACAAGAACAAGAGTGCCTAGACATTTCGTAGGCCACCACCCCTTCCACAGACCTTAGTAATGTTTAATTCAAAGTCTCCTATTTTCAGATTTGAAACATTTTGATTTCTAATTCTTCACAATAAAGTCGTCGTTCATTATCTGATGCAACTAACAAGCATGGACAAAGCCAGCTGGTTTGTTTTAGGAACATTTGTTGCTTGGTGTGTGATTTATCTGGATGCAATAATAGAAAACTTAGAGAGGGTCCCAAATACCGGCCAGGTGGCATGCTGTGTGAAATATAAATATAATAATAACGAAATTAATTTAGATGGTTGTAAATGTATTCTTTGTGTGTTTTAAAATGTATATTTCACAGGGCCAAAAATAGGTTTTTTTTTTTACTGATTTTCACATTTTGTTTAACCAGTCTTTGACCTACAAATGCTGTCCAGGCCGGTACACTACCGGCTAGTAGGCAGCCCCTTCAAAGACATAAAGGAAGTGACCGTGTTTATCCTCTTCTTTCCACTCAGTGCGTTTCACTGTCCAGCTGAGGGTCCCAGGGCGGGCTGAGCGGTCAGGAGAGAGCTAAAGGCTGGAGACGTCATCTCTGCTGCCGCGTCCATGTTGGGGCCCTGATGGGCATGGTTTTGGAAACCCCGTTGCGTCTCAGCTGTGGAGCTGGGCAGGGCCCAGCCTTGCACAATCGCAAATTCCTCTCCTGCTATTCATAGGCATAACTAAGATTCCTGGACCTCGCTTGTGGGGTCGGGGTGATCCATGTCCGGGGCCAGGGCTGCAAGCAGATGCTGTGTGGGTCTGGCGGGATCGCCGATTGCGAGTCCGTGTTGAGAACCCGGTTTCCTCATAACGCCTTTCTTGTGTTTTCTAGACCTGTTGGTTTTGTAGCACTTGTGACATCCTTCTGGTGGGTGATGCAAGCGAGGAACATACGTACACGCTCAGTTCAGTTCATTTTTATTTTATTTTGATATTGGCAAAAACATGTTATCGTGCGGTGCTGTCCTTCCACCTCGCTGCCGTCCGGTCCGCGCAGCCGCATCCAGTGGTTCCAGCTTTCTGATCTCCAAGACCCGCTCTGTGGCCCGGAGCATGGCTAGCGCCTAAAGACCTGACCGGTACACTGTAACAAGTATTTTCACTCAGTCCTTGCTCCGCTCTTCATAAAGCATTTTGGTTCAAAATATTATTTATACAGGATTTGGTGAAAAACTAGGATGCATGCTAAAGGAAGTGCGTCAGCCACATGACGTAGGGATCGCGTGGTCACTGCTCGATGTACAAGCATCATTTGCATAAGCAGTGCCTTGCAGCGGGCTCTTCTCACTGCACCCCAAGGACAGCCGCCAAGACTTGAAGTGCAGGCGGTTTCGCTTTACAGAAGCAGCTTGGCACCCGGCCACATTTATAAGCACATGGTCACATATTTTTATCTTTTACGTGACCATTTACGTTAAAGTGGCAGTGTTCCCCTTTTCTGCTTCCCCGCTGCATCTGAGACTCACAACTGGGAGTGATTGCGTAGAACTAGTCCGCCGCATCACTCGCATTTTCAATTTCAACAAAATCGCAATGGCCTTTCTTTCGCTTGTTTTAGTGTTATTACCAAATACAACTGATCGCGTTTCAGTGCTTGCTGATGTGTTTGCACTGCATATTTTGGTTTTTATGGTACATCATTTACATTTTAATTGCTATGCTCATATTATCTGCTGCTTCTCCTTGTCAGGAGAAGTCTTGAGGTTGTAGCATAACTGACTATGGGGCCTTCACTCCAGTTATTGGCTCGAGCCGCGAGTAAAGGCGTACACGGGCAGTGAGGGGCAATAGCTAACATGCCACTGAATGTACCACTAGACGTCCAGTCCATTGGCAGAGCTCTGGGACGGCGTTGGAAGACAGAGGCGTTTTTGTCTGTAGTTGCCTCGACTCAAGGGACACGGAGTATCGGTAAGCTGCGGTTGATAATAGTTTTATACTCCGTGAATATCTGAGATCCTCTCAAAATCCGCAAGACCGTGCCAATCTAGAAACAAACCTGCTTTTCCGTCGTGCAGAACTGAGCTCCGAGTTACTGAATACATGTCAGTAAATGTGCAGTCGCTGTTAAGATATCAAACCATTCCGAGCTGCTCAGTTTCCTAGTCATGATAGATGCAATGTATGGACTTCTATTGAAGCTATCGAAGGAGTGATGTTATACGCTTCAGCCTGTCTGGGTGATTCACATGAAGCGTTTCTGGCTGCAGCCAATCGAATCTGGTAATAGTGAGCTGCAAAAACAATCGCTGCTGGAAGATGGTGCATTTGTCTCCGCTTCATGGAAAACATTTGATTAGGGCATGGACATGCCTGGGGTCTTTCAAAACTGCCTATTGATGCAACCACGAAAGGTTCGCACATATTATTCCATTAAAACGACACAGTCCGTCCGGCTATGTGCGAAAGAACCACCACACGGCATTTCTGTTAAACGATGCCCTTCTGTAGTCTTCTGTGGTAGGCCTGCCCAAAAGAATGACTGAGTGGTTTTATCTAGGGCAGGCCAAACGTTCAAAAAGTGTTTTCTTTTTCACCCCCTAACAAAAAGCTACTTGTATAGTGCGAGTCTCATTCCTGCACCCGCCTCTCAACCTTGCATCCACAGACCTCAGAACTGAGTGCCCCTCGTGGTCTTGACTCGCTCCCTTCATTCAGTGTGTTCCTAAAACCTTGAAGTCTCTCATCAGTCTTAATGAACATGTAAATAAAGATTTCCGAACTCTCTCAAATGGACTCACTCAAAGCACTGGCTCTGTCTGATTCTTGTGGCCGCTTGAAGCATTGAGGAGCCATGGAACCGATTCTTACACAGACTATCCCTTCTGAGAGAGTCTATCGACTCACTAATTAAAGCCAAT
Source organism: Triturus cristatus (assembly GCF_964204655.1). NCBI lineage: Eukaryota > Metazoa > Chordata > Amphibia > Caudata > Salamandridae > Triturus > Triturus cristatus. The sequence continues at coordinate 1,011,335,911 of NC_140588.1, forward strand.
GATCAGCTTTAACTTGCCAATAGAATAATACATGTTTGCATTAGGTGCAAATGCGTCATTTAATGTATGGTATGGGACTGTCACGGTTCTCAACTCTGCTTCCACAAATCTATAGAAAGAAGGCTGACCTGATGCAGCATTCAGCCTCACGCTTCTTCGTGCCTGCCAGTGAGTGATCCCTCAGACCTAGGGACTCTGCTCGCTGTCAGAGTGATAAGGAACCGGTACAAAAGGGGGTGGTGATGGACGGAGCATCAGAACCAATCAAACACTCACACCCAGTCAACAGATCTGGGTTTGATCCATCACCGTTCTTTAGCCCACTCTGCCACCCCAGTTTAGACATGGCCATATGCAAATCAGTCTGACCCCTCATGGGAACAGTCCAGCCCGAACTGCCAAGCCATGCCTTCCCTGGACCGGAAACAAGCTTCCTAGGACCGGTTTCTGGCATTTCAGCCGTCTTCAGCCAGGCTTGCTTGAATCCAGTGGCAAAGTGAGCAAGGGACTCACGTCTGAGCATACCCTGCCAACTTATGGCGAACAAAGCGGTACAAAAGGGGATGGTGATGGACGGAGCATCAGAACCAATCAAACACTCACACCCAGTCAACACATCTGTGTTTGACCGATCACCGTTCTTTAGCCCACTCTGCCACCCCAATTCAGACATGGCCATCTGCAAATCAGTCTGACCCTGTGCCTCATGGGAACAGTCCAGCCCGAACTGCCAAGAGTGATAAGGAAGTCAGGTCTCTTGCATGTCAACATCCTGACTCAGGGGTAACAAATTGCTTGGTCTCTACGGTTCAGTAACTCCATGGCCTTAGTAGTCCCTCACCTCAGTTAACTGGAGTTTGGAAGCTGAAGGTTTCAGTTCAGAGGAGAACCTTTTTATCAAAATACTTGAGTTCTTAATTGTATTTCAGATTGGATTACAGCCAGCTCCAGCAGTGGTTCACTTTGTTCCGAAAGGTCATCTTCGCATAAGACCAGATCAAGAAACAGTACACTTTTCTTAGAATGGTATGTGCCATCCGAGCAAGTATGGGGATGCTCTAGAGAGCAGGTGTTGATTGAAAGAAATGTTCACAACTTGTTCACATATCCAAATATGTTCAAATCAAACTTGATTAACAATCTGGTCTATTTGGCATCTTGTGCTAAATTTGTATTAGTGAACCATTTTCAGAAAGTTCTTGCATTACAACTACAGTATGTGCTGCTAGATCGACTATGGGACACTTATCTGAAAGAGAAGTGCTGCAGTCAGAATACAGCTTTAGTTGAGAAGTAGAAACAGAGAAATGTGCTGAGTAAAAGGTTCAAGTCACTTTATCTGGGTTCCCTGTCTGATTTGATAGGTGACGTTAACTCAACAAGAAATCGAATGGTTACCAAGTTTTTAGCCATGTGAGAGTATTGTTCGCCACAAAGACTGGGCCTGACGGTGTAGATGAATTAATATTGATTATTGGTACTATACTTCATGTCATGGTAAAGTCTCCTCAGAGCACTGAAATGGATGGGTAGATGAGGAAGAGGGTCTATAAAAATGGAACGTAGAGGTCAAGATAAAGGGATCATCGAAGTAACCTTCTGGATAGCATGGTCGTTCCAAACACTTGTATCGGTATCCCGATATAGAGACGTTTGAAGAAGGGTGTGAGAGCATGGGTTGAGCAATAAGCTCTTAGGGCCTTATTGGCCACAAGAATAAAATGGAGGGCGGTCTGCTGTATTTAGAGATCCCCACCTCCCTGGCAATTATTTCTCTGATGTGAAAGAAGTCACCTACATGGCGGCTTCCGTAAAAAAATAATGTTTGTCAAGCTGGCACGATGTTTAAAGTGACTGATCAGAAAAAAACGGTTGTCTAGAGAAAGCAGTCTTCCTCAGAAAATGGAAGGAGGATGGGCGCACACTGCTTCACCTCTCAGCACAGTTAACCCCTTAGTATTATAATTAGTGCAGTTCAGTTTAAATGCTTACTTGAATTTTTGCTGAAATGTTTTACCAAAGTTGGTGGAGGTTAGTGCTGTGAATCTCTAGACACATGTTTCTGGAAATTATCCTTCATCAGTAGAGATAAAAGATGAAATTCATCTAGGGTTGCTGAGAAATCTTGCACAATCCTTTCAGGTCTCAGTACCCCTCACTGGCGCACAGGCAAAAGCTCATCATCTCATTTTCGCTGCAGGCACTGCAGAAATGGGTAGGGAATATGAGTGGGGGCCATCCCGCTCTCAGTAGGGTTGGACAACTGTCAATGTGAGCTGGTGGTCCTGTGGCAGATGGACCTCTGCCTTAGGAGCTTCTGCCGGTAAAGCCAGTAGAAGCTGCATCAACAGTAACCTAGCGCTTTTCCTGACTCTAAGCTGAGCAGAGGGAAATCTGGTTTGACAGAGCAGGAGGATCTTCAGTTTACAGTGTTAGTGTTCCTCCCGGTCAAACTCGAATTGACGCTGTTAAGTGTACATTAGATATTGTAATCTTGTCAGCAAACGTAACGAGAAGGCACGTTAATGACGTTAGAAGTGATGTCTTTTAACATCCATTTGTAGGTGAGACACTACTTGGAATGGCACTTGCTGGCCAGGTTGGAAGCAGTGTCTTGTAGTTTCTGTATTTGGACGAGACTTATAGAGGAGGCGCTCACGCAAGCTAAGTTGAAATCATTTTTTAAAAACTCCTTGCGTAGAAGAGCTTCGAAAAAGAGTACTACAAGTAGCCCAAGTTGGACGTATTGTCTTTTCATTTACATGCTTAGCGGGATCTCTTGGAGCAGTGGTGCATGCATGCCAAGCTATAAGTAACTTGTTTCCACCGCTCTGCTTAGCTGAGACTCGAGGAGCGGTGCATGCATGCCAAACTGTAAGTAACTTGTTTCCACCGCTCTGCATAGCTGAGACTCAAGGAGCGGTGCATGCATGCCAAGCTATAAGTAACTTGTTTCCACCGCTTTGTATAGCTGAGACTCCAGGAGCGGTGCGTGCATGCCAAGCTATAAGTAACTCGTTTCCACCGCTCTGCATAGCTGAGACTCAAGGAGCGGTGCATGCATGCCAAGCTATAAGTAACTTGTTTCCACCGCTTTGTATAGCTGAGACTCCAGGAGCGGTGCGTGCATGCCAAGCTATAAGTAACTCGTTTCCACCGCTCTGCATAGCTGAGACTCAAGGAGCGGTGCGTGCATGTCAAGCTGGAAGTAACTTGTTTCCACCGCTCTGCATAGCTGAGACTCAAGGAGCGGTGCATGCATGCCAAGTTGGAAGTAACTTGTTTCCACCGCTCTGCATAGCTGAGACTCGAGGAGCAGTGCATGCATGCCAAGCTATAAGTAACTTGTTTCCACCGCTTTGTATAGCTGAGACTCGAGGAGCGGTGCATGCATGCCAAGCTATAAGTAACTTGTTTCCACCGCTTTGTATAGCTGAGACTCGAGGAGCGGTGCATGCATGCCAAGCTATAAGTAACTTGTTTCCACCGCTTTGTATAGCTGAGACTCGAGGAGCGGAGCATACATGCCAAGCTATAAGTAACTTGTTTCCGCCGCTCTGCATAGCTGAGACTCGAGGAGCGGTGCATGCATGCCAAGCTATAAGTAACTTGTTTCCACCGCTTTGTATAGCTGAGACTCGAGGAGCGGTGCATGCATGCCAAGCTATAAGTAACTTGTTTCCACCGCTTTGTATAGCTGAGACTCAAGGAGCGGTGCGTGCATGCCAAGCTATAAGTAACTTGTTTCCACCGCTCTGCATAGCTGAGACTCGAGGAGTGGTGCATGCATGCCAAGCTATAAGTAACTTGTTTCCACCGCTTTGTATAGCTGAGACTCGAGGAGCGGTGCATGCATGCCAAGCTATAAGTAACTTGTTTCCACCGCTTTGTATAGCTGAGACTCGAGGAGCGGAGCATGCATGCCAAGCTGTAAGTAACTTGTTTCCACCGCTCTGCATAGCTGAGACTCGAGGAGCGGTGCATGCATGCCAAGCTATAAGTAACTTGTTTCCACCGCTTTGCATAGCTGAGACCCGAGGAGCGGTGCATGCATGCCAAGCTGGAAGTAACTTCGTACCACCGCTCTGCATAGCTGAGACTCAAGGAACGGTGCATGCCTGCCAAGCTGGAAGTAACTTCTTACCACCGCTCTGCATAGCTGAGACTCAAGGAACGGTGCATGCATGCCAAGTTGGAAGTAACTTCTTTCCACCGCACTGCATAGCTGAGACTCGAGGAGCGGTGCGTGCATGCTAAGCTGGAAGTAACTTCTTTCCACCGCTCTGCACAGCTGAGACTCGAGGAGCGGTGCATGCATGCCAAGTTGGAAGTAACTTTGTACCACCGCTCTGCATAGTTGAGACTCAAGGAACGGTGCGTGCATGCCAAGCTGGAAGTAACTTCTTACCACCGCTCTGCATAGCTGAGACTCGAGGAACGGTGCATGCATGCCAAGCTATAAGTAACTTGTTTCCACTGCTCTGCACAGCTGAGACTCAAGAAGCGGTGTGTGCATGCCAAGCTGGAAGTAACTTCTTACCACCGCTCTGCATAGCTGAGACTCTAGGAACGGTGCATGCATGCCAAGCTGGAAGTAACTTCTTTCCACCGCTCTGCATAGCTGAGACTCAAGAAGCGGTGCATGCATGCCAAGTTGGAAGTAACTTGTTTCCACCGCTTTGTATAGCTGAGACTCAAGAAGCGGTGCATGCATGCCAAGTTGGAAATAACTTCTTTCCACCGCTCTGCATAGCTGAGACTCAAGAAGCGGTGCGTGCATGCCAAGCTGGAAGTAACTTCTTACCACCGCTCTGCATAGCTGAGACTCTAGGAACGGTGCATGCATGCCAAGCTGGAAGTAACTTGTTTCCACCGCTTTGTATAGCTGAGACTCAAGAAGCGGTGCATGCATGCCAAGTTGGAAGTAACTTCTTTCCACCGCTCTGCATAGCTGAGACTCAAGAAGCGGTGCGTGCATGCCAAGCTGGAAGTAACTTCTTACCACCGCTCTGCATAGCTGAGACTCTAGGAACGGTGCATGCATGCCAAGCTGGAAGTAACTTCTTTCCACCGCTCTGCATAGCTGAGACTCAAGAAGCGGTGCATGCATGCCAAGTTGGAAGTAACTTCTTTCCACCGCTTTGTATAGCTGAGACTCAAGAAGCGGTGCATGCATGCCAAGTTGGAAGTAACTTCTTTCCACCGCTCTGCATAGCTGAGACAAAAGGAGCAGTGCATGCATGCCAAGCTGGAAGTAACTTCTTTCAACTTTCATGCTTAGCTGAGTCTGTGGGACCGGTGCACACGTCAAGATGGAAGTAACTTTGTTCCACTTCCGTGCTAGCAGAGACTGCACGGTGCACGCATGCCAAGTTGGAAGCAACTTCTTGCCACTTCTTTGATAGCTGTGCCTTTAGTGTGGTGCACGCCTGCTTTTGGAAGTAACTTTTTTTTCATCTACACGCTTAGCTGAGACTCTAGCAACGCATTGTACACGCGTGGCCTCAGGAACAACATACCCAAGTTACACACCTGAAGCCACATGTGCAAGTTTCAGTAATACCTGTGTGGGAATAGAGTAGTTTCTTAAGAAGTATAGCATCCCACTTGTCAAGAGACGGTAGCTTTGTCATTTCGAGTTGACTACTCTTTGCAGCTCGTACCACTGCCCCTGGACGGGTTTCATTTAGCGACCTTGCTCATAGCCATCAATGGAATTATATGAGTGCAAAAGAAATCAGTATAGTACGTGCCCCCACCAGAGATACATTCCCTCTAGCACATCTTCCGTGTTGAGGGTTTGAAGCTGCTGCAAGCGTAAAGGGTGACACTATGGAGAAGATGGAGCTCTGGGCCTCCATTGCAGCGTACAGCGAAACCTACATTGTTTTTATAGACTTACGCAAGACACGCTCGAATGGTTCTGTGCTGTTTTGGTACACAGCATCATCTTTGTGCTTAGTAGCTATCCCTTGTTGCCCAACAGATCTGGACGGCAATCCAGGAAGCTTTAGTATTTACTGTAAGCCACTTTTACTGATAGTGAGCAAGATGACTCACCCCGAGTGCGCCGCTTATCACAAAGGCCTGCATCGGTCTTACTGGCTTACATTTTTGTTTTGCACTTTAGAAAGGTCTTTATTGTTTTTAAGTGAATGTGACCATCGTTAACGATTCTGTGGAAACCATTTACTGGAACCAGAATGGTCTTTGACATTGTGTTTGGTCGTGGTCGTGGCTGGCGCGATTAGGATAGAGCAGGGTATTGTCTGCTGATGGACTCTATTGGACCGTGGCTGCTTGAGCCCGCTATGGATCGCTGTGATGCATGGATGTCCCTTTTATTCCGGGGTGTACATTTGTTCATCGCTCTGCTTCTGGTGCCGCTGTTACAGCTGTATGCGTAAGTCGCGGAATTAGAAAACATCATTCTTATCTATCAACTGTAACACTGCCAGGGATCGCAGGTGTGTGCATGCATCTGTATGCCCCTCACCCTGCCATCTCATTTCATCAAGTGCCCTAGCCGGGACGCTTTGGGCACGATCCCCTTTGGCTGAATCGAATAGCGACATCCCGCGCTGGGCAGTCTGAGTGGGGATTGGCAGTTTCCACTCCCTCTCCCTCTGAATGGTGGAGCACTTACCGAGGCCTCATCCCCCATCCATGCAGAGGACCAGAATGAACCATTTTTGGGATAAATCTGGACCATCTTTCAGAGTCTCTGAAGAATACTTTGCAGAAAAATCACCATGGAAAATTCTATCCCTTCACCTTGCATTTTGTTCCCTGGGGAAGCGTCTTCCTGACACGTTATCTCCCCGATTAGAATGAGAGATGACACAGAGGTTTGCATGTTACTTTTTCAACATTTCGCACGTTTTTCTTTGTCGCACCTTGTTTTCCTGCACACATTTCTTAAGATAATACTTAGTGAAATTTCCACGAGAAAAAGCCCAGGTGAACAGTGATTTCGGCCAGCATTGCCCATCGATTAGTGCCTAATTTGTGCAGGTAGATGCCACTTATTGATGCTTGGACTTAAGAAACAGCTTGGCGCAGCCACTTCTAAATGAAGCTCTGCTCGGGGACTCGCCGAAGGAAGGCCTCTGCTTTCAAGACCTGCTGGCACTCTTACTAGATTCTAGCCTATTCCAATAAATCAGCAATCATTATGTTTTTTCATTCGCGCCCGTCGGATAGAACCTAAATGTCAAGATGAGGAACCCAGTGTGTGGGGTTGTCACATACGTGTCTCCAGTAGGAAGGGTTCCATAGGAGCGGAGCAGCCTGTTGCATGGGTCCGGGGAAGCCTTCATAGTTCTTGTTGTTCCATAAAGCCGTGTTCTCTGGGATATCTCTTTGCTTCGGTTCTAGTGCTGTTTTCAGGTACTGCTTTGCGTTTTACCGTGCGCAGTTACTGCCTCTTCAGTCGTGGGGCGGAGAGTTGGATGTACGACTGCTGTTTTGTCATCCTGCTTGACTACAATAAATACAACAAACCATTTCTGACACCGTCCCTTTTTTTAATGTTTGTGCTTCAGAAGATCCGATGTAAGTGTGAGGATTATACCCGAATGCCTTCCCACTATTCTGACTTGGCCGACGATGGGGAAGTGAGGGAGGATCCTTGATTTCCTTGTAGGAACTCCACGCCGATCGCCTTATGCATCAGGAGCAAGGTCCATCAGGAGCCGAAGCGCTCACCCTCCCGCAGTCACTTGGAGGCCTGCAGCCCGTTTGGCTTACTGGCAGGGCTACTGGCACCTATTGAGGGTCATATAGGGGTCAATGTTCCTCAATCGCGCATGATGAAGTAGTCCTGGTTCAGTGCAGATGAAGTGGATCACTCGGTGCATCATGGATGAGGCTTGGCTTGGTTTACCCGGGACGATCCCGCTCTTCGGTTTCCCCTGCACAGTGTCGATGGCCACGAGTGCCCCCCGCCTGACCTGCTGCTGCTGCTCTGCAGGGTTTCTCTGCCCAGATGCATTCATTTGCAGTAAACTGTAGGGTTTCTTAGGTGCACCTTCTCATGTTCTTCAGTCAAGTATAGGAGGAGGTGTCCACTGCAGAGAAGCACACCAGTGCCAGTGCAGACATTGGATCACATATGCTTGACATGCACCTTCTCATGTTCTTCAGTCAGGTACAGGTATATGTGGAGGTGTCCACTGCAGAGAAGCACACCAGTGCCAGTGCAGACATTGGATCACATATGCTTGACATGCACCTTCTCAGGTTTTTCAGTCAGGTACAGGTATATGTGGAGGTGTCCACTGCAGAGAAGCACGCCAGTGCCAGTGCAGACATTCGATAAACATGTATTTTACATGCGCTACTGAGATTTGAACTTGAGCTGTTCACCTCTTCCCTACTCCTTCGAATTGATGCCACCCCACAATTCACTGATTCCCTACTCCTTTGAATTGATGCCACCCCACAGTTCACTGCTTCCCTACTCCTTTGAATGGATGCCACCCTACAGTTCACTGCTTCCCTACTCCTTTGAATTGATGCCACCCCACAGTTCACTGCTTCCCTACTCCTTTGAATTGATGCCACCCTACAGTTCACTGCTTCCCTACTCCTTTGAATTGATGCCACCCTACAGTTCACTGCTTCCCTACTCCTTTGAATTGATACCACCCTACAGTTCACTGCTTCCCTACTCCTTTCAATTGATGCCACCCTACAGTTCACTGCTTCCCTACTCCTTTGAATTGATGCCACCCTACAGTTCACTGCTTCCCTACTCCTTTGAATTGATGCCACCCTACAGTTCACTGCTTCCCTACTCCTTCGAATTGATGCCACCCTACAGTTCACTGCTTCCCTACTCCTTCGAATTGATGCCACCCCACAGTTCACTGCTTTCCTACTCCTTCGAATTGATGCCACCCTACAGTTCACTGCTTCCCTACTCCTTCGAATTGATGCCACCCCACAGTTCACTGCTTTCCTACTCCTTTGAATTGATGCCACCCCACAGTTCACTGCTTTCCTACTCCTTTGTATTGATGCCACCCTACAGTTTACTGCTTCCCTACTCCTTTGAATTGATGCCACCCTACAGTTCACTGCTTCCCTACTCCTTTCAATTGATGCCACCCTACAGTTCACTGCTTCCCTACTCCTTTGAATTGATACCACCCTACAGTTCACTGCTTCCCTACTCCTTTCAATTGATGCCACCCTACAGTTCACTGCTTCCCTACTCCTTTGAATTGATGCCACCCCACAGTTCACTGCTTTCCTACTCCTTTGAATTGATGCCACCCCACAGTTCACTGCTTTCCTACTCCTTTGAATTGATGCCACCCTACAGTTCACTGCTTCCCTACTCCTTTGAATTGATGCCACCCTACAGTTCACTGCTTCCCTAATCCTTAGAATTGATGCCACCCTACAGTTCACTGCTTCCCTACTCCTTTGACTTGATGCCACCCCACAATTCACTGATTCCCTACTCCTTTGAATTGATGCCACCCCACAGTTCACTGCTTCCCTACTCCTTTGAATTGATGCCACCCTACAGTTCACTGCTTCCCTACTCCTTTGAATTGATGCCACCCCACAGTTCACTGCTTTCCTACTCCTTTGAATTGATGCCACCCTACAGTTCACTGCTTCCCTACTCCTTTGAATTGATGCCACCCTACAGTTCACTGCTTCCCTAATCCTTAGAATTGATGCCACCCTACAGTTCACTGCTTCCCTACTCCTTTGACTTGATGCCACCCCACAATTCACTGATTCCCTACTCCTTTGAATTGATGCCACCCCACAGTTCACTGCTTCCCTACTCCTTTGACTTGATGCCACCCTACAGTTCACTGCTTCCCCACTCCTTTGAATTGATGCCACCCTACAGTTCACTGCTTCCCTACTCCTTTGAATTGATACCACCCTACAGTTCACTGCTTCCCTACTCCTTTCAATTGATGCCACCCTACAGTTCACTGCTTCCCTACTCCTTTGAATTGATGCCACCCTACAGTTCACTGCTTCCCTACTCCTTTGAATTGATGCCACCCTACAGTTCACTGCTTCCCTACTCCTTCGAATTGATGCCACCCTACAGTTCACTGCTTCCCTACTCCTTCGAATTGATGCCACCCCACAGTTCACTGCTTTCCTACTCCTTCGAATTGATGCCACCCTACAGTTCACTGCTTCCCTACTCCTTCGAATTGATGCCACCCCACAGTTCACTGCTTTCCTACTCCTTTGAATTGATGCCACCCCACAGTTCACTGCTTTCCTACTCCTTTGTATTGATGCCACCCTACAGTTTACTGCTTCCCTACTCCTTTGAATTGATGCCACCCTACAGTTCACTGCTTCCCTAACCTTTGAATTGATGCCACCCTACAGTTCACTGCTTCCCTACTCCTTTGAATTGATACCACCCTACAGTTCACTGCTTCCCTACTCCTTTCAATTGATGCCACCCTACAGTTCACTGCTTCCCTACTCCTTTGAATTGATGCCACCCCACAGTTCACTGCTTTCCTACTCCTTTGAATTGATGCCACCCCACAGTTCACTGCTTCCCTACTCCTTTGAATTGATGCCACCCTACAGTTCACTGCTTCCCTACTCCTTTGAATTGATGCCACCCTACAGTTCACTGCTTCCCTACTCCTTCGAATTGATGCCACCCCACAGTTCACTGCTTCCCTACTCCTTCGAATTGATGCCACCCCACAGTTCACTGCTTTCCTACTCCTTTGAATTGATGCCACCCCACAGTTCACTGCTTTCCTACTCCTTTGTATTGATGCCACCCTACAGTTTACTGCTTCCCTACTCCTTTGAATTGATGCCACCCTACAGTTCACTGCTTCCCTACTCCTTTGAATTGATGCCACCCTACAGTTCACTGCTTCCCTACTCCTTTGAATTGATACCACCCTACAGTTCACTGCTTCCCTACTCCTTTCAATTGATGCCACCCTACAGTTCACTGCTTCCCTACTCCTTCGAATTGATGCCACCCTACAGTTCACTGCTTCCCTACTCCTTCGAATTGATGCCACCTTACAGTTCACTGCTTCCCTACTCCTTCGAATTGATGCCACCCCACAGTTCACTGCTTTCCTACTCCTTTGTATTGATGCCACCCTACAGTTTACTGCTTCCCTACTCCTTTGAATTGATGCCACCCTACAGTTCAGTGCTTCCCTACTCCTTCGAATTGATGCCACCCTACAGTTCACTGCTTCCCTACTCCCTTGACTCGATACCACCCTACAGTTCACTGCTTCCCTACTCCTTTGAATTGATGCCACACTGCAGTTCACTGAGCTCTGCCACCCTATTCTCACCGATGCACAACACCTGGTGCTCACCTGATGCACCACAGTCGCCAGTCCTCTTTTAAGGCACATGGCATTGCTCCCAGGCAGTGCATCGCCCAGTGCTGCGCCTTGTGAAAGTCTGTTTTGCTTGTGCAATTCACACAATTTCGAGTTATGCGAATATTGTGTATCATTGGAAAATAAGCAAGTGTGAAATTTCGCAATTTCGTTTTGCTGCGGGAACTTAATCGAGCTGAAAATATCTGGTTCAAGCTGAAAATGATTTGTCGCAAATGTTTTCAACTCAAAACAGTCCCATTGTCAGCATTTCGAGTGACTTTAGAATGTGAGCCATTCCCTTCTGTTCAGGTTTCACTGTAGATATATATATCCCGAATTGATTTTAGGGACATTTTCTTAGAATTTCGTATAATTTACCCAAAATGTAATGTATTTTATCCCCCAAAAATGCAATTTCGCACCGCAGTCTTATTCCTGCTCTTCCTCACCAAAGTCTCCCTTAAAAAGCATCACTGCTGCTCCCTGGGGCACATCATGCAGTATTGTCTTGTTTGGTCTTTAGCCAGTGCAGCCCTGATACATATCACCCTGTGCACACTGCAAGACATCCTCCTGTGCTGCCCTGGAGCACATCATGCAGTGCTCTCAGGTTCATCGGCCAGTGCAGCCCTGATACATATCACCCTGTGCACACTGCCAGACACCCTCCTGTGCTGCCCTGGTGCACATCATGCAGTGCTCTCAGGTTCATCGGCCAGTGCACCCCTGATACATGTCACCATGTGCACACTGCCAGACAGCCTCCTGTGCTGCCCTGGAGCACATCATGCAGTGATCCCTTGTTCACCAGCCAGTGCACCCCTAATACATGTCACCCTGTGCACACTGCCAGACATCCTCCTGTGCTGCCCTGGTGCACATCATGCAGTGCTCTCTTGTTCATCGGTCAGTGCAGCCCTGATACATATCACCCTGTGCACACTGCAAGACATCCGCCTGTGCTGCCCTGGAGCACATCATGCAGTGATCCCTTGTTCACCAGCCAGTGCACCCCTAATACATGTCACCCTGTGCACACTGCCAGACATCCTCCTGTGCTGCCCTGGAGCACATCATGCAGTGCTCTCAGGTTCATCGGCCAGTGCACCCCTGATACATATCACCCTGTGCACACTGCCAGACACCCTCCTGTGCTGCCCTGGAGCACATCATGCAGTGCTCTCAGGTTCATCGGCCAGTGCAGCCCTGATACATATCACCCTGTGCACACTGCCAGACACCCTCCCGTGCTGCCCTGGAGCACATCATGCAGTGCTCTCAGGTTCATCGGCCAGTGCAGCCCTGATACATATCACCCTGTGCACACTGCCAGGCATCCTCCTGTGCTGCCCTGGAGCACATCATGCAGTGATCCCTTGTTCACCAGCCAGTGCAGCCCTGATACATGTCACCCTGTGCACACTGCCAGACATCCGCCTGTGCTGCCCTGGTGCACATCATGCAGTGCTCTCTTGTTCGTCGGCCAGTGCAGCTCTGATACTTATCACACTGTGCACACTGCCAGACATCCGCCTGTGCTGCCCTGGTGCACATTATGCAGTGCTCTCTTGTTCATCGGCCAGTGCACCCCTGATACATGTCACCCTGTGCACACTGCCAGACATCCTCCTGTGCTGCCCTGGTGCACATCATGCAGTGCTCTCAGGTTCATCAGCCAGTGCACCCCTGATACATGTCACCCTGTGCACACTGCCAGACATCCTCCTGTGCTGCCCTGGTGCACATCATGCAGTGCTCTCAGGTTCATCGGCCAGTGCACCCCTGATACATGTCACCATGTGCACACTGCCAGACATCCTCCTGTGCTGCCCTGGTGCACATCATGCAGTGCTCTCAGGTTCATCGGCCAGTGCACCCCTGATACATATCACCCTGTGCACACTGCAAGACATCCGCCTGTGCTGCCCTGGAGCACATCATGCAGTGATCCCTTGTTCACCAGCCAGTGCACCCCTAATACATGTCACCCTGTGCACACTGCCAGACATCCTCCTGTGCTGCCCTGGTGCACATCATGCAGTGCTCTCAGGTTCATCGGCCAGTGCACCCCTGATACATGTCACCATGTGCACACTGCCAGACAGCCTCCTGTGCTGATCTCGTGCACATCACGCAGTGCTCTCTTGTTCATCGGCCATTGCAGCCCTGATACATGTCACACTGTGCACACTGCCAGACATCCTCCTGTGCTGCCCTGGAGCACACCATGCAGGTCTCTCTTGTTCATCGGCCAGTGCACCCCTGATACATGTCACCCTGTGCTCACTGCCAGACATCCTCCTGTGCTGCCCTGGTGCACATCATGCAGTGCTCTCAGGTTCATCGGCCAGTGCACCCCTGATACATGTCACCCTGTGCACACTGCCAGACATCCTCCTGTGCTGCCCTGGTGCACATCATGCAGTGCTCTCAGGTTCATCGGCCAGTGCACCCCTGATACATGTCACCCTGTGCACACTGCCAGACATCCTCCTGTGCTGCCCTGGTGCACATCATGCAGTGCCCTCTTGTTCATCGGCCAGGGCAGCCCTGATACATGTCACCCTGTGCACACTGCTAGACATCCTCATGTGCTGCTCTGGTGCACATCATGCAGTGATCCCTTGTTCACCAGCCAGTGCACCCCTGATACATATCACCCTCTGCACACTGCCAGACATCCTCCTGTGCTGCTCTGGTGCACATCATGCAGTGCTCTCTTGTTCATCGGTCAGTGCAGCCCAGATACATGTCACCCTGTGCACACTGCCATACATCCTCCTGTGCTGCCCTGGTGCACATCATGCAGTGCTCCCAGGTTCACCAGCCAGTGCAGCCCTGATACATATCACCCTGTGCGCACTGCCAGACACCCTCCTGTGCTGCCCTGGAGCACATCATGCAGTGATCCCTTGTTCATCGGTCAGTGCACCCCTGATACATGTCACCCTGTGCACACTGCCAGACATCCTCCTGTGCTGCCCTGGAGCACATCATGCAGTGATCCCTTGTTCACCAGCCAGTGCAGCCCTGATACATAGCACCCTGTGCACACTGCCAGACATCCTCCTGTGCTGCCCTGGTGCACATCATGCAGTGCTCCCTTGTTCATCGGCCAGTGCAGCCCTGATAGATGTCACCCTGTGCACACTGCCAGACATCCTCCTGTGCTGCCCTGGAGCACATCATGCAGTGATCCCTTGTTCACCAGCCAGTGCACCCCTGATACATGTCACCCTGTGCACACTGCCAGACATCCTCCTGTTCTGCCATGGAGCACATCATGCAGTGATCCCTTGTTCACCAGCCAGTGCAGCCCTGATACATGTCACCCTGTGCACACTGCCAGACATCCTCCTGTGCTGCCCTGGAGCACATCATGCAGTGCTCTCAGGTTCATCGGCCAGTGCAGCTCTGATACATATCACCCTGTGCACACTGCCAGACATCCTCCTGTGCTGCCCTGGAGCACATCATGCAGTGATCCCTTGTTCACCAGCCAGTGCAGCCCTGATACATGTCACCCTGTGCACACTGCCAGACATCCTTCTGTGCTGCCCTGGAGCACATCATGCAGTGATCCCTTGTTCACCAGCCAGTGCAGCCCTGATACATGTCACCCTGTGCGCACTGCCAGACATCCTCCTGTGCTGCCCTGGAGCACACCATGCAGTGCTCTCTTGTTCATCGGTCAGTGCAGCCCTGATACATGTCACCCTGTGCACACTGCCGTACATCCTCATGTGCTGCTCTGGTGCACATCATGCAGTGCTCTCTTGTTCACCAGCCAGTGCACCCCTGATACATATCACCCTGTGCGCACTGCCAGACATCCTCCTGTGCTGCCCGGGTGCACATCATGCAGTGCTCTCTTGTTCATCGGTCAGTGCAGCCCAGATACATGTCACCCTGTGCACACTGCCAGACATCCTCCTGTGCTGCCCGGGTGCACATCATGCAGTGCTCTCTTGTTCATCGGTCAGTGCAGCCCAGATACATGTCACCCTGTGCACACTGCAAGACATCCGCCTGTGCTGCCCTGGAGCACATCATGCAGTGATCCCTTGTTCACCAGCCAGTGCACCCCTGATACATATCACCCTGTGCGCACTGCCAGACATCCTCCTGTGCTGCCCGGGTGCACATCATGCAGTGCTCTCTTGTTCATCGGTCAGTGCAGCCCAGATACATGTCACCCTGTGCACACTGCCAGACATCCTCCTGTGCTGCCCGGGTGCACATCATGCAGTGCTCTCTTGTTCATCGGTCAGTGCAGCCCAGATACATGTCACCCTGTGCACACTGCCAGACATCCTCCTGTGCTGCCCTGGTGCACATCATGCAGTGCTCTCTTGTTCATCGGTCAGTGCAGCCCAGATACATGTCACCCTGTGCACACTGCCAGACATCCTCCTGTGCTGCCCTGTGCTGCCCTGTGCTGCTCTGGTGCACATCATGCAGTGCTCTCTTGTTCATCAGCCAGTGCACCCCTGATACATGTCACGTGCTCTCTTGTTCATCGGCCAGTGCACCCCTGATACATGTCACCCTGTGCACACTGCCGGACATCCTCTTCCATTCTGCATATGCTCATCACTCTGTGACATCTAATACTCCGGACTATTTATGACTGTGCATTTTGTCCTGTGTATTTGTCATTCTGTGTACTGGGCATATGAACATCTGTTGGACTTTGTGAAAATGAGTGTAGGTGTGTTGGCAAATGTGCCAGGATGTTTTGTGCTCTTGTGCATACGCTATAGAGATCTGATGGCTTTACCAGTGCTTGTTTTAGTTGAGCAGTGAGTTATAATTATGAAGGGTTTGGACTCTGTGCTCTCGGTGGGCACTGAAAGGAAAAGCAGCAGTCTCCGTTTATTCTTTGGAAGAGTTGCAGATCACGTTGACCAAATGTGAAGCTCCTCTGATCTCCCTGTTCTCAAACTGCAGGTCTTTACCTGTCCTGGTGTGTGGGTACCAGCTCACCTAGAAGAGTGCATACATGGCTGAGCTTTGCACAGTGCCTGCTGCTTGGAAATACTGTGGTGCAGGTAGCGCAAGTTCTAAAAGCCGGTGCCAGGCTTCAGTCAATAGAGCCCTTGGTGTCCTCTCCTAGATTCTTCTGTGCTGGAGGCAGGCCTCTATCATCAACCCAGAGTGACCAGCCTCCCTGCCCACAGTTAAAGGCCCTGCAGGCAAGGGTTCAAACCGCGCCTGTCCGGGCTGCATTGCATCATTCAGCACAGCTTATCCATCATCAACCCAGAGTGACCGGCCTCTCTGCCCATAGTTAAAGGCCCTGCAGGCGAGGGTTCAAACAGCGCCTGTCAGGGCCGGTGTGATGGCTGCATTGCATCATTCAGCACAGCTCATCCATCATCAACCCAGAGTGACCAGCCTCTCTGCCCACAGTTAAAGGCCCTGCAGGCGAGGGTTCAAACCGCGCCTGTCCGGGCCGCATTGCATCATTCAGAACAGCTCATCCGGTCCCCTCAGAATGGCCTCCGAGAGGAAGGTTCTCGTCCATTCTTGTTTGTTTGAATGGACTTCCGTGCCAGTGATCCAGTGCGCTTCCGATACCCTCTTCCAAAGCTTTAGGTTGTGTGACATGGCACAAAAGAGGAGCTATAGCGGGCAAGAAACAGAGAGGGGCGCCCTCCACTCAAGTGGGTCGAAAACCCCCAAAAAACATTCTCCAACACCCCATAAAATCACCCTAATATTGACAATCCCTTTAGGAACTTTCAACGTAAGGGCCCGACCCACTAAACTTCGGGAAGTTAGCACAAGGGGTGCGAGTATATGTGTTAACACAGGGATCCATACTTTTTTCGTAAAGGAACAGGCAGCCCCATACGAGAGCAACGACCAGGACCTGTTGGGTTGTGCTACCAACTGGCTCACCTGAACCTCATCAGCACTTCCCCGTTTGAACAGGTAAACCTACCTAGCCTGAATCTACCAGTGAGAGGTCAGTGTGGGCAGGTTTCAGTGAGTATAGCTTCTAGCACTCGGGTCCTGTTCTAATGTGTGTAAGATACGCAACACAACCACACGGGGTTTACGTCTCACTCTCTGTGTCGAACTGCAAAAATGTGTCCAAAAGGCCGCCTAATACATTTGAATACACAGGCCCTCGGCACATAATTAAAATCAGAATTTACATGCTCAGGCCTTAATGGAAGGACTGGCCAACGTGTTTCATTGACCAATTCTTTTTCGTAAATTCATCAAAGCCTGTGAGGCACTTTTACTCTTATTAGAAATATATTTTGCTACCTTGATCAGGCACCATCTCTGTTTTTAACACGTATACACACACCCCTCAAACATGAGTAGGTCGGCGCTTATGTTTGAAACTTCCTAAAAGGCTTTACAATATTAAGACGATTTCATGGGGTGTGGTAAAATGGGGCTTTTTGGTTTTTGCCATGAATCTTCTATGCCTAGAACGGCCTGCAGTGCTGCTATGTCTAAATCACTCAGACGTGGGATACTAGATCATTTTTGGACATTTCACAAGAGGGCATCACAAGAAGTCTTTGTCTTTCGTAGAAGTGGAGTTGGTCCAGATTTGCTTGGAAATGTTGACATTTTTGATGCTGCTGCTCCAACTTTTGTTTTATCATTAGTATTTCTTTATGTACATGTTCCGGGGCTTGTGGGCTCTACCAACAATCTGAGTGTTCACGAGGTTTCTGTCGGGACTGACTGGAGCCGTAATTGTCCTCTTTGGGTCATCTCTGCTTCGGAACCATTCATCTTCTTTGGTTGATCTCTTCTTCATTATCAGCCAATAGACACTCCCGCTCCCTGTGCAACTTCCGTCTATATTTTGTGTTTTTAAGTTTTTCTCATCTCTCATATTTCTCTTCCAATTTCCATGTAGGACATTAGTCGGGAATGCATAAAAAAATTCCACCTCCTACAAAGTCCTGAGGGAACGCCCTCTTGCATCAAGGTGACCATACCACATCAAATACCCCCTTCAAGATCCCATTGAATAGTTTTAGCTCTAAAGGTGGTTGCTGTTCTCAAACATATTGCTATCCCTCTAGACTACGTCAAGTAAGAAGCCTAGATAATTGCCCTCTCCATTTCTTAGCCAGCTTGCAACATTGTGAAGAGGGAAACAAAACAGTGATGGTTGAACTGCTTGAATTAATATCAGCCACTGGTCGTTATTCTGCACCGTAATCCAGTGTACCGTCTTTTTCTGTCAACCATGCCATCTCAGTCAGGAACTAGCTATTTGCAAATCTGCCTTAGTTCTGCTCTAAAAGGAACAGTCCATCACAAACTGCCAGGTTAGTTCCCATCTGAGTGAGAACATAAGTAACCCCAAACAAGTTTAGGCCTCGACAGTAGAATGCAGCGTGAGTCCTATGTATGGTACGGTGAGCAGGTGGCCCAGATCTGGGCATACATGTCATACTTACAGCGTCACAGTGAGGGAAATGAAGCGGTGGGTGCTTTGCTTGAATTGATCTCGGCCACTGGTAATTACTCTGGGCCATAATACAGACCATCATGCTACCTCAGACAGGAACCAGCCATATGCAAATCAGGTTGGTCATGCTCTTATTGAAACAGTCGAGTACGAACTACTGGACAAGGTCCTCTCCGAGAAAACCTTTTTTGTGTACCTCAGTGAGACATTGTGGAGCCCTAAAGTGGGTTTCCTGGGGGGTACATTGTGCCTATTACATGACTATGTAACAGCTAATTTGCCCTGTTTTTCTTGAGGTATGAGTTAACACCACTGACTTTCCTAGGAGCCAGTTTGCTCTGCATAGTGACTTGTACCTGAGGTCCTGATTTCCATCACCAGTTTGATCCAGCATGCCCCTCATGAAATGAAATGTGGTGTTTATAAAGTGCAACTGTCACTCCCACAGGAGCCTCCTGGCGCTATCAGATAACGAGCTTCAGCAGTAACCAGTTAGAATCGAGATAAGTGCATGAGTCATCAGATGTTCCATAGATCCATGTCATTAGGGCCTTTCTAAACTGCACTTCAGATTCTATTGCTCTGAGTTAATTTGGCATAAAGTTCCACGCCCTTGTCCCTAACACTGTGGCCGATTTCTCTCCCCTGGTTTTAAGTTTAAAGCCTGGCAATTTGAGCAGGTTTGCTGAGGTGGATCTGAGTGTCCTCGTTGTCGTGTATAAGGTAAATCTTGTGGATAGATATACTGGCCCTAACCGTCGAGTTGCTCTGAAGGTCGTCAGGAGAAGTTTAAACAAAATTCTTTTATGTACAGGAAGCCAATGAAGGGTCTTCAGGGCGGCTGAGGCAGACGCTCTACGGGGAAGCCCCAAGACCAGTCTGGCAGCTGCATGTTGTACTACCTGTAGTCTCCTCAGGGTAGCTTTATTAGTCCCTGCCAGAAGGCTATTACAGTAGTCTAGCCGTGAGAGTATTAGAGCCACTGCCACTGTTTTCCTTGCAGCAATCGGAATCAGGTCAAATAACTTTTTCAGGGTTTTAATCAGGCCAAAACATGTCCCTACTACCTTTAGTGCATGGGGTTTGAAGGAGAGGGAGGAATCAAACCACACTTCCAGATTTTTTGCCACCTCCACAGTAGATGGAGGGGCTGCCGCCTCATCAGGCCACCAATCCTTGGGTTGAAATGGATTATTTTTCCCTAGCAATCAGATTTCGGTCTTATCGGTATTGCAGCGGAGATGGTTATTCTGCATCCATTTAATGACCGCCGTAAGACAGGCTTTGAAGTTTTCTTCGGCTTCCGTTGAGTTCTTTTCTAGGGATAGGATCAGCTGAGTATCATCAGCATAAGACGTTGTTTCGATCCCATAAGGCGAGATAAGTGGGGCCATGTATATATTAAAAAGGAGTGGACTGTGGGAGGCCCCCTGTGGGACACCTGTGGTGACGGTGCTTACAGAGGAGAGAAAGGTTCCCAGGGAGACAGCTTGCTTCCTATTCGACAGGAAGGATGTAATCCATGCCAGAGCAGAATTGAGATGCCACACGATTTCAATCTGGCTAGCAAGATTTCATAAGAGATGGTATCAAATGCGGCAGACAGATCCAAAAGGATCAGAACTGCCTTTTTGCCGCTATCTGTAATGAATTTCAAGGTATCCGATATCTCCAGTAACGCAGATTTCGTAGAATGTTTCGGGCGAAACCCAGATTGACTGGGGTGGAAAATCTGAGCTGACTCAGAGAAATTGGAAAGTTCTTTATAGACCATTCTCTCTGTGATCTTACCTAAAATCGGTAACAAGGATATGGGCCTATAATTAGAAAGATTAGAAGGGTCTACATTTTGTTTTTTCATTGGTGGTTTTACAATGGCGAATTTCCATTCATCTGGCACTATGCCAGTGGATAAAGAGGAATTCACGATATTATTGATCACAGGATTCACTATGTCAGTAATATGATGTAGTATCATTGGTGGGCAAGCATCCAATGGCGAGCCTGATTTACAAGCAAGGATGGCTTCCTGTGTCTGGGATAGCGTAACAGTTTGGAAGGCTTGAAGAACTGGCTTGCCCTTCCTATGATCCAGCTCATATTCACTAATGGATTCCGATGGGCTATGACCACCAAAATCCTTTTGAATGATCTTAATCTTATCCTTGAAGTATAATGCGATCTCATTGCAAAGCTTTTGAGAGGGAGGAATTTCTGAATTTCATCCACCAGTCTAGTATTCTCTCCATTTCATAGTCCTTCACCTTCTGCCTCTACACATTCCACCACCCCGCTTGGTGCAGACACCATTCCGGTGTATGTACTGGCCAGCTGGCCTTAAACAATAATGGGCTTTGTCCTCTAAAAGAATAGAATGATGGACACCTCTGTGTATGCATTATACACATTAAATTTGTTGGCCTGATCAGTGCCTGTTTTAATTGTAATCTTTATTTACACTGGTGTGAACTCTGTGTAGTATTGTGATTGTGGCTTCCTTATTCCTCGTTAATATACTACATTAAACCGTAGCTGGGAAATCCCACTTGAAAAGTAGTGCATTATTAATTTGAACAACTGATCAAACCTGTTTTAAAGTTTATTTCTTCTCTTCTCTTTGCAGGAGTACATATCTGCCTTGTGTACCCCGGAACATTGCAAAGAAGAGAGTCTGACGCCCGAACTCCGGAAGGTTGTCAGCAGCCTGCGGGACGCCATAGAGTATGAATCGCAAGTAGTGCTAAACCTGAAAGAAAGAAGTGTTAAGATCTCTGGCCGACATTTGAACGTGATGACGGCGTGGTCCATGGTGGAGAAACTGAAGATGGAGAAGAGGCCTCCCCGTGAAGAGAGGTTGGCGGTAGCCACCCCTATGGAATTGGAGCCTTCACAGGATCAGGGGGAATGCAGCGGGGAATCGGATGAATGGACCAGCTCTGAGAGTGAAGCTGAGCAGGTAGGGGGTAGAGGTGGCTTCAGCAGCGGCGCCCACTTCCGGGGAAAGGAAATCACTAACAAGCCACACCGGCAGCTCTGCCGATCCCCCTGTCTAGACCGGCCCAGCTTCTCCCAAGGTAGCATTCAAGTGCCTCAAGACCACCACAGGCTTCTACTGCCACATGATTTCCAGCAGAAAGCAGAAGAGGCAAAAGCCACCTTGGATAAGGACTACCAGGCCAAGATGGACTTTGCAGTAAAGTTGGGCTATGCAGCAGAGCAGATTCAGACTGTGCTCAACAAGCTTGGGGCAGATGCCCTGATAAATGATATCTTGGCAGAGCTGGTTCGGCTTGGTAACAAAGGAGAGTCCGAAGTGCAGGCTGGTGGGGGCAGTAATACTGGCGCCTTGGTTCCACGTGGGCAGTGCCCCAAGGAGATTGCAAGCCCAGACCTTTCTCTCGAAGACGAAGTGGAGGATAACACTGATAATCTGAGGCCGATCGTCATTGATGGAAGTAATGTGGCTATGAGGTATGAACACTTGATCATTTTTTTAAATTGGTCTCAAGAAAATTTTAACTCTTCTGTAGTCGCTAAAAGTGAGGTATTTGTTGGAAATATTAAAAAACATGGTTGTAATCCACTCAAATGTAATAGCTAAATATGAAAGAGCCGAGATGGCAATGCAAGATGAATATATGGATTTAAGATGTGGTTATGCAGAGGCCTGCTCTGGGAAAGGTGAAATATGTTGTGAGAACTGTGACTTTGAAAGATGAAGAAAGATCGTTAGTGTTAATATAAATCTCCTTAATGCATAGATCATTGAGCTGGCCATTTAATTGTAGAAACGTCCTCTCTAGACTTAAGAGCTTTTAAAGTGGTGTATTTAGTGGTTAAGATCAGACTTCAGGGATTAAAGGGACATGAAAAAAAGTACCTCCTTTTAGAGGTCTTTTTTCTCCAGGACATGAGTGAAGCTCATTGTTGAGGAGGCATGGTGTGTTGGTTTGGTCTTTAGCTAATAGATCTACAAGGAGCAAATCTTTCAGGTTATCTTCTGTACCACAGCTTGTTTGGTTGGATCATTCCTGGCAGGTGGCTGTTCGCTTCATTGTTTGGCTTTCTGTAAATAGGAGCTCACTCCCAGTTTTCAATTCTTCCAGGCTGGTGAGAATGGCATTGGTGCCTCCGTACTGGGAGAAAGCGTACAATCCCTGATGATACAAATTCAGTATCCACTAAAAGGAGTGGTTAACAGTTGAATAGTTTTTGTGCTAAAAGTTGATTGGTTGACAATGCTTATATAGGTCACACAATATGAATTTTGCATACTGTTGTTTAAAGTTGTCACATCACTTTCACCAACAGTAATTTTTCAGCCGTACTGTCAGTAGTGACAATAAAACACAGGCCAGAAGAGGTAGCTTCTAACCTGCCTACTAATGTGGTCGCAACATTTATTGCTTTGCAGGGCTAGTCCTGTCTTCGTAAAAGCATGATACTCAGTTGCTTCCTAGGAAGGATTGCCTTGAAAACAATACACGTCTCTATGGGTGCATCTGTCAGGGTTCTTGCCAAATGTTCCTTTCCTGTGCAGTCTGACACTGTACATCAATACTTAGTTCCACGCTTTGCCACTGATGAGGCAACCATTTGCTTGCCTCAGAGAAATAATACCCACTTCTGGTTTGAAAACTTTGTGCTAGAACTCCATAAAAGGAGGTGTAGCGCAAATAGGGCAGATCCTACCATGTGATTGGCCCTACCGATGCAGAATGGAGGACTGTTTGCATGCTGTTGAAGCCATCATTCAGCCATCAGTAGGCTTTGCCCCTATGCCTAAACTGGACAAGGACCATTAACTGGCGTCGAGCCGTTTCATCCACTATAGATCCTAGGTGTCCGGACTCTGTATGATGTATGAACTGACATTCATTCCTTTCCGATCTTAGGCAACCTCTTGTCAGTGAGCAGTAAAGTAGTACTTGTGTATAATGATGAGTACGCCTCACACTGGACTGGACTGCACAGACCAATTGTGTTGCAAAGGGCTAAAAATGTGTCTTGCTTAAGCACAAGCCTTCTCTTAAGCAATTCCATGTAGATCAGTTATGGTGTCCAGAATTTTTCCCCGGTCGGGCGTACCATGTCAAACCAGTTCTCCTAATTTATTTCTCAAGAGGAAAATCTAACTCATTAGTATGATAGATCTGGGGAAAGACTAAAACTGCATAACAGCTTCCTACCCAATCATGTGGTAGTTTGAAATAAGCATATTTACCACACACATAGTAAATGCCCCTTAATGCTGACTTCTAGATTAGAAAAGGTTTTCCCTTCCATTAAATAATTATCGCACTCACTCCATCCCAACCGTCTTGTTTACCTCTCACTGTCGTATTATGCGTGATGATCCTTTTTTGGCGAATGCTTAATCTAGGGGGTGGTTCATTTAAGATCTCCTCGTCTTTCCCAATAGTGTGCTTTGCACTTGGCTTTCTCTTCTTTCTTCATCTATTCTTATCCTTTTGTTCAATTCCTTTACAAATATCTTCTCGTCTTGATTAACCTTGCAAGTTACGTCATGCAAACTATGATTAGTAATGCTCACGTTAGTCACAGGGGTATAGAATTTCATCATAATCTTGCGCTGATCCTCCAATTTTATCCCTCTGTGAGGGCGAAAATGTGTTTAGTAGCCCACAGACACTCCACTGATTCTCTAAAGAATAAAGCAGTTTAATAGAATTCTGATGCTAAAATAGATTCAAGAAAACAGAGCAGGAGAACTAGTATGACAGAGGTAGATGAACTTAAGATTCTCCTTCAGCTGCCAAAGCAAGAAGATAAGAGCAGATGAAGCAGTTCTCAACCTCCATGACCTTTACATATTCGGACAACATCTGATAATACACGTTACAGCTGTGCACACTCTGATGCTGTGGGATATGTGAAAACTTACTCTCGGTCGAGGGAGGACTGGCTACAGTGGTATGGGTGAAATTATTTCGAATTTGAGAGTTTGCCCCTCCCAGCAAGTAAACATCCAGCAACCATTCAACCATAGAAACCAAAATTGCGACCACCAAACTCGCAATTACAATTTTGCAGTGTGACTGCTGCATGCTCAACTTAATCATATCAAGGAAACGTTGGATAAAGGGTTAGTCCTCTAGCTTCTATCCTATTGTCTCTACCCTATCTCGAATTCTATCTAGATTTTTATCCTGTGTTCGCTGGAGCCCAAAGTAGCTATTGTCCTCTCACCGTTACCCTAGCTCTCTGTTCATCTTTTCGACATTTTGTCACTTTTCCATAAAAAATCTTTATCACCACAAGTCTTTAGTGTCAGGAAGGCTTGTCTGAGTCTGCCAGGCAGTCATCTGAGTCAAATTTGATTTTGGCAAAGTACGTCCCCTGTGTACCTGATTACTTTCGAGTTACCTTTCTTTCTCTCTTAGGTTGCTTAGTATTGGTCAACTCCAAGTCAGCAACATCAATCTGATCCAATTTTTCCTGTTTTCCTAGCTCACTATCCTCCATAATTGTCTCTGGTCTCGTCTTAGATGTCAACAATCACTTTATAGGAGCAGTAGTTCTTGGCCAACCCTCCTTCGAAGTGCTCAAGGTTTCTGGCTCTGATAGGGCCGATTCACTCCCTGAGGGGAAATCCCCTGGTTTAGCTTCAGCTTCCGCTCCTTGGGAGGGTTCCAGCGTTAGGTTAGTCTCGGTCTTCCATGAATTCTGGCTGTCCCGGTGTATGCGTATCCTCAGTCCAGTCGTTGGTATGTATCACAGTGGTTGCTGGAGTGACAGCATCCCTGTCAGTCTGTGACTCTGCAGCTGTTCATCGGACTGAGATGCCAGATCTCCAGTCTGGTCCTCCTTGTCATTATCCTAAGCCTTGGACACCTCAAACCTAGGGCGACTTGTGGAACTGGCAGATGTTGTCTCAGCTTCTTCCCCTTTGTACCATGGCCTCTTGGTGTGAGGGGCATGTATCCAGTTTGGCAGACCAGCACACTTGACAGCAGTGTTGGTAACCAGGATCACCTGGCAGGGTTCGCTAGAGCTCTTCCAGGCAGGACTTGTGGACGTGTTTCTTGATGTGGACCCAGTCACCAGGGTTCAAGTCATGCCCTGGGGATTCTTGGACTGCTGGAGTAGCAATGTCGACCTGATGAGAGATAGAATGCACAACGTCAGGCAATCCTTTGCAGTACTTGAGGACCATGTCATCTGTGATATTCATAAGGGTAGCTGCTGGGACAGAGGTTATTCACATGGCTTTCGCCAACAATACTTCATCCGGAGATAATCCAATTCTTTTAAAAGGTGTACTTTGGATACTCATGAGCACTACAGGAAGGGCGACAGGCCATTTAAGCGATATAGAGGCACAAGATCTAGCCCATTCAGCTTTGGTTGTCCCATTCAATCTTTCTACAATTCCTGTTGCGTCCAGCCTGTAGCTACAGTGAAATCTTTGGTCAATCGCTAGGGCTTTACATATCAACTGCATGGCTTAACTTTTGAAGTGTGTTCCTTTATCTGATTCAAGAGGAACTGGCATCCCGAATTGCTGTATTAACTGTAAAACAATAGTTTGGTGACTGTTAGACTGTCACATCCCTGGGTGGGATAAGCCTCGGACCATCGTGAAAAGAAGCACATAATGATGAGGCTGTACCTCCGCTCATTGCATCATGGCATTTGTATGAAGTCAATCGAAGGTGATTAAATTGACAATTAGATTATCTGGACTATCACATTTTCTAGTGTGACCCATAGTCACCCCAACTCTCTTGCCCACATTTTACTTTTGACAGATAATACATCTTAGGCACAAATCTTCTGCCATCATTCTGAACCGAGGATTAAACCAGTGAGAACGGAAAGTAGACACCAATCAATCTCTTCTCACACGAGTTGGACCATACATGTGTCTCACCATTGCTGGTAAGAGGAACTCTGGGGGGGACTGGCTTTCCTTTATTTGACACCCAAATATCACTGGCATTCTCTTCTTATCCCATCCTTTCCCACTTAGCTTGTCTATCTCAGGGGCAGCATGTTGTAATTCCCTCAACTCATTGAATGTGTGTACAGTATTCAGTAAAATATTAGTCACAGTCTCTCCCTCTGTGTTGCATGGTCCATCTAGATAAAAGGTGCTGTATTCAAGAGCGAAGTATTGGGTGACTTCATCCGCATAACGGTTCCATTGGTGACAAAATCAATGCCTCTCTAATTTGCAGCACACTTCACCACAGCCATCTCCCTTGGCAATTGGATGGCATTTAGCAGATGTGAAACATACAACCCATTGCGGATGGAGATAACAGCCAAAGTCAAAAATCCCAGCAGCGACCAAAACTTACCAAAATCATGCACAACTCCAAACCCATACTGGTTGTCTGTGTAAATGGTAACTCATGAGTCTTCTGAAGTACTGCAGGCACTGGTAATAACTATCAATTCAGCAACTTGCACAGACGTTACATGGTACAAGTAAGAAGCTTCAACTCAAAGTACATACAGCATAGGTGGCTCTTAAGATACCACATCGGTCTCAGACACCAACCATCAACAAAAAGGGTATGATTGGATTCGGAAAGGGGGACATCCAATATGTAGGGCCTTGGTTTTGTGCACAACTCAGTTACACTGATACAGTCATGGTTGCAGCCACTCTTATCATCTCCCTCTTGTGTTAATCGGGAAGCTGGGTGTGTGTTACATCTCTGGATGGAAACCTTCTCGGCTGCCAAAATGATTCTCTCAAAGTAGGTTAGGCAGTTATTTGTCAAATGCCGATTTCCTGTACAAGTCATAAGAATATCGATAGCGTTTGGCACCATTGCAATCAAGGGATTGCCCATCACGATCCCCTCAGTTTGCTGTATGCTAAGGCTAACGGCAGCAACCGCTTTGAGACAACCAGGCAATGCTATCGCCACCGGATCAAGAGTAGCTCAAAAATAGCCGATGGGGTGCTTGAGTTTGTGTTAGTGCACATCCATCTCTTTCATGTCAAAAGAGCACAAAATCTTTTGTATAGTCTGGCATGCCAAGAGCATGTGCAATGCACAGAACATTTTTAAGCTCCTGCAAGGCTTCCATACTTTCATTATCCTTTGGTACCGGGTCAGTGATATCAGCTTGCGTCACTCTTATCAAAGGCTTTTCCACCAAGGAAAAGTTGTGGATCCATTGTCAGCAGTAGCCAACCTTGCACAGAAACATCCTCACTTCTCTCTGTGTGGTTGGGAACTTCATTATAAGAACGGTCTCTATCCGTTCATGAGATACTTGCCGTACTCCTTTTGCTATTTGATGTCCTAGATACATGATTTCCGGCTGACAGTATTGCAACTTTTCAGGGGAGACCTTATGTCCATTCTCAGCCAAATGATTGAGTAAAGCAATAGTGTCCTGTTAACAAGCTTCTTTAGTCATTGAGGCGATCAGGAGATCATCTATGTATTGGATTACAGTGCTCAAAAAATCCCAAAAATGGTACTAGCCCTGCTGGTCTAGTACCTTTAAAAAATCTCGTCGACCCAACTGCAACCTACTTGACCACCGTCTTTGAAAGCGGAGCAAATGTGACAAGATAACAAGATTTAAAGGCATCTTTATTGCTCATTAACTTTGTGAGCAATAAAAATGCATTTAAATCTTGTTATCTTCTCACATTTGCTCCGTTTTCAGAGACAGGGGACTAAAGTTAGTTTGTCTTCCTACTCGCCAGTAAGGGCGAGTAGGACCTAAAAACAGCTCACCCTCATTAATTTTAGCTCACAGATTCGAGCGGTTGAGTGGATTTTTCGAGCCCTGGATTAGATTGGCGTTGCACGGCAGCTGCAAGTACTCCACGTTCTTTTTAAGAATCCGGTTGAAATTGGATGGGCTCTCTGTGTACCCTTCTGGGGCACAACACCACCGAGGGTCTTGAAATCGGAATGCAACAAGAAACTGGTTCTCTTTGTGCAACTGGACTGAGAAGAATGCCTGACAAAGATCAATGACTGAACCACACTGCTTCTGGAGGGATTTGGAATAAAATTACGGCTAGGTTCAGTACCACAGGAGAGCATGGAATGACGATTTGGTTACTCTTTCGGAGGCCTTGAACGATCCTCTACTTTTTGACTTCCGTAAGGCTATATTTGGGGAATTACATGGGGCTCAAATAACCTCCTTCAGGATCCCTTGCCCGATCATGTTCACAGTGACCGGGGTGATCCCTGAAATGGCTTTGGTTGACATGTTATACGGGCGAGTCTGAGGGTAAACAGCATTCGGCCGAATGGCAGTCTACAGGTGCTTGGCATTCTTGATCATTCCAATTTCTTCCCCAGTAAAATCTCAGACTTCTTCCCTAACTGTCTCCCTTAAGTCTACTAGCAAGTAATCAATAGTGAGGACCGGGTGCAGTCTGACAACAGGTTCTGATGACTGTAACTTGAACTCTGCGTCAGCTGCTTGGCTCTCAATTCCTACCCCATCCTGTGTGCAATATATAACACAGTTGAGCTTTTTTTTTTTGATAAGCAAATTTTTATTTTGTGAAAGAACACACTTAAATACACATACAGCAATCCAATTGAACTGGCATCAAAGTGACATATCACGGAATCAGTGACAAACAATAGCAAAACCCCCCGCCCCCTCCCCGGACCCCTCGCTCCCCCCACCCACACCGTCTCCCCTAAATTTGACCCCCCTAGCCATTTCCCCCATATTCTGCTAAACTTTTTGGGGCAACCCCGAGCCGTATACACCATTCGCTCCTGCGTTGTGCACCAGTCCACCCCCCTTCTCCATGCAGCGCATTTGGGTGGGTCGGTCTGCCTCCAGGCAGCTGCGATATCCCTTTTAGCCACTACCAGAGCAGTAGTTAGGCAAAATTTCTGATTGCGGGATCCGTCCAGCCCATCCGTTATACCCAGCAAAGCCAATTTGGGGTCATGGGGGACCTCCCACCCCAGGGTCTCAGTTAACTCAAGCTCAATCTCGCCCCAGTAGTTCCCCAGGCGCGGGCAAGTCCTTACCATGTGGAAGAAGTCCGCCGGGTCTGCCCCACAACGTGCAAAAGAAGCATCCGGAGAAAGGCCCGCACGGTAGAGGCGTTCCGTGGTCAGGTAGGCGCTATGCAGGTAATAAAGCTGGATGAGCCGCAGCCTGGCTGATGAGGTAATCGTCCTAGGTGCCATAAGGGCGTCCCTCCAATCAGCTTCGTCCAATGGTCCCACCTAAGCCTCCCATCGCTGCCTCATTCCGTCCCAATCCACCGGGGTGTTATTGACCAGGGTCCGATAAAAGCGGGAGATTCCCCCCTTCCCAAGACACCCCAACATCACCTGAGCTTCGGGCGGGTTATGGTCAGGGATCCTTGAATCTAGAGGGACATGAGACTGGATCGCGTGGCGTAGCTGGAGATATTTATAGAATTGCGAGGGGTGCAGCGAGAACCGGTTCTGAAGCTCCTGGAAGGAACACATGTGGCTCCCCCCCACACGTCGCCCAAACGAGAGTTCCCGAGGAGATCCCACGCTCGAAACCCTTCTAACCCCGCTACCTCTCGCAACCAAGTGCTGTGCCAGAGCGGTGTAACTAGAGTCAGTTTCCCCGACCAACGGGTATGCCGTAAGGCGGCACGCCATGCCAAGAAGGGGGCCCGTATAACATCCGGGAGCGACCGAGGAACCACCGCCCCGTAGAGCATGTTTTGAATGGAGGGGAACCCCATAAGCTGCACCTCCAGCCTGTAGGCCGGGTCATCCCACCCGCCCGAGAACCAATCATGGACCACCAGGAGCCGAGTTGCAAGGTAATACAAGTAAAGGTTAGTCATGCTCAGACCTCCGTCATTTGACGGAATCCGACAACGGTCCAGGGCCAGACGGGATCTACCGCCCCCCCAGAGAAACTTGGTCGCCATCCTATCCAACTCCCGGAACCAGGGGCGGGAGAAGGAGCAGGGCGTGTTCTGCAGCATGTAGAGGAACTTGGGGAGGATCATCATCATCTTATAGAGTGCAATCCTCCCCAATGGATTCAATGGGAGCGATTGCCACCTCAACAGGTCTGATCTGGCTTTATTGACCACGGGGGCCACATTGAGAGCCCAGCAGAGCTCCGGAAGAAGGGTGACCCAGATCCCCAAATATTTAAAGGAGAGTCTCCGGAGGGGAATATCAGACTGCCAGTCGAAGCAATCTCTAGACGGGTGCAGTGGAACTAGGACCGACTTTCTCGGGTTGAGAAGGAGACCCGACGCCTGACCGAACCGGCGAAGAATCCGACGAACAAGAGGACCGGAGACAGCCGGGTCGGAGAGATAAAGAAGGACATCATCCGTGTACAAAGCTATCTTATCAGGAGCCATCCCCGGCCAGTCGCACCCACGGAGAGCAGGGTCCGACCGGACCAGAAGGGCAAGGGGTTCCATTACCAGGGCAAAGAGGAGAGGCGAGAGCAGGCAACCCTGTCGCGTCCCCCGCCCAATGGGGAACGGGCGGGATAGAGCCCCATTCACCAACACTCTGGCACGTGGAGCCGCGTATAAGACCCGGACCATGGCGCGAAACTGGGGACCGAACCCCATCCTCTCCAGGAACTCTCCGAGATAAACCCACCCCACCGAGTCAAAGGCCTTTTCAAAGTCGACCAGCAGCAGGGCCAGGTAAGGAGAGAGGCGCCCCCGGTGAGCCATGGCGAGATGCAGGCGCCGCAGGCAGTGCCGAGTCCCTCGGTTCGGTATAAATCCACATTGGTCCGGGTGGACCAGGGAAATAAGATGCGGGCGCAGCCGTTGCGCAAGGATGGTAGCGTATATCTTAATCTCAGTATTGATGAGAGATATCGGCCGATAGTCCGAGCAGGACTGTGATGGGGGCTGTGTCTTGGGGAGAACGACTATCATAGCCGTGTCCGTCTCCGGTGGGAACGAACCTTTCTCCCTCACCTCTGCAAAGAGGTCCAGAAGCTGCGGAGCAAGGGCTTTCACGGTAGTGGGCGTAATATTCCTGTGGGAAGCCGTCCGGACCCGGGGTCTTCCCGGGAGCCAGGTGACGGATTGCTTCGTCGATTTCTTGCAGTGTGAAAGGCAAATCAAGGGTCTCACCAGCCTCCCGTCCCAAGCGCTCCAGATCCACTCCACTCGCCCCCAACAGCTCCGCAAGGGAGATCCCCGGTGCCCGAGCCCGGTAAAGTGTGGAGTAATAATCGGCAAAGGACTGTGCCACCGCTACGGAGACTGTGTGAGTCTCGCCGGTAGGGCCCACAATGAGGTACAAAAGGGGGTGGTGATGGACGGAGCATCAGAACCAATCAAACACTCACACCCAGTCAACAGATCTGGGTTTGATCCATCACCGTTCTTTAACCCACTCTGCCACCCCAGTTCAGACATGGCCATATGCAAATCAGTCTGACCTTGTGCCTCATGGGAACAGTCCAGCCTGAACTGCCAAGCCATGCCTTCCCTGGACCGGAAACAAGCTTCCTAGGACCGGTTTCTGGCATTTCAGCCGTCTTCAGCCAGGCTTGCTTGAATCCAGTGGCAAAGTGAGCAAGGGACTCACGTCTGAGCATACCCTGCCAACTTATGGCGAAGAAAGAGGTACAAAAGGGGGTGGTGATGGACGGAGCATCAGAACCAATCAAACACTCACACCCAGTCAACAGATCTGGGTTTCATCCATCACCGTTCTTTAACCCACTCTGCCACCCCAGTTCAGACATGGCCATATGCAAATCAGTCTGACCCTGTGCCTCATGGGAACAGTCCAGCCTGAACTGCCAAGCCATGCCTTCCCTGGACCGGAAACAAGCTTCCTAGGACCGGTTTCTGGCATTTCAGCCGTCTTCAGCCAGGCGTGCTTGAATCCAGTGGCAAAGTGAGCAAGGGACTCACGTCTGAGCATACCCTGCCAACTTATGGCGAAGAAAGAGGTATAAAAGGGGGTGGTGATGGACGGAGCATCAGAACCAATCAAACACTCACACCCAGTCAACAGATCTGGGTTTGATCCATCACCGTTCTTTAACCCACTCTGCCACCCCAGTTCAGACATGGCCATATGCAAATCAGTCTGACCCTGTGCCTCATGGGAACAGTCCAGCCTGAACTGCCAAGCCATGCCTTCCCTGGACCGGAAACAAGCTTCCTAGGACCGGTTTCTGGCATTTCAGCCGTCTTCAGCCAGGCTTGCTTGAATCCAGTGGCAAAGTGAGCAAGGGACTCACGTCTGAGCATACCCTGCCAACTTATGGCGAAGAAAGAGGTACAAAAGGGGGTGGTGATGGACGGAGCATCAGAACCAATCAAACACTCACACCCAGTCAACAGATCTGGGTTTGATCCATCACCGTTCTTTAACCCACTCTGCCACCCCAGTTCAGACATGGCCATATGCAAATCAGTCTGACCCTGTGCCTCATGGGAACAGTCCAGCCTGAACTGCCAAGCCATGCCTTCCCTGGACCGGAAACAAGCTTCCTAGGACCGGTTTCTGGCATTTCAGCCGTCTTCAGCCAGGCTTGCTTGAATCCAGTGGCAAAGTGAGCAAGGGACTCACGTCTGAGCATACCCTGCCAACTTATGGCGAAGAAAGAGGTACAAAAGGGGGTGGTGATGGACGGAGCATCAGAACCAATCAAACACTCACACCCAGTCAACAGATCTGGGTTTGATCCATCACCGTTCTTTAACCCACTCTGCAACCCCAGTTCAGACATGGCCATATGCAAATCAGTCTGACCCTGTGCCTCATGGGAACAGTCCAGCCTGAACTGCCAAGCCATGCCTTCCCTGGACCGGAAACAAGCT
The DNA here is from genome assembly GCF_964204655.1 of Triturus cristatus. NCBI lineage: Eukaryota > Metazoa > Chordata > Amphibia > Caudata > Salamandridae > Triturus > Triturus cristatus. The sequence continues at coordinate 1,011,369,506 of NC_140588.1, forward strand.
TCCTAGGACCGGTTTCTGGCATTTCAGCCGTCTTCAGCCAGGCTTGCTTGAATCCAGTGGCAAAGTGAGCAAGGGACTCACGTCTGAGCATACCCTGCCAACTTATGGCGAATGGCAGGAATAATCCGGTTTGCCCGGGGGTACGTGGCCAGCCGGTGGAGAAGCGTACCGTTCTTATCCCCCCAACCGTATACCCAAGCCACTGAGGAGCGCCAAAGAGTTTTCGCCGCCTCCATGGAGTGCATGCGTATCTCGTCCCGCAGAAAGGCCAAACGCCGCACCCGCGTGGCATCACTCAACGCCTCCTGGTCCCGCTCAAGCTCCAAGGCCTGTGCTTCACACGCCGTGAGCTGCTGGAGGTGTCTCCAGCGCTGTTGCTGCACGAGCCCCCTGGCAGCCCCTCTAATAGTCACCTTGCCGGCTTCCCAAAGGACGGCCGAGGAAGAAACAGAACCTACGTTATGTTGATGGTAGCTAGAAATCTCCCCTCCCACCGCTTTCCGAAAGTCTTTGTCCTGAAGGAACCAGGCGTTCAGGCGGAAAAGGGAGGCGGGCCAAGGTCCAGAAGCAGTGGCGAGTGGTCCGAGAGGCCCCTAGGAAGAATGCGGGCGTCTTGAACCCCCGCGCATTCGGTGAACGGGATGAAGATTAAGTCAATCCGGGCATGTGAATGGTGTGCCGCCGAGGTGTGGGTATACTGGCGAGCCTGTGGGTGCCAAACCCTCCACACGTCGCACAGGCCCTGGGCCTCGGCCCAACTCAACAGCTGCTTCACGCGAGCGGCTCTGGCGAGGGAGATCGGCGTGTAGACAGCGTTAAAGTCCCCCCTAAGACGAGTGAGCCCGCCGGAAGTGTCGGAAGTAAGTCTGCGGTGTATGAGAGGGCGGCTTGCAACAGGGACGGTGCCGCATAAAGGGACAGCAGGGTGAGTGGCCGTCCTTCGCGAATACCACAAACAGCAACGGCCATACCTTGGGAGTCGAAATGCACCTGGGTTAGAGCAAAGGGAAAAGTCCGCCTGAGCAGGATAGCCACCCCCCGGGAGCCCCTAGCAAAGCCTGAGTGCCACACCCTATCTTACCCGTAACGGGCGAGAAAGGGACAGTTATTGCCAAGAAGATGGGTCTCCTGCAAGAGAAGCACGTCGACCCCCATGCGCTGCGCATATTTGAGGACCGCCATGCGTTTGAAACGGACCAGAAGGCCATTGACATTCCAAGGCAAAATGCGCATGGCGGCCCTAGGAATGGGAGTGTCAGCCATATAGCCCCAGCCAAGAGCACGCAGGGCACGCAGAAGGGGGCCGTCCGCAGAGCAAGGCCCCAACATTAAAGCTAAGGAGGACACAGGCGCGGGGCCTCTCCAAGGGGAGAGACATCTGGAAAGCAGACAAGAGGGCAGGTCAAAAACGTCATGATGCCGTAGAACAACAACCGTGAAGAGGATATCCCCCACCAACATAATCCCCCCGAGGTGGAAGAGACAACCCCAAAACAACCCCAACCCCCCACCCCCCACCCTATACTTCAGAAACAGAAGCATCTGTCTCCCTAACTATGTGGAACAACAACCAAGCTAAAACGCTCGGGCTTGAGCGTATAGTGGACCCCTCAGTAGATCGGATCAAGACTAAATCCCCTGCCCTGGCCGAGAGCTGCAATTAAAGTGGAGCACGGAAGCCCAGTTTCTAGCCTTGTCAGCCCGGTAGGCCACTCCCAACCCCCCCCCCCCCCCCCCCCCGACAGACCACACATAGCAACAGAAAGTCAAATAACTGGACTGCGGGAAAGGTCCGAGGTCTCCAACTGCGCGGCAGGCAGGGCCGCGGAGCCCACCCGTAGAGGGGACTCAGCCCGGCGTCCAGTAGCAGCGGGACTGGCAGGAGCAACCGAAGAGGCAGATGAAGCTCCAGACGCCCGACGCGGCCGTCCCATGGAGCGCGTGACGACCACCTCTCCCTCTGCGCGCCTCCGGGGCACTGTGCGTCGCCGTCGATGGGTTCTTGACGGCCGGGATACTGCCTGTCCCTTGCGTCCCGCCGTCGGTGAGCCTTGTCCTGATCGATGCAGTGGATGTTCCTCCGTCAGCCAAGTCCAAGCTGCTCGAGGCGTGTCAAAAAATATTGCTTTGCGCTGAAAGATGACCCGGAGGCAGGCCGGGAACTGAAGTTGGTATTGGAGGCCCAGAGTCCGCATCTTCTGCTTCACCTCCGTGTAGGACCGCCGCTGCTCTTGGACCTCCCGGGTGTAGTCCGGGAAGATCATGATAGTATGATTTTGATAGGTGAGAGTTTCAGTGCGCCTGGCCTCACGGAGAATCGCGTCCCTGTCTCTGAAGTTAAGGATCTTTAGGATGAAGGGGCGGGGGGGCGCACCCAGAGGCCTGGGAGCCAGGGAGCGGTGGGCCCTCTCCACAACAAACCAAGCTGACAGGCTGTCTGCAGGCATCCAGGATTTAAACCAGCGCTCCAGAAAATCATCCGCCCGACCGACTCAGCCCCCTCCGGAAATCCCACCAGGCGAAGGTTGCTGCGCCGGGCTCGGTTTTCTGCATCCTCAGCATGGCGATTCAGCTCCCTAGAGTAGGTGGTCAGCTCCCGTACCTGGTCCTGTAGCTGACGGATATCGTCCTCAGCTGTCGATATTCTCGATTCGGCCTCAGAGATGCGGGTGGTGGCGTTACGCAAATCCTGCCGGAGGAGGGCAACATCGACCTTGACCTCCCCTACCATACCTTCCAGGGAGGAGCAGGACGCATTGATGGCTTGCAAATGGCAGCCAGATCCGTAGTGGGAGCTGATGCCGCCTCCTCGGTCGGTCCCGTCCCTTTTTCAGAGGTCGTAAATTGATCAATCCTTGCTTGGGTGGCCGCAGGCGTCGGTTTGGAGGCCCTGTCCTTGCCCATGATGGCCCCGCTTCGGGCAATGGGGGACGGCCGAGCCAGCCAGCGAGCAACGCAGGGGACCCCCGGCGACCCTACCATGGCCGGGGAAGCGGACGACAGGAGGGAGAGCGCATGGTCGGGGCCCCCACTCGCCTGGGTGGCCAGTCGTCGCGAGCCCCGTAGATCACCACCCGGCGCGCTGCCCGATACGGCAGCCAATTAGCCCTCAGGGACCGCCACCGATCCGCGGCCTGTCGGAACCCAGGGTGGTACGCCGCCCTTCGCCGCAACCCGCAGCTAGTGCCAAATTGCCGCTGTCCTCATTGAAGCCTCAGTGCCCAATCACCCCACACGGGTGTCCACGCGTTGCGGGGTGGCCCCCGGGACGTAGGCGGAGGAAGGGAAAGGGAGCCGGACACCCTGACCTCCGGCCCGCGGCCCGATCACCGGAGACAGCCCCGCGCCGCTCAACGGCCCCCGCAGGCCGGGACGAGCACCTCCAGAAGAAGCAGCACCGGCAAGGGGGGGGAGGGGAAGAAGAAGGAAAGCCGCCCCCCCCCAGACCACTTCCAGGCCCCCCGCTTAGCTCCGATGGCCCCACTGTTCGCCTCCGCAGCGCCGCACTCACCAGCCACCTTCCGGCACCAGGCAGCCCCCCGGGACCAGCTCCACGCTCCCACAAGCCCCGCCGGGCACCTCTGGTAGGAGTATCTCTAGCCTCATGGGGGGGGAAGCCCCCCGCGACTGTAGCTGCGAACGCCTCTCTCCAGCCGCCGGCGTCCCCGGGCCAAGGCACCTCATGGGCGCCGCGGGCTCGAGTAGTTGCCCGCCCGGGTCTCCGCTCCGGGCTCGCTGCGTCTTCACCCCGGGCCCGCCTCTTAAGTCGTCAGGCAGCGCCCGAGGAGGACAGGATCTCTCCAAACTCGGACCCAGGGACGCGGGTCCGGTCCGGGCCCCAATGCGCCCACAAGAGATTGGCCAGGGCAGCTCGGGGCGGATCAGGTAAGGAGCAATGAGGCCGGGCGCCCGGAGCCTTACCGCTGAGCGGCCATGCTGATCCGGCGCCCCCTAGTGCTCCTAACACAGTTGAGCTTACAGGGAAGGTCTCGGCCCACAAGGTTTACAGGACTGGAATTACAGATTCCGAATTGGTGTTGCTCTCAATTTCTCCTATTTTTACTAGTACTGGGGCAGTAACTTGGTTAATACGCTGCTGATTTGTGATGCCTACAACTTGGACTTCTTTTCCAGAGAGGGGAAGGTTAGGGACCTCAAAAATTGTAACAGTTGAACAAGTGGCTCCTGTGTCTATTAGGAAAGATATCCGTCCGTTATCCTCTCCGTCCACACACTGTCCAATCTGATCCACTTCTAGGACTGCACCAAGTATGGATTCCTTCTTCCCCTTCGGGCACCGTCATTGATATTGAGCTAGGGAAATTTCAAACAACATGGGGAATGGGGTTTCTTTGCGACATCATCAGATTCTGGGGGACCATGTGGTTTGGCTTCAGGGGTGGAATAGCTCCGTGCATTGGATCAAAGTTGTTGGGCAATGCTCCAGCTTTTTTAACTTTGTGAACAGCCATAGGGGGTTTAGGTACTGGGGGAAACTCTCCCTGTCCTGTTCAAGTCGCCCCTTGGGACTCTGTTGTAATTCGGACTGGATTGTATCTACACTCTCTCTTCCAATACCCTACCCTATTACAAATGCGGCACTGTGTAACCTTCTTTAGGGCACATATGTTAGTCCCTGCTACATTTCCCTGACCTCTCCCCATTGCAGGTACATTCATGCTGTAGTTAGAAGAAACTCCGTGCTTTAACATTCCAAAACTGGGATCCAATTCAGACACTTGGGACAGTAACTTAAGTCCCTTAATACCTGCGTTCTGTGCCAATTGAGTTTGGGCAGTAATTTTCTTCTCTTTCAGTCCCTTTCGTTCAGCCTCTGAAGTCTCATTGCAATACTTTGCATACTGTAGGAGCTCCTCAACTGATTTTCTCTACCATCAGAATATGCCTTGAATAATTTGCTTGCTGATTTCTGGCCTTAATCCATATACAAAATAGGCGAGAAATCTTACCATATTTTTGCTTACAGGATCATTCATCCCAATGTGCTTTCTACACTTTCATTAATCTCTCAAAATAAGCAATCACTGATTACTTGGCTCCTGAGATGTACGATAAATCTTAGGTCGATTAATCTCTCTTTGGGGAACCTCCCTCGTTAGGTGTCTTATGACTTCCTCACACTTAGCCTTGTCAGTGGGTGAAGGGGTATTTTTCCCTGACACCTATGTCGGTTCTTGTGTGGCTATTCAACGGCTCGCTTGCATTCCTCCCACAGGTCTTTCGGGACCACTACCTCAAACAGCATACCCAAGTCTTCCCACAATACTTTGGAGAGGGTCATAATTTTCTCCATCTGGGTGTACCCCTTATCAGGATTCCTTCTAAGCTTCGGAAGGGAGTTGGTGAAATTGAAAAGATCTGATCAAGACCATGGGCCATGTACATATGCTCCTCCTTGTACCTCTTGCAAGCAGACCTCCTTTACATCACCCCCAACTGTTACTTCCTTACCCTCCTTTCCCCTTTGCTTCATTTTAACCCTCTATTTCATAGACCAGAATTCTCCAAGCTGTCACTCTATTCTCTCATGCGTTCAATCAGTTCCTTTACATGTGTTTCCAAACCTCTCAACTTCAAAATCCACAATTTCCTTCTCACTCATATTCATTCTAACATTCCTTCTTAACTTCTTCCACTGTAATAAATCAATACCACATTCATCTGCCACCTTCTCCTTCTTGACATGAGCATCTTTTCCCACTCTTGCTGCATCGTTGCACATATAAAGCAACTCCTATTACCCGTAATACCCAAGTAATCAATTCCCACATTTCCTTTCACCAGCTCCTCAAATCCGGTCTTTAACTGGGATAGATGTATCCTTGAGGTGGTTTAGCTCACACCTGGTGAGCTAACTGACAAGTCTGTGCTGGTTGTTTGGCCCGTAATTTCTCTGCTGATCAGGTTTCCCCTTGGTAAGGGACTATGGCTATGCTTCATGTGCTTGGTGATGAACCTTGAGGTAAATTTGGGACAGACTGTTTCTGAACGACGTTAGCCGGTGTCTCGACTATGGAGGCAGTAAAATGACGCTTGGCAAGGGTAAGATACTTATTATGACTGATACAGGGTTTTGAGTAGAGGATGGAAGAGGTGTCTCTGTATAACTTAAGTGTACACGAGGCTCCACTGAGGATCCTGTGGTCACTGCTTTCTTGGGCACCACCGGTGCGGTAGCACTTGGCGTGCCCACTGCTGTCGCATTATATGGGGGCGTTCTGATACTAAGAAGTTCTTCTATGAGGGTGTCTTCCTCTTCCCTCTCTGTCTGTTTCTTTCTCAGGTTTTTCCTTTTCCTCCTTTTCTAGCATGCCCCAACTGTCTCAATTACCTCCTCCCTTCACTTTCTCTGCCTTTCCTCTTATTGCTCTCTTCTCCATGAATGAGCCCTTCTGCGATTCTTTAACTCAGAATCTTCCTCTTCTTCTTACTCACCATTTGTTGCCAAAGATTTAGCTCCTCAAATTGTGTGGGTCTAGGTTGTGAATTTCAATCATACACTCTTCTCCTCAGATTCTCTATTCGGGGATGTAGAAAGTTTTACTAAGCGGGAAGAGGATGCTTTTTCTCCTTATTTGCGTAATTCTCTCTTTTTAACGGATTCCCCATTATAACAAAAATTGTAATCAATCCAAGTTCAAACCCTCACTTCGGCAATCGTCTTATTCCTTCTACCAATCCCAGCGTGTCTCTGTCAAAGGTCACCCTATCACAGCGTGGTTTCACCATCCAATCACTGTGTGGTGTTATATTGATGCAACGCTCCAATCACTCCTAAGTCTCTTTTCCATTTTTACTCCATTTGCCTGCTTCGACTACACAAGTTTTCTCAGCAGGCAAGTTTACCGATTCAATATTCAACTTGAGGTACCGCTCGTCAAAAGTTAAGGAACATCATCAGAACCACACTTCTATTACTCCAACAAATCCAACAATCAGAGCCACATGATATTTGTCCTCAATTAGCGTTCACTGCATCCCTTTACTCTATGCTTACTGCAACTCCCAACATGCACAACACCACTTACTTCATTCCCTTATTTCAGATGCAGTCCCTATTAATACCCACATCGCTGGTTTCTTTCTGCCACCTCGTCTCCCCGAATCCAGGATCAGACTGGGATTGGTCAATTTAAATCTCGGGGCAACCCGTCTGGACCATGAAGGTACCGAACTCTGTTCTACAGCCAGTTGATTACAAGTTATGGATCGGCTCCAATTGGAACCATCAACTCTGCTTCTAGATCTGTTGGCGTGCAAATCTGTCTCAAATTCTAAATCGTAGGGTGCTCCAACTGCAAGGACCGGGAGTGGTGTAGTCCCAATACAGACTTTGGTGCTCCCCGACTGGAACCATCACTTTTCTAACCAAAGGAACCCATGCAGTAATGCTGAAACATTCTTGTAGGAAAGACTGATAAAGAATCTAGTTTCAATGCTTTATATCAAGAATTTTTCGGATAAATACGAAGAAGGTGTCATGAAAAAGTTTAGCAGTAAAGAATATAAGTCATAAGTACAAGGACCTCAGTACATTTCTAAATGAAATCCGGCATAGGTGCGCCTTCTAAAGTGGGGAACAGGAGGTCTGCCTTGCTAGCAAAGTACACACTCTTTTATATAGGGCTTTAGACAAAGACTTTCAGACATTCCATGGGAATACATGATTCTGAGGGTTTGGATGGACCAATACAAATAAGTTACTAGAAACATTTTACTTCAGACTACATTCAAAGATTCTCCCAGGATAGGAGTACATTGCGTTTCTACAATTCTGACAGTGATAGTTGTACAGGTCCTGCCATTCTGACAGTCATAGTTATACAGGTAAGCTAATACATTGTTTTAACATAAACCTGGGACAGTGAGAACTGTCCTCGATTCAGTACGAGAAACATTCTCTGAGAACACTAGCTGTTTACTCAAGTGACTAGAAAGTTCTATTTGGAACAGAAATCAGCTGCAGTTTTCACGTGATATATTGTGACGTTAAGAGAGATGAGTATAGACTCAGAGTCAGAACTATATTTAAAGCTGTCCAGCCAGACAGGGATAGTTTTAATTTGCAAAGTTAACACAAAAAATAAAGTGTGACACAAGCCTACATCCTACTGAGTGTATATATAGAGCACAAACATAACACAAAAAAAGCAAAAACAAAGGCTCAGGCAGAGCGAATGCTTGTATGTCATACATTCAAATAGCACAAGCATAGATGTGTTAAGACACTGTTACACATGAGTAATATCAATTAGAAAAGTGTTTACGATGTACATAGAGTCGACAACGTTTCGATCCCTTTTAAACATTTGTGGGATCATCATTAGCACATAGTGTTACATGCTTGAGTTAAATTGCCATAGGAAAAAACTAAGAACAACAGTAGCGTGTCCTTGTAAGGTACAATGATGGCGAAAAAAGGCCAACGGTCCAGTGGGACTAGCCACTGGTGTCGGTTGAGCGATGGTACAGGACCGCGTCCGCGAGTCCGATGCAAGGTACCTTAACCGAGGGTCTCGGTGGATTGTGAGCAAGCGCAGCAAAGGAATCAGTGCATCTTCACTGTAGCATGCCAGTCCTGTACCATTGCTCAACTCAAACCAGTGACTAGTCCCACTGGACCTTTGGCCATTTTTTGCCATCATTGTGCCTTACAAGGACCAGCTGCTGCAGTCCTCCATTGGCATGTTCTTAGTTTTTTCCTACGCAATTTTACTCAGGCAGATTTGTGACTGGGGGTGAGCGTCTGAAAAGTTTCAGCGCTCCATCCAACGTTTGCTTTGTTCGCCCTAAGTTGGCAGCGTATGCCCAGACCTGGGTCCCTTGCTCACTTGCTCACTTTGCCTCTGGATTCAAACTAGCCTGGCTGATGAGGGCTGTTAGCCCGAAAACTGCCCCAGGATGCTTGTTTCTGGTCCAGGGAAGACATGGCTTGGTAGTTCGGGCTGGATTGTTCCCATGAGGCACAGGGTCAAGACTGATTTGCATATAGCTGTGTCTGAACTGGGGTGGCAAAGTGAGCTTAAGAACGATGATGGATTAAACCCAGATCTCCTTCTGTTTGCATCATTTTATTGTTTTCTTTTTTTACTGCTTCAAGGCAGTGGGGCAACACTCCTGTGCCTTAGTGGAGGAGCTGCCCCGGCTGCTTACTCCAGTGCACCTCCATTCCTTGTATGTTCTGTCCTATCCTCACCCCCATTGATGGAGGCTTGCTCAGTTAGTCCCACCAGGTGAGGTCAGGTAGCCTCAAGGGTTAGAAGAGGCCAGCCATTAGTGTACCTCTGTTCTTGAATCTTTGTGCCAAGGGGTGAGCTGAGCAGCAGGTGTCAATCCGCATTAGTTTTTGTATCTTGCACGAACACACAGCACAGGTGAGAAGGGGATGCAGCAGTTTGATAGGTGCTGGTCACATTAGATGACCTTGGATGTGCGCTGGACTACAGTGAAATAGACAGGCCTGTACCTCTGACAGACACAGTAGGCGTTGGCAGACTCCTTTATATGTCAGTCCTGTACCTATAGTTGTCTTGTAGAGAGGGGCAGGGTCAGTCACCGTCCGGTCTGGGCCTGTGAAAGGCCGTCTCCAGCTACGCCCAGGCCACACTAACGTGCTGGGCATGACCTGAGTAGTGGCTGTGAACAATCCCTACACTGGTCAGAGTCCTCCTCTGCTTTGTCATTGACTGTACCTCAGGCAAACTTGGGCCCTGAGAGCGGTATGTGGTTGTGTCAGTCTGACCTTTTCTCCCGGCTAGGCTGAAGAGTGGAACCGAAAGAGACCACGCCCCAGCAAGAGACCCCTGCAATCTGTCCATCCAGAAATAATAACCCCATCTCCTCTGCCCACCGCAAGTGGCTCATAGTGTCCTCGCCTCCTGACCTTTCGAGAACCTTTAATTGGCATCCATTGAGCCTCTGCAGTTACTCTCTTAAGTATGGGAGTGGATTATCACTCTCCTAAACTCTTTTCCTTTCTCTGAGACGTCTCATCTGAGCTGACCCATGCTTCTGTGTAACAGAGGTCAAAGAATGGACATATGCGTGGTTCCCATCTGTAGTGAAAGAGAGGTTACAATGAATGGACTGGAATGCAGCCTACTTCAGCCTTTCCACCATTCACTTTTAGCGGTGTCCAAGTGAGTTTCCCAGAGTAGGGGAGTTAATGGCAAGACATAGCACAAGGTGCATCTCACTGTTGAGGCCCCACAAGACTTAAAACGGTCTGAGGGTCTTTGTATTTCTGCTCAGAGGAGGCGAGACACAGTTCAGACAGGACCACACAGACGAGCTAAAAATGATGGACTGAAATACGACCCAGAGTAGGTATCAGTTGTCGAGGTTACATCTGACATCTTAGCAATCCATTTGTGCCATGTTAAGTGAGGGGGCCATGCCAAAGTTCCACACCCTTCCTCACAGGTAAGTGATGTTGATATAAGTTTTTTCATATGCCCCTTGTCTTGTTTATCCAAGTGGTAAAGGCTCATAATAAAGACAAAAATGGTTGTTGTAGAAAATCCAGACTATACTCAATCTCGTTTACATTGTTGTCTACAAAGTGGGGTGGATAAGGTTCCTTGTGAGAACCACGCTTCTATGCTGTAAGATAACTTTATGTAAGGTCCTAGTGGCGGTGGTGAGTTAATTCCACTAGTATATAATAGCAGATTGATATAATTTCAGTTCAGAGTTTTTTTCTATCATATCAAACCTTACAAAGTTTCCTTGTGTGACACTAACTGCCTCCCCCAATGCTTTCTGTCCTCAGCCATGGCAATAAGGAAGTGTTTTCATGTCGAGGAATACAGCTTGCCGTAGAGTGGTTCTTTGAAAAGGGACACAAAGATATTACTGTGTTTGTGCCGGCCTGGCGGAAGGAGCTCTCCCGGCCTGATGCACCTATCGCAGGTAAGACCTCTCAACGTCAGTGATGGTTTCAGTGTATTGACTCATCCCATGCTATCCCTGGTTCAGACTAGCGCTGCCATAATGCTCACAAAGGTACAACCATATTATTTCAAGTGATCGTGCAAGTGAGTCCATGCCGTCCTTCCCAGTTCCCGCAGCACGTGCCAAAGCAGCAGGAGTGGCGCACCTCTGGGTGTGGCCTAAGAGTCTCAGTTGGTATACAAAGACGCATCGCGTCTAAGGAAATGGTCGTGGTCTGCAGTGAAGCATCGCCTTTGTTCTAGTATTTGTGGCAGAGTTGGGAAATAGAGCCCACATTCTGTAACAGGCAAAGTGTATTACAAAATTGCATTCCAAATTGCATTGGTTTAGAAAAGTAGAAAAGATTAAGCAGCCTCCTAATGACAGCTATTTTCCCTCCAACTCCTCACGATCGGGTCTTGCACTGGCATGCTTAGAGGAGAGCAAACTGGAGATGCTAACCCACCTCTTCTCCCAGTGGCTGTTGAACAGAACCTTTAATCTTTTAACAGAGAAGTCTTCCCTAGCAGCCCAAATATACCCTTTCCCCCTAGAATAGTGTTTTCTGGAAGTCTTAAGACCATGAACTACAGTCTTTCTCCCTCAGGGCTAATTCTTAGCAACGCCGTTTCTCCTCTTGTTGAGAGATAAATAACTATTAAGGTTTTTGTAGCATGCAAGAAGTGTTGCTTTTCAGTTACCTTGGAGCATCTTTGGTTGGGTGGAACAGTGTTGTGGAATTCGAAGTTCTGTCTACCCTTCACGACAGTGTCAATAGAGATCTGAAATTGCCTCAGATCAGAATCCAGTCACAGCCCAGAAATCCAGTGCAGTGAAGAGGGGCAAGTGCAAATAAATGGAGGAAGATACTGATCTGGAAAATTGAATGTCTTGGAGGACCATGTGTGCCGAAGTTCTCAAAGGGGTTTCTAAAATCCCAGACTGGTGAGCCTCTGTAAAGAATAGTAGTTTAATACTTTGAGCTTTGTGGGGTACAGGATCCAGAGCACCATTAACTCATGTGCCTAAAGTCATGGTCTAGCAGATGTCATGATGACGAAGTCCATACCTCTGTGAAAAGCAACTTCCTTAAATGTTAGTAAATACTTTCAAACTGTGCCAGACAGAAAAAGAACCAGAATGGTAAAGGGGCAGGCTGACAGGAAGGGGCAGGCAAACTGACTTGCCTTCCCGCCTACCTTAGGGGAGGAGGGCATAGTTGAGTGCATCCAGAGATGCCTGGCGATATGCCACAATGCACATGATGCTGTGTCGCCATTCTCAAACTCAGGCTATACGGGAAACCCACACACCATAAAACCAATGTGATTGGATCCCTGCAAACAGTGTTATGGCCAATATGATTGGTTATGTTGCAGTGAAATACGTTTTACTGAAAGTCCCATCACTTTTGTGAAGCAGCTTTGATTTCCAAGACCGGTATAGGGTGGAGAGGTAGTGGAATCTCCTCCACCAAGTAATATAATGCAAGGACTGCTGGTAATTATATTGCATTTTGAGTGTGGGAAGCAAAACATGCCTTTTGCTTATGATTGACACACCAGGCCATGTAATAAAAGAAAGGTGTAATTTTAATAAAAGCTGTAATAATTGCCTCGTAGGTGACAGCTAAGGGTAAATGTCACCCAGTGCACAGTTCTACATTTAAAACACAAGTCGGCAGAGAGGGAGAAAATGTGACGCAGTGGCTACTTAGATTAGCGTTGAATCTGGAAACACTGGTACTTCACTAAAAACTGTTATGATTCACAGTAAATCCCCTTCCGTCCCTGAGCCTCAGATGTTAGCAATGTGACAGCAGCATGTAAAATGTGCTGTTTAGTAAAGACACTCTTAAAAAGTCCTGCCTTCCCTGTCACATAGGTTCATGAATCCACCCACAACTGTACGCCACGCAGCCACCATAGGGTTCCGCTCCTCATGTTTGGTATCAATTGCTACAATACGAGCACTCTCTCTAAAGCTCTCTGCTGTTCCAAAGAGTCCAATCTGAGGTACATTAAATACGTGAGATAAATAAGACTATGAAACAGGAGGGAAAGCCCAGGATTATCACATTTGATAACTTCAGTCCGGGTTAAGTGAGTGGCAACTTCATAAAGATACCCTTAGTACAAAGGGAGCAATAAAGCCAAGAGACGAGGATGCTTGTACTGAGCTTGGTGTGCTGTCCTGAAGGCGGCTACCCTTCGGTTACGATAGGGACCGTCTACTGTCGGGATATCAGACTGGTAAATGGTTAAAACCACAAAGCACACGGGCAGGCTCTGTGGTCTAACGTGGTGTATACTGAGGCACCTGATGAAGGCTACCTTCATGGAATGTAGAAGCATGAGTTTGCATTTGTTGAGTCTTGTTGTCATTATGTGGGACTACTTGAAGGAGGGAAAGGAAGGCCTGATTTCATGAGCCTCCATGTGTTTTTTTACAGAAAGGGCGAGTGAAAGTTTGGAATTGTAAATGAAAAAGTTGGCAAATGATTCAAATAAATCTAGTGCAGACTGTGTAGCAAGAGTGCAGAGAAAATAAGGAATGCTCGACAGATGTATCAAAAGTATAGCCAGGAAAATGGATAAGATTGGACATCCTTTTCCACCATTCGAGTTTGTATTTTTCTGTTTATATGGCTCCTCTTGGAAATACTGCATTTGTATGAAGATAATTTCATACTTTTAAAAGCATTGTTCATGGAGTAGAGCTCTAAATAACTTGTTCCATATTGTAAAACCTACCTGCCTTTTATACTTGAAGCTAATACCTGTGACTGGCATTTTATATTGCAAATTAACAGTTCTTGTGAACGAGAAATGTGCTTGCTTTTGATAATTATTTTTAAAGCACAATAATCAGTCCATTTTTCTTAATATTTCTCGTCTTTAAAAAATAAAAATCCAACGCACATCAAATACATTAAATAATTTAACATAACAACTACTGCCTCTTAAAAATAAAAACCACATAATTAATAAACATGTGCTCTGCAGTTCACATAGATGCAGCCTCACCAGTCATGGATGGATCAAACGTACTAAAAGTCCTGATAAAATAGATTGAAAGATTACAGTTGCAAAATGGCTCCTCCGTCATAATTATCTTAATTTTAGAGAAATTGTTAAGAAGCGTTTCTGTTGATAGTTTCACTGTTGTAAATGTAACAATATTGGATCCCTAAGTACATTCTTTGAAAAGTCGCATTTCCCTGTACACGAACTTTGCTTTAAAGTTAAATTTAAGAAATGCAAATGATCTTCTGGATGCAAAGATGCGTGAGGATCAGAAACATTTATTAAACGTTTTTTTCACCATTGGTTTAAAAAGTACTTCCTGGAAAAAGTTATTCATGGTTGTCTGTTTATGCATGTTTGAGCATCAAGATGTTTGCCTAAAGACAGGACTGAATTTTACAGTTGTTAATTTTTCATGAAATAACCCTAACGCTGCCCTTCATTCTGAGCAGTTGTAACATTTCCTATTTTCCATCAATGTCACTCGGCTCTGTCCGAAATCCTCATCCCCTAAAGATGGAGAACACCTGCCCTATGTTCTTGAAAATATGCTACAAAACCACCTTAAATGTAACCCACACAAGTAGAGTTACTCCTCCGCTCTGTGTCGTGTAATTTAAACACGGCCCAACCACCTCTGTACTGATCTGCAAACCAGCCATTGTGAAGTCCGCTCATCACTGGACATGTACTCAAACAAAAACCACAATGTAATGGCAAAAGGGGCGGAATCCCAAATTGGACTCGTCCGTGGACTCAAATCTTTCACCCCTGACTCCGATTTAAGAAAATAATGTAGTTTCTTGTCCTGTGCAAGCTGACCGATGTCATCTGTTAGCTAGTAGGAATCCCAAAGCTTCATTTGCATCTCTCCATGCAGACCACGACCACAGGCACTAGAAAACGGCAGCATGTCTCCTGTTGTCACTACAAGGGTTCTACGTTGAAGTGAGAACTGTCTTCAAACTTGCCTGCTTTGCACATAAAGCAGTATTTCAAGGGATGCCCATTTGTCTAGCTTAAAAACTGTTTATCTCCCTAAAGGCTCCCTTCCATTAAAACCCTAAGATTTGAGAAAACGAAAATGCTCCAAGAATCAGTCTCTAGAAGTGCCCCATGGGTCTGAAATCCATTCCATAAGTCATCAGAAGAGTTTCATCCTCTGATATATTTAAAAAAAGAGCGGGAAACCTACTTTCAACATCGCATTCAGATGGGACTTACTGAAACCTTCGTAATAGTCGAGCTGTTCAGTCAGATTACACTATTCCAAGTGTGTGTACTAGCATCTTTACACCAAATATAACCATTTGTAATTTACAAATATTTCTTTATTTTTCCTCTGGTTACTTCCTTACAACCCATACATCTAATTGTTATATGTAAATAATTGTAACTCCATTTGTCACTGCCTTGTGTTAGGATCCAAGAGAAGGCCCTGGACTGGACCACCACCTCATTCCTCTCCGGCAGAACACAGAGCGTCCGCCTCCCCCCTTCCGCTCCGAAGCCACCAAGATCATCTGCGGCGTACCCCAGGGCTCATCCCTCAGCCCAATGCTGTTTAACATCTACATGGCACCTCTCGCCCACGTCGCCCGACTACACGACCTCAACATCATCTCTTACGCCGATGACACCCAGCTGACCCTCTCCCTCACCAAGCGCCGCCAAAAACAACCTCCACAAAGGAATGAAAGCCGTCGCCGAGTGGATGAAGAACAGCCGACTGAAGCTGAACTCTGACAAAACGGAGGTCCTCATCCTCGGATCCACCCCCTCGGCCTGGGACGACTCCTGGTAGCCGACCGCACTGGGAACAGCTCCAACACCCATCGGCCACGCACGCAACTTTGGGGTCATCCTTGACTCCACCCTCTCCATGACAAAGCAGGTCAACGCCGTCTCTTCCTCCTGCTTCAACACCCTCCGCAAGATCTACAAGTGGATCCCCACCGAAACGAGAAGAACGGTCACCCAGGCCCTCGTCAGCAGCAGGCCATACTACGGAAACGCCGTCTACGCAGGAGCCTCGGCCAAACTCCTGAAATTACTTCAGCGCATTCAGAACGCCTCGGCACGCCTGATCCTCAGCATCCCTCGCCGCAGCCACATCACACCCCTCCTGAGAGACCTGCGCTGGCTCCCCGTCAACAAGAGGATAACCTTCAAGCTCCTCACCCACGCACACAAGGCACTACACAACACCGGACCAGCGTACCTCAACAGACGACTCAGCTTCTACACCCCCACCCGCCAGCTTCGCTCCGCCGACCTCGCCTCAGTTCCCCGCATCCGAAGAGCGACCTCAGGCGGCAGATCGTTCTCCCACCTCGCCGCCAAGACCTGGAACATCCACTTGCGGCAGACCCAAGACCTGTTGACCTTCAGAAGACTCCTCAAGACCTGGCTTTTCGAGCAGTAGCAGCATTCCCCCCCGCTCCCCCCCTCCCGCGCCTTGAAACCCTCACGGGTAAGTAGTGCGCTTTACAAATGCTATGATTGATTGATTGATTGAGCTTACCCTGTGTATGTTAACTCCTTATACAACTTTGGATTATGTATGAGCTATATAAAACCATTTATATATGATATATTAAACCGCAATATTTGTGTGTGTGTATAGGGAAAAGAAAGCACCCACCACTATTTTCAGAGCATTGTTTAAAGTTTTTAAATTAAAATGTGCCTAACTTTCTGTTGACAGTGTAGAATATCTATTCAGTCTTTGTTTAAAAAGGTTCAATAAACCTCTGTTCACACCCCTAGATCAAGAAATTTTACACAAGCTGGAGAAAGAAAAAATTCTGGTTTTCACCCCATCTCGGAGAGTCCAGGGTCGGAGAGTGGTCTGCTATGATGACCGTTTCATAGTGAAACTGGCGTTTGACTCTGATGGAATCATCGTTTCTAATGATAACTACCGCGACCTGCAAAACGAGAAGCCGGAGTGGAAGAAATTCATTGAGGAGAGACTCCTGATGTACTCCTTTGTGAATGACAAGTAGGTAGCCCCTCTTTAGAAATGTTGGCCCTTCAAAGACCTATGCCAGATACTGATTGGAAAAGCCACGTGGGCAGTCTGCAACCCGCAATTACACCAGTGTCTGGCTTAGATAAAGAGCAAACATCTCGATGTGTGGTGTTACCTATCACGATTGTATGTCAAGGATCACGTCGAGCTGGCTGCCCAGTGTGTAACACTGAGCTTTGTATTTCATTGAATTTCCATTGAGTTTTCTTTTGTTGATAAATGTAAAAGTAGTAGTTTTTCATTCTGGGCGTCTTTGCTTTGAGTGATATTCTCGAGGATAAGTTTCAATCCAGGTCACGTTGGGGTATTCAGCCAGAGAGAGTGAGTCCGGTAGATACAGCGCATTTGGGCATAACCCCCATAATCGGGAACAAACGTATCCATTGATCTCCCCAGCTCCATGTCATTCAGAAGTATGTCCCATGAACAATATTGCCACTTCCAAGCCATCTTAGCTAGCAGTGTCTTCATTTGTTCTAAACCCTCCAACACTGACTTGCAAAGGTTAGCCCCATTGAATGGTCAAGGCAATTTTTTTCGCCCCTGCCATACCTCAAAGTGTAAACAAAATCATACCACTGGAGCAAGATCCTTACCCCAAATCGGACTCTGATCAACTAAAACACATGCTCCAGTGTCATCATCCACCTTTTATGCAGCTCAGGCGGGTGAAATTAGGATTAGAAGTGTAAATTCTATGTAATGTGAGCCTTAGAGAGGAGTTGTTCCCACTGTTGCTGTCGCTATAAAATCGCATAATGACTGGCTAGTCATCTGACAGCTGGTGGGCACAACCTGCTTGTACAATATGCTATTGACACTTGTCAAATGTGTAGTTACAAGGTCATATTCCTTTTATTCGGTGTTTAGAGTTCTGAGATTGGACAACGCTTATGTAGTGTGCTCTGCAGCTACAAAAGGCCTTCATATTATGCAGTGGGAAGTAGTTTAACTGTTCATTCCAGCTCTCTGAGGCCCATGTAAGCATGACGTCATCACGTGCGGCGTGGACTGCTGCGTTGCCAGGGTTAGGGGGACGTAGCAGCTGGCTGGGCCCAGTTTCAAAGACTTGCCTATGTTTGACAGTGTCGCACTGTGTTGTTTTTTTAAGAGTTTCAATGTGTCATGAGTGACTGTAATGCACCTGAGAGGGTTCACTAATCTTGAAAGTGCAGTTGATGTAAATGCAGTTGTTCATTATTCTTAGAAAGCAGTGTTATCGCTGATGGCTCTGGTTGGTGCAGTTTTTGCCTGTCGAGGGACCCACCTGAAGTAGCACATGGACCCCTTATACTAAGCTGCGCTTTCTCTGAGCACCACCCAAAGTGTCAGACAGGCCGTTTCTTACTTTTCTATCTATCTCTCTCTCTTCCACCTTTCTCGTCCCTAAAATAATGATACTTTTTTCTGTCTTCAGCACTTTTTTAGCGGTTTCCTTTCTTCAGTCCCTTTTCTTTCATTTTTCCTGATCCAAAAGCTACCATCTACATAACACCAGTACACAATTATATAATTGTGATGATGTAATATTTGTTTAGTTTTGACTACATAGTTCATTTTGCTGAGGCTAATATTGCTACTGACAGGTTTTTCCCCCTCTGACAGATTTATGCCACCCGATGACCCCCTTGGACGTCATGGTCCAAGTCTTGAAAATTTCCTAAGGAAAAAGCCTGTTATTCCAGAACATAAGAAACAGCCATGTCCCTATGGTAAGTGTTTTGGACCCACTACTAAGTTTCCAAGAGGAAGCAGGGGTGACCGCTATTTCACAAGTTGTATTGTTTCCTACGAATTGGAGGATTTGTTCATGAAACGGTAATGGGCTCTAAACAGTAAGGACCCACTTAATGGGAAGAGTCGGAAATTTACTGTTGGATGTTTCTCCTAAAATTGGAGTAAAGTTAGGACCTCTATTTGTAATTCATTGTGCAAGAGTAAGCCTGGGAAACTACAACAGTTGTACGTTTTCAAAAGTACTGCTGGAATGCTATTGCAAACTCCTCCCCACAACCATGTAAAATACTTTTTGCATGTATAAGTAAGTGTACATTAAACTATATTTCCAAATATGTAAGTGTAAAACATGAGTGGAAATGCTCTTCGATAGGTTTCCATGTCCTTCACTTCACAAAGAAAATATTTTTCTATGTGGAGAAGAGCGCTTGTCTACACCACCACCAATTTTGAGGACTTTCCATCCACCACACCACTCTGGACAAGGATTTACTCCTGTCTTTGACAGCAAAAAATATCTTGAGTAGGACATAAAAAGGTTTGTGAATACCCACAAACCAATAACTTTATAGGGGCGCACTACCTTCCACGGCGTCCCCGCGCTGGAACGCTCAAACATGTAAAAAGCATGTGCGAGTTAATCTTTTTACAAGTTAAAATGCACAATCTGAGAAGCCGAAACGTGAAATTACACTGTTAAATCTACCCATTTGCGCCCCTACAGTGTGTGTTGGAATAACTTGTCTCTACTAAATGCAGTACATGAAGCATATCCTTTGCTCATATTTCTTTTTTCCCTTTCACCATTATGATGATCGGCAGCTGTCCTAATGTACATGTCCCAATTGCTGTATGGCTTAATATATAAATTATCACTGTTAACACGTTAGCTAGTTCCCTTGTTAGTATCAATAAGAATAAGACTCTTCGGTGATATTTAATAACTGGCCCTTGTTGCACTCTGTACTC
The DNA here is from genome assembly GCF_964204655.1 of Triturus cristatus. NCBI lineage: Eukaryota > Metazoa > Chordata > Amphibia > Caudata > Salamandridae > Triturus > Triturus cristatus. Next base: position 1,011,389,225 of record NC_140588.1, read on the forward strand.
TTTGGATTCCTTTTGTTATTCTTTTATTTGGTTTTTAAAAATGACCAAGTAACAATGCAAAGAAATAAGAAAACAATAATGGTTTTCTATGGATGCTCAAATGTCTTTGTCTGTTGTAATCTTTAGTTTGTCCCCTCGGGGACTGGTGTAGTCTGTTTTTTTATGATTGTAGGACCGCTCCTTAGGTGCTTTGCTCCAACAATACAATACGTCACAGAATGCGCTCTGCGTGGCGGCTGTCTTTGGGAGTCTTGCAGCGGTTCCGTAGTTTCTAGTTGCTGATACATCTGCCACCATGTTGACATTTTTTCAGTGCTGCATGTGATACAGACTTTGCCAACGAGTGGTGACAGGATTCAGAGAACTGTAATCATCATGAACGTTATTTTATTTATTTCCTCACTGCCTATGGTTTTAGGGTTGTTTGGTAAACGTTTCTCAACCAGGTCATCTGTAATTGAATTTATGACATTTTACAGTACACTATCTGCAAAAAAATGTGAATTTTTCCATCCATCAATTCCGAAATCTTTTTTTAAGGGTGATTTTTCAAATTGCTTCATATTTGGTGTTCGTGTATTGTGCCATATGTGCAAATGCTCTTGAGTTTATAAGTCCTGAGGAATTGCTGATGTTCCAGGAGGTTTGGTCAATTTTTCTTTAGATTCTGATAAACTACATACATGCCATTCTATCTTTCTGTTCTTTAAATATTCTAAATATTGCCTTTTCCTTTTCAGGTAAGAAGTGTACCTATGGACACAAGTGCAAATATTATCATCCAGAACGGGCAAATCAACCACAAAGGTCGGTGGCAGATGAATTGCGCATCAGTGCGAAGCTCTCTGCAGTAAAAACCATGAGCGAAGGTGCATTGGTGAAATGTGGAACTGGAAGTGCAAGCTCGAAGGGAGAATCTCCTTCAGAAGTGAAACGTGTGGCTCCAAAGCGCCAGTCTGATCCAAGCATTCGTTCGGTTGCTGTGGAACCAGAGGAGAGACTGTCTGTTGCTCGAAAATCAGAAGCCAACTCTGTACCCTCCCTGGTTTCTGCATTAAGTGTACCAATAATTCCTCCTTCCAAAAGCCATGCTGCTGGAGCCCTAAATACCCGATCAGCCAGCAGCCCTGTTCCTGGATCATCACAATTTGCGCATCAAAAATCATCTTTGGAACATATGAGTAGTGTGCAATATCCACCAATACTGGTGACCAATAGCCATGGCACTTCTGTAAGCTATGCAGAGCAGTATCCCAAATTCGAATCTCTGGGAGACCATGGTTACTATTCCATGCTCAGTGACTTCTCTAATTTAAGCATAAGTAGCATGCATAACACAGATTATTATGGGTCTGATCAGGAACATGGAATGTTCTCCAGAAACTCTAGTCCATGCCCAGATAATTGTATGAGCCACACAAGTACGGATTCATACTCTTCTTATAGCGACTTGTATTTGGGTATATCTGACCCGGGACCAGAAGAAAACGTGAAAGCACACCGCCAACCACAACACCGTTTACAACCTTTTGGACATGGTTATCATGAAGCTTTGACTAGAGTTCAAAGTTATGGCCAAGAGGAGCCCAAGCAACTCCCACGCAAGCAGTCTATGTCACATTTAGCTCTACATGTCCAACACCCTCCCGTGGGTGCACGTTCCAGTTGCCCCGGAGACTACCCTGTGCCTCAGAACGTGCATCCATCATCATCCTCTACACAACCTGGGCGTGCCCTAGTGATGACCAGAATGGACAGTGTTTCTGATTCACGTCTTTATGAGAGCAACCCTATGAGGCAGAGAAGGCCGCCTCTTTGTCGGGAACAGCATGCCAGTTGGGACCCATTGCCATGTCCCAGTGATAATTTTGGCTATCATTCATACCCGTTAAGTAACAATCTCATGCAGCCATGCTACGAACCTGTTATGGTTCGAAGCATGCCCGAGAAGATGGAACAGCTCTGGCACTCTCCATGGGCTGGCATGTGCAGCGAACCTAGGGAGACACATATTATTCCAGAACACCAGTATCAGACATACAAGAACCTCTGCAATATATTCCCTGCAAGTATCGTTCTCTCTGTCATGGAGAAGAACCCACATCTAACTGACGCGCAACAGCTTGCAGCTGTTATTGTTACCAAGTTAAGATCTGGACACTAAAGCTAATGTGTTTTATAAAATGGAGACAATAGTATCTATTGGATACCTACTGGATGGGCTCAGATTCTGGAAGACAACAGAACAAACCGGGAATTCACTTGTAAATGCATTATCATTTTGTCCGGCGACTTCTGTAAATCACAAGCAATTGTAACTGCGCATGACAATGCTGAAGTGCAACCCATTACCTTAAAACTTTTTATCAATGAAAACTTTTCATAGAATTTTCAATAATGTGCATGGGTTCATTCATAAATAGCAGTTTTCATTCACTACAAACAGCTAAAGTCCCTATAAGTGTAAAGTTGCTTATTCAAAATATTGTTAGCAATTATATTGCATGCCTAAATGTAAATAATTAATTGGTTATATAAGATTAGCCTCTTGGCCAAGTTCTGTGAGGGAATACGAAAAGATGCAGTACGTATAGAAAAAAGCAAGCACTGTTTTTGGCTTAGGATCTTGCTGGCCTTACAGATCAGAAGACCGTTTAGTCTTAAGTGTAAAGCCAATAGGTCAGCAGATATTCAAAGTGCAAAACGATGACCAGATGTCCTCCTTCCACCTACATTTTGAAGCATATTTTCAAACTTCAGCATCCCATTTTTGAAATGATTATTACGGGCGATCATTCTCATGACAAACTATGATATTTGTCTTTTGAAATGCATCCTCATCCTTGCAGACTGTGAATTATTGGCATAAAGTAGGCCAAGGAACTGACAGTGGTATGGTGGACCCATTATTTGAAACAATATGATGAAACACCTGAGATGTTTAGTAAGCTCAGTTACTGTGGCAATGCCCAGAGTTGAGCTGCATCCACTTGAGCTGTACCATAAGTCAGGCTACCAAATCAATGACGAGAACTGATGTCACATCTGACAATTATGATCTATTCAAATACGAGCTGACATGGTCCTCTGAGATTTGTCGCGATTGTATGGGAAAGTTACTAGAGGTGGGTGTGAGTACCTTATGTCAGCTCCGCCTGTTTCAGTTAGTGTTTTGAAGCCTGGTGCACATTGCCTCCCAGGAGTTGGTATGTTGTACACTGGTGCACACAGCCACAGTAACAAAGGCGGCATGCATGATCTCTAAAAGGGGTGTTTCGATACTGAACATAAACCCTTCCTTTGTGATTCTCATATAAGCCTGCTGAGGGTGCGATTTGCCGTATGAGAGGTTTAATTTACCTATTGCTCTTACGAAGATATGAATTAAATCACCACAGAAGTTTATAAGACTTGCATTTTCGATTTGGGTTGAAAGGCTTTGTGGCTCAGTGCCTTGCGAGGTGTTTATTGTTTTTTAAGCTGCGCTGCACTGATAACCCTTTTTTCTGAACCCAGTGTATAGATATTTCAACATTTTGAATCATTAAGTAGCTCGAGATGTTTCGAGCTTTGACTTGTTGACTTCTAGTTTTTTCATGGAAGTTTAGAAGGGCCTGGTTTTCTGGCCTTTTGTTGCTTCATGAGAAGGTGTGACACTGCCTAAATGTTTCTTACTGTGAAACACACAGAACGTGAGGCTGCAGTCAGGGTTGTTTCTGGCCTTTTGATAATGGCTTGCACGCTGCTCTTTGGTGTCTATCTTCTTGAGGTCCTCTTTCTTCCATCTCTTTTACCACTTTTAGTACCACCACTTCCACCAATGTGTTTGTTCAATTTTAAGACGTGTTCTCATATTTTAATTAGACATTCAACGTATACACTTCACTGGGAAGCGGTTCACAGCTCCCTGTCACACATCAGTTTTCCTGGATGCTTAGAGCGCACCAGATCTTAACACTACTTTTCATAGTGACCTTCCTGCTTCAAATCTATCTCAACTAAAATGTATTCATCTATTTTATTACTTGTTGAACAGTGATAAAATCCACAGCCACTAGAATTGCCCAGAGTGATTTTGATAGCCATCTCTTAGATGAGCCCACTTTCGGTGTTTATTCTATCTTTTCATTTTCACCTTCACTTTTCTGATTTCTCATTCTCCATTCACAAGAGCAGCCGAGAGCAATGCCTCAGATAACCAGAAATGACCTTTTGTTTGTTGATACAAATTGTATCTCTTTTTTTCTTGATTGTATAAAAATGTAAAAACTTCATCTGTAGATTAGCTCAAGTATAACGTTTTCACCACAATTGTTGTGACACTGTGTGTCACTGTGAAGTAGCCCATGGGGAATTAGGAATCTCTTTTATTAATGGGCACTGTAGTTTATTGACAAACAAGACTACTTTTCCAATCCACTTTATTATTATTGTTATATAACACACACACCGAGGTCCGGTGTACTGCCAAAAAAATATATATTACATAAGTTATTCTCTATTTATTATCGCTGTATGTTTTTGAACAGAAATGTATATAGAAGTGTCAATTATGTCTGTAAATTGTGCTACCATGTGTTTATAAGTGAAATAAGGTATGGCAAAAAATATAATTCATATTTTCTGCAGTTTTGTAACTTGTGAAAACGGAAAATATCACATTTCTCTTGTGACTTTATTGCGCATTGGCCACTCTTTCCATGTTTATCTGGAACAGTGGTGATTTTGCATGTAAATAGTTGTTGGGTGTACTTTGTTTTCCCAAGATCTTGCAGGCCTTACCGCATTTTTTTTTACAATTAATGTTTTAGAACATAGTACAGTGGGAACATAGTTTGTAATAGCACCTGTCTATTCTTTCTGTACCTGGTGAGTTTGCTTCTTTGGATAGGTTATAAGAATAGATAGGGTGAAAAGTTCGCGAAAGACGGCTCCTTGTGATCATTCCATTCTTAGTAAGGAAGTACAAATGCTGTTTGTCTAAGCCCATAGAAGTGTCTCGGGCTCACTCCTTAGTAGTTTGGTATTCACATAGACCGAATCGATTAGACTTGTTTACCTGTTTTGCTTACAACTTCAGTGAACTATACGTCATTTGCTCTGTGTTTGATCGTCATCTTCAATGTTTGCCAACTCTGCTCATTGATATTTTAGGCTAGAGCAGTTTGTCTTGAATTTCCTACAAGGCAAACGCACTGAATGCTAACTACAAAGGTTCCTGCATTTATTTCCAATTAAATGATTATTTGTGTAGGGTGGTTAAAGTGAAACATGCTATGTGAATGATGTCCCAGAATGCACTTAGAGGACATCTTTGTACAGTACTATATCAGCGTCTCATATTTGAAAGTGCCACCCCTCCCTTGAACACTAACTCAGTTTTCTCTAGTTCTTTCATTTTATTTGGCAATGGAGCAATGATTGTAACATAAAACAATTACTTTAGGATATTATTTTGCAGTAATTGTATTTCCTCCATTCTAAATGAGGTCTGTTGCCTTGAATGTTAACACATGTACATAATCACTTATATGACTATATGTAGTCTTGTTGTTGTACTATTGAGCTATAGTAGTTTACTTTCATTTGGTAGAATTGAATGTTCCTGTTAATTTGTTATATCATTTTAGAAAACCTTTTTGGGTTTTTTGTTAACCCAAATATAATGTAAGTCTCAATGACAAAAAGAGTGAAACATGCAGGTTCATGAACTATATGTGGTGTGTGTCTATCACTGTACAAAGTGTGATATCTCATGCATGTCATGCATTAAATAGTGTGTATGCGCTTATAGCTTTGCAGTTTTGTTTGTATACACCTCTGTTGACGAAGTAAAATGCACTGTCTGCCAAGAACAGCAGGTACATCATACCAAGTTAAATAGTTGAGTCTTTTGAACCTTTGCCAAAGTGTATATATAAGATATAGTGCAGAAAAATTGCATGTCCGCATATTACATGTGGACTGACGGTCAGCATTTTTATGCCCAAATCTTCTGTAATTGCCAGCTATTCGCTGTTGATTACCAGGTGAATGAGTCTTAAAGGAAACTGGACTTGTGAAAGCAGCATACCCCAGTGTCTGAAGCTTTTTCAAAAGAGCAGACCATGTCATCATCTGTGTTGTGCAATATTATTGCACGACAGAGAAATGTTGTGCATGGCACAGATTTAGATGGTACTTCGTAGTTTTATCCAGCACAAAAAGACATCAATCTGGTATTCTAAATCAGATTAGGCTGCCAGAAACTTGCAGAATAGTGCCAAGCTTGTAGGGTTGAAAATGTATTGGTGCTTCATGGTGGGCATCACCTACGTTTATTTTTTATTTTTTTACAAAAACCTTCTTTATTGAGTGTTTATGGATGTTAATACCAAAACCTTTTGTTAAGAGTCCATTGGGTAATATCCAGCGTCAAGTACCAATGCATATGTGGCACATGGAATACTGGCATAACATGGTCACAGAGAATAAAAAACGTAATCATTATTAAGTTCAGAGAATCATCACTATCACCTACGTTTTGTTAAATGGTCATCAGTCCCTTCCCCGTGATTGATACATTTCTTGTACCAGTTGTCAATCCTCAAATTGTAGGTGGATAAGCAAGATAACTATATTGGTTTTTCCTTTTCAGCTTGTATTCTGGGTCTTTGGGGCACGCAAAAGCAGCATGCCATAGCCACGATATTAAGTGATGATCATAACGGACAGCAGCTATGTAGGAAGGAAGTTACAATTTTTATTAATAGATGTCAGTTTGCAAAACCTGTTGTGTGTACTGTTGTTTGTGCACATCCAAGAATGATGCACTGACATAAGGAACTTCCCCGGGGTACCCTAATCTCTGCCACCCTGTACCTACATTGCTATGACTCCATCCTGCCCAGTGACCCAGTACCCTGGACCTCCAGTCTCTTACTGTGCTTACCACCTAGGCCTGCGGGAGTTGGCTTATCATTGATTTACTTAGTCTGCTAAAGGTCTATACAGGCATTCCCACTACTCCCATGCAAAGGCATGCAGGACTGCCCGTTCCTGACCTTGTGTGTTTTTCTTCATCACGGCTATGTTGTGGATTATTAATTTTGTTAGAACAGTTTTCTTTTCATATAGTAATTTGGAACATTTATGGCGTGTCATGAAGCAGAGGCCTGTTGTTTTAGATAGGTGTTTGCCCATGCCATTAGGTGCCAAATAGCCCACAGCCGGTCGATACTGATGTCAGTATGGAGATCTAGTCAAGAGTTCAGGGAGTGAACTCCATAGCTAAAGATCTTTATTGCTACAGCATCTAGAATGTAGGCTGAGTGGTGGGATCCCTTCATCAATGTTACCTGAACATAACATTCCCAGTCCTGGGCTTTCCTCCTTCAGTTCATTGTGTCAGCTATTCTGTGCCAATTGAATCAGTTGACTTGGATCAAGGTCACCACACCTGGAATGCAATGATTTGTTTCATAAAGTCCAGGACTGAAACCTTGGTGTGCCAGCAGGAAGCCATCTGGTGACCTTACTGAGCGGACGCTGAGTTGGCCAATGTTTATTCCTTGATGTTGGGTCTGATTTGGATCTTGTTAAACGGGTTACTCCGTCACAACGGTGACCGATATCTCATCTGCAGAAATATGAATCCCATTATATCCTATGGAATTTACATATCGGCGGACGGGATATCAGTCATTGTTGTGACGGAGTTACCCATCCGCCAAGATCTCAATCAGGCTCATAGTCTGTGCGAGATCTCATCCTAGCCAGAGCAGCCATAGAGCTGATTGCGCTATTGATGTTGTCTTTATTATTTAAGAATAATCACTGTGCTGTCTAGAGGAATCACTCAGCCCGTTTAGGAACAACTACTTGAGGATGCATGGGGGAGGTTGGCTGTTGAGTAGAGAGGAGCAGAATAAATGAGTGTGAAGCTACAACATGCACTATGGTTTACAGTTTGAAGTATACAGTTTTGTTTTCTTTTACTCAGAGCTATAATTCCTTTTAATTTGTAGTTCAAATGTTATTTAAATGTTAGTGGTATGTTTTTGCGTTATGGACATGCACATGCTCCCTGATAATATCATGTGATGATCCACGTAACCTGTTTCTACATCTTCTGTTTTGCATAAAATTATATGAAGATGCGTTGATGGTTTGTAAGCTTTTGTTGTTGTATCACACTCCTTGTTTTGAACGTTTGCACTGATACAAAGTCATGTATTTTTTATGTTACTTGTTTATTCAAAAATGCAAAAGATAATTAAATAAAAAAAAAGTGAAGTTTAAGGAAATTAAACTCCGTGTCCTCTTTCATTACTACCGTTTGGATCTTCCACATAACAAAATGTTTTGGAACCACCCACTTAGAGATAGTAACCTGCCTGGGTCCAACACACTCACCTGCATAGAGTCTTTAAAAAGTTGTGACTTGCCAGCATACTGTGCTTAATATGTGTAAGAAAAACGTGCATCGGCCTTTAGTTTTTCTTCTATAAACACTGCTGATGCTGCCGAATGCTGGAGTTTGCTGAATACCAATACTACCTAGTCTCAATTCAGCTCATTTGTTTTCTTTCTTTCACTGCCACCATACTTTTCCTGTCTTTGTTTATCACACTTTATTGACTTTGAGGTGTATGGCAAATATATTGTGTTTTATACTTACTTTAAGTTGCTTTGAGTTTGGCATCTTGAAACCTTAGCTTTTTTTTGCCTTGGAACCTTCAGCCATCGGCTTCCAGCCTTGCCAATCAAATCTTGGACCATCCTTCGTTTCACTATTTTTCTATTGCCATTTTTATATAGGGAGTGTCCTTTCACCTCCTGTGGAGTGTGTTATGGAGTATTTTGAAATCTGTGACCTGCCTAGTATCGCTTGGTAGTGAGCACTGACGCAAAAAAAAGTAAGGCTCAAAAAAACCTAGAATGTCTGGGTTTAATGTGTTGACGTATGCAGCATTAATACGTTCGAGCAAAACACACAGAAAGAGTCAACAAGAGAAGACATAGAGCTATAATAATAGTAAAGTAGTCCCTCATGTAGTTCTAAGCAAGCACTTGAAGATAAGATGTGATTGAGAAAATCTCAAGCCAATGGCTGAAAGAGGCTGGTCGAAGAATCCAATGGTTAAAATGGGTGGACCCAAAGCCCACTCTTGGTATTATATTGTAAGAAATAAAGTGTGTGCTGTCAAAAGCAAACCTAAAAATGTGGTCATATTATCTGTTTCATCCATCTGTAGAAGGTTTTCCTAGCGCTCGCCAAGCTGTTGTGCTGTGCCTCTCACTGACTGAATATAAACATGGTCGCATCTAGCAACCGTTTTCTACAGTCTTTATTATTGTTTAGCAATTCATGGTAACTTATTTGAATCACTATTCACTTTTTCTCTGCTTTAAGGGGTACTTTTCTCTTAGTCTACTCAAAACTTCCCATCCCTTCCTTACCACTTCTCCTTTAACAATACATATCTGATGCTTAGGGTCCTATTGTCCTTCTCAGACTTCACACCTCTCCTTTCTTTTCCTTTTTTGAAATTATTTTTAAAATCCTTTTCATTAGTCATTCTTGTGAGGCAACACCACCTCCGTGGGAACACTCGATGACATACGTACATGACATTTTAATTTGTTTGCATTCTAACCAACCGAAAAGAACATAGGAAAACAGCAAACGATACTGTGCTCAGTGTGCATGACAATCCCATTCGTATTCTCCAGAAGGATCTGGCCCTCGATCCCATCTCTCCAGTCTCAACGCTACCAATCCCCCTGGCAAGAATCCCGTAAGGAAAGGGAAAAGATATACTATTAGTCATTAACCACAGAATCATCCAGGCCCTCCACGTAACAAGGAAAGGGTCATCATGAGAACTCTGAAGTCAGGTTCTCCCTCGGACACCTGTCCAGCAAGGATTCTGAAGAATATTGCGGAATCCATAAATTCTGCTGTTAATTCTGTTCTTAACACTTCGCTTGGACAGGGAACGGTACCCAGCTGTTGGAAGAGGGCAAAAATCATCCCCTCCTGAAGAAACCCACAGCGGATCCTATGGTTGCATCCAATTATAGGCCCATATCCCTGCTGCCCTTTTTCTCAAAGGTTCTTGAGTAGTACGTTAACTCTGTTTTAACAGATTAAATAGAAGAAAATCATGTGCTTCATGATAGCCAGTCTGGCTTCAGATCCTCTCTAAGCACAGACACTGCCCTATTGGAGGTTTTGGAAACCATCAAAACTTAGTTGGACAAAGGGCGCAGTGCCTTGCTGATACTGCTGGATTTGTCCGCAGCCTTTGACACCGTGCCCCATGACCGTCTCCTGCGCAGGTTAACGGAGTGTGGGATAGGTGGCACGGTGTACAATTGCTTTGCTTCCTTCTTAACTGAGCGGCAGCAGCAAATTTGGTCCCCACCTTATACAGCTGCTATCCCTCCAATGCAAGTAGGGGTCCCACAAGGTGCTATTTTGAGTCCCACACTCTTCAATATTTATATGGCCCCACTTGCACGCCTGGTGGAGTTCCACGGAGCGAAGATTATCTTCTTCGCCGGCGATACTCAACTCCTGTTCACGTGTGAGAAAGGTGCGAGTTTCGTGGAATGGAGATAAATGAATGTTTAACGGAGGTCTTTTCTTGGATGCAACTCAACCAACTTAAGTGCAATCCAGAAAAATCCCAAATTATGTTTTTTAGGCTGTCCTCCATGTGCTGACTGGAATTTATGGTGGCCTCACGACATGTCCCCTCCTCAGGCCCCAGTCTGCACGGTTAAAAACCTAGGAGTCAAACTTGACACTGGTCTAGCGATTAAGTCCCAAATCCAAACTGTTGCTGGGACTTGCTTTGGATTGATAAGGATGGTAAAAAACTTTCTTCCCCTTCTCCCGCTGGAATCCCGTAAGATCATAGTGCAAGCCTTAATTATATCAAGGCTGGACTACGTAAATATCTTGTATCTGGGGCTGCCAGAGTATCTGCTCAATCGGCTGCAGGTTGTGCAGAACGCTGCAGCCAGAGCTATTCTTATGATAAGCCCCAGAACGCGTATGTCGCCCCATCTGAAGGCGCTGCACCGGCTCCCGGTGAGAAGGAGGATCCAGTTTAAGGCCTTAGTGCTCGCTTATTGAGCCTTCCATGACACGGGTGCGGTTTACCTGAGGAATAGGATCCAACTTTATCAGCCGAAACGGGCCTTAAGATCCGCTGGACTATCCCTCATGGTGGTTCCCAAGATCAGGAGATCTCGGATAGGTGGACGGTCGTTTCGGGTTTTAGCAGCTCGCTGTAGAACGAATTGGCCCTTTGCCTCAGACTGATTCAGGACTTGCTTCTTTTTAGGAAAGAACTTAAAACATGGCTATTTCAACAATAACACTCGGGCGAACGGAATGAGGCTCTCTATGTTATGGTCTCGGGGAGTAGAGCCGGGACACTCTTTGTGAGTATCCACGCGCTGTATAAATACCTCATTTAATTTCATCCCTCTCAAATGTCCACTCCCTGACTTGACCGTAGAGACACTATGGTGGGTCCACTTGCCCTCCCTCCTCCACTGACGGTTGCCCCTGTGACGTAGTAAGTGCTGACCCCTGTGACTGCGACCCCCCTGGTCACTACCCCCGTCTGTCTGTTTGTAAAGCTTCTAACATCATGGCCTAGGCCTCTAGATCGTCTTGCAGTATCATGTGTGCCTCCTCAACTAGAACCCAGTAAGCAACATCTTTTGCCCATAGCATGAACAAGGGGGCCCTTTCACCCAGCCAACCCACAGCCACTCGTCATTTGGTCAACGCAAGGTCTAGCTGCAGAAACCTCTATTGCATCTTACCCCTGTTGGGTTGCTTGACAATCCCCGGTAAATACATCCGGGGTGACATCTCAACAGGCAATGTTGTATCCGCATGCAACTGTAATACCACATTTGCCCGGTACACATTCAGCCTGGGTCACTCCCTCGCCATGTGCAAAAAGGAAGGATTTTTCCCTCTGCATCTTGGACAGTCCGCTTCCCTATCCCTGTACATCTGAACAAGCTTGACCAGAGTCAAGTAAGTACGGTGTACATAGTTTAAATGCGCCAGCTTCAACCTGGCATTTGGCGAGAATGGCTGGACCAGCCGTGGTCCGTGCAGGTAACAGCGGTGGGACTGTGTAAGGGGGGGAATCCGAGGGAAAATTAAATAATACATTTTCCCTCTGCATCTTCCCTCGGAATCCTCCCAAACACGGCCCAACCACTTTTACCTGAGCTGTGCTGGACCAATTCGCTCTCCACTCCCCGCCGGTCAGCGGGGACTCCGGCTCCTCCCCGCAGGCCCTGCGCATTGCAGGGTCGGTCCTGACTCTGTCACCTCAAGTATTCTATATAGGGAGTGTCGCCATATTTCGTGATGCTGTAGCAGTGAGCAATAAGTTTCTGTTTGTTTGGGGTATGTGGGGGGAGTTCGTCCAGATCTCCCTTCTCGCCATCTTAGCGTACTGTACGAATTTCCCTCCTCCCACTGCAAAGGCCTCCTGAGCCTCTGCATAGGTAAAAAAAACAATGTTCCCCCCTGGGTAAAGGTCAACAAACGTCTTGGATTCCCCTGCAGACATATCTGCACTAATTCGAGTAAAAGGGAGGAGCGCTATAAGTTGAGCTCCCTATCAAAGAACGGTCTCTTAAAGATCATAGTGATGGTGGACTCCCACACCTCTGCCACCTGTCTCATCCAATAGGAGACATCCCACGGCTGCCTAGAGCCCCTCGTGAATAATGCTACTAACGAGTGTGTGCCACACCTGCCCTTCAGGAGCCGCTTCTCCCAGTTATTTTCCTCCGCTCCCCATTCTGCCCTGAGTTCCCACCCCTTGTTGCAGGGATTCTGCTTTTGCACAGAATTATGCGCAGGAGACCAGGACCTCAGAGAATTGTGGTGTACCAGAAAACTCCCCTCAGAACCCAGAACCCCTTATCCGACTAGCTTAGTATCTCATTCGTTAACCTAGATCTAGCTAGGTGGTCCCAATGTATAGACAAACCAGAACAAGCGACTTAGATATTTCTCAGGAGTGGTGGGAATCCGAAATACCTGTTCGTACTTATTTATTAGTCCACAACATAATAATACAGACACGGTAAAGTTTAAAGAGTTTATTTTATAAACCTCGCGTCCTAAGATGCAGTACTTTGGCTAACACTAGCAGACTAACAATACAGATCAGAATCATTAGCATTATTATAATACCATATAGAATGAAAGGAGCAATCATTCTATTAATGACAGTGGTATACGGCCACACTCCTTTCACTATAATCTAATACATTATTATTATAAGACTATTAGAAGGTCTCTTAGGCTAACAGGGGGGACCCCATACCGTATAGATCAGCTTAGTAGAATCACATCAAAGGATCAGCTCTCACTGCATGCATCAGCTCTTCTTGTTCGAATGAATGTAAAACCAAACTGTTCTGCAATATTAAAGACGCTCGTCCTTCAAATATTGGCAGCTGTATGCATGATATGTCTAACAAGTGGTACGATCAATCTAAATACAACACTCTGTACCTTCTAGTGACCCAGACGCGTTCTTTGCATGATGTACAGACCAAGGGCACATTTCACGGTTAAGAATGTGAAACAACAGTTTGTTATCCTGTAAGGCAAAGTCGAGTCAGCATTTCTAAAATGAATAACACATAACAACAGTGTCGTGTGCAGCGCAGCAGAAACGACAAGCTTGCTTGTTAACTATGATCTCGGTTATGCTAACTTAGTGTTGTAAATAGGGCGTGGCTTCATCCATCTCACACCCCCCATGATCGGAGCACTAACCAATAGGGATACACTTATCAAGAACGCAGAGTTCAAGTGATGCAGAACGGACTCAAGGGCATATAAGGTAAGTGTTAAGTCTGAGAATAAAAAAATGTTCGTTTAGAAAATGAAAAATGATGTGGTAAAAAAGTAAGCAAAACTTTAGTAGAAATTTTAACAATTCTGGATGCAAGCTGCATTGACAATGTCAATCAGTCAATCCATGAAGGTATATGCACCGTAAGTTGCGACTGCTTCCAAGAGGAAATCATTGGAGCGTTCCGCAAAAATATCTGCCATCCAGTTGAGCAAGGGAAAGGAACATACATGTTCGTCAATTATCGGAGCATCCAGCACCATGATAGGACAACTGTCAGTCTCCTCAATATAACTCCTTTCAAGGAAATCAATAGCTGCCTCTCCGATATCCCAGTTTCCACGGACTCCGTGTGCCGCACCCAAAGCCATAAACCTGACACCAGAACAGTCGAATTCATGAGCCACTAAGGGACACATTAGTTAATCAAAATCCGGGTCAGGCGACGCCAAGTTTGACAGGCACAAGTCCAGAGCCCATTGGAAGGGACAATCTAGGCAATGAAAAATAGGTTGCACACACGTAAAAAAGGGAAAACGGAAAGACAATCCATACTTGACGCTTAATACCGCCAGTGGTAAGGTGCCGTAGAAATCAAGCATCCGGCTACGAAGATGGAGCAAGCGCAGCATTCTGTCTTGCAACTCCCGGTGTGCAGCCATATCGAAGTGCGCAAATCAACAAGAGGATCCCAGCCACCAAAGCGAGGAGCAAGGGGAACCCTCCGAAGACACTTGAAAAAATAGAATGTAAAAATGCGGGGATCACACCAAAAACAGTCTGGAAAGATGTCACGAGGCCGGAGCCCACAATTTAAAAAGAATGAACAAGGCCAGTCGTAGATGAAGCATTAAAGATAGTTTGAATCAAGGTTCCAAAATGGAGGGGGAGGTCGGTATTTAAAAGAGCTTGTACCTCAGTGCGTGTGTTTGCAACATTAAGAAGAAATGTTTCACGGGATGAAGTTAACGCAACCTCTTTTTTAGACAAAAGAGCCCTTATTCTGCTCATCCTATTGAACTCTGCGTTCAAGGTTGGAATCGCTGGCCAGATGGATATGTCGAGTCGGCCTTGCGGGGGCGGAAAAAGGACGTTATTACAGAAAACTACTTTTTGTGAAACAGTCACTATGTAAGGAATACCCACAAGCATCCCACAGCAAGCTTCACTATTTAAAAGCAAATAACTACCGTTGGCAAGCAGCTTAAAAGACGACGTTATAACTGGCATTGGAATCCCCTTTAGGACACAAGCTAAATTAGGAGCGTGTATATTGCAAGCGCCATGTAATTGTATATGTCTGCAAACAACAGAGTGATCAGGAGCGGAATTGCATTCTTCACCTTTTAAGTAAACTTCCTTGCCACCCCTCACGCATCTGTAAGTGAACGGAAGTGACCAAACTTCATGCAGAAACGCATCACCAAGTTGTTCGTATCTGCCGATAGCATAGTGTTTCATGCACGAACTAAACTTGAACAAACTGAACGGTAAAGTTACTAATCCGTGAACTAACCACACGGCTGAATTTAACTCAGCTACAGAAAAAGGTAAAGGTTCTAATTTTTCAATGTGCAGCAATGCATAAGTAGCATCTTTCATGGACATGAACTGCTGTTTTTCAGTCAAATTAAACGGAAGGATCAACGATGAAATATTAATGTAATCCCAAGGGACTTTCCCTGCCTTTAACGTTTGCAATGTCCATGCAAACTGCATAATTGAACGCAACTGATTTTGACCATGATACAACACAGATACATCATCTTGCACAATGTCTACGACAGAATAAACAATATTATCTAATGTATAAATCC
This sequence comes from Triturus cristatus, assembly GCF_964204655.1. Classification (NCBI taxonomy): domain Eukaryota; kingdom Metazoa; phylum Chordata; class Amphibia; order Caudata; family Salamandridae; genus Triturus; species Triturus cristatus. Next base: position 1,011,404,937 of record NC_140588.1, read on the forward strand.
TAGAAGACAACGTATTAATACTATTATCTATCACAGCCAATACTTTTTCCATATTGGCCTGGTCAATAGCACGTAGTCTAGAAGCAGCCTCAATTTGCGACAACTTCCAAAATTCATTGTAAATAGCATAAGCCCATCGTTTAGATCTACCATTAACAGGACCCTTAATGAAATCATTCAAATCTATTTTTCCATTTAAACGTGACAAATGAAGTTTAACTGAAGTTAACGTGGAATGTTGCAGCCATGACTGACATAACTTACCTACAGAGTAGGTAGTCACCGTGTGTGAAGATGTGAAACGAGGGTCAACCCTAAGTTGTGAATACCCCGGAGTCAAATCCAGAAATCGACGTTGACAGGAATCTGAGCTTGTTTGCCATACCAACCAACCCTCAGGATTCAATGTTGAAATATTGAAGGTGCCATTGGAAACAAGCGACTGCAACCTAGTAAGGGACAGATCTGAGTGATTTTCCCAACCAGGATAAGCACCCAGATCAGGGATCGAGGGGGAAGTTAATTTTTTAGATATAGCCAATCCAAAACAGGTGGTCTGAAAAATAGATGAATTTAAAAATAAAATATGGTTAGGGATAAGACAGGCACGATGCAAAGCTTCTGTTCCTTGTACCTGCCACAGTTTAGTTCCCCAAACCGATTTAAGATCGATAGTAGCTTTCCATACGTCATAACCTCCAATGGCCAATTCCTCCATAAAGGCTTTGGAATATAATCATTTTGTGTGTGTCAGTCTGACTTTAGAAGAGGGTTCTACCGCTACCTTTAAATAACAAGCATTTACAATGCAATGGTCTCGGCATTGGTAAAGTTAGAGCTATTGGCATTGCTCGTGACATTATTTTTGTTTATGTTTTTGTTTTTAAAACATTTAAAGAAACGGCATTGTCATGAGCAATGGCAATAGCTCTAACTTTAACAATGCCGAGACCGTTGCATTGTAAATGCTTGTTTCACGGGGGGGGGGGCTGGGCTGAATCTTTAAGCAATAGGCAGAGTGGAGCTGCAGGGGCTCTTAGAAGGGGTGAAACACCAGCGAGGCCTCATTAACATGCAAATAGTCTTTCAAAGACCTGTGATGTGCTCGGGTGCGGCTGTGTGGGCACTGGGAAGCTGTCTCATCCTGGGCTGCCACACACGAGGGGAGGGGGGGGGGGGGGGGTTGGAGCCCTTTGAGTCCAATTGGGGTTGCGCGCCTGGTCCCTGGGGACGGAGATGAGTAAGTAAAGGGGGTGGGGGGAGGAGTAGAGAGGTGGGAGTGTAGGGGCCGCCACAAGAGGGCCCTACCCCAGTTTCTGCCGCGTCCTCGGACAGCACCCCTTCATACCCTAAGCCCCGGCTTCGAGTAGCACTCACCTGCAGACACGGCTCCTCCATGAACGCGATTCCTCCACCCCAAGGCCAGGCTTCAATGCGCACTCACCTGTAGCCCCTCTTTACCCCGGCTGCAAGGTACACGCACTTGAAAGCACATCCAACGTCATACCTTCACCCCGCGTACAGGCTTAAAGGCGCACTCGCCTGTAGGTGCCGCGACTCAGTGAAGCCACCCCAGCTGCAATGTGTACTCACTTGTAAACACCTCTTCCTACAACGCCATACCTCCACCCCAGACCCAGGCTTCAAGGCGCACTCACCTATAGGCTCCGCCTCCGTTCAGGTAGTTCTGCCCCGGCCCCTTGCCAGGGGGGTACTGCAGGCTGGCCAGGTTGTAGCGGTGGTACTGCTGCTGGTAGGCCATTGAGTCGCACTGCATGGGGGCATAAGCGGCATTGTGTGCCCAGGTGTAGGGCTCCATGCGCGGGCTGCCCCCGGGCCCGTGGCCCATCATGGCCCCGGAGGACAGCGCATACTTGGCCGAGTCCTTCTTGAGGGCAGCCTTGCTCTTGCGCCGGGGCTTGAACTTGTAGTCCGGGTAATCCTTCATGTGCGTGGCCCGCAGGCGCTTTGCTTCGTCTATAAAGGGCCTATTCTGGTGGCAAGGGCGAGTGAGGTCCTGACGAAGGCGCAGAGACCCGGAGGAAGTGCGGAAGCGAACGAGGGGTTGGAAGCGGGCGAGGTGAGGGCCAGGAACACCACAGCCTTTCTCCGAGGCAAAACAGAAATGCCTCGGAGAAAGGCAGCGTCGTTTTCGGATTCGGGGGCGTGTTTTGCTGTTATCTCCTCCTTGAGACTTCTTGCAAAAAACACGCCCCCCGATCCGAAAAGGACGGGGCCTAATCTGAATGACTGACCTCTTCTCCAATGGCTGGCCAGCATTCAAGAGGCCAGCCAATGGAGAACAGGGGAGAAGAGGGGCGGGTTCAAGCCCCTCTTCTCCAAGTCATTAAATCTCGGAGCTAGACTGCGCAAGCGCAGCCTTCGCAGCCGAGACCTAAAAAGACTCAGGGGTTGACACACTAAAATCGGAAAAGTATGTGAATTTTTTCAATAAAGTGGCAGAGCTGCCAGGCATAGGGACAGGACAATGTTCCCATTGTGTGAAATTAACAAAATTTCTGAAAGTATTTGCTCTGTGTAGGAAATGTGTGCCATAATGTTGAAAACAAAACTGCTCCTCATAGTTTGCAGTATTTAAATACAGATCTTCAGCACCAAATGCAGCATAATATTTTAAATCAGAAAACAGTGCTTCTATTGCTTGTACATCCCAATCATCTGAGCGGATGTTTTGTTTAACTACATCACCCATAGAAACACGAAAAACAGCTGGCACATTAATAACTTCGGTGGGACCATGAATTTGAAAGTTCACTGCATCCCATGCAATCCCATCACGTACAGGCCAGGCGGTGATGTTCACAAATGTCTGGTCTCTTTTCATGATGTGTGATGAGGAATGGGGGGCCAAAGTTCCATCAATTAATTGAATTGTAGAACGCTCATTCAGGTAGTGTCCATTGATAAGTCTAAAAAACACTACCACAAAGCCAATTGTCATGAATAAAAAAATACAAATCAGCACCAACCAGATGTAAGTCCAAGGTGCAACCAAAAAATGTCTCTTGAACCAGGCAAAAAATATAGAGATTTTGGAAGGGACAGTGGAAGTCAATGATTCAGTTTCAAAGGAAGAATGTGACTGGGTAAGTGTTGTTGTATTTAAAGGGGGCAAAGCGACTTCTGTAGGATAAGCATACTCAGGATCAGCGGGCAAACCACCAGCAGTAGGTGGCGGATCATTAACTGTGATCATCTCAACGGAAACCTCAGGCACGATGATAGAGGGTGGCACCACAACAGAGTTTCTCCGCATCAAAGGGCAGGAAACCGAAGGTGTCATACTATGGAGAATCGGCCACCCTGTGTAGCTTGACATTTTCAATTGAAATGTACCTTTTTTTTTTGCCACCAGGAAGTGGTGGTAAAACAACTGTACGTGTACCCAATACACCAAGCACCGGGACTGGTGCACGATAAGAGGGGCCAAACTCCTTCTTGTTCTCCACCTTCTCACGGACCAGATCACCAACTCGAGGCAGCCAGCCGACCACCGGAATCAGGAGCGCTTCTTCAGATGTAGAGGGCACGTGTTCCTTTGCTAGAGTGTCTCTTGCTTCTTGTAGATTCTGTAATACAGCACAGTGGTCATCGAGGTCAAAAGGCGCGGCAGCCGCCGCCATGTCTAGACCCTCAAGGTCCGGAACAAACATTCTCACTCCAAAGAGCATCATGTACGGGGTCCTCCCACCCAGAGACCTTCTAGGGAGATTATTAAGTGCACGTTGGACGTCATACAAGTGGGCAAGCCAGTTCCGGCCTGTACCTAACACCTTGGCTGTCAATGATTGCTTTAGGTCACGGTTCATCCGTTCCACAACACTATTGCCCTCAGGCCGGTATGGAGACGAAAATTTGACTTGGACCCCCAAACTTCTCATAGCCTCTTTGTAAGCCTTAGAGGCGAACGCCGGGCCCTGATCAGAGTGTAAGGTACCACACGCAAATCTCCCTACAAAGACACGCAATGCTTTGATGACAGTCCTGGCATCAGCACTCCTTTGTGGCCACACCCACAGAAAACGTGTGCACGAATCTACTGCAACCAAGATGTACTTGTACGCAGTATCAGAGGTAAAAGGACCGCAGTGATCTAAATAAACACACGCTAGTGGTTGATTAGATATATGCAGCTGCGTCGGAGGTGGACGCGCAACAGAAGAAGGTTTGATCTGCTGGCAAATGTCACAATTAAGTACATAAGCCCGCGCTTGTTTATACAAACCGTACCACCAGTAACGTTGCTGCAAAAGAGAGACAGTTGCTGACACTCCAGCATGCGCAGACGCAACACCTTCGTGGGCAGCTGTTATCAGATTTGGTCTGCAGTCCGCGTTGGGAATCAATCTATCACCAACGTCGTTAATCCTCACTAATGGGACTTTATCAGGACTTAAGTGATAATGGTATCGAGAAGGGAAACCTCTAGGGAAGTTTGTCCCTGTCTCTGATGCCGCAATAGCTGCTAAGATGTCTGCATCTATCTGAGGAAATATGAATTTTGTGATCAGTTATGTCCCCTATCGTAGACCCCAACGGCTCCATGTGCATGCTATACGTACATGTATGTTCCCTCCAGTTCCAGTTTTGAAGACGCAAATATATGTGCGTCCACCGTCAACATGTCCTCTTTCAGATCCGCCATGAATGGGTCAGATATTCCATTCCTAAGTATGAAAGGCCACCGACTTTATGTGGTTCACTTTCCACATTTTACAGATTCAGGCGAGTAGGCCCTGAATTCTGTCATCAAGCCTTTTCCTGTCTTCTGCCTCTGAAAGCTCCAGTCTGAGCCTGCATCTGTATCCATGAACTTTGTCCTACTCCCTGCGCGGCTAACGGTGCCTGATCCAGCAAATTGCCTGCCAAAAACTGTATTTCACCTTCAAGATTATCTACTCCGCTCCTCATCCGATGCATTCCTGTCTAGTAGTTTAGGTAAACATTCCTCCAGCTACCGTGCAAAGGGCCAGGCCTCGCTGTCCTCATGCAAGTAATTCATAGGCCCCGTTACCATGGAATATTCCTACCCCCTCGCATCTCATGTAGACACTTAGACGCTTGTACACGCACTAACAGTCAGTATAGAATAGATTCTATCCTAGAGACCTTTCCTTTTGGTTAACACAGTTCTTTAAACATAGGATATTAGATATGATTTGGGATTAGGTTGACATGACCCCCAGACTTCTGTCTCCACATGTAGAGCTAAATGTCAAGTCCCCTTCACCCTCTAGTTGCACGTCAATCACACGTCATGCGGCTGCGCGCGCATCTCTGCCAAATATTTCTGCTGACATCGCAGGATTCTTTTATGGATCCACCCACTTGTGACATCATGTATAATGACGTTTATCAAATTACGCCCATATGACCGCCTCTATTAGTTACGTATGCACAGTTTATCTGTATTATCAGCTGTTACGCCTCTTGCATCTGTTTCACTGTAATGCATTTTCTATAAAACTGCTTATCTGTCAATAATGTATGCCCTTCCTTCCTGAACTTTCGTGGTGATGGAATAGAAGCCTGCAATTCGAATTGCATTCCTTTGTATAGGAATAAAGCCTTTTTAAACCTCTAATACCACGGATTCTGCCTCTTATATTTACTGAGTTATTCTTACTAGACTTTACCGCATAAAAAATAGTACCGGTAATGAAATATTTACCACATAAATTGGCGCCCGAATAGGGACACTTTCTCATCTCACGCGCCGGAGGTGCGTTGCAGGCCCGGTCTCCTGCCACAGCTGAACGGACAAAAACGCGTACCTGCAGGATTTCCTGTATCTCCCTCCGGCCAAGCGGGGGCGACTGAGGCTGCGATCAACACCCAGACGAGGCGGTGAGAAGTGCGAAGTATCCCGACCAGAGCCTAGCTGAGAGAGCAAGATCCGAGGTATACAGAGGCCCACCAGGTTCCGAAGTTCCGAGTCCAATCAAGTCGAGTCCAGTCCGGTCCAGTTTCAGTTCCGTTCCGAGGCCTTCCGTTCCGAGCTACCCGGTGAGTACCATTACCGGGGAGGCATTTTAACGTGCACATAGTCTGTGCCGGTCAAGACGGGTTTGGGTACACAAATCCGGTCTGCACTGTTTCAGCAGTGTATCTGTACTGTTTAGCAGTATATATAGTATGTCTTGCATATAAATAAGTATTATCTAGTGTCAGTATTATGTCAGTAACTAGTTTTCTATTAGTTATCATTGTTCGTTAAAACTGTTAAATGTTAAATGTTTTAATACGTTCTATACATTGTGGTGTGAATGACTGTTCATTATTGTGTTTATTGTATAAAGTGTGTTCTAGTAATAAGGTCTAAAAATGCCGCTCTTTTCGAAACTAAGACAGATCAAAACCAGAAAAGGGGTACTCGAAGAAGCTGTTCCCATTCCACCTAGGGACACTCCAGGATACTTTATGTATCATAAGCATGGCCTAGATGCCGTATTATTTCTTGATTTATGGGTGGACTACACCAAAGAATTACCAGAGAGTCAGAGATGGCCCGTAGCGGGGACCTGGGATGCAGATTGCATCATGAGAGTAGAAGAAGAATTATGGAAAAAGAAAGCCAGACAGTCACAGAAAGATGCCATTGAATTATGGCGTAAAGAATCATACAGACGTACAGAAAAAGCACTCAGACAGGAAGAGAAAGGTAGAGAGAATTCAAATAAAACTCGAGAGAATCTATTAATTGAGGAAGGTACCCGAGTAAAATCAGAACAAGTAGATAGACAAAGAAACACTCTTATGAATGGTATGTATCCTCTTCTGGCCGAAGGGTTACCTAAGGCTACCCCGGAAATACCAAAAGACTTAACTCCTCCATTACTCCCGATAAAAGCACATCCCAAAACACATCCCAAAACAGCAAAGGACGTTTTCCTTTCCTCCTATTTAGATGACGTAGCTCCCGAGTATGCTAATGCCATACCACACATACCGCTTGCCGATGGTGTTCAACACCAAGAGCATCCGTCTGTATCCCCGCAACTACAAACTCCTACACAAGTTCCCACAGGTCCGTCCGTTTCTACAGTTTTTCCCGCATCTACGATTTCTATCCTACGTCCAACGAATCCTTTCGTGCCTAGCGCCTCAGATGGTGCTACAGGAGGTACGACAGACATGTTTGCCACCGCGCCGCGAAATAAACAGACCCTTAGAGATTTAGCACTCCAACGTACACCCCAATTAGCGACATCCGACATGTTTAAAGAACAACTTGTGGATTGTAGATACGACCCAGTACCAGGTAGACAGGATAAATTGCTCATATCATCACTACGTATACGACGAGCTACATTATATTTAATGACAATACCAGGAATGGTTGAGCACCTAGACAATATATATCGCTTTGTCCAAACAGGGCGAGGCCCAGAAAGTATTAACGAAGCTATGGAATACCAGAAAGTGGATGTACAAAGACAACTACTACGTTTTTTCATAAATTGTGTAATTAGGAATCAAGACAGGCCCGGGGCAGATCACGATACCATGCAAAGACTTGTCAAATGGGGTCAGAACATATCAGAAGAGAAACATGATAGACAGGCGTGTATAATCGCCATGTGTCGAAAGATCCGCAAGGAAGTAGAACGAATACATAAAGAAAGACGAGAAACAGACAGAGTAGAATCAGAAGAGGAGGAGGAGCAAGAATCAGAACAATTAGAAACGATAGCTTATGTAGGTAGAGGAAGACCCCATAATAATACTAGAGGCTTTAATGATCAGATACGTCCAGAATATAATAGACATTTTCCAAATCCTATGTTAAATACAAAATCCCCCGAGCACCTATTCCAAGCCGCTGATAAATTACTCCGAGATCGAAGGGGGTACCATATGCTCGATTCCATGGACGAACAAGAATTAGCTAGGTCAGCAGTACAATGGGCTGACAGTCCCAGCGACTACAATGATGATGTACTTGCACACACGTTTCTGAATCTTGACCCATACGAACAGCGTTTAGCTAGTATATACATGATTCAACACCTCCTTATATTATATAAAAGCCAACACTCCGATCCAGGACCCTTACCTGACATATTGACAGAACTACTCACGAATATATGGAGAGGGTCAGGTACTGATTTGATTAAAGAGATTCTAGAATTCCGAAATCAATATTTAACTTTCGTATGCCCAGAACACGTTCCAATTCCCATTATGGGAAGAAAAATGTATCACATAGATAGACAGAACCCGTTACGCGAAGTACACCCAATCAGAGGTGACGGTAATAACTTTACACGCATGTTTGTGTACACGCCTATAACTAAACTGGAATTATTAGAAATGAAGAAAGTAGTACCCAGCCATGACAAGGATCCAGCAGGTTTCCACCGTGAAATAAAAGACATGTTACTCATGGGAGAGTATACCTACCCCGACATTATGAAAATATTAAAAGTCCTATTACCCGCCGGTGTTTATGAGAAACTTAAAGAAAAGGAATGGGAGGTGGGAGACCAAAAGATAGATTGGACAGCATTAGAAAACGAAGAAAGGGCCCGAGCTGCAGGAGCAGGACTTGGGGAAAAGACTACAGCACTAGCAGGACTACTAGTGCAGGTACTGCCACGTTTATTAACTACGAAAAAGGAAGACTGGGGTGCAATATCAGCCTGTAAACAAAAGCCAGATGAAGACACTAGTGATTTCTATTCCCGATTTGAAAAATGTTTTGGTATAAATAGTGGCATAAAAGCCAGTAGTGAGTCATATCCACATCTGTTTGTGACAAAATTAGTTGAAAATTCTCTGCTACAAGTCAAGAATAGAGTATTGAAATTCGAAAGTACCTGGCAAGGTAATACCCCATCACAGATGTTACAGATGTTACAATATCACCACAATAGAATTAGAGAAGAACAAGAACACGAACAAAGACGTATGAAAGATACAAAAATGAAAATGCTTGTTGCACAGTCAGTTCCAGCCGATGGTCATCAAAAGGGTGATTCCGCAGGTCCTACGAAAGGGACATGCAACTATTGTAAACAACCAGGTCATTATATACACGATTGTCCAGTCCTGAAACATAATATTGCTACAGGTAGAACCCAGGAGAGACCACGTCCACCTAGACAGGATCAGAATCAACAACAAATCCCTCAGCATGCACAACCTAGGTTAGCTCCGCAACAACTAGCTCCGCAACAGGGAGCTCCACAACAGACCGTAGCACCACCACAAGCGCAGCCTATTGCTGCAACACAAGCGACAACACAACAGATGTATCAGTATGCACAAGCAGATTATCCCGATTATCAGCGATATACATGACATAGCCTAGAGAGGGAAGTTGGCTTACCCCTTATTGAGGTTCCTGTAGACCAAGAGGGACCTTATGTGCATAGTGAACTATTAGGGGAAGACGGAAAGTTTTTACTTGATACAGGGGCAAGCAGAACAACTATAAGACACAGTGAAGTTCCAGGGGCACCCCTCTCAGGCTCACAAAATATTTCCCTTGGATTCCCAGGAAAACCCATAATTAATGACGTAACACAACCTCTTCCACTTACGATTGGTCCATTGACACGTACTACAGATTTATTGCTTACTAAATCATGTCCAGAAAACTTGTTAGGTATAAAAACATTGAAAGCTCTAGGAGCCATAATATGTTGTTCTCCGGAAGGAGTACGACTATTTCTACGTGACTTCAAAGGTCACTACGTGTCCAGAGACATGGATCACCGACTACAGAATTTACCTACACATTTATGGGCACAAGGCCCCACTGATGTTGGTTGCATGAATATTACACCATATCGTGTCACACTAAAAACAGGAGTAATACTACCACGAATGCGACAATACAAGTTACCACCCGATGCTGTTGTGGCTTTGCTGCAAATCATTGACGAGCTCATTGCACAAAGAGTGGTTGTCGAAACCGACTCCAATGTATGTAATTCCCCGATAATTCCGATTCTTAAAAGAACGGATCCAAAAGTACCATCAGTATATCGATTAGTTATTGATCTGCGCGAATTAAATAAATGTATTGTACCACAATACCCTGTGGTCCCAGATATCTCGTCATTACTAACAGCTATTGACTCAGAAGCAACGTTCTTCACTGTAATTGATCTCAAGAATGCTTTCTTTAGCGTCCCAATAGATCCGGAAAGTCAATATCTGTTCGGATTCAGTTTAAATGGACGAAGCTTTAAATTCACACGCGCACCTCAAGGATTTACAGAAAGCCCCAGCATCTATAGCCAAGCACTGAACGAGAACTTGACAGTATCCACATGCCAGTTAACACTGCCTTGCTTCAATATGTCGATGATCTGTTGATCACCGCCCGAAGCGAACCTGAATGTGAAACAGCGTCACTGACGGTTTTAAAATTTTTGGCTGACAAGGGACACAAGGTGTCCCCTTCTAAGCTGCAATTCTGTGTCCAGCGAGTTGTTTACCTTGGGCACTCGCTGTCCAAGGAGGGAAGACAGCTTACACCTGATCGCATCCAGTTAATTGCTAACATGCTACCACCCAAGACACAAAAGGAGGTGCGGGCTTTTATAGGCCTCACTTCATACTGTAGGCAGTGGATCCCTCAATATGCATTTCTAGCAAAACCACTCATCCAGTTAACAACACAGGAGGCAGCCACATCGACTGTCCTCCCTTGGACTCAAGAACATACACACGCCTTTGAAAGCTTAAAGAAAGCTTTATGCCAAGCACCTGTTTTAGCAACACCATGTTACAGTAAACGGTTTACACTCTTTGTTACAGAACGCGAAGGTACTGCCTTGTCAGTACTCACTCAGGAACAAGCAGGATCACACAAACCATGTGCTTATTTCTCTAGTACATTAGATCCAGTAGCTCAGGCTCTTCCTGCGTGCCTGAAATCGGTGGCAGCAACAGCTTTAGCAATCAGACAAAGCGATGCCATAGTGTTAGGACATCAATTGACAGTACAAGTACCACGCGCAGTAGAGGTTCTCTTGAACCGCACACAAACACAACACTTGACTATAGCGAGACTCACCGGTTACGAATTGACATTATTTCAGCCACACATAGAAATCAGACGTTGTAATACGTTAAATCCTGCCACACTGTTACCAGTGGGCGGAACAGATCCATTGGCACATGATTGTGTCGAAGTCATTACTATCACGACGAAACCCAGACAAGACTTGACAGATATCCCTTTGTCAGATCCAGACTTGACATTGTATGTAGATGGGTCATGTATGAGAACAAGTACAGGAGAGTTAGTGGCCGCTTACGCAGTCACAACAGACACTGAAGTCATTGAAACAAATTGTATTAACACTTTGTCAGCTCAAGCAGCAGAGCTCATCGCTCTGACACAAGCCTGTATTCAAGCCAAAAATAAGAAAGTCAACATATACACAGATTCACGTTATGCATTCGGAGTCGTCCATGACTTCGGCGTACTGTGGCGAGAGAGAGGTTATTTAACTTCTCACGGTGCCCACATCCAACACGGACCCCTCATTCAAGCCCTATTAGACGCGATTCATCTACCCACTGCAATATCGATTATGAAATGCAAAGCCCATACAAAAGTTACCGATATCATTTCTCAGGGTAATGACCTAGCTGACAGAACAGCTAAACAGACTGCTCAGAATCAGACTCTCACAACTGACATGACAAAGACAATAGTTCAGACACTAACACATTGCATGACAGTTAAGGATCCCGCCCTTGATGTAATTGACATACAGACACATGCTACACCAGAAGAAATAAAGAAATGGACTGAATTAGGAGGGATCCAAACGGATCAAGGATGGATGACGAAGGAAAAATCTATATGGTTTCTTCCCGACTCCATGGTTCAAGTCATCATTAATACAATACATAGTCCAGCGCACCTAGGAGAGAAAGCTATGCTAGACAGCATTCAACACATTTGGTTCAACAAACACTTGCGAGCAGCAGCTAAACAAAAAGTTCGTACCTGTATGATATGTTGTCAGTTTAATCCAGGTAAAAGCATCCCCGTAGAGCAGGGTGGATTTCAACCTCCCGATCATGCTTTTGAAGTCCTCCAGATGGATTATATCCAGATGGAACGATGTCGAGGATTCAAATATGTTCTCGTAGTTGTCTGTGCTCTTTCCCGTTGGACAGAAGCCTACCCGGTTTCAGATTACACCGCCCCGACTACTGCCAAACAGTTAGTTCGAGAATTCTTCCCACGGTACGGTTTACCACGTGTTGTCTACTCAGATAACGGCCAGCCGTTCTCATCCGAACTAATGAAACACGTTTCCCTTTTGTTAGGCTACCAATGGAAACTCCACTGTGTCCGGCATCCCGAGGCAGCAGGTCTCGTGGAACGTCATAATCAAACCCTGAAAATTAGATTGTCCAAAATATGTAGAGAAAAAGGTGTCGATTGGATAGTAGCCTTACCAGTTGCGCTCTTTTACATGAGAATGGTAGCACATTCTCGAACAGGGCTATCCCTATACGAGGTGATCTTCGGTAGACCACCAAATATGTGGGGGACGCCTATACCTCGCAAAATCACTGATGTTGACTGTAATATGCTGACAGATTACCTGGCTTCCTTGATGTCTGCACTACAATCTTGTCGTTCACAGGTAGCCGCAGCTTTTCCCGATAATACTGAGGGGAAGCCCCATGACGTGGTTCCTGGTGACCTGGTTCTGGTCAGGAATTTCGACCGGAAGACCCAACTGGAGCCTAGGTGGAAGTCGCCTAAGTTGGTTCTACTCACTACAAGGACAGCCGTGAAGATCGAGGGACGGAAAGGGTGGTTGCACTCGAGTCATATCAAGAAATTTTATGGACTACCATCCAGTGTGAATACTCAACCCTGTATTCCCTCACAGACAGACTCAAAGCTCCCCTTGGCTGAATTAACAAACTCTGAACTTTACAAACTAAAATTGAGGTCTAGCAAGTCAGACAATTTGATTGTTTAAGTCCTCTCCAAGGTGAATCGGTTGAATTTGTCTCTGACATGTATCCTCTAGACCGGAATAGAGAAAGAAATCAACAGATGCAGCATAAAAAGCATGCGTACTGTAAATCACTTCGTAGTCACTGCACAGTAACCTTATTAATTTTGTTTTTCCTAAGTCTTCTGATCATTATTTTCAGCATACTATTGCATATGTATTACCCTATTCTTAAGCGTGCTTACAATGTAACTGCAGAACATTCTTTTAGCGAATTACCTCCGCATGAGTTGTCCTATAGATTTGCGCTGCGCAACAACACATTCATTAGTATGTTACATCATTCCCATCAGACCAGCAATGCCACAAATTGTTGGATATGTGGCCGACTCCCTCCCTATCAGAACTATAAGGGAGTTTTGCCCCTCTTTCCATATCCGTTCACACACAATGGCTCCTGTGGAGCATGGTTTAGTTTGATTAATTCCCTAGATTCAAATTCCGCAGTTTATCAAGACAACTGGGTATGGGGAAACCTGAACCTAGTTTTGCTTAAAGTCTGCTACCCTAACAAGGAGGGACTTCCCAAAAGAACAGGAACTGATCTAGAAAATGAAGTATATGGATTAGGTAATTTTACACTTAACCTCATGATCCTGAACGTTGAATCTGAAGCTACACCAATCCTGCCCGCCATGTCAGTATTCCCAGTAAAAGGGGAATTATGTGTAAGAAAGAATGGTTCCATACACATGGGCCATAGTAAATGCACCACTGTAATAAAATTCAGTGATCAAGGCAAGTCTACATTTAGAGCTTCCCATCATTCCTACTTCATATGTGGCCAGACCGCATATATATGTCTACCTTTAGATTGGGATGGTACCTGTTACATAGCGTTTCTTCTGCCACCTGTTTTCCTAGCTCCTCCTGATTATCACAGAAATACCCATTTAGTACACAATAGACAACAGAGAGATCTCCCAATTGTCGATTACACTGAAACAGCATGGGAAAAATACACAGATTTCAATAAAGGGTTCTTTCCCTATATAGGTACAGTCACTAATAGTAAGCTGATACGTAGATTAACCAGAACCCTTGAAGCAGTAGTGAACGAGACTATTTCCGCCTTAGGCAATTTAACAGAAGAGCAGTCTGCTATGCGGATTGTTGTGCTTCAAAATCGTCTTGTCCTTGACGTCATCCTGGCCGATAGGGGCGGAGCTTGTAGGGCCATCGGATCAAGTTGCTGCATTTTTATACCAGAAAATTCGCCGTCAGTATATAAAGCCATAACCCGCCTTCATAAGATTATAAGCCAGATACACCAGAGTCCAGGCACCTGGACTTGGTCCGGTTGGTTCTGGGGCGTGTTGTCAGCCTGGGGATGGAGAATCCTATCCTTCCTAGGTATTGGCTTTCTCATACTATTCAGTTGCTGCTTATGTCTACAATGTGGGCCAGCGATTTGTGGTCTGTGTGCCACATCGTGTATCCCACATCCAAGTTTTCGTTCAAGATCCCGGAAGAAGAAAGAAGAACAAATGATGCTATATGAACAGATCGATGGATTGATGAAGATCGATATCTCCTGAGGGTCCGTAGGGGACAAGGAGGGAATGAGGAAATATGAATTTTGTGATCAGTTATGTCCCCTATCGTAGACCCCAACGGCTCCATGTGCATGCTATACGTACATGTATGTTCCCTCCAGTTCCAGTTTTGAAGACGCAAATATATGTGCGTCCACCGTCAACATGTCCTCTTTCAGATCCGCCATGAATGGGTCAGATATTCCATTCCTAAGTATGAAAGGCCACCGACTTTATGTGGTTCACTTTCCACATTTTACAGATTCAGGCGAGTAGGCCCTGAATTCTGTCATCAAGCCTTTTCCTGTCTTCTGCCTCTGAAAGCTCCAGTCTGAGCCTGCATCTGTATCCATGAACTTTGTCCTACTCCCTGCGCGGCTAACGGTGCCTGATCCAGCATATTGCCTGCCAAAAACTGTATTTCACCTTCAAGATTATCTACTCCGCTCCTCATCCGATGCATTCCTGTCTAGTAGTTTAGGTAAACATTCCTCCAGCTACCGTGCAAAGGGCCAGGCCTCGCTGTCCTCATGCAAGTAATTCATAGGCCCCGTTACCATGGAATATTCCTACCCCCTCGCATCTCATGTAGACACTTAGACGCTTGTACACGCACTAACAGTCAGTATAGAATAGATTCTATCCTAGAGACCTTTCCTTTTGGATAACACAGTTCTTTAAACATAGGATATTAGATATGATTTGGGATTAGGTTGACATGACCCCCAGACTTCTGTCTCCACATGTAGAGCTAAATGTCAAGTCCCCTTCACCCTCTAGTTGCACGTCAATCACACGTCATGCGGCTGCGCGCGCATCTCTGCCAAATATTTCTGCTGACATCGCAGGATTCTTTTATGGATCCACCCACTTGTGACATCATGTATAATGACGTTTATCAAATTACGCCCATATGACCGCCTCTATTAGTTACGTATGCACAGTTTATCTGTATTATCAGCTGTTACGCCTCTTGCATCTGTTTCACTGTAATGCATTTTCTATAAAACTGCTTATCTGTCAATAATGTATGCCCTTCCTTCCTGAACTTTCGTGGTGATGGAATAGAAGCCTGCAATTCGAATTGCATTCCTTTGTATAGGAATAAAGCCTTTTTAAACCTCTAATACCACGGATTCTGCCTCTTATATTTACTGAGTTATTCTTACTAGACTTTACCGCATAAAAAATAGTACCGGTAATGAAATATTTACCACATATCTTAGATTTTGATCTTGTAACTGCTGCTACTAAATATGTCGCCACTGCTGTTTTAGCTGCCTCGTCAGCCAAACTGTTACCGACAGCATGGACACCAACTCGTTGGTGACCAAGAGAGTGAATTACATCCACAAGTGGCAAACTCCCTTTGAGTTCTGACACTCGATCCCAAATTGTTTTATGCTTTACTGAGCAACCTTTGGATTCACGAAAAAAATTCATAATCCAAAAAAGTAAATTGTCGTTGTAAGATTGAACACAATAGTAAGAGTCACTCACTATAAGAGTAGTGACTCTGTGATCAGCAAACTCAAGTGCAAGCACCAGAGCACGAAGCTCCGCCAGTTGCGCGGTACAATCACCTAATGACTGCGTATGCACTGCATCAGATTTGAACTCTCCATTCACGAAAGTACCGACTACAATTGCGCAAGCCGCTGAATAAGCGTGCCTTGATCCAGTTGCGGGTTGCGCCGACCCGTCTGTGTATATGACACAATGGTATTCCTCGATAGGGCGCAATGACTGTGGAGCTGGATGAACGAATTCATACTCCAAACTCTCCTGAGTCTGCAACGCCGCGTCAAAGATGTATTCGACGTCGGGCGAAGCTAAGGAGGTCGCCCATTGTATCCACCTTGGATGCAAAGCCTTAGAATTTGGTACTCTAGCTTTAGTGACTGCTTCAAGAGCAGGAAATGGTGTTACCACCAGCATGCGTTTTCCTTGTGATAGCGCACGTTCTTTCAGGATTGCCATCTGAACTGCTGTCAAGACTTTTTCAACAGTGGAAAATCGCAGCTCAGCCGAAGTGTACAGATGAGATTTGTAAGCAATGGGGACTGTGTCACCCTCATTGAACGTTAAGTACGTGAAACCTTCCGCGCCTGGAACAATTCTAATGACCAGGTTGGTGTGGTTGTCACGAGTTTTTAAATATTTAGCTGTAAGAAGATCTGTTTGCAAAGTATATAATGCCAACGTGTGCTCTGGCAGCCAGCAAGATCTGGTATAAGTTGGTTGTATCAAGGCATAAAGCGTCTTGATACGCTGGGCATAATCAGGAATGTAGGATCGACCGAAATTCAGAAAACCCAGCAAGGATTGTAGTTTTTTCAATGTCGTAGGGATACGAAGGTTTGCGCATTTCTCAAGGAACTGCGGTGCCAAGCCTCGACCTTCATTATTGAGTTCGTACCCCAAGAACAACACTGTAAACTCAGCAATGTGCGACTTCTTAAAGTTAAACTTGTAACCGAAGTCTACAAACATAGTCACTATGTTATCCACACGAGCAAGGTGTGGAAGCAACTCGTCGTCTGTCAGATAGATGTCGTCGACATACGAGTATGCTTCCGGGTCTACCATCTCTAAGAGAGAGACCACGCGAGCGGCAAAAACTCCAGGGCTGTTTTTATAGCCCATCGGGAGCCTCTTGAACAATTTTTGTTTGCCACCCGAGGTGAATGCTGTCCACTCATAACTAAGAGGGGCCAAATTATGGCAATAAAAGCCATTGGATAAGTCGAGCGTAGTTTTGAAACGTTTTCTCACAAGACTATCTACGAGAGCCGAACTATGAGTATTTTGTACCGCACACGTCCGGCAATGTGAGTTTAAATGCCGGTAATCCAAAACTAGGCGGTACGATCAGTCAGGCTTCGTTACAGTGAATAAAGGATTATTCATGGGTGACACACATGTCTCAATTACTCCTTGATATTCCAATTGTTCAAGGATTGACGCGACGTGAGGTCTAGCCTCGCGACGCATGGGATATTGGGGTTGAGGCTGGGGATCGGATCGCAATGGAATCTCGTGATTGGGAGAACATTTATCCAAGCCAACCTGATTACGATATAACGCAGGCGCAAGCACCTGTGCCCACTCCCCGGCCAACCTAGTAGACTCCTCCGTGGGCACTGCGTACCCAAAGGAAGGAAGTATAACTTCCTTGCCCCTAGGGGCGTCCAAAATGAAAGCCGGAGGCCAATCTTTCTCCGCCAAAAGAATATCATATGTGGTGGTAAGATTATCCCCAAAAAAAACTTTAATTTTGCGTTGTATGTCACCCTCAATATTAAGGACTATTTCAAATAATCTTTCTGGGGGGGCTACGCGAGTATCAGCAGTTTCAACTGTCACATATATGTCAGTTGCTGTCGCCTCCAGAAATGGACGCAATGCTTCCCGCACTACTGTAACCTCCGCCGCGCTGTCTAGCAGCGTTAGTGCCCGTGTCAGGTTCCGCAGCTGTGTCCTGACCATCTGAGGCATATCTCGCAGAGATAGCAGCAACTTTCTTTTTCTGAAACGGTGGACGTGGTCTGGCAGCGTCTTCTTGCTTGCCTTTACCGTCAGTCTGGCCGGGCTGTTCTTGACCTTGAGTTCCCCGTCCTCTTCCTCGATCTCCACCACCAGAGTGCGAAGTCGATGTTTCCTGTGAAGAACGAGGAGAGCGTTGTTCAGAAACCTGAAACCTATCAGGTGACTTAATACGAGTACGATCGCGCAAATCATAAGTGCGTTCACTATACGACTGAACTGGTGAGGCAGGACGAGAAACCTGTTTCTGTTGCTGCTTCTCTTGTTTTTTAGCTCGCCAACTTTGTTTAGGAAAGTTGGGCTTTTCGTCTTTTGTAGACGAACTCACCTTAGTTTGTTGCACTACATCTGGAATTTTGATGGTGGGTTTTACACCTAAGGCACTACGTCCAACCATCCTGTAGGCTTTCGCAATAATGTTTGCGAATTGCCGAGGCTTGTCTTCATCAGCCAGAAGCTCCAGCATATTGCCAACTTGGAACTGCATGGCATCTCCTTTGAGGTTGCCCATTACCATGGACCAAACCACATCGAAACTGTCGACGAGCCTCATTCCCAACTCAATAGCTGCCTCCGCACCATGACTTTCTTGAACTTTCTTGATGACGGAGGGTAGTACAGCCATAGACGGAGTGCCGTAGCACTTCGTATATGTCGCAGCAAAGATCTTGCCCCAATTGTCACAATCAACAAGCTCAGGGACCAGGTCTTTCGGCAAAGTAATGGTGAGTATCCTGTGTTTATCCACAGGTGTAGTGTTTGGAAACACGGCTTCTAATTGATCAAATTTTTCTGCAAGCCAGTAAGGAAATTCATCCTTACTGAGGGGGCGCTTGCCGACAACCGCGTTAACCATAACAGGGCTTATCACCACCGCGTGATGGCGATCCGCCCCGTGTCCAGCAACCGCAGGTGCTCCCACCTGAACCGTGCGTGACACATACTGCACTAAAGCCCTATGGACCGTAATCAGGGCTGTGTGTAGCGTTCGTAAATCACCCACGCCTATCGTCATGTAGCGTGGGTGTGGAGCATATCCGGCCAGTACCGGCCATGTAGCCCCTGCAATTGACAACGGGCCCATTCTCGCCGATACGACCTCATGGGGGATGGCGCCATTAAACCAAATTGTATGCTGCCAGGCAGAAATAGGAATTTCTAGAGTCCGATATGGGGCATAAGCCGCAGGAACAGCCGAGGCTGTATATTCGTGGAACAAATTATCGTCTGTATCCACCTCCGCAAAGGTCACCCATGAGTAATACAACTCATACGGGTAGGTGGTATCAGCACTGACCACAAAAACAACGGACATCCCGTCATCAGGTACCCCATACGCCCTCAAATGAGCGCGCAGAGGAACCCTACTATGAGCGGGAATATTAACCGCCATAAGGACTCCCTAAAGAATAACAACGATTTACACAGTAGCACTTGGGCTCAAAAATTATAACCTTTTTAATTTTCAAGCTTGATAGAACCTTTAGTCTAAACCTAGGTAGGTTAAACCGTCACTCAAGTTTTCCTGAAACGAGAGTGAGGGTTGTTGTGGACTAAAATCAGCACTACTAAAGCGTCTCAGACGTTAAGACCAAACGTTAGGTGCGCCATGTTGCAGGGATTCTGCTTTTGCACAGAACTATGCGCAGGAGACCAGGACCTAGAGAATTGTGGTGTACCAGAAAACTCCCCTCAGAACCCAGAACCCCTTATCCGACTAGCTTAGTATCTCATTCGTTAACCTAGATCTAGCTAGGTGGTCCCAATGTATAGACAAACCAGAACAAGCGACTTAGATATTTCTCAGGAGTGGTGGGAATCCGAAATACCTGTTCGTACTTATTTTTTAGTCCACAACATAATAATACAGACACGGTAAAGTTTAAAGAGTTTATTTTATAAACCTTGCGTCCTAAGATGCAGTACTTTGGCTAACACTAGCAGACTAACAATACAGATCAGAATCATTAGCATTATTATAATACCATATAGAATGAAAGGAGCAATCATACTATTAATGACAGTGGTATACGGCCACACTCCTTTCACTATAATCTAATACATTATTATTATTAGACTATTAGAAGGTCTCTTAGGCTAACAGGGGGGACCCCATACCGTATAGATCAGCTTAGTAGAATCACATCAAAGGATCAGCTCTCACTGCATGCATCAGCTCTTCTTGTTCGAATGAATGTAAAACCAAACTGTTCTGCAATATTAAAGACGCTCGTCCTTCAAATATTGGCAGCTGTATGCATGATATGTCTAACAAGTGGTACGATCAACCTAAATACAACACTCTGTACCTTCTAGTGACCCAGACGCGTTCTTTGCATGATGTACAGACCAAGGGCACATTTCACGGTTAAGAATGTGAAACAACAGTTTGTTATCCTGTAAGGCAAAGTCGAGTCAGCATTTCTAAAATGAATAACACATAACAACAGTGTTGTGTGCAGCACAGCAGAAACGACAAGCTTGCTTGTTAACTATGATCTCGGTTATGCTAACTTAGTGTTGTAAATAGGGCGTGGCTTCATCCATCTCACACCCCCCATGATCGGAGCACTAACCAATAGGGATACACTTATCAAGAACGCAGAGTTTCGGGGAGGAGCTTAGCGCGTGATCAAGATGGCCGCGTGTGCCTAGAGCTCCCGAGACCCTCGCTCCCTCCGGCAGCTATCCTGCCTATTATCCTGCTTTTGATGCCCGGAATATTGGAGGGGAGCTGTTGCTGAGGCGAGTGCCGCTGTCCGGATCGAAATCGTCCACCGGAGACCGAAGTTGTACTGACTGGAAGTCTGTGGCCTACTCCCCGCACGGTGCCCGGGCCTTGCGTTGGCACAGTGCCCGTGCACTAATTGAACAACAGCGGCCGGGCTGGGGACGGGTCGGCGGAGGGGAGGTGTTTCCACTTTCACTTTCGCCTTCCAGTCTCCACAGCGCCCGGGACGGGGCGTGCGTAGTGCCAGCCACTGGTCGCATGGTTGATTACTCTGTATGGGCAAGGAGAGTGTCTACACGGCAGATTGCGATGTCGACCAAATCGGACGCCGACAAACAGAAGCCCAAGAGTACCAGGCGGGGCAGCTACACCCAGACTAACAACATGGACCGTTATGCCCACCAGAAGGGGTCTCCGGGCGGATCGGGCCCGATACTGGAGGCCTCGAAGGACGCGACACCTCCCCCCACAGAACTGACCCTGCAAGATATTATGGGGGCCATCGAAGGGATGAAGTCCTCGATTGGGCAACAATTTGAGACCCTGGCACATAAAGTGGATGCCATATCGATTGACGTCAATCTGGTTCGGGCAGACCTGGGGAAAACTAATGAGCGGGTTCAGTCCTTGGACCTCAAGACTGCCGGCCTCCTGGGCGACGTCTCCGGCCTTCAGCAGGAAGTCCGTACCCTGCGGACGGCAAATGATCACTTCGCCCGACGGTTGGAAGAGTTCGAAGGCCGTGCAAGGCGCAATAACGTGCGCATCATTGGGGTCCCGGAAAATTCGGAGGAGCAGTCGGTGGACCTGTTCGTGGAGGACCTGGTGGTGAACCATCTGGCGCCCAAAGGCCTCAGTAAGTTCTTTGCTGTCGAACGGGCCCACAGAGTCCCTGGCGGGAGGCCCAAGGTGGGGGCCCCTCCGAGGCCGATTGTCGCCAGGATTTTTAACTTCAGGGACCGAGATGCCATTCTGCAAGCATCGCGGGTGGCCGGCCCGCTGCCATTCCAGAACACTACTGTAAGTTTCTATCCGGACTTTACCCAGATGGTGCAGAAGCAACGGCAAGGCTTCCTGGCGGTCAAGAGAAGACTACGTGAGATGGGACTAAAATATGCCATGCTCTTTCCGGCCAGGTTGCGGGTGGTGTTCGAAGAGCGGACTTTCTTTTTTGAGTCTCCTGACATGGTCGGAGACTGGCTGGACACATTGCCCCAAGGACGGACTGGCGTGGAACGCTCCGGTGGCGCAGACGGTGGTGGGGATGAACACTGAGCCAGGACTTAAGTACTAAGACTCCGGTTCCTCCGGGAGGTTGATAATCCGGGGGGTAGCGGGGGCAGTAGGGGAGCCTTTTCCTCCTCTGGGGTTCTTTTCGTAGATTAGTAGTTTTAAGGGGCGACAGGCACACTGCAAGTTGGGGGGCACTTTAGAGCTTACGCAGGGGTGCAGGGTGGGGGGTGGATGTGGGTTGTTGTTGGGGTTGTTGTTGTTTTCTGTTATGCAAGGCGTAAAGATGCAAGCTTCTGTGACTCGGGTCTGGTTCCACGCGGGGGGTGGTGGTCTCCTTACATGTTGGGATGGGGGGTAGGGGCCTAAAAATACTCAGTTGGAATGTAAATGGCTTGGGGGATCGTATTAAGCGTGGGATTGTCCTGCAATTTCTGAAGCGATGTACCCCTGATATTGTCTTATTGCAAGAGACGCACTTGATTGGTAACACGTGCTGTGCACTCAATCGTAAAGGCTATAAATTTGTTGCACATTCCGGGTTTTCCTCGGGTTCTAGAGGGGCGGGAATACTAGTTAGGTCCTCTCTGCCATTCGAGGTTGATTCCACTACCGTTGACGATAGGGGATGCTTTGCGGCAGTAGCGGGGCGGTGGGAGGGCAGGACCCTGGTCCTGGTGTCGGTTTATGTCCCCCCTGCATTGCAGCCCTCTACACTAGCGGACTTAGAGAGGACATTGTTGGATCTCCCAGAGGGAATGTTGGTGGTGGGTGGCGACTTCAATGCGGTTGGCTCTGGCCTGCTCGACAGACACCCGCAGAGGAGTTCGGGGGGGGGCTCAGAAGTGGCTTCCTGATTTTATAGATACCCTTGGGCTGGTTGATTGTTGGAGACTGTTGCATCCCACACAACGACAATATACTTTCCACTCAGGGGCGCATGGCAGTCTCTCCAGAATTGATTATGTCCTTACCCTGGCTGCACACGCCTCCTTCGTCCATCACCACCCCCTTTTGTACCGCATTGTTTGCCATAAGTTGGCAGGGTATGCTCAGACGTGAGTCCCTTGCTCACTTTGCCACTGGATTCAAGCAAGCCTGGCTGAAGACGGCTGAAATGCCAGAAACCGGTCCTAGGAAGCTTGTTTCTGGTCCAGGGAAGGCATGGCTTGGCAGTTCGGGCTGGACTGTTCCCATGAGGCACAGGGTCAGACTGATTTGCATATGGCCATGTCTGAACTGGGGTGGCTGAGTGGGCTAAAGAACGGTGATGGATCAAACCCAGATCTGTTGACTGGGTGTGAGTGTTTGATTGGTTCTGATGCTCCGTCCATCACCACCCCCTTTTGTACCTCCTTCGTCTCTGAGGCCAGGCACATGGCACGAGGTATTTCCGACCATTCCCCGGTGTGGATCTGTATGGATGTTGGCAGAGGAGTGGGTGGTAGGGTGGCCCCAATTAACCCGTGGTATTTCAGGGACCCTGCGACCCGTAGTGCGGTACTGAAGGCGGTCGACCGTTACTTTCAAGAAAACCTTGGTTCGGTCACGTCGGCGGTGTCCTTGTGGGAAGCGTTCAAAACAGTGATTAGGGGTGAGGCCCTCTCCTTGATAACAGCGGCCAAGCGTCGGAGAGACGCGGAGGTCGCCCAGCTTGAGGCGGAGATCGCGGATCTAGAGTTGGCTCTGGAAGGGGAGGTCACGGCGGAGGCGCTGCACAAGTTGAGCCTCAAACAATCGGAGTACAGGGCCCTCGTGACGGATGCAGCCAAAGCCCTGAGTAGGGAACAGCGGGCCGTCTGTACGACGTCGGGGACAAGGCCGGGAAATTGATCGCGTGGCTAGATAAAAAGGAGCGGACTAATCGTGTTGTGCCGGACCTTGTGACGGAGGATGGCGTCACGGTCACGGAGCCGGACGGCATAGTCCAGTGCTTTGCGGATTACTTCCACACGGTCTATACCTCCGTGTCTGACAGGCCAGTGGAGGATTCATGTGAGCTCCTGCGCGATCTCGCCCTGCCTTGCCTCTCCGACATAGACAGAGACGATCTTGATGGCGACATCACAGTCGACGAGATTGCGGGGGCTATCCGCTCTTTGCGTCCGGGCAAGGCCTCGGGTCCGAATGGCCTGCCAATTGAGCTTTACAAACTCCGACCGGACAAGATCGCTACGCATTTGCGGGCTATGTTTGTGGAGGCGCGGGAGATGGGCTGCCTCCCACTTGACCAGCGCTTGGCAACGATCGTGGTCATCCATAAAGATGGCAAGCCCAGGAACCGGTGCAGCTCATACAGGCCGATCTCGCTCCTTAATGCTGAGCCGAAGATCCTTGCCAAAATCCTCGCAAACCGGCTGGTCAGGGTGGTCGGGGATCTGATCCACCCTGACCAATCTGGCTTCATCTCGCATCGTAACACCGCGTTGAATCTTAGGCGCATCCACGGAGTGATCGCAAGGGTGGGGACGATGCGGGAGCCGGCCATGGTGGCTGCGCTCGACGCAACGATGGCATTTGACACGGTGGAGTGGGCATACTTGTGGGCTGCGCTTGCAAAATTCGGCTTCGGGCCCGGATTTGTGGGCTGGGTAAGGCTATTATACGAAGGACCTCTCGCCAAAGTCGCAGTTAACGGTAGGGCTTCCCGTCCCTTCGACCTGGGGAGGGGTACCAGGCAGGGTTGTCCTCTATCACCGCTGTTGTTCGCTCTTGCCCTTGAGCCGCTGGCGGCCTGGATACGATGGCACCCAGATGTGAGGGGGATTCGATGGTCCCCTGATCACGAAGACCGCATTTCCCTCTATGCCGACGATATTCTGCTCTATCTTACTTCACCCCGGAAGTCCCTTATAGTTGTCTGCGACATATTGACTTCCTTCGGGAGGAACTCGGGGCTAACCATTAATTGGGGTAAGTCATATCTGTATGCCCTGTGTGGGGACGCCCCGGTCCCCCCGCGGAATTGCCGATCCAGATTGCCCGGGAGGGTTTCCTGTATCTTGGGATTTATATCTCTGCCGACCCAACGGTACGGTATGAGAGGAACCTGCTCCCTCCGTTGGCGCGCCTGCGGCGGGACGTGGCGGGCTGGCGGCGGCTGCCGCTTTCCCTCCTTGGCCGTGCGGTGCTATTCAAAATGATGTCTCTTCCCCGTTTTCTCTATGCCCTGCAGAACACCCAGGAGCTGGTTCCGGCCAGCTACTTTCGGGAGGTTGAGATTCTGCAGCGTTCGCTGCTGTGGGACGGCCGCCCGCGTATAGCGATAGCAAAATTAACTCTCCCTTGGTACGACGGGGGTATCGCGCTTCCCGACATCCGAAGATACTATTGGGCCTCCCAACTGAGCGCGATCAATCATGGAGTCTACGGTCCGGCGCTTGGCCCTGGCTTTGCTATGGACCGGTGGTTGCTGCGGGGTGGTGGCTATTATAGAGCACTTTATTCGAAGACACCGGCTGGGTCCCTCACAGGGCCGACCGGGGTGGCGGTGCACGTGTGGAAGACAGTCACGAACTCCCTGGGATGGAGGGATAGGCTCACCCTCGCCACTCCGTTGTATGACTCGGACATGTTGGGGAACCTCTGGCACTCTAAGGGATTCGACAAATGGGATCTGATTGGCATCTCCAGGGTGGGGGACATGCTGACCAAGGGGCGGATTAAGTCGTTCGATGAGCTGCGGTCGGAATATGCGCTTGAGGGCACGGAATACTTCCGGTATGCGCAGGTGCGCCATGCGCTGCAGTCGGTCCTCGTTGAGGGGGAAAAGGTGCCTGAGTCCTCTCCATTGGAGGACCGGATCCTGGACGGCCATATGCCGGAGAGCACAATCTCCCTAATTTACAAAAAGCTTGTGAACGTTCGGACCGATCTCCTCCTGGGGGTGCGGGACCAGTGGACTAGAGACGGCCTTGAGCTGGACGATGAGGATTGGCAGTACGCGGTCTCCTCTCCTAAGGAGGTCGCAATCCCCGCCAGGTTGCGGCTTGTCCAGCTTAAGATACTCCACAGAGTCTATGTCACTGGGCCCCGATTGGTCCATATGGGTTTTTCCGAGGATGGGCTGTGTAAGAGGGGCTGCGGGATGGTGGGCACCTTTCTGCACATTATATGGGAGTGTGGTGTGATTGCGGAACTATGGAAGCGGATTCACGTTGTGATGCAGGAGGTCACGGGCATTGTATTGCACCCAGAGGCGCGGCGCTGTCTTTTGAATGTGTGGGGTCCTACAGACTACGACGCGGCGCAGACTCAATGGGTGACCCTAGGTAATATGGTGGCTAAGCGAGATATTGCAAGATTGTTGGGATCCCCTAGCCCTCCCACCCTGGATGCTTGGAAGGACAACATGGACTGATGCATGTTCCGGGAGAAAACGGTGTATAGTGCGCGGGGGAGGCCCAAGAAATGGCATAAGGTATGGGGAGGTTGGAACCAGTATAGGGGGTACATATGTTTGCCTCCTGCCACTGAACCACTAGAGGAGCAACTTTCCCCCTAGCCTCGCGTCCGACTTGGGTATTTCTGATGCACTTCTGCTAGAATGTTAACGCCTCTGCTTCTCCCTCCTCCTCTCAATCGGTGGCTTGATCTGATGTTGGAAATGGGGCCGCCCCCTCGCTGGGAGCTGACGCGAACTTATGATGTATATTGCCTTGCTTGGTGTGTTCATTTTTAAAAATTGGAACCTTTGTTATTATCCTGTACGAGAGCTGTAGATGACTGCACGTGTCGATTGAGGAGCTGCCGAACCTCCAGGTTGTCGGCTGAATAGCAGTGTATCTGAATTATACGAATAAAGGTTTTAAAAAAAAAAAAAAAAAGAACGCAGAGTTCAAGTGATGCAGAACGGACTCAAGGGCATATAAGGTAAGTGTTAAGTCCGAGAATAAAAAAATGTTCGTTTAGAAAATGAAAAATGATGTGGTAAAAAAGTAAGCTAAACTTTCGTAGAAATTTTAACAATTCTGGATGCAAGCTGCATTGACAATGTCAATCAGTCAATCCATGAAGGTATATGCACCGTAAGTTGCGACTGCTTCCAAGAGGAAATCATTGGAGCGTTCCGCAAAAATATCTGCCATCCAGTTGAGCAAGGCAAAGGAACATACATGTTCGTCAATTATCGGAGCATCCAGCACCATGATAGGACAACTGTCAGTCTCCTCAATATAACTCCTTTCAAGGAAATCAATAGCTGCCTCTCCGATATCCCAGTTTCCACGGACTCCGTGTGCCGCACCCAAAGCCATAAACCTGACACCAGAACAGTCGAATTCATGAGCCACTAAGGGACACATTAGTTCATCAAAATCCGGGTCAGGCGACGCCAAGTTTGACAGGCACAAGTCCAGAGCCCATTGGAAGGGACAATCTAGGCAATGAAAAATAGGTTGCACACACGTAAAAAAGGGAAAACGGAAAGACAATCCATACTTGACGCTTAATACCGCCAGTGGTAAGGTGCCATAGAAATCAAGCATCCGGCTACGAAGATGGAGCAAGCGCAGCATTCTGTCTTGCAACTCCCGGTGTGCAGCCATATCGAAGTGCGCAAATCAACAAGAGGATCCCAGCCACCAAAGCGAGGAGCAAGGGGAACCCTCCGAAGACACTTGAAAAAATAGAATGTAAAAATGCGGGGATCACACCAAAAACAGTCTGGAAAGATGTCACGAGGCCGGAGCCCACAATTTAAAAAAAATGAACAAGGCCAGTCGTAGACGAAGCATTAAAGATTGTTTGAATCAAGGTTCCAAAATGGAGGGGGAGGTCAGTATTTAAAAGAGCTTGTACCTCAGTGCGTGTGTTTGCAACATTAAGAAGAAATGTTTCACGGGATGAAGTTAACGCAACCTCTTTTTTAGACAAAAGAGCCCTTATTCTGCTCATCCTATTGAACTCTGCGTTCAAGGTTGGAATCGCTGGCCAGATGGATATGTCGAGTCGGCCTTGCGGGGGCGGAAAAAGGACGTTATTACAGCAAACTACTTTTTGTGAAACAGTCACTATGTAAGGAATACCCACAAGCATCCCACAGCAAGCTTCACTATTTAAAAGCAAATAACTACCGTTGGCAAGCAGCTTAAAAGACGACGTTATAACTGGCATTGGAATCCCCTTTAGGACACAAGCTAAATTAGGAGCGTGTATATTGCAAGCGCCATGTAATTGTATATGTCTGCAAACAACAGAGTGATCAGGAGCGGAATTGCATTCTTCACCTTTTAAGTAAACTTCCTTGCCACCCCTCACGCATCTGTAAGTGAACGGAAGTGACCAAACTTCATGCAGAAACGCATCACCAAGTTGTTCGTATCTGCCGATAGCATAGTGTTTCATGCACGAACTAAACTTGAACAAACTGAACGGTAAAGTTACTAATCCGTGAACTAACCACACGGCTGAATTTAACTCAGCTACAGAAAAAGGTAAAGGTTCTAATTTTTCAATGTGCAGCAATGCATAAGTAGCATCTTTCATGGACATGAACTGCTGTTTTTCAGTCAAATTAAACGGAAGGAACAACGATGAAATATTAATGTAATCCCAAGGGACTTTCCCTGCCTTTAACGTTTGCAATGTCCATGCAAACTGCATAATTGAACGCAACTGATTTTGACCATGATACAACACAGATACATCATCTTGCACAATGTCTACGACAGAAGAAACAATATTATCTAATGTATAAATCCTAGAAGACAACGTATTAATACTATTATCTATCACAGCCAATACTTTTTCCATATTGGCCTGGTCAATAGCACGTAGTCTAGAAGCAGCCTCAATTTGCGACAACTTCCAAACTTCATTGTAAATAGCATAAGCCCATCGTTTAGATCTACCATTAACAGGACCCTTAATGAAATCATTCAAATCTATTTTTTCATTTAAACGTGACAAATAACTGAAGTTAACGTGGAATGTTGCAGCCATGACTGACATAACTTACCTACAGAGTAGGTAGTCACCGTGTGTGAAGATGTGAAACGAGGGTCAACCCTAAGTTGTGTATACCCCGGAGTCAAATCCAGAAATCGACGTTGACAGGAATCTGAGCTTGTTTGCCATACCAACCAACCCTCAGGATTCAATGTTGAAATATTGAAGGTGCCATTGGAAACAAGCGACTGCAACCTAGTAAGGGACAGATCTGAGTGATTTTCCCAACCAGGATAAGCACCCAGATCAGGGATCGAGGGGGAAATTAATTTTTTAGATATAGCCAATCCAAAACAGGTGGTCTGAAAAATAGATGAATTTAAAAATAAAATATGGTTAGGGATAAGACAGGCACGATGCAAAGCTTCTGTTCCTTGTACCTGCCACGGTTTAGTTCCCCAAACCGATTTAAGATCGATAGTAGCTTTCCATACGTCATAACCTCCAATAGCCAATTCCTCCATAAAGGCTTTGGAATATAATAATTTTGTGTGTGTCAGTCTGACTTTAGAAGAGGGTTCTACCGCTACCTTAAAATAACAAGCATTTACAATGCAATGGTCTCGGCATTGGTAAAGTTAGAGCTATTGGCATTGCTCGTGACATTATTTTTGTTTATGTTTTTGTTTTTAAAACATTTAAAGAAACGGCATTGTCATGAGCAATGGCAATAGCTCTAACTTTAACAATGCCGAGACCGTTGCATTGTAAATGCTTGTTTCACGGGGGGGGGGGGGGGCTGGGCTGAATCTTTAAGCAATAGGCAGAGTGGAGCTGCAGGGGCTCTTAGAAGGGGTGAAACACCAGCGAGGCCTCATTAACATGCAAATAGTCTTTCAAAGACCTGTGATGTGCTCGGGTGCGGCTGTGTGGGCACTGGGAAGCTGTCTCATCCGGGGCTGCCACACACGAGGGGAGGGGGGGGGGGGGGGGATGGAGCCCTTTGAGTCCAATTGGGGTTGCGCGCCTGGTCCCTGGGGACGGAGATGAGTAAGTAAAGGGGGTGGGGGGAGGAGTAGAGAGGTGGGAGTGTAGGGGCCGCCACAAGAGGGCCCTACCCCAGTTTCTGCCGCGTCCTCGGACAGCACCCCTTCATACCCTAAGCCCCGGCTTCGAGTAGCACTCACCTGCAGACACGGCTCCTCCATGAACGCGATTCCTCCACCCCAAGGCCAGGCTTCAATGCGCACTCACCTGTAGCCCCTCTTTACCCCGGCTGCAAGGTACACGCACTTGAAAGCACATCCAACGTCATACCTTCACCCCGCGTACAGGCTTAAAGGCGCACTCGCCTGTAGGTGCCGCGACTCAGTGAAGCCACCCCAGCTGCAATGTGTACTCACTTGTAAACACCTCTTCCTACAACGCCATACCTCCACCCCAGACCCAGGCTTCAAGGCGCACTCACCTATAGGCTCCGCCTCCGTTCAGGTAGTTCTGCCCCGGCCCCTTGCCAGGGGGGTACTGCAGGCTGGCCAGGTCGTAGCGGTGGTACTGCTGCTGGTAGGCCATTGAGTCGCACTGCATGGGGGCATAAGCGGCATTGTGTGCCCAGGTGTAGGGCTCCATGCGCGGGCTGCCCCCGGGCCCGTGGCCCATCATGGCCCCGGAGGACAGCGCATACTTGGCCGAGTCCTTCTTGAGGGCAGCCTTGCTCTTGCGCCGGGGCTTGAACTTGTAGTCCGGGTAATCCTTCATGTGCGTGGCCCGCAGGCGCTTGGCTTCGTCTATAAAGGGCCTATTCTGGTGGCAAGGGCGAGTGAGGTCCTGGCGAAGGCGCAGAGACCCGGAGGAAGTGCGGAAGCGAACGAGGGGTTGGAAGCGGGCGAGGTGAGGGCCAGGAACACCACAGCCTTTCTCCGAGGCAAAACAGAAATGCCTCGGAGAAAGGCAGCGTCGTTTTCGGATTCGGGGGCGCGTTTTGCTGTTATCTCCTCCTTGAGACTTCTTGCAAAAAACACGCCCCCCGATCCGAAAAGGACGGGGCCTAATCTGAATGACTGACCTCTTCTCCAATGGCTGGCCAGCATTCAAGAGGCCAGCCAATGGAGAACAGGGGAGAAGAGGGGCGGGTTCAAGCCCCTCTTCTCCAAGTCATTAAATCTCGGAGCTAGACTGCGCAAGCGCAGCCTTCGCAGCCGAGACCTAAAAAGACTCAGGGGTTGACACACTAAAATCGGAAAAGTATGTGAATTTTTTCAATAAAGTGGCAGAGCTGCCAGGCATAGGGACAGGACAATGTTCCCATTGTGTGAAATTAACAAAATTTCTGAAAGTATTTGCTCTGTGTAGGAAATGTGTGCCATAATGTTGAAAACAAAACTGCTCCTCATAGTTTGCAGTATTTAAATACAGATCTTCAGCACCAAATGCAGCATAATATTTTAAATCAGAAAACAGTGCTTCTATTGCTTGTACATCCCAATCATCTGAGCGGATGTTTTGTTTAACTACATCACCCATAGAAACACGAAAAACAGTTGGCACATTAATAACTTCGGTGGGACCATGAATTTGAAAGTTCACTGCATCCCATGCAATCCCATCACGTACAGGCCAGGCGGTGATGTTCACAAATGTCTGGTCTCTTTTCATGATGTGTGATGAGGAATGGGGGGCCAAAGTTCCATCAATTAATTGAATTGTAGAACGCTCATTCAGGTAGTGTCCATTGATAAGTCTAAAAAACACTACCACAAAGCCAATTGTCATGAATAAAAAAATACAAATCAGCACCAACCAGATGTAAGTCCAAGGTGCAACCAAAAAATGTCTCTTGAACCAGGCAAAAAATATAGAGATTTTGGAAGGGACAGTGGAAGTCAATGATTCAGTTTCAAAGGAAGAATGTGACTGGGTAAGTGTTGTTGTATTTAAAAGGGGCAAAGCGACTTCTGTAGGATAAGCATACTCAGGATCAGCGGGCAAACCACCAGCAGTAGGTGGCGGATCATTAACTGTGATCATCTCAACGGAAACCTCAGGCACGATGATAGAGGGTGGCACCACAACAGAGTTTCTCCGCATCAAAGGGCAGGAAACCGAAGGTGTCATACTATGGAGAATCGGCCACCCTGTGTAGCTTGACATTTTCAATTGAAATGTACCTTTTTTTTTTGCCACCAGGAAGTGGTGGTAAAACAACTGTACGTGTACCCAATACACCAAGCACCGGGACTGGTGCACGATAAGAGGGGCCAAACTCCTTCTTGTTCTCCACCTTCTCACGGACCAGATCACCAACTCGAGGCAGCCAGCCGACCACCGGAATCAGGAGCGCTTCTTCAGATGTAGAGGGCACGTGTTCCTTTGCTAGAGTGTCTCTTGCTTCTTGTAGATTCTGTAATACAGCACAGTGGTCATCGAGGTCAAAAGGCGCGGCAGCCGCCGCCATGTCTAGACCCTCAAGGTCCGGAACAAACATTCTCACTCCAAAGAGCATCATGTACGGGGTCCTCCCACCCAGAGACCTTCTAGGGAGATTATTAAGTGCACGTTGGACGTCATACAAGTGGGCAAGCCAGTTCCGGCCTGTACCTAACACCTTGGCTGTCAATGATTGCTTTAGGTCACGGTTCATCCGTTCCACAACACTATTGCCCTCAGGCCGGTATGGAGACGAAAATTTGACTTGGACCCCCAAACTTCTCATAGCCTCTTTGTAAGCCTTAGAGGCGAACGCCGGGCCCTGATCAGAGTGTAAGGTACCACACGCAAATCTCCCTACAAAGACACGCAATGCTTTGATGACAGTCCTGGCATCAGCACTCCTTTGTGGCCACACCCACAGAAAACGTGTGCACGAATCTACTGCAACCAAGATGTACTTGTACGCAGTATCAGAGGTAAAAGGACCGCAGTGATCTAAATAAACACACGCTAGTGGTTGATTAGATATATGCAGCTGCGTCGGAGGTGGACGCGCAACAGAAGAAGGTTTGATCTGCTGGCAAATGTCACAATTAAGTACATAAGCCCGCGCTTGTTTATACAAACCGTACCACCAGTAACGTTGCTGCAAAAGAGAGACAGTTGCTGACACTCCAGCATGCGCAGACGCAACACCTTCGTGGGCAGCTGTTATCAGATTTGGTCTGCAGTCCGCGTTGGGAATCAATCTATCACCAACGTCGTTAATCCTCACTAATGGGACTTTATCAGGACTTAAGTGATAATGGTATCGAGAAGGGAAACCTCTAGGGAAGTTTGTCCCTGTCTCTGATGCCGCAATAGCTGCTAAGATGTCTGCATCTATCTGAGGAAATATGAATTTTGTGATCAGTTATGTCCCCTATCGTAGACCCCAACGGCTCCATGTGCATGCTATACGTACATGTATGTTCCCTCCAGTTCCAGTTTTGAAGACGCAAATATATGTGCGTCCACCGTCAACATGTCCTCTTTCAGATCCGCCATGAATGGGTCAGATATTCCATTCCTAAGTATGAAAGGCCACCGACTTTATGTGGTTCACTTTCCACATTTTACAGATTCAGGCGAGTAGGCCCTGAATTCTGTCATCAAGCCTTTTCCTGTCTTCTGCCTCTGAAAGCTCCAGTCTGAGCCTGCATCTGTATCCATGAACTTTGTCCTACTCCCTGCGCGGCTAACGGTGCCTGATCCAGCAAATTGCCTGCCAAAAACTGTATTTCACCTTCAAGATTATCTACTCCGCTCCTCATCCGATGCATTCCTGTCTAGTAGTTTAGGTAAACATTCCTCCAGCTACCGTGCAAAGGGCCAGGCCTCGCTGTCCTCATGCAAGTAATTCATAGGCCCCGTTACCATGGAATATTCCTACCCCCTCGCATCTCATGTAGACACTTAGACGCTTGTACACGCACTAACAGTCAGTATAGAATAGATTCTATCCTAGAGACCTTTCCTTTTGGATAACACAGTTCTTTAAACATAGGATATTAGATATGATTTGGGATTAGGTTGACATGACCCCCAGACTTCTGTCTCCACATGTAGAGCTAAATGTCAAGTCCCCTTCACCCTCTAGTTGCACGTCAATCACACGTCATGCGGGTGCGCGCGCATCTCTGCCAAATATTTCTGCTGACATCGCAGGATTCTTTTATGGATCCACCCACTTGTGACATCATGTATAATGACGTTTATCAAATTACGCCCATATGACCGCCTCTATTAGTTACGTATGCACAGTTTATCTGTATTATCAGCTGTTACGCCTCTTGCATCTGTTTCACTGTAATGCATTTTCTATAAAACTGCTTATCTGTCAATAATGTATGCCCTTCCTTCCTGAACTTTCGTGGTGATGGAATAGAAGCCTGCAATTCGAATTGCATTCCTTTGTATAGGAATAAAGCCTTTTTAAACCTCTAATACCACGGATTCTGCCTCTTATATTTACTGAGTTATTCTTACTAGACTTTACCGCATAAAAAATAGTACCGGTAATGAAATATTTACCACATAAATTGGCGCCCGAATAGGGACACTTTCTCATCTCACGCGCCGGAGGTGCGTTGCAGGCCCGGTCTCCTGCCACAGCTGAACGGACAAAAACGCGTACCTGCAGGATTTCCTGTATCTCCCTCCGGCCAAGCGGGGGCGACTGAGGCTGCGATCAACACCCAGACGAGGCGGTGAGAAGTGCGAAGTATCCCGACCAGAGCCTAGCTGAGAGAGCAAGATCCGAGGTATACAGAGGCCCACCAGGTTCCGAAGTTCCGAGTCCAATCAAGTCGAGTCCAGTCCGGTCCAGTTTCAGTTCCGTTCCGAGGCCTTCCGTTCCGAGCTACCCGGTGAGTACCATTACCGGGGAGGCATTTTAACGTGCACATAGTCTGTGCCGGTCAAGACGGGTTTGGGTACACAAATCCGGTCTGCACTGTTTCAGCAGTGTATCTGTACTGTTTAGCAGTATATATAGTATGTCTTGCATATAAATAAGTATTATCTAGTGTCAGTATTATGTCAGTAACTAGTTTTCTATTAGTTATCATTGTTCGTTAAAACTGTTAAATGTTAAATGTTTTAATACGTTCTATACATTGTGGTGTGAATGACTGTTCATTATTGTGTTTATTGTATAAAGTGTGTTCTAGTAATAAGGTCTAAAAATGCCGCTCTTTTCGAAACTAAGACAGATCAAAACCAGAAAAGGGGTACTCGAAGAAGCTGTTCCCATTCCACCTAGGGACACTCCAGGATACTTTATGTATCATAAGCATGGCCTAGATGCCGTATTATTTCTTGATTTATGGGTGGACTACACCAAAGAATTACCAGAGAGTCAGAGATGGCCCGTAGCGGGGACCTGGGATGCAGATTGCATCATGAGAGTAGAAGAAGAATTATGGAAAAAGAAAGCCAGACAGTCACAGAAAGATGCCATTGAATTATGGCGTAAAGAATCATACAGACGTACAGAAAAAGCACTCAGACAGGAAGAGAAAGGTAGAGAGAATTCAAATAAAACTCGAGAGAATCTATTAATTGAGGAAGGTACCCGAGTAAAATCAGAACAAGTAGATAGACAAAGAAACACTCTTATGAATGGTATGTATCCTCTTCTGGCCGAAGGGTTACCTAAGGCTACCCCGGAAATACCAAAAGACTTAACTCCTCCATTACTCCCGATAAAAGCACATCCCAAAACACATCCCAAAACAGCAAAGGACGTTTTCCTTTCCTCCTATTTAGATGACGTAGCTCCCGAGTATGCTAATGCCATACCACACATACCGCTTGCCGATGGTGTTCAACACCAAGAGCATCCGTCTGTATCCCCGCAACTACAAACTCCTACACAAGTTCCCACAGGTCCGTCCGTTTCTACAGTTTTTCCCGCATCTACGATTTCTATCCTACGTCCAACGAATCCTTTCGTGCCTAGCGCCTCAGATGGTGCTACAGGAGGTACGACAGACATGTTTGCCACCGCGCCGCGAAATAAACAGACCCTTAGAGATTTAGCACTCCAACGTACACCCCAATTAGCGACATCCGACATGTTTAAAGAACAACTTGTGGATTGTAGATACGACCCAGTACCAGGTAGACAGGATAAATTGCTCATATCATCACTACGTATACGACGAGCTACATTATATTTAATGACAATACCAGGAATGGTTGAGCACCTAGACAATATATATCGCTTTGTCCAAACAGGGCGAGGCCCAGAAAGTATTAACGAAGCTATGGAATACCAGAAAGTGGATGTACAAAGACAACTACTACGTTTTTTCATAAATTGTGTAATTAGGAATCAAGACAGGCCCGGGGCAGATCACGATACCATGCAAAGACTTGTCAAATGGGGTCAGAACATATCAGAAGAGAAACATGATAGACAGGCGTGTATAATCGCCATGTGTCGAAAGATCCGCAAGGAAGTAGAACGAATACATAAAGAAAGACGAGAAACAGACAGAGTAGAATCAGAAGAGGAGGAGGAGCAAGAATCAGAACAATTAGAAACGATAGCTTATGTAGGTAGAGGAAGACCCCATAATAATACTAGAGGCTTTAATGATCAGATACGTCCAGAATATAATAGACATTTTCCAAATCCTATGTTAAATACAAAATCCCCCGAGCACCTATTCCAAGCCGCTGATAAATTACTCCGAGATCGAAGGGGGTACCATATGCTCGATTCCATGGACGAACAAGAATTAGCTAGGTCAGCAGTACAATGGGCTGACAGTCCCAGCGACTACAATGATGATGTACTTGCACACACGTTTCTGAATCTTGACCCATACGAACAGCGTTTAGCTAGTATATACATGATTCAACACCTCCTTATATTATATAAAAGCCAACACTCCGATCCAGGACCCTTACCTGACATATTGACAGAACTACTCACGAATATATGGAGAGGGTCAGGTACTGATTTGATTAAAGAGATTCTAGAATTCCGAAATCAATATTTAACTTTCGTATGCCCAGAACACGTTCCAATTCCCATTATGGGAAGAAAAATGTATCACATAGATAGACAGAACCCGTTACGCGAAGTACACCCAATCAGAGGTGACGGTAATAACTTTACACGCATGTTTGTGTACACGCCTATAACTAAACTGGAATTATTAGAAATGAAGAAAGTAGTACCCAGCCATGACAAGGATCCAGCAGGTTTCCACCGTGAAATAAAAGACATGTTACTCATGGGAGAGTATACCTACCCCGACATTATGAAAATATTAAAAGTCCTATTACCCGCCGGTGTTTATGAGAAACTTAAAGAAAAGGAATGGGAGGTGGGAGACCAAAAGATAGATTGGACAGCATTAGAAAACGAAGAAAGGGCCCGAGCTGCAGGAGCAGGACTTGGGGAAAAGACTACAGCACTAGCAGGACTACTAGTGCAGGTACTGCCACGTTTATTAACTACGAAAAAGGAAGACTGGGGTGCAATATCAGCCTGTAAACAAAAGCCAGATGAAGACACTAGTGATTTCTATTCCCGATTTGAAAAATGTTTTGGTATAAATAGTGGCATAAAAGCCAGTAGTGAGTCATATCCACATCTGTTTGTGACAAAATTAGTTGAAAATTCTCTGCTACAAGTCAAGAATAGAGTATTGAAATTCGAAAGTACCTGGCAAGGTAATACCCCATCACAGATGTTACAGATGTTACAATATCACCACAATAGAATTAGAGAAGAACAAGAACACGAACAAAGACGTATGAAAGATACAAAAATGAAAATGCTTGTTGCACAGTCAGTTCCAGCCGATGGTCATCAAAAGGGTGATTCCGCAGGTCCTACGAAAGGGACATGCAACTATTGTAAACAACCAGGTCATTATATACACGATTGTCCAGTCCTGAAACATAATATTGCTACAGGTAGAACCCAGGAGAGACCACGTCCACCTAGACAGGATCAGAATCAACAACAAATCCCTCAGCATGCACAACCTAGGTTAGCTCCGCAACAACTAGCTCCGCAACAGGGAGCTCCACAACAGACCGTAGCACCACCACAAGCGCAGCCTATTGCTGCAACACAAGCGACAACACAACAGATGTATCAGTATGCACAAGCAGATTATCCC
Organism: Triturus cristatus; assembly: GCF_964204655.1. NCBI lineage: Eukaryota > Metazoa > Chordata > Amphibia > Caudata > Salamandridae > Triturus > Triturus cristatus. The sequence continues at coordinate 1,011,443,005 of NC_140588.1, forward strand.
GATTATCAGCGATATACATGACATAGCCTAGAGAGGGAAGTTGGCTTACCCCTTATTGAGGTTCCTGTAGACCAAGAGGGACCTTATGTGCATAGTGAACTATTAGGGGAAGACGGAAAGTTTTTACTTGATACAGGGGCAAGCAGAACAACTATAAGACACAGTGAAGTTCCAGGGGCACCCCTCTCAGGCTCACAAAATATTTCCCTTGGATTCCCAGGAAAACCCATAATTAATGACGTAACACAACCTCTTCCACTTACGATTGGTCCATTGACACGTACTACAGATTTATTGCTTACTAAATCATGTCCAGAAAACTTGTTAGGTATAAAAACATTGAAAGCTCTAGGAGCCATAATATGTTGTTCTCCGGAAGGAGTACGACTATTTCTACGTGACTTCAAAGGTCACTACGTGTCCAGAGACATGGATCACCGACTACAGAATTTACCTACACATTTATGGGCACAAGGCCCCACTGATGTTGGTTGCATGAATATTACACCATATCGTGTCACACTAAAAACAGGAGTAATACTACCACGAATGCGACAATACAAGTTACCACCCGATGCTGTTGTGGCTTTGCTGCAAATCATTGACGAGCTCATTGCACAAAGAGTGGTTGTCGAAACCGACTCCAATGTATGTAATTCCCCGATAATTCCGATTCTTAAAAGAACGGATCCAAAAGTACCATCAGTATATCGATTAGTTATTGATCTGCGCGAATTAAATAAATGTATTGTACCACAATACCCTGTGGTCCCAGATATCTCGTCATTACTAACAGCTATTGACTCAGAAGCAACGTTCTTCACTGTAATTGATCTCAAGAATGCTTTCTTTAGCGTCCCAATAGATCCGGAAAGTCAATATCTGTTCGGATTCAGTTTAAATGGACGAAGCTTTAAATTCACACGCGCACCTCAAGGATTTACAGAAAGCCCCAGCATCTATAGCCAAGCACTGAACGAGAACTTGACAGTATCCACATGCCAGTTAACACTGCCTTGCTTCAATATGTCGATGATCTGTTGATCACCGCCCGAAGCGAACCTGAATGTGAAACAGCGTCACTGACGGTTTTAAAATTTTTGGCTGACAAGGGACACAAGGTGTCCCCTTCTAAGCTGCAATTCTGTGTCCAGCGAGTTGTTTACCTTGGGCACTCGCTGTCCAAGGAGGGAAGACAGCTTACACCTGATCGCATCCAGTTAATTGCTAACATGCTACCACCCAAGACACAAAAGGAGGTGCGGGCTTTTATAGGCCTCACTTCATACTGTAGGCAGTGGATCCCTCAATATGCATTTCTAGCAAAACCACTCATCCAGTTAACAACACAGGAGGCAGCCACATCGACTGTCCTCCCTTGGACTCAAGAACATACACACGCCTTTGAAAGCTTAAAGAAAGCTTTATGCCAAGCACCTGTTTTAGCAACACCATGTTACAGTAAACGGTTTACACTCTTTGTTACAGAACGCGAAGGTACTGCCTTGTCAGTACTCACTCAGGAACAAGCAGGATCACACAAACCATGTGCTTATTTCTCTAGTACATTAGATCCAGTAGCTCAGGCTCTTCCTGCGTGCCTGAAATCGGTGGCAGCAACAGCTTTAGCAATCAGACAAAGCGATGCCATAGTGTTAGGACATCAATTGACAGTACAAGTACCACGCGCAGTAGAGGTTCTCTTGAACCGCACACAAACACAACACTTGACTATAGCGAGACTCACCGGTTACGAATTGACATTATTTCAGCCACACATAGAAATCAGACGTTGTAATACGTTAAATCCTGCCACACTGTTACCAGTGGGCGGAACAGATCCATTGGCACATGATTGTGTCGAAGTCATTACTATCACGACGAAACCCAGACAAGACTTGACAGATATCCCTTTGTCAGATCCAGACTTGACATTGTATGTAGATGGGTCATGTATGAGAACAAGTACAGGAGAGTTAGTGGCCGCTTACGCAGTCACAACAGACACTGAAGTCATTGAAACAAATTGTATTAACACTTTGTCAGCTCAAGCAGCAGAGCTCATCGCTCTGACACAAGCCTGTATTCAAGCCAAAAATAAGAAAGTCAACATATACACAGATTCACGTTATGCATTCGGAGTCGTCCATGACTTCGGCGTACTGTGGCGAGAGAGAGGTTATTTAACTTCTCACGGTGCCCACATCCAACACGGACCCCTCATTCAAGCCCTATTAGACGCGATTCATCTACCCACTGCAATATCGATTATGAAATGCAAAGCCCATACAAAAGTTACCGATATCATTTCTCAGGGTAATGACCTAGCTGACAGAACAGCTAAACAGACTGCTCAGAATCAGACTCTCACAACTGACATGACAAAGACAATAGTTCAGACACTAACACATTGCATGACAGTTAAGGATCCCGCCCTTGATGTAATTGACATACAGACACATGCTACACCAGAAGAAATAAAGAAATGGACTGAATTAGGAGGGATCCAAACGGATCAAGGATGGATGACGAAGGAAAAATCTATATGGTTTCTTCCCGACTCCATGGTTCAAGTCATCATTAATACAATACATAGTCCAGCGCACCTAGGAGAGAAAGCTATGCTAGACAGCATTCAACACATTTGGTTCAACAAACACTTGCGAGCAGCAGCTAAACAAAAAGTTCGTACCTGTATGATATGTTGTCAGTTTAATCCAGGTAAAAGCATCCCCGTAGAGCAGGGTGGATTTCAACCTCCCGATCATGCTTTTGAAGTCCTCCAGATGGATTATATCCAGATGGAACGATGTCGAGGATTCAAATATGTTCTCGTAGTTGTCTGTGCTCTTTCCCGTTGGACAGAAGCCTACCCGGTTTCAGATTACACCGCCCCGACTACTGCCAAACAGTTAGTTCGAGAATTCTTCCCACGGTACGGTTTACCACGTGTTGTCTACTCAGATAACGGCCAGCCGTTCTCATCCGAACTAATGAAACACGTTTCCCTTTTGTTAGGCTACCAATGGAAACTCCACTGTGTCCGGCATCCCGAGGCAGCAGGTCTCGTGGAACGTCATAATCAAACCCTGAAAATTAGATTGTCCAAAATATGTAGAGAAAAAGGTGTCGATTGGATAGTAGCCTTACCAGTTGCGCTCTTTTACATGAGAATGGTAGCACATTCTCGAACAGGGCTATCCCCATACGAGGTGATCTTCGGTAGACCACCAAATATGTGGGGGACGCCTATACCTCGCAAAATCACTGATGTTGACTGTAATATGCTGACAGATTACCTGGCTTCCTTGATGTCTGCACTACAATCTTGTCGTTCACAGGTAGCCGCAGCTTTTCCCGATAATACTGAGGGGAAGCCCCATGACGTGGTTCCTGGTGACCTGGTTCTGGTCAGGAATTTCGACCGGAAGACCCAACTGGAGCCTAGGTGGAAGTCGCCTAAGTTGGTTCTACTCACTACAAGGACAGCCGTGAAGATCGAGGGACGGAAAGGGTGGTTGCACTCGAGTCATATCAAGAAATTTTATGGACTACCATCCAGTGTGAATACTCAACCCTGTATTCCCTCACAGACAGACTCAAAGCTCCCCTTGGCTGAATTAACAAACTCTGAACTTTACAAACTAAAATTGAGGTCTAGCAAGTCAGACAATTTGATTGTTTAAGTCCTCTCCAAGGTGAATCGGTTGAATTTGTCTCTGACATGTATCCTCTAGACCGGAATAGAGAAAGAAATCAACAGATGCAGCATAAAAAGCATGCGTACTGTAAATCACTTCGTAGTCACTGCACAGTAACCTTATTAATTTTGTTTTTCCTAAGTCTTCTGATCATTATTTTCAGCATACTATTGCATATGTATTACCCTATTCTTAAGCGTGCTTACAATGTAACTGCAGAACATTCTTTTAGCGAATTACCTCCGCATGAGTTGTCCTATAGATTTGCGCTGCGCAACAACACATTCATTAGTATGTTACATCATTCCCATCAGACCAGCAATGCCACAAATTGTTGGATATGTGGCCGACTCCCTCCCTATCAGAACTATAAGGGAGTTTTGCCCCTCTTTCCATATCCGTTCACACACAATGGCTCCTGTGGAGCATGGTTTAGTTTGATTAATTCCCTAGATTCAAATTCCGCAGTTTATCAAGACAACTGGGTATGGGGAAACCTGAACCTAGTTTTGCTTAAAGTCTGCTACCCTAACAAGGAGGGACTTCCCAAAAGAACAGGAACTGATCTAGAAAATGAAGTATATGGATTAGGTAATTTTACACTTAACCTCATGATCCTGAACGTTGAATCTGAAGCTACACCAATCCTGCCCGCCATGTCAGTATTCCCAGTAAAAGGGGAATTATGTGTAAGAAAGAATGGTTCCATACACATGGGCCATAGTAAATGCACCACTGTAATAAAATTCAGTGATCAAGGCAAGTCTACATTTAGAGCTTCCCATCATTCCTACTTCATATGTGGCCAGACCGCATATATATGTCTACCTTTAGATTGGGATGGTACCTGTTACATAGCGTTTCTTCTGCCACCTGTTTTCCTAGCTCCTCCTGATTATCACAGAAATACCCATTTAGTACACAATAGACAACAGAGAGATCTCCCAATTGTCGATTACACTGAAACAGCATGGGAAAAATACACAGATTTCAATAAAGGGTTCTTTCCCTATATAGGTACAGTCACTAATAGTAAGCTGATACGTAGATTAACCAGAACCCTTGAAGCAGTAGTGAACGAGACTATTTCCGCCTTAGGCAATTTAACAGAAGAGCAGTCTGCTATGCGGATTGTTGTGCTTCAAAATCGTCTTGTCCTTGACGTCATCCTGGCCGATAGGGGCGGAGCTTGTAGGGCCATCGGATCAAGTTGCTGCATTTTTATACCAGAAAATTCGCCGTCAGTATATAAAGCCATAACCCGCCTTCATAAGATTATAAGCCAGATACACCAGAGTCCAGGCACCTGGACTTGGTCCGGTTGGTTCTGGGGCGTGTTGTCAGCCTGGGGATGGAGAATCCTATCCTTCCTAGGTATTGGCTTTCTCATACTATTCAGTTGCTGCTTATGTCTACAATGTGGGCCAGCGATTTGTGGTCTGTGTGCCACATCGTGTATCCCACATCCAAGTTTTCGTTCAAGATCCCGGAAGAAGAAAGAAGAACAAATGATGCTATATGAACAGATCGATGGATTGATGAAGATCGATATCTCCTGAGGGTCCGTAGGGGACAAGGAGGGAATGAGGAAATATGAATTTTGTGATCAGTTATGTCCCCTATCGTAGACCCCAACGGCTCCATGTGCATGCTATACGTACATGTATGTTCCCTCCAGTTCCAGTTTTGAAAACGCAAATATATGTGCGTCCACCGTCAACATGTCCTCTTTCAGATCCGCCATGAATGGGTCAGATATTCCATTCCTAAGTATGAAAGGCCACCGACTTTATGTGGTTCACTTTCCACATTTTACAGATTCAGGCGAGTAGGCCCTGAATTCTGTCATCAAGCCTTTTCCTGTCTTCTGCCTCTGAAAGCTCCAGTCTGAGCCTGCATCTGTATCCATGAACTTTGTCCTACTCCCTGCGCGGCTAACGGTGCCTGATCCAGCATATTGCCTGCCAAAAACTGTATTTCACCTTCAAGATTATCTACTCCGCTCCTCATCCGATGCATTCCTGTCTAGTAGTTTAGGTAAACATTCCTCCAGCTACCGTGCAAAGGGCCAGGCCTCGCTGTCCTCATGCAAGTAATTCATAGGCCCCGTTACCATGGAATATTCCTACCCCCTCGCATCTCATGTAGACACTTAGACGCTTGTACACGCACTAACAGTCAGTATAGAATAGATTCTATCCTAGAGACCTTTCCTTTTGGATAACACAGTTCTTTAAACATAGGATATTAGATATGATTTGGGATTAGGTTGACATGACCCCCAGACTTCTGTCTCCACATGTAGAGCTAAATGTCAAGTCCCCTTCACCCTCTAGTTGCACGTCAATCACACGTCATGCGGCTGCGCGCGCATCTCTGCCAAATATTTCTGCTGACATCGCAGGATTCTTTTATGGATCCACCCACTTGTGACATCATGTATAATGACGTTTATCAAATTACGCCCATATGACCGCCTCTATTAGTTACGTATGCACAGTTTATCTGTATTATCAGCTGTTACGCCTCTTGCATCTGTTTCACTGTAATGCATTTTCTATAAAACTGCTTATCTGTCAATAATGTATGCCCTTCCTTCCTGAACTTTCGTGGTGATGGAATAGAAGCCTGCAATTCGAATTGCATTCCTTTGTATAGGAATAAAGCCTTTTTAAACCTCTAATACCACGGATTCTGCCTCTTATATTTACTGAGTTATTCTTACTAGACTTTACCGCATAAAAAATAGTACCGGTAATGAAATATTTACCACATATCTTAGATTTTGATCTTGTAACTGCTGCTACTAAATATGTCGCCACTGCTGTTTTAGCTGCCTCGTCAGCCAAACTGTTACCGACAGCATGGACACCAACTCGTTGGTGACCAAGAGAGTGAATTACATCCACAAGTGGCAAACTCCCTTTGAGTTCTGACACTCGATCCCAAATTGTTTTATGCTTTACTGAGCAACCTTTGGATTCACGAAAAAAATTCATAATCCAAAAAAGTAAATTGTCGTTGTAAGATTGAACACAATAGTAAGAGTCACTCACTATAAGAGTAGTGACTCTGTGATCAGCAAACTCAAGTGCAAGCACCAGAGCACGAAGCTCCGCCAGTTGCGCGGTACAATCACCTAATGACTGCGTATGCACTGCATCAGATTTGAACTCTCCATTCACGAAAGTACCGACTACAATTGCGCAAGCCGCTGAATAAGCGTGCCTTGATCCAGTTGCGGGTTGCGCCGACCCGTCTGTGTATATGACACAATGGTATTCCTCGATAGGGCGCAATGACTGTGGAGCTGGATGAACGAATTCATACTCCAAACTCTCCTGAGTCTGCAACGCCGCGTCAAAGATGTATTCGACGTCGGGCGAAGCTAAGGAGGTCGCCCATTGTATCCACCTTGGATGCAAAGCCTTAGAATTTGGTACTCTAGCTTTAGTGACTGCTTCAAGAGCAGGAAATGGTGTTACCACCAGCATGCGTTTTCCTTGTGATAGCGCACGTTCTTTCAGGATTGCCATCTGAACTGCTGTCAAGACTTTTTCAACAGTGGAAAATCGCAGCTCAGCCGAAGTGTACAGATGAGATTTGTAAGCAATGGGGACTGTGTCACCCTCATTGAACGTTAAGTACGTGAAACCTTCCGCGCCTGGAACAATTCTAATGACCAGGTTGGTGTGGTTGTCACGAGTTTTTAAATATTTAGCTGTAAGAAGATCTGTTTGCAAAGTATATAATGCCAACGTGTGCTCTGGCAGCCAGCAAGATCTGGTATAAGTTGGTTGTATCAAGGCATAAAGCGTCTTGATACGCTGGGCATAATCAGGAATGTAGGATCGACCGAAATTCAGAAAACCCAGCAAGGATTGTAGTTTTTTCAATGTCGTAGGGATACGAAGGTTTGCGCATTTCTCAAGGAACTGCGGTGCCAAGCCTCGACCTTCATTATTGAGTTCGTACCCCAAGAACAACACTGTAAACTCAGCAATGTGCGACTTCTTAAAGTTAAACTTGTAACCGAAGTCTACAAACATAGTCACTATGTTATCCACACGAGCAAGGTGTGGAAGCAACTCGTCGTCTGTCAGATAGATGTCGTCGACATACGAGTATGCTTCCGGGTCTACCATCTCTAAGAGAGAGACCACGCGAGCGGCAAAAACTCCAGGGCTGTTTTTATAGCCCATCGGGAGCCTCTTGAACAATTTTTGTTTGCCACCCGAGGTGAATGCTGTCCACTCATAACTAAGAGGGGCCAAATTATGGCAATAAAAGCCATTGGATAAGTCGAGCGTAGTTTTGAAACGTTTTCTCACAAGACTATCTACGAGAGCCGAACTATGAGTATTTTGTACCGCACACGTCCGGCAATGTGAGTTTAAATGCCGGTAATCCAAAACTAGGCGGTACGATCAGTCAGGCTTCGTTACAGTGAATAAAGGATTATTCATGGGTGACACACATGTCTCAATTACTCCTTGATATTCCAATTGTTCAAGGATTGACGCGACGTGAGGTCTAGCCTCGCGACGCATGGGATATTGGGGTTGAGGCTGGGGATCGGATCGCAATGGAATCTCGTGATTGGGAGAACATTTATCCAAGCCAACCTGATTACGATATAACGCAGGCGCAAGCACCTGTGCCCACTCCCCGGCCAACCTAGTAGACTCCTCCGTGGGCACTGCGTACCCAAAGGAAGGAAGTATAACTTCCTTGCCCCTAGGGGCGTCCAAAATGAAAGCCGGAGGCCAATCTTTCTCCGCCAAAAGAATATCATATGTGGTGGTAAGATTATCCCCAAAAAAAACTTTAATTTTGCGTTGTATGTCACCCTCAATATTAAGGACTATTTCAAATAATCTTTCTGGGGGGGCTACGCGAGTATCAGCAGTTTCAACTGTCACATATATGTCAGTTGCTGTCGCCTCCAGAAATGGACGCAATGCTTCCCGCACTACTGTAACCTCCGCCGCGCTGTCTAGCAGCGTTAGTGCCCGTGTCAGGTTCCGCAGCTGTGTCCTGACCATCTGAGGCATATCTCGCAGAGATAGCAGCAACTTTCTTTTTCTGAAACGGTGGACGTGGTCTGGCAGCGTCTTCTTGCTTGCCTTTACCGTCAGTCTGGCCGGGCTGTTCTTGACCTTGAGTTCCCCGTCCTCTTCCTCGATCTCCACCACCAGAGTGCGAAGTCGATGTTTCCTGTGAAGAACGAGGAGAGCGTTGTTCAGAAACCTGAAACCTATCAGGTGACTTAATACGAGTACGATCGCGCAAATCATAAGTGCGTTCACTATACGACTGAACTGGTGAGGCAGGACGAGAAACCTGTTTCTGTTGCTGCTTCTCTTGTTTTTTAGCTCGCCAACTTTGTTTAGGAAAGTTGGGCTTTTCGTCTTTTGTAGACGAACTCACCTTAGTTTGTTGCACTACATCTGGAATTTTGATGGTGGGTTTTACACCTAAGGCACTACGTCCAACCATCCTGTAGGCTTTCGCAATAATGTTTGCGAATTGCCGAGGCTTGTCTTCATCAGCCAGAAGCTCCAGCATATTGCCAACTTGGAACTGCATGGCATCTCCTTTGAGGTTGCCCATTACCATGGACCAAACCACATCGAAACTGTCGACGAGCCTCATTCCCAACTCAATAGCTGCCTCCGCACCATGACTTTCTTGAACTTTCTTGATGACGGAGGGTAGTACAGCCATAGACGGAGTGCCGTAGCACTTCGTATATGTCGCAGCAAAGATCTTGCCCCAATTGTCACAATCAACAAGCTCAGGGACCAGGTCTTTCGGCAAAGTAATGGTGAGTATCCTGTGTTTATCCACAGGTGTAGTGTTTGGAAACACGGCTTCTAATTGATCAAATTTTTCTGCAAGCCAGTAAGGAAATTCATCCTTACTGAGGGGGCGCTTGCCGACAACCGCGTTAACCATAACAGGGCTTATCACCACCGCGTGATGGCGATCCGCCCCGTGTCCAGCAACCGCAGGTGCTCCCACCTGAACCGTGCGTGACACATACTGCACTAAAGCCCTATGGACCGTAATCAGGGCTGTGTGTAGCGTTCGTAAATCACCCACGCCTATCGTCATGTAGCGTGGGTGTGGAGCATATCCGGCCAGTACCGGCCATGTAGCCCCTGCAATTGACAACGGGCCCATTCTCGCCGATACGACCTCATGGGGGATGGCGCCATTAAACCAAATTGTATGCTGCCAGGCAGAAATAGGAATTTCTAGAGTCCGATATGGGGCATAAGCCGCAGGAACAGCCGAGGCTGTATATTCGTGGAACAAATTATCGTCTGTATCCACCTCCGCAAAGGTCACCCATGAGTAATACAACTCATACGGGTAGGTGGTATCAGCACTGACCACAAAAACAACGGACATCCCGTCATCAGGTACCCCATACGCCCTCAAATGAGCGCGCAGAGGAACCCTACTATGAGCGGGAATATTAACCGCCATAAGGACTCCCTAAAGAATAACAACGATTTACACAGTAGCACTTGGGCTCAAAAATTATAACCTTTTTAATTTTCAAGCTTGATAGAACCTTTAGTCTAAACCTAGGTAGGTTAAACCGTCACTCAAGTTTTCCTGAAACGAGAGTGAGGGTTGTTGTGGACTAAAATCAGCACTACTAAAGCGTCTCAGACGTTAAGACCAAACGTTAGGTGCGCCATGTTGCAGGGATTCTGCTTTTGCACAGAACTATGCGCAGGAGACCAGGACCTAGAGAATTGTGGTGTACCAGAAAACTCCCCTCAGAACCCAGAACCCCTTATCCGACTAGCTTAGTATCTCATTCGTTAACCTAGATCTAGCTAGGTGGTCCCAATGTATAGACAAACCAGAACAAGCGACTTAGATATTTCTCAGGAGTGGTGGGAATCCGAAATACCTGTTCGTACTTATTTTTTAGTCCACAACATAATAATACAGACACGGTAAAGTTTAAAGAGTTTATTTTATAAACCTTGCGTCCTAAGATGCAGTACTTTGGCTAACACTAGCAGACTAACAATACAGATCAGAATCATTAGCATTATTATAATACCATATAGAATGAAAGGAGCAATCATACTATTAATGACAGTGGTATACGGCCACACTCCTTTCACTATAATCTAATACATTATTATTATTAGACTATTAGAAGGTCTCTTAGGCTAACAGGGGGGACCCCATACCGTATAGATCAGCTTAGTAGAATCACATCAAAGGATCAGCTCTCACTGCATGCATCAGCTCTTCTTGTTCGAATGAATGTAAAACCAAACTGTTCTGCAATATTAAAGACGCTCGTCCTTCAAATATTGGCAGCTGTATGCATGATATGTCTAACAAGTGGTACGATCAACCTAAATACAACACTCTGTACCTTCTAGTGACCCAGACGCGTTCTTTGCATGATGTACAGACCAAGGGCACATTTCACGGTTAAGAATGTGAAACAACAGTTTGTTATCCTGTAAGGCAAAGTCGAGTCAGCATTTCTAAAATGAATAACACATAACAACAGTGTCGTGTGCAGCGCAGCAGAAACGACAAGCTTGCGTGTTAACTATGATCTCGGTTATGCTAACTTAGTGTTGTAAATAGGGCGTGGCTTCATCCATCTCACACCCCCCATGATCAGAGCACTAACCAATAGGGATACACTTATCAAGAACGCAGAGTTCAAGTGATGCAGAACGGACTCAAGGGCATATAAGGTAAATGTTAAGTCCGAGAATAAAAAAATGTACGTTTAGAAAATGAAAAATGATGTGGTAAAAAAGTAAGCAAAACTTTCGTAGAAATTTTAACAATTCTGGATGCAAGCTGCATTGACAATGTCAATCAGTCAATCCATGAAGGTATATGCACCGTAAGTTGCGACTGCTTCCAAGAGGAAATCATTGGAGCGTTCCGCAAAAATATCTGCCATCCAGTTGAGCAAGGGAAAGGAACATACATGTTCGTCAATTATCGGAGCATCCAGCACCATGATAGGACAACTGTCAGTCTCCTCAATATAACTCCTTTCAAGGAAATTAATAGCTGCCTCTCCGATATCCCAGTTTCCACGGACTCCGTGTGCCGCACCCAAAGCCATAAACCTGACACCAGAACAGTCGAATTCATGAGCCACTAAGGGACACATTAGTTCATCAAAATCCGGGTCAGGCGACGCCAAGTTTGACAGGCACAAGTCCAGAGCCCATTGGAAGGGACAATCTAGGCAATGAAAAATAGGTTGCACACACGTAAAAAAGGGAAAACGGAAAGACAATCCATACTTGACGCTTAATACCGCCAGTGGTAAGGTGCCGTAGAAATCAAGCATCCGGCTACGAAGATGGAGCAAGCGCAGCATTCTGTCTTGCAACTCCCGGTGTGCAGCCATATCGAAGTGCGCAAATCAACAAGAGGATCCCAGCCACCAAAGCGAGGAGCAAGGGGAACCCTCCGAAGACACTTGAAAAAATAGAATGTAAAAATGCGGGGATCACACCAAAAACAGTCTGGAAAGATGTCCCGAGGCCGGAGCCCACAATTTAAAAAGAATGAACAAGGCCAGTCGTAGACGAAGCATTAAAGATAGTTTGAATCAAGGTTCCAAAATGGAGGGGGAGGTCGGTATTTAAAAGAGCTTGTACCTCAGTGCGTGTGTTTGCAACATTAAGAAGAAATGTTTCACGGGATGAAGTTAACGCAACCTCTTTTTTAGA